>NC_141344.1:30728085-31328085 GCF_057382095.1 Aulonocara sp. 'chitande type north' Nkhata Bay
AGCAGCACTTTGTATGGTTATTTTAGTGCAGTACATGTATGAGGAAATTGTGTTCAACAATGCTGAAGACAGTATTAAGATGCAGGTCTGCTATCACGCATCAGGCTAAAGCAGCTGCTGCCCAGGCTAACCTGATCAAACAGCAGGAGGAGCTGGAGAGGAAAGCAGCAGAGCTGGAGCGGAAGGAACAGGAGCTAGAGAACAGGAGGCAGGCAGGCAGCGCATCGAACCCCGGAGGTAAGTGGCTGCAGGTATTTGATGTAGTTGTGTTGAGTATGTGTTAAGTCTTAAATGATAATAAGGTTTTTAAATCTTTTCCTGTCAGCTAAAGAGAACAACTGGCCACCTCTTCCAAGGTTCTTCCCTATAAAGCCCTGCTTTTATCAGAATTTTGAGGAGGAAATCCCCGAGGACTACCGCAGGATGTGCAAGAGAATGTACTACCTCTGGATGTGTATGTACCCCTGATTGTAGCATTTTATATGCCAATCACTGACCTAAAAGGATGGTATAGTACATCAGATCTCAGCTTTTAATATGCTAAATTTAAATATGTATCAAGACTTTCCACTCATACTTTTGCTGAAGTTCTTACTTTTTTCTTTACAAATGAATCATGATGAATCAACTTGATCCATTACAAGATACTAGATTGTTTAAAGTCACAATTGCTGCACTAAAACGTCGAGAAATAATTTATTTACCTCACATTTGGGAAATTAATTTGTTACGAAGGAGATGATAATAACAATAATAAAGACACCATTCATGCCTATTAGTTTAAAAGTGCACAGAGTTTGGTTCACCGGCGCTTTTTATAAGCAGTGTTGTATTATAAGTGTATGTCTGCGTCACTGGTTTTCTTTTGCACCTCTCCAGTCCACAGTGCCACTCTCTTCCTCAACGTGCTGGCCTGCCTGGCTTGCTTCACCATTGACAGTAACTATGGCGTTGACTTTGGTCTGGCTATTCTTTGGTTCATTCTGTTCACCCCTGTGGCCTTCGTCTGTTGGTACAGGCCGGTCTACAAGGCCTTTAGGTATGCTGTGTCACTGGTATTGTTTACACTTATGAACTTTAATACAAGTCTTCAAACTGTAAATGACCTCCAGACTCATTTTTATGACTTCATGCGATTGTGAAACTTATTATCTCTATTGTGCAATATGTCAGCAAACCAGTGAGCACCTTCGCATTAATAATGTGTCCCCTTTTTTCCCCTCCATAGGTCTGACAGCTCTTTCAGCTTCTTTTTCTTCTTTTTCGTCTTCTTCTTCCAAGTGGCAGTTTACATTATCCAAACTGTGGGGATTCCCCATTGGGGCAACAGGTCAGTGGGATTTATTTTCTTTTTCTTTTTTCCTACACTACCTGAACGTGTGGTGGAAGTGCACCAAGATTCTGTTTTTCATTGTATGAATGTGCATGCTGCTTTGGGATACATTCAGTGTGCATGGACCACCACATTTCTTCATTCACACGTGTTTGTGTGTGAATTCTTCTCCTGTCTCTCCTCTATTGCATTTCTTTGACAGATTCCTGCTGCCCTAATAAATCTGGGTTGCTGCTTTGTAAGTGTGTGTAACTTTTATTTTGGGAGTTCTTTTCTATCATGTATAAAGCTCCTCAGGTTTCCATGTGTCATTTTTACAAACTTCATGCTTTACATTTGGTATCTGGTTGTTTGTGTATTTCTCTTTAATCCACAAAAAAAGAATTTCAGTGTACTATAATAATTACAGAGAAAATGTGAAATTACACCTTTTTTCCTCTTGCATGTTTCTGGTTTTGACAGTGGATGGATAACATCAATCACCATCATCAAGACGAACCTGGCTGTGGCTGTGGTTATGATGGTAGTGGCTGGATTTTTCACTGTAAACTCTGTGCTGGCTGTCATCCTGCTGAAAATGGTACGCAAAAGTAAAACTTCTGTTTACATATCGTATTTTTATAGGTAATCTGATTACTATTTTATTATGAACCTGTCAGATTCAATATAATGTATCTTGATGAACTGAATAACCCTAAGCCAAGTATTTTAAACATGTTTTAAAATGGTAAATGGCCTGTATTTATATAGTGCTTTACTAGTCCCTAAGGACCCCAAAGCGCTTTACATATCCAGCTTTACATACCCATTCACACACACATTCACACACTGGTGATGGCAAGCCTACATTGTAGCCACAGCCACCCTGGGGCGCACTGACAGTTGTCGATGACTTATACTGCGTACATATATAAATGTTATTTTTTCTCATTTATATCTGGAAGCTACATCAAAGACAAACTAAACATCAGGTGGTGACAAAAACTTTGAACAGCTTCAGAGGAAATTTTCAAACCAAGTGTGTGTGCTGAATGCACTTACTGTACAGACTTACCTGCATGTAGAAATTCCAGGAGTGTCTTTTGGTTTTTAAAGACAATAATTAATTAGAAAGTGGACACAATATTTCATCTTAATGCAAAAAGGGGGGGGGGGGGAACAAAAACAACCGTTAAAAAAAAGTCTGTTCCTAGTCTCCACTAGATATCTATTGTATTTTCAGATATCCTCCTCACTAACAGATCAACAGAGGTGTGGACTCGAGTCACATGACTTGGACTCGAGTCAGACTCGAGTCATTAATTTTATGACTTTAGACTTGACTTGAAAAAATGTTCTAAGACTTGTGACTTGACTTGGACTTTTACACCAATGACTTGGGACTTGAATTGGACTTGAACCGGTTTACTTGAAAAGACTTGATATTTTACCCCAAATATAAAATTTAACATGCATATTATATAGAGATTGAAAATGTGACGTCATTCACGGGTAGAACCGCAAAGGATTCTGGGAACTCGTGGCAAGAGGTACTAGCGCACGCAGGCTTTCAATTGAAATCAGTTATACAGCGATAAAAAGAAACACAAAAATGTCAAGAAGCTGTTGTATTATTAACTACAATAGCCGGTCGCATGACAGCCACGGGAAGCCGACGGGTAAAGAAATCGGTTGTTATCGGATTACGACGTTTAAGAGAAATTGTTCGAGCCATGTTTCCGAAGTAACAAACAGGCGACGGATGGCCTGGATTGCAGCCATTCAAAGATCAAATATAACGTCCCAGAACACTCCAGCTCACAGGTTAGTCTGCTCCAAGCATTTACACAAAGGTCAGTCTGCTGTTGTAGTTAATGCGTCATTTTTCTTAACATAATTGGTGATATAGGTTACAAGCAAGTCTGGCGCTGAACAGAAATTGTGGCGCTATGCTCCTTTATTTATTGTGCATAAATAGTGAATTGTCCTGACACAATATTGCGTTTTGCTTCTGTTATTATGGTACATTGACAAAAACACATACTTTTATTCACAGGATAAAACAGGTTTTTTGTATCACTAATTGCCCAGTGCGATTACAGCATACAATATTATTGTCACTGCTACATTTCTGTGATGCTACCAGAAATTATTTCTACTACTAATTAATTACCGTTGAGCTCAAAGGTCCTATTAATAAACGGTTAACGAATGTGTATTTATGAAGACTATTTGTGAGACTGGTAAACTTATGATACGTACGATGGTCTTTCGTTCTACACGGTGCATTTCAAGGTCCTGCACCCATCCGTCGGTAAACTGTACCTGGGCTTGTTGCAGTGACCTGAAGTTACTAAACTTCATGAGTGTATGCACTCACTCCAAGAACCGTATGCTTATAAATATGCATATAAATATGCATATAAATATGCTACAATGAGATAGCTGACTTCATCTAACTAGCAAATGTTGTCCAGGCTACGTTGGTGATGCAGTTTTTTTTAATGTGTATGATATTTTTGTCATGCGATTTTAAAGCCGGTCCTACAAGCGCATCCAAGAATAACATGCAGCTTATCTCAGAACTGTCGGTGAAAATTATTCTTGGAGCTAGGTTTAATTGAGCTGCATTTTAAAGAGGTGCAATTTCACAATTTGTGTATATTTTCTAAGTTCACTATTTTGTCATGTGTTGAGAAAAACACAGATTTAAAAATTACATGGTCTAATATTTACATTTAGCATAACTGCAACATGCTTTTTTTCGTTTTTTTTAATGACTCGAAAGGACTTGAAATTCAAAATTTCAGACTTGTGACTTGACTCGGACTTTTACACCAGTGACTTGAGACTCGACTCTGACTTGCCTGACATTACTTGAGACTTGACTTGAGACTTGAGGATAAAGACTTGAGACTTACTTGAGACTTGCAAAACAATGACTTGGTCCCACCTCTGCAGATCAATGAAACTGAACTCATGAGCTCCTTTGTAGACATAAGAACCATGGACCGAACCTTACAGGAACCAGCAGGTTAAACACTGTTTCATCATTTGATCTCCTGTCATTGTTTAAAATATTCTGTCTTTTCCTATCATCCTAGGTCCACTCTAAATACAGAAACACAGGTGCCAGCTTCACCAAGGCCCAGCAGGAGTTTTCACAAGGTGTCCTGAGCAACCGAACTGTCCAAAATGCTGCTACCTCCGCTGCTACCTCCGCTGCCCAGGGAGCCTTTGGCAGGAGCCAAAATTAGTGTGATTTCTACAAGTTTTGTGTCTCTGGCTATTCTCTTTTCTGACCAGCATACCGGGCTACCCACGTCCCAACATTATGCAGTTGGTGTAAAGGAATTTTTAGGGAAAAGGGCAAAAAGCAAGTAACTTATGAGTAATATACCAAGTGGGGTGTCTCCATTCTCCATGTCCACTAAAAAAACTAAATAATAATAAAGATTGTGTAATTTAGGAAGATGTGTAGCTAAAGACATAAAGTCATCTTCCAAGAATAGGAACCTACCCTCAGTTAAACTTTATTTGTATAGCACCTTTGATGAAGGACAGTGCAATTCAAAGAGCTTCATAGATGATTGACGAACTAATAATGAGATGGTACATTAATTTAAAAAAAAAAAAAGGTAAAAAGATTATAAAATGCAAAAATAAAATGGATGGAACTTGTAAAGACCTGCACAGATCTCATCAGCATATGTCATATTCATTTATGCTTTAGAGAAATGTCCAGTAGGAAATCTGAAGCTGGGGTTTAGATAGAGAGCAAGGTGAGGCCGCCACACAAATAAAATTGTAACATTTCATCACTGCATCGCTATTGAAAGCATTTAACAGAGTAGACTAAAGAGATACATGTGAGATAATCTGCAATACAAGAAACACTGATTTAAATCCAGTATTTCTTAAAGATCCTGGTAAAAAGTATCAGGATTTTTTCCTGCTAATGTAGGAATGACATACTGAGGCTTGAAATATAAACTCTTTGTCCAAGGTTGGATTCTCACTTGACACGAGAATGTTGTTTTTTTTTGTTTTGTTTTTTTTTCCCCCATCTGTGAACAATGGATCTACAAAATGTTTTTCACATTACAGCAGCATACAGAACCTTGCAGGATAACTGTCCTGACTATAAGTGCATTAATACCGATAATACACTTTATGCACAGTGTCCTGTAAAAGTATAAATGATAATAAATGCATACTGTTACATTACTGTGCAGTTTGAACGTTGATCTCCAAATTTGATGTTTTGATGTGTATATGACAATAGGATGAGCTGCTGATTAATGAAGGTGATGGGATAAAGAGGTCATTTGTACTGTTTTATCTGCTTACTGATATTTCTTTTTAATGAAGTGAGGCTTAAAGCTGTTCTTGAAGCAAATGAAGATGTTACCTTTTAATTCATGTTAAGAAAACTTGGCATAATACAGAGACTTGCTGTGATTAAAATGAAAGGGGGGGGGGGGTAGTACTGGTTTATTAATGTAAAGTTACTGGAAGTATAGAATTTGAATGTATTTACATGAAAAGTGCATTAATGAGTAGAAAGAACAATATTTTTGACTTTGTGCCCATGGTAGTTTTACTGTTTTTCCTGTCTGCACCTTGTAATTAGGTTTGAGTGTTTCCTCTCTCTCTCTCTCTCTCTCTCTCTGTGTGTGTGTGTGTGTGTGTGTGTGTGTGTGTGTGTGTGTGTGTGTGTGTGTGTGTGTGTGTGTGTGTGTGTGTGTGTAAAAAGTATATAAACACTGTATACTCCCAATCTGATGTTTGTACCTCAGTGCCTTTAAACAGAAGTAACATACAAATCTTTGTGTGACCATTCACGTTCAAGACTTTTAATGCCCTGTTTTATCTGTAGCCTGTGGAACAACTGGTGAAGTTTTCTTGTGATCAAAATGTGTTAAGATTATGTAAATATTGGTGACTTATTTAAACATATTTACTGCTGGGGTATGCATTGGAAATTGATTCTCAATCTTAACATTCAATAAACTGTACTGTCTATAAAATTCTGAATTGAAGTCTTGGAAGTGGTCTTCTTAGAAGTGTATTATTATCTATCAAAAGTGGTCCAAGGATGGAACAGGGGTGAACCAGCGACAGGGTTATGGGCTGTGCTGTGTGGTCCGATCCAACAGGCGAGCTACTATAGCTCAAATTGCCTAAATATTTAAACGTGGTTCTGATAGAAAGGTGTGAGAACGTGTGTATAGTCAGTGTACACGCTGACCCCTTTCCTCTGCTGAACTTCAGCCCAACTTACAGGATTTAAAGGGTCTGTTACTAACATCAGCTGATCTTTTATTATGGAGAAAAAAAACGGAGACGTTTTGAGGGTGATGATTTGGGCTTGTTTTGCAGCTATGGGATCTGGGCAGCTTGCAATCACTAAGTTAACCATGAACTCCTGTGTATACTGAAATAGTCTATAAAAGTGACGATACACAACAGGACACAGATCCCAAGCACAGCATCAATTCTATGAAAAGAAAAGATTGCAATGGCCCGGTCAAAGTCCAGACCTCAACCTGACTGAAATGCTGTTCTGGGCCCTCGAGAGAGCTGTGCATAAACACATATCTGCAAACCTCAATGAACTAAATAAATAGGGTTGCCAACTCCCTGAAAAATAAATAAGGGACACCTCGTGGCCAGGGCCGGGCAACCCAGTTGTCTTCACCCTTCCCAGTGTGGTAGCTCTTTTTTTGTGTGTGAAATTATTTTTTAACCATTTGACTTGAACTTGATTTAAGCAGATGCGTATTCTTTGTGATATGACCATATGGGAAACAAATGATCATTTAGCCATTTATTTTTAGCTCAAAATGACAACATTAACACAGTAAAACAGGTCTCTGTCTTAAACAGAAGCCTGTCATGCTTAACTTTTGAGAATATAAGTAAATCTTTCTTTAAAAGAACTCTGTCCTGCTTAACTTAAAATTATATAAATTAATAGAAAGCAATAGAACGAAAAATATTCTTGTAACAGTGCACATTTAGTGCATTTAGTACAGTTGGCTTCAGTTGAGGTATTATTTCAGCTTTTCTAAAGCTAATCAGCTGCTCCTGTTTGTAAACCCACTTGTTCCCATGATTACGCATCTTAACTCATCATCATTATTCATCTATGTATTACTTTTATGTATTAGTGATCTATTTGTTGTAATCATCTATCCTTGCAGTTGTTTATTACACAAAATAAATTATATTATTACACTTCTGGCCACATAGCCCTGATATTCACTGCACATGCCCATATTAACCTTAACCAGAGGGTTTAAAAAAAACAAACCAGTGTTTACATACCATATCTGCTTCTGCCGTGGCCTGGCGGACAAAAAATTGGTAAAGGGTTCCCCGAGCTTTCATGCCCCTCATGTTTTTCATGTGCCCACCAATAGAAGCATGCCTATGGAAAAAGTGCGCCAGCACACAGTGCAGTGCGCTTTATAGTGCACTTTTCCAGCCAGGTGTTTTCCTTTTCCCATTCCTCCCTGTACTTTTGCAGCCTTTTTTTTCTTTCTCTGAGCGAACAAACATTGCTGCTCTAACGCTGGGCTTACACTGTGCGATTTTTGGCCCATTTTGAGCCGATTTTTGAGTCGTGCGACCGATTTGGTGATCAGCCCGATTTTGGCCTTCATCGTGCGTCGTGTAGTATACGTGGGGTAACGAGAAGCGATTAACACCTCACGACCAGCTCCCGATCATCAATCGCTCGTGAGGGTGTCACCGCAGCTGCTCACGCGCAAACACGTAAACGTCGGTGAAAAAGACGTTGCAGCACGGCTGTGCAGCGTGTGATCTGGACACAAGTGATGGAGGCACTTGTAGAACTTTGGAAAGCTCATCCGAGCCTTTTCCATGTGGCATCACAAAATTATCACGACCACAACAACCGTGAAAATAGTTGGATTTACACTGTTGCTCAATCACAGCTGCCTGATCAATGTTTTTCATTAGCAATTTAGCAAAGTTGATGTGGTGGTGTGTCTGTGTGAGTGAAAGACAGAGAGAGCGAGCGACAGATTTTCTGTTATAACCTTCATTTTATGGACGCACAGTGTGCCGTCCGAGACTTGCACCGCAGTGTCGGCGTTTGTTTCCCTGTTGGCCATGCTTGTTGTTGTGGTCATCGGTTGTCTTCCGGTATTTTCTCCGTAAGCGACCTTTCCTCAACCAATGAGATGAGCGGTAATCTGACTTGTCATACTCGAATTGTCATAAGTGTGCTGTCAGCTCATTGGTCACAAAGCAGGAGAGGGGCTGGGAATTATGTTTTCAAACAAAGTGTTAATTCCATTAAAAGTTATAGACTACTTTTGATTCTCACTGTATTACGGGACAAAGTGCGTCCCTTATTAGCTCAATACGGGACGTGTACTTTTGTTTCTAAATACGGGACGATTCCGTTTTTTAAGGGACGGTTGGCAACCCTATAAATAAACGATGTAAAGAAGAGTGGGCCAAAATTCCTCTGCAATGATTTAAAAGACCGATAAAGCCATACAGAAAATTATTAGTTTAAGTTCTTGCTGCTAAAAGTGATTTTACAAGCTATTGAATCATGTGGTGTAATTATTTATTAAGAATACACAGAATCTTATCGAGTGAAAACTATGAAAGACGAAAAATGGTTTTTAAACCCTTTTTTGTAAATAAAGGTTTTTTTTTTCTTTAATCCGAGAGCACAAATCCAACCAGCTACGTGTCTGCGCGCCATTGACGTATCCATGGCAACAGCTTCTAGTGTTGATCATCCCAAGATGGCGGACGCGGAAACAACCGCAACGGTGAGTGCGATGCGAGCTGCTCCTCCTTTTCTTGAATAAACACAAACTTGACTCGAAATATAATGAAAGTGTGACACTTCGCGAGAAAGCCCGACGCCAGGTTTTACCACACGCTTTCTATAACGCTTACTTGAACGTTAGTTAGCTAGGTGGCTAGCCTATTCTAAGTCTGCGCTAAGTTGATTAAGCTGCAGCTAACGGCAACTTGCGAGACTAATCTCACTCACTCAAGGGCAAATTTAAACCTTAACGCTGACAGCTGTAGCTGTGGCAGAATGGCAGGATTGCTGTGGACTGTTTGGGAAGCTTTAGCCCACCCTTAATATACGATAACGTAGAAAACGTTATCAAGCAGCTTTTCATTAACCGCCTTACGACCAATCCCAGTTATATTATCGCTGTGGCATAATAACTTTCAGCGTGTAATGACATGTAGAGAATATCAATAAACTGCTAAGCATCAGCAACCACATCCAAAACAATCCACAAGTGAGGTCAAATATGGGAAGAAAAATATGTGATGCGAGAAGAACTGCGCATGCGTGCATCTACCTGTACATTGTGAAGATAGCAAATGTTACTGTTGTTGCAGTCACTGAACAGAACATACACAGGAGCACGTTACGTTGCAAAATTTTACCGGTACATCTCAACAATTTGAATAAAATGCATTAATGTAATATATCATTCCATTCATCCTTTCATTTGATGGTTATTCGGGATGTGGTGGCAGCATGCTGGCACAGACCCCCAAACAACCCTCTCCCCATTCACCTCCTCCAGCTCTTCTGGAGGAACACTGAGAAGAGAGAGTAGTTGAGAGACATAATCTCTCCAGTATGTTTTGGTTATGCCTAGAAATTCTGTCCATAGAAGTTATAAACTGAATTGATGACAAATAGGCAGTGTTTGGTCACCAAGTCTATCCAACCCTACAGATCTGCATGCTTCTGCTGTTTGATTGGGAAAGAGTGTTTTCTCTCTCTCTGTTCATTAAGTAAACACACATGTCATTCAGCTTGTTGGCCCACACAGCCTTCTTTCAGTTTTTGAGTGGACAGGATTTTCTGTATTTTGGTGAGGGCTGCCCGAGGATTATTTTACTGTGTACCACACAGTCATGTGAACAGTCATGTGTTTTTGCAGGACTCTGTGCAGTGCTCTGAGAAACCAAGTACACCCCATGATTCAATAGCCTGTAGATGTACCATGTAAAAGCAATAACTTGTAATAATTATTAGTAATACTTTTCTGCATGACTTTATCTTCACAAAGTTGCTTCAGTTCATTAAGGTTTGTGAGCATTTGTTTATGCACAGTTCTCTTAAGGTCCTGGAACAGCATTTCAGTCAGGTTTTGGTGTGGACTTTAACTGGACAATTGCAACACCTTGATTGTTTTCTTTTTCAGCCATTCTCTTGCACTTTTTTATGCAGGAGAGTTCATGATCGAGTCAATAACATGGTGCTCAGGCCCTCTGGCTACAAAACACACCCATGGTATTGGTATGAGGTGTTTGTGCTGATATGCTGTGTTGATCTTTACCATACACAGCGCTGTGCATCATGACCAAAGATCTGTACTTTGATCTCATCTGTCCAATGGACATTTTTCAGAACTCTTGGAGTTTGGTTCAAACCTAAGCTGTGATGCCAGGCTTTCTCCTGACAGTCCTACCAGAAAAGCCATAACTGTTTTTTCTAATTGTGCTCTCATGAACTTTAAATTGAAACATGCTAACTGAGGCCTTTAGAGTCTGAGATGTAGTGCTTGGAATTTTTTTCCTGCATTTTCTCTGAGCAGTAAACATCTGACCTTGGGGTGATTTTGAAGGGACGCCTTGGGAAGGTTGTTGCATTGTGTTAAAACACACCTGTTTACTCCAAACCAGCAAACTAAAAGAAAACATCATCTTTGATAGAGGTGCTCACACTTGCCAATGATGAGTTAATTAAGTACATCTGATTGGCTGGCGGCTACTGACATTCTTAATTCGTAAAGAAGAAGTAAGGATGATGTAGGTTTTCAAAGGCCTGCATAGAATCCTGAGGAAACTTTTGTTTTTCACTTGACTTTCAGACTCCTGTTTGCTGTTATTTATTTTTCTGCTTGTCTTGTTTGTCACATATTTCAGCTCCCTGTTGCTACTGAACCCAAGAAACGTCGGGCGCCTAAAGGTACAGTGAAAGCACTGCAGGTCATGTTCTGAAATTAATTGAATTATTTTCATGTTGTTGTGTGACATTCATTTTTTTGAAATTCATTTCTAAAAGTTGGTTAAGTGTTGATAACTGAAACTAAAGGTTTTGGAAGTGAACGGCCTGCAGAGGTCACCCTCACCCTTCTGTTTGTTTTCTCTGTAAGGAACAGGCATTATGCTGCTGAGCCATTTTCCAGATATTTCTCTGTGTAGAAAATGTCTGGTAATCAGAGGATGTTTTGTCATCATTATTGAAGCCTAATGTGCCATTAAATAGTTTATATTTCTGCCCACAGATATTTTGTCTTTTCTTTGTTTTATAGTGCTTTGTAATAATAATAATAATAATCAGAGCTACTGAGAATTGCACCTCGGTGGAAGCAGTTGAGTACATGCTATGATGTGGTAATGATAATTTTTATTTGGCATGCAAACCCTTTCCTGGATTGTACTTAATATGAGACACACCTCTGTTCTAACTAAAAAAAAGAAAGAAAGAAAGTAAAGATTGGATTTTAGGAGGCTAATACACATACACCAATGGGAGCAGACTTGATAACAACCTGAATGCAGAGGAACTTTAAAATTGAGATGCACTGTTTTAAAGCCGCTGCTGAGTTAAAAATAAAGTGGCAGCTGGGTGCATGAACTTCACAGCTTTATCTACAGGGAATTGTGACTTCATTATGCCTCATACAGACTGTATACGCAAAAATAGTTCTTTAAAAAGTTTTCCAAATGCAAAGCGTGTTAAAGTGTATATCAGCCGATTTTTGGCACTTGATCACAACTGGATGAAAACAGTCACATGCAAGGACCCATCCATTTTGCAATGTAGACATTTAAAGATTTGACATAATCAAGCAACGTGACATAAACCTTAATTGTGTCCATAAGTCACATTCATTCTGCACTTACCAATGTGAAATGTAATTATGGTTATTTAAGGCATACACAAATTTACCTTTGCTATGCAGAGTAGTATGCAGAGTATATTATGTTAGATTTTGAGCACTGCTGTTTGTGCATTCTTAGTGTTAATACCTGACAGGTGCTGTGCAATGGAAAGATCTAAAGTAAATTAAAAAAAATAGTACAGTATGTTAGATTTTAATAAAATCCAGTGTGAGTTTCTTGACTCGGATGTAGCAGTCTGCCTTATTTTTTTTAGGATACTGACAGTCATTTCTGGCACATTCCCGATAAAGGGGGAAAAAAGGTGTCAGCATCTCGATGTGAGACTAAATGACTTGACAAGATGAAGGCTTTTTTGGAGGGTTTTTTTGTGTGTGTGATTGAACTTCCAAAAATAATATTCATCATATTTTTCATTACGTTCTCCCCATGTGTCTTTTGATCTCAGCATGCCTCTCCTCTGCTCTTATCCCCTTTTAATAGATGGTTGAAACACACTGAGGGCAAAGCTGCCTTAGCTTCATCCAGATCAAATATAACAATGAGAAAACTCTCTCTTTGCAATGAAGTTTTTCACATTACTATATTTAGGAGACCTCGTGCTGGGCTGTTCTTCTGTGCTTCTTTCTATCCTTCTCTCATACAGTAGTTGTAGGAATACACGTTGCCCATGTATCCCATCACTCCTCTCCAAATTCTGCCTTGCTTTATGTATGTGGACCATAGTGCACCGCAGGACCACAGCTGAAACCCAGAGACAAGAATATTATTGCTGTCTCAGCAGGGAGAAAGCGGATTAGGGTCCCTACAAATAGGGCCATTCCCAGTCTTGACGTGGCAAACGTGTGGAGCCCGTGCCGTTTCACAGTCGGCGATGGAGTGGATTTCTGTGTAGTATCTGGAATGGGCTCAAGTTCTAGCAGCAGATCAGCGAAGCTCTTCTTGAGGCGCTGAAAGATAAAACAGAGGGGAGCTTTGGTGTAATTCACACTGTATTTTTTTTTTTTTAACACTCGGAGTTCGTTAACGATACCCACCCCCCCACCAGTGTCAATGGTAAAGCCTAGCACTGTATTTCACAATGCCTTCAATCCTATTTTTAGCCTCAGAGGAAGGTAGTAGGTGCAAGATAACAGGATTACCAGAATCAGACTCGCTTGAATTGGCATTATGTGTGCTTCCTTGTAAAATGAAATGTTGTACTCCACTGGGAAGAGGACTTGGAGGCGTTGTAGTTCGGTTCTCGAGGTTACCTAACCCTTTCTAAAGCTGGCTTTACATTGTTCTGCTCATTCCTTCAGCCTCCCTCTTTGACTCTGTCTCTATACCCTCGCTCTTCTGTCACAAGCACCTGGCTTGCGAGAGACATTGTTGCCCTGGCAACAGGGAGAATATCTCAACCTGTCGAGACATTAAATGAGAGACACGGGGGGAGAGGAGGGGGAAAAAAGCAGTGTTTGTAACGCAAAACTTGCTTACAAGGTGACATTTACAGACTGGCTGGTGAATTGATTACAGTTTAGCCTGGGGTTTCTGGTTGAAGTGTTAACATCTATGTTAACTGTCACATCAAAGACTTACTAGCAACTGCATGGGGAGGCTGCTTTCAGGATTATTTATTCAGCTGTCAAATTAGAAAAGATGGCATACATTAAAAATAGTTCTAATAGACATTACTCTTAATAGGCTGAGCCATCTGTTCATAAGAAGAAAAAAAAAACTGCTAACGAGCTAAGATTTGCAGCATGCCTACTCGGTGACTTGACTTAAATTTAGCCTGTGGATTTAGGTTGCAGTGTTACATCTGTGTTAACTGTCAGATCAGAGACTTACTAATGACTGCAAAAGGAGGGCTCTTTAAGGATTAATCATTGAGCTATCAGCCAAATAAGACATCATCTGCACAATAACATGCTCAAAAGTTCTTGTTTTTTTTCCCAAAATCCTTATTCATTTGTAATATTTAGATTTTTATGGTGTTCCTCCACCCAGCTCCAGAGCTTCCTATTGTGGAGAGAAGGAACTGGTTAATCCACCAGCACTATATCCTCAAGGACTACGATACCTGTAAGGTAAAGTGCCTTCATTCCTCAGCTCTGTTTGCGGCGTAGTCTGTCATTGACCTGTGACTGTGCTGAGTGTGATTGACTGAAAGACCCACTCTGACCTCACTGAAGATATACATGATGAAGATATTGAGTTCCCGACATGCACGCGGCTTTGTCTAAGGCCTGATTCATTCACTGCATGCAGCGCTGTTCATTGAAACTGCTTCACACTTAATAAAGTCTCTGAATAGTACTTGTTAGATATATTACTGGACTACTCCTGCACGCGTTTTCTTTGCATATCTAATTTGTGTGAGGCGATAATGACATACATCCCTTCCGCTTACTCTGTTAATATCTACAGATGTACAGAACAGGGTGTAATATTCCTCTGTATCATCTGAGTACTGGATGGATTTCGAAATTGTCTTTCCACTCTGCGCCTTTTTAGGTTATCATCAAAGACCAACTGCAGGAGACTAATGGGATGTGTGAATATGCTATATATGTTCAAGGTGAGCCATCATTTTTGTAGCAGCCATTCCCTTTTTCCGCTTTTAATGTGTAAGATATTTTTTTAACAGCTACATCAAGTAAAACCTCTGTGGTAGTCAACACCAGAGCTGCACAAGTACATGATTTCGTTTCCCCAAAAACTGCTCTTTGGACCTCATGCTGTGTCTTTGATTTTTTTTTGATGCGTTTTTTTTTTTTCTTTTAATTCCTCAAGCAGATGAAGATCCTTTTATTTTGTGTGTGTCTTTATTTCTTTGTGCAGCACTAATCTTGCGTCTTGAGGGCAAGATCCAGCAGTCCCTGGAGCTGTTTCAGAGCTGTGCCATCTTAAATCCCAACAGCGCAGACAATCTTAAGCAAGTGGCCCGATCACTGTGAGTCTTCTGCACTGAAGCCTCTATGAGCGCATCAGTGCCTCTCCATTAGCTAACAAGACAGACACAGGGGAGAAATATACAGTGATAACAGTCACACTGCAGGCCGCTTAGAGCCAGAACCTTCACCGCTTAAGGGGAAACACTGGAGAAAAAACTGTTTTTTAATGCATTGGTCAGCTTTAAGATTTTGGTCCGTATTGACATGATAACATCACATGGTTACTGCAGACTGCGGCACATTCATGATGGAAATCTACCACCACATCCCAGAGATGCTCTATTGGATTAAAATATGGTGACTGTGGAAACCATCTGAGTACAATTTAAGCGCATAGTCATGTTTAACAAACCAGTTTGACATTATTTGAAGTTTGTATGGTTTGTTAGTCTGCTGACAGCAGCCATCAGAACATAGCACCCTGTGGTCACAAAGGGATGGTCATGGTCAGCAACAATACTCAACAATGCTCTCATTTAAATGGTGCTTAGTTTATACTAAAGAGCCCAAAAGGGATCATGAAAATATCCCACACACTGTTAAACCACCAGCAGCCTGAACCATTCATACAAGGCAAGACCCATGTTTACATGTTGTTTATATCAATTCTGACCCTACTGAATGTTGCAACAGAAATTGAGACTCAGCAAACCAAGCAACAGTTTTCCATTGTTCTAATATCAAAGTCACTTAAATCACCTTTCTTCCCCATCCTGATGCTCAGTTTGATTTAATCAGGTCATTTTGACCATGTCTATGTGCTGAAATGCATTTAGCTGTTGCCATGTGATGTTTGTATTTATGACTAGTTTAACAGGCATTCCTAATAAAGTGTCAGGTGAGTTTATATGAACACACAGTTTCATTAACGTTATGTTATAAAGATGTTGTCTCTGTTATCAGTAATCCAATGGGAAAGTTTGGGGCTTATAGTAAAGTTTTATCCTCTTGACCCGTAATGCCTCCCTTTGTAAAGAAAAATGAATACAGCTTCATTGAATGGTTTGTTTTTTAATGTTGTAATAATAGTTATTCTGAAAGCAGTAATTAAAATGGGTTATCGTCTCTTATGGATTATTGTTGTTTATTGTTTCTTCAGATTTCTTCTGGGAAAGCACAAAGCAGCTATTGAATTCTATCATGAAGCTGCAAGGCTCAACGAGAACGACTGGGTAGTAGAAAGCAAACACTCTTAATTCCTACTTTGCCTTTAAGGTTTTGTTTTTTTTTTGCAGAGATTATAGCACTGACAAATTCTGCCAACATTTAGAGTGGGAATTACCTTGACTGAACCTTTTCTTCTCACACTTGCAACAATTTATCACAATCAGCTCTGTGGTTGCACATCCAAATTCGTCCAGGGCTGTTTTACTAGGGGGCTATCAAAGTTGTGCTACCATTAATCACTCTCACTTCCTTCTCTAATGCTACTGCAGAACTGTTGGCCTATAAAACTTTTACATTTGGAAATTAAATTCAGCTCAACCCGTGCAATGCAAAAATGATCCATGTAAAATCTGACATTTTCTCACCCCAGGAGATCAGTCATAATCTGGGATTGTGCTATTTCTTCATCAAAGACTTCAAATATGTGAGTACAGCTGAGTTTACCAACACTATAGCAGGACAAATTGTAGTTGTTCCACAGGGATTTGATCATTTTGATCTTCTGTCTCTCTCAGGCTGAGGAGCATCTAAAGATAGCTCTCAAGATAAACAAGCACGACAAAACCTTCATGATGCTCGGGAAGGTTCACCTGCTGGCTGGAGAAACAGACAAGGCCATAGAGGTGTACAAGAAAGCGGTGGAGTAAGTGCATATATATAATGTTAGCCATTCATGCTAGATGTTGTTAGGCATTACTCTGTATGTACTATACATTGAAACATTCTTGACATGTACAGCAGTCCATTAGAGCTGATACATTTCTCAAAAACCCAACTTAAAGAGTCTAATGGGGGCTGTCCCACTAAAATCTCCCAAAAATATTAATGAGAACACCAGCACTCACAGCACGATACCAACATTGCTTGACAGCAAAAAGAGAAATGTGGGGGTTTGGGCCTGAAAATATTAATGATGTTCTCATTAAGGAATTGTTTATGACAACAAAGTCAAACAATTTTCTTTAGATTCCTGTGGAGAAGTTCAAACATACCGCCTTCAAACATTGGTTCAGAAGGTTCTCGCATACTTTAAGTTGTTTCATCTTGGTTTTTATTTTTATGGCTTTTCTGTCTCCAGAAATCATTTTATTCAACACTTAAAGCTTTGCCACATTTTTAACTCTGGGTTCAGTATAAATGCAGTTCATTTCCACTTCTCCTCGCATGTTGAATATTTAAACATTAGGCCATGGTGTAAATAAGGAAATGACATTTGTGTCTATAATAGAGCTCATTATGGCTGCCTCCTGTTGGGGGTAAATGAATTAATCAAGTGCCCCAATACTGGTGTCGCTTTTAATGAGACTTACCACTGTGATTCTTATTTTAATGCCAACCTGCCTCTTCTCTACCGTTTTTCTTTGAGCCCCATCGTCCCCCCACAGGTCATAATTAATACTCCACAATTATACCGAATCAAAGGCTGATTGAATAATCACGAGATTCCCTAGATATCAGCTGCTGTATGTTTGCTCAAGAACAAGCACATGCATTGAATATGATTGCTGGCATAGGTTAACTGACATTATTCTTTTGGCTCATCTCTTTTTCAGATTTTCTCCAGAAAACACTGAACTCCTCACAACACTGGGCCTGCTGTTTTTGCAGGTAAGCAGATTTCTTTTTCTTTTTTTAAATGATTTGATGAAATGATATGCCCATAAATGATGAGCACAGCAAAAAAGGAATGACAGCAATCTTCTCTTTGTTTGAGCTCGGGAAATACCAGAAAGCATTTGAACATCTTGGGAATGCCCTCACCTTTGACCCCAACAATTATAAGGTATGTGGGTACTTACACATTACAATTAGGCAGAAGCTTATTTTGTTACTCACCTCCTTAAGGACAGTGCACCAGGTTCCTTTTAAATCAGTTCATTCCCTGTCAGATGTTACGGCCTGACTTTCATCTTTCATCAAGGCTACATCTTCCTCTAATATCTCTTTAATCATTGTTTTTATTCCTAGGCCATCCTGGCTGCAGGCAGCATGATGCAGACCCATGGTGACTTTGATGTGGCTATGAACAAGTACAGGGTGGCAGCATGTGCTGTGCCGGAGAGTCCCCCTCTGTGGAACAACATTGGCATGTGCTTCTTTGGGAAAAAGAAATATGTAGCTGTGAGTAATGTTTTTTTTTTCCTGCTTGTTTTCATCCAGTTTGGATGAGAAAACTGCCAAAAGGCAACACACACAAAAAGCCTACTCGGTGTTATTTCCACACCAGCCATGGCTCGTGCCTTTAATCACAGCCCAGCCACTTAATTCTGCTGTTTCTGAAGGAGCCCTTTGTGTATACAGTACAGTGTTTATCCTATCTTTTATTTGATAGAGACAGCGTAGATAGACAGGAAAGTGGGGAGAGAGAGAGGAGGGGGAAGGCATGCAGCGAAGGGGCGCAGCACATACGTTGCCTTTACTGTATGTATCTGCTAGGTGTTCAGATATATGTTATACATATACATATATATATAATGTAAACATATCTTAGTTTTAAAAGCAACTTCATTCAATTCTTTTTTTTTTCTAGTTTAGAAACCAACACGTTGTGGGGATGACTGAGTACAATACAAACTCTACATTTTCTGTAATCTTCATTAATCTTGAGAAAATGAAATCAAACCCCCCCAAACTCTGTAAAACACAACTTCATTACAATTCTGGTGGTTTTTCTTTGGCTAAAACCTTCAGAGGATCTGGCACAATTCCCTCTTCAGGAAACTTCTACATATGTTCCTGAATCTGATGTTCCTGTTTGTTCTACTTCATATATTATTAAGATACTCACCTAAAGGTCCTGACAATTTCTCTCTCCTAACTTCACGTCTCCCACAGGCCATCAGCTGCCTGAAGCGGGCCCACTACTTGTCTCCTTTTGACTGGAAAGTGTTGTACAACCTTGGTCTGGTACACCTCACCATGCAGCAGTATGCCTCTGCCTTCCACTTCCTCAGTGCAGCCATCAATCTGAATCCACGAATGGGGGAGCTCTACATGTTGCTGGCAGGTACGGAGCGAGTGAGACAGACAAATCCTTCATGATTTAATTCTGCCTGAAGAGGAAATCTATGACGGCAAAAACAGGGATAGCTTTTTAAATAGCACTTTACTGAAAATGTCGCTGCTTAAAGGATTTTGGGGGGGGGGGGTTATAAATGTATTAGTATTTTCATTAAATCTATTCAGCAGCTTGACCACATTTACATTTGATTTGAAAATTGAAAAGGGCTTGTATGTGACAAAAAATTTCCTGTCACATCTTTAGTTGCTCTGACCAATTTGGAGGATTATGAGAACGCCACCAGATCTTACGAGCAAGCTGTGACTCTGGATGAGTGAGCCTGTCCTCAGTAACACCTTGAAACTTCCATTGATCTGAATTTAAAACTGTATCAGATCATTGATTTTTTTTTTTCCTCTTCTTGGTGATCAATTTTCCACAGATCCAACCCCCTGGTTAACCTGAACTTTGCAATCTTCCTCTATAATCATGGAGACAAGAAGGGAGCTCTGGATCAATACCAGGATATGGAAAGGAAAGTCAACATACTCCGAGACAGCAGTAGCAACTTTGAATTTGATCCTGAGGTACTGTAGATCCTGATATCAATGATGTCTCTGAAGTTAGTGGTCATTCTTTGTTCCAACGCAACACATTTTAATCCCTAACAGCTAATGGACATGGCTCAGAAAATGGGAACTGCTCTACAGGTGACAGAAGCGCTGGTGTGGACTAAACCAGGCAAGGACTCCAAATCAAAACCAAATTCTGCAGCAGCCACCAAAACCCCCGGTGCTCCCCTCGGTACTAACCAAGTCCTGGGTCAGGCCATGTCTTCAGCCGCAAGCTACAGCAAAAACATTCAGCTGTCAACAGGTACACACGACCAGTTATGGTCTTGTTTAAAGCAATATTTCATGATCCGCCTCCACGGTGAAGCCTCTCCTGTGCCGTTTTGATCAAAGATGAAGGGGACGTTTGTTAAGAACCTGAAACATCAAAGTCAAACTGAATCTCTCGCTTACATTTGTTCTGAACGCAAACTCAAAATGACTTCCAAGGAGTCCAGTGTAACGCCGGCAGAGTGTGTGATTTGCAGCTTCCACCTCTCTGCATCAAACCAAAGTTCTTTTTTTCATTCAAAAGGAAAACTTGAAAATATCACTTCCCTGTATATTCAAAGGCTCGTGCCTTCACTGCTGTAGCAGATTGAATATACAGGGTAAGGCGAAATGGAATATGTGGGGGAAAAACGACGTCAACCTATTGCCTGTATGCTGTGTGTTCTATTCTTTGGAACAAAAGAGAATCAATAGTGTGGAAAAATGACACACGGGTAAGCTTATGAATTCAAGGCTACTGTGCAGTGATTGCAGAGGCTTACAGCTCTCAAAGGTAAGTGGATAGTAGTGCTTTTCTTCACTGGAGCCAATGGCCTGTGTTTTCTCCCACTCATGTGTAGCTGGTAACAAATATCACCAGAACAATAGATACATCTTCAGTGACATTGGCATTTTACATAATTCCACAGCTCTGGCATCTATTTAGCCCCTAACAACCAGCAATTACCAGCCATTGTTTGACAACCAACCAACCTGAATGTGTATGTACTTTACAGCTGGATTTAGAAACATCTGGTACTATCTGCACATCTGCACAGAGAATTAATTAAATTGTCCCGTAGCATGTGACATAATATAGACATTTACAGCCTGGGACCAATCACTATTCCCAGCTAATGCTGCAGAGCTCAGCATTAATGAACCCCACGCGTCTCATCAGAAAGTAAAAGATTTCTGATAAGCTTGTAGCGAAGCAAACCTGCATGAATTCTGTTTGTCTTTTCCAGGGGTGTCCGGAGGCCCTTCCAATGCAGGAGAGCCAGAAGATGATGTACTGGAAGCCCCCAGCCCACCTTCTGATCCTCCGGGATCCCCAGAGCCCGCAGAGTCAGACAACCCTAAACCCAGAACCTCCAAAATGAAATCAAAGGTGCAGGAATGAATTCTCTTGGTGGCTACAGTCTTACACTACTTGTATCATCTTTGAGGTCACCTATTTGTAATGGAGGACAATTAAGCCTCTTTGGCTACGTTCACACTGCAGGTCTTGATGCTCAATTCCGATTTTTTGATCAAATCCGATTTTTTTGTCTGCAAATAAAATTTGACAGTAAACGCTCTCTAGTGTGAACGCTCAAAGCGGCCCGCGTGCGCAAAAGAAGACGTCACACACAACGCTCTCTGTTTAGACCCAGAGCAAACAATATTGTTTGACTGATAGCCCTTAATATAAAGACTTCGGACTTTACGTTTCTCAATTTTTGCTTTAAGTTATTTTGTTATTTACATAACAATGTAAATAACCTAATAATGATCCTTATTGCTGTTTTAGAGGAGCGGTGCTTCAAAGAATAGTTGCAGATTTCTGTCAAAATCTGCAGATTATACAGTACAAATAACATGTTCACGTTGTCTTCCCAATAGTTTCACTAACATCTACACTGGATGCCAGGAAGCGTTCGCGATGTCTTCTCTGGCGCTGATAATTGGCGTCTGTCTTGTGTCAGTGACGTAAACGATGGATTTAATGCGACATAACCATTCAAACAGCAGTCGCTTTCTAAAACATCGGATATGTTTCGGATTCAGTACCACATACGAAAGTGACTCAGATCGGATTTGAAAATACTGTCATAACATGATCGTATATGGGTCACATAGGGTCAAAAAAATCGGATTTGATGCGCTTTCGCCTGCAGTGTGAACGTAGCCTTTGAGCGCAGCCAAGCCACTGTATTTGTGCTTTTTCTAGCTCATGGTAGTTCAGTCTTGGTTTTAATTTAGCAGCACAGAAGTTTCACGTCCTGCTCCGACATTTCCATGTGAAAAGGGTGTGGTCGGTGTTCACTGTTATGCCTCTCATCTCAGAAATATCAGTACACAACTCACCGATGTAAACCAACAGTTTTTTAACTTAGCTGTACATATTTGTACATTTAAGAATTCAAGAAAGAAAGTCTGTATTCAGCAAAATGGTGATAACGGGCCTGTGAAGTTGCAAGTATTCATTTATGATGAGCTTAGCAATAAGGTTAAAGGATGGATTTTATTTGTACTCACTGTCTGATATGATCCAGTCAGTGTGAAGGAAATGCTGTGACAATCACCGCTACAATGTGAGGATAGAATGGGAGCTGTTTCAATTGTTCCTGGATATAGTTTGTTTGATAGGACTTGAGTATAAATAGTGATACATGCTTTTATATGTGGATAAGTGTTATGTTTATAGAGTAATGTATTTAATATTAAATAAGATTTTAAATAAAACAGCTGTCCGCTTATTTTGTAAAGTCCAGATTATGTGCTGTATTGTTGTGTCAAGGTTAGACAGTTAGACACCACCAACAGGGGACAGTATTGTTTAACAGCTTTGAAACATACGCTCTACAGTCAAGTGAGAAAAAGTTTTTCAAGGACTCTGTGCAGTCCAGTGAAAAAGGAAATACTCTCACTGCTTTCATTAGAATTAGAAGATATTTGATTAACAGCATTTGATTAGCAGACAAGTGTTGCTAATCAAATGCACCTCTATTAAAAAAAACAAGTTTTGGCAATTGTTGGTCTGGAGCATTCAGCTGTGTGTTAACACAATACCACAATCTTTCCATGAGTGGTTGACCCAGCAAATTCACCCCAAACGTCAAAGAAACTGAAAAACCCCAAAGCTAAATTTCAGACTCCACAGGCTTTGGTTAGCATGTTACACCGTCACAAACTTTAAATTGTAATTATTAAAAGACTGAACAGCTACGTCCTGTTTGGAAAGGTTTCCAGCAGAAAGCCTAGTTTCTCTAAAAAGAGCACGGGAGCATGGCTCTGATTTGCTTTCTGATTTGCATTGAACAAATCAAAATACTCGTTGAATAATGTCCTTTGGACAGAGGAAGCCATCCATCCATCCATTCGCTTCCGCTTATCCTTTTCAGGGTCGCGGGGGGCGCTGGAGCCTATCCCAGCTGTCATAGGGTCAGTCATTGAGTCAACCAAACAGAAGCAAATCTACAACAGAATGTCTGAAAGAGGAAAGAATCAATGTGTTGCAATGACCCAGCCAGATCTCATAAGCAAACCTCAATGAAATGAAGCAACGTTGTAAAGAAGAATGGGACAAAGTTCCTCTACAGTGATGTGAGAGACAGAGTTATTGCTGTTAGAGGGTCCTACAAGCTTTTGAATCATGGGCTGGACTACCAACATAGTTATTTCTCAGAGAAGGTTTCACAGTGAGTAGTTTGTTTTTAAATATAATTGTGTTATATTGTTGGCAGCCAGTGTCCCAGATATATGAGCTGTGAGACAATCGGAGTACTCATAAAGGCACTTTTTTTTTTTTTTTACTCACGATTCATATCAACCAACTTTTCAAGGTTGGCTTAAGCTGACGATGGGGTCTCATGAATAAGGGATAAACCTCTGGTGTATGATGAGACCTCGTGAATTAGCTCACTGAAGGTCACTCACAAACTGAAAATATATTAGTGTGTATCGTTTATAATATGCATGGGACAGTCTGTATGTATTAAACAAAGCTATTTATAAAATATGTTCCTCTGACAACAGAACACAAAGGATTGTCTTTATTAATTTATGGGTATTTAAATGTGCCATTGTTGTTTTGTTTTAATTAATAACCAACTAATAAACAAACAGATAAATTACGCTCGTGCATTTATCATTTAGAACCACCAACCAGCCTCCAAAATCCCAAACGCACACCCATCACTGCTGATGATTTTTCAGGCTCTTTGGAGAACTGTGCTAAGGTCACTGACAGTCATTTGGGAGGAAAACTTTAAATGGAGTTTCTGTTACATCAACAAACTCTGAGAGCTTTAAAAATAGGTGTTTACATGATGATTACATGTTAGCTTCAGCGCTTTCAGTTAGCAGGCAAATACAAGTCTCTGCCAGCTTCAGGACAGAAAACATGAAATTTGTTTTGTTTTGTTTAATACTTGAAACAACAAAAATTTCAATTAACCACACATGTTACACAGAAGATTAAATTGTAACATGATTGCAAAAAAAATGTGTTTTTGAATCTGTTGCTGTTTGGACGTAATGATATTTAAAGAGAGCCGTGTGAAGGTCTGCATATAGGGACACAAGCCTCTTTTATTATTATTATTATTAGAATAAGACGTATTCCTCTTGTGTTTTTGATCAGTCGTGGATCTTGCATCTGGGTCTGACTGGATGACAAGGACAGGATGTAAATATGGATTTTTTTCCTCCGGCTCAGCACAGAGCGGAACATTGCTGTGAACCGAGTGTCAGGTCAACATGGTTGCTGCTTGTCTGTCTCTCTTCTTTGTGGTTGTTTTTCATCGTAGCGCAGCCGTGACTGGAGACTGTGAGTGCAGAGAAGTGATTGTGTTGGCAGTCGCCGCTCTGGTTATTTGAGTCAGTATACCACATGCATCACCGCGTGGAAACACAGATATTAGAGTTTTATTTGTGTACAGGAGAAGTTGGTTTCCACAGTAAAGGGACCACTGTTTACAGACTTTAACAGGAGGAGTATATGACCCAGTTTGGTATCAAAATATTGAGCTCTGTTTTTACCACCTAATGTGCTTTATTTGTATGAACTTGAGTTTACTGCTGCAGCTGTGCACTTGCATCTTTCAGAAGCTGATCAGTAAGCTACACAAGATATCTGAATCTCTATCTCTCCATATAGCTATAGATGTGGATAGTGTGTCTTTATTTTTACTCCATTTCCTCAGATTTGACAAGATAAAGGTTTGAGGACAAGTGATGCAAGATCTTTATTTTTTCTTCCTGTGATTGAGTTTTCAAGCTCAAACATGGAAGAACTTGGTAGTAATTGTCAAACTGATGAATAAGAGACATGAATAAGTCATTTTTTTTATGTGTGTTTTTTTTCCTGCCATGTCAAATTTCCCATGTGGCACATCGATGACTGAAGTGAACAATTCTAATATTCTTTTATTGTTGCCATTTATCTTCCTAACTGAGCCCGTTATTAGACTTACAGAATACCGTTTTGCCAGAGAGTAATCATTTATGGAGCGTAATATAAAAGTGTGGAAAAAAATCATGCGAGTAATACAGCTAAAGTTTCTGTTTTTGATTTTCTTTTTTTAAAAACGTCTGTTTTATTACACAGAATCATTTTGAAAGGTACAAATGTCGCCTCTGTGTCTTAAGCCTTTGTGCTGTTATTGCTCTGGCATGATCTCAGTTTTGTTCAGTCGGTTGACGTCTTATCCAGTATAACCATCGTCTCGAGGGCAAATAGTTGAAGACAGATAAAATCTCCCGGCTTTGCTTTATGTGGCCTCACATGTCACTGCTACGACCTGAAATCCAAGCGGATCAGCGTTTGACCCTGAAGACTCTGACAGCAGTGACCATTGATCTGTTTGTGTTCCTTTGGTTTACTTTCACGAGGAAGAATAGCATCTACATGCGCAGCTATTATTGTGAGAGACTGTATGTAGGTTTTTTCATTAGGTGCTTGTTAAACCGTGCATGCCTGAAGTGCCTGCGGTCGTAACTTTTACAAGCCAGCTGATGGCCTGTAAGTTACAGCTCCTGCTCCAGTTATATTTCAGAGCAGCTGTGGAAGATTGCTTTTCCATTCTCATCTGTCTACAATTCAAATGGCCTCTGGAAGTGTCTCAGTAACTAGTGGAAGTTTCACATAAACTTCTCTGGCTCCAGGGAATCGTACGTTTTGCCATTGTGTTTTATTCGGCTTGTGCAGTGTTGAGGGTGTAACTTAAAATAATTGGCCTAAATAAATGCAGATTTTTTTTAAAATTCCGATGATATGTTGTGGCTATGGAGTAAAAATGTAGATTATGCTTTATTTTCACTTTTTGTATTTGCATGCAGAGTTTCTTTTTTGTGACTTTTACAGTGTTTTGGACTGTGGCTGGTAGCTGCAGCTGTTTTCAGACTCAGCTGTTGTCAGCTGGACTCTCATTCTTCCACTACAGAACAATGCTGACTTTGACTAATACGAAGGGGAAATGTTTATGTCCTTTGTATCCGTAGTATTTATTGTATAAACTTGATATTTGAGAACTCTGTCTATCTGTATCTCAGAACTCTCACATGACTTTCTAGGTCTACAGTTCTGTAACCTCAGCTTGTTACCTTGCAAAGCTATTGTAATATTGCTTGCAGCTCCTGGTGTACTCCCTCCCCTGTCCACTTTCTGGCACGTTTAAGCAGTTTCACAGATATTCATGAGGTCTCAAGTATCAAGATTAGTACCAGCTACTCTGTGCGGTTAAAAATAGTCTACCTTTTTTTTTTTCTTTCACCCCACTTAAATCGCTTACACACATTTCTTTCATTTCTTTAAATTTTGTCCTATTATCAGAAAACACTACAATTATTATATACTTTAAACCCATCTGTAATATTTACTTTATTTATTATTGTAATAAGTTGGTATATTTTATCAGAAAGGATGCAAGGGACTCCCCTGTTGACTTTACAATGGCATTATGAACAAACTTAATGGTTTATTTCCGTAAATAAACAATATGCTCCTCTTTGTTTTAACCATTTGTTGTCTGTGAATAGCTCTTCTTTTCCTTGCCCACCAAGACTGAAAGTCATGCTAACCCTCAATCTTGGCAGATCAACTGATAACGGCTCATTTCCATTGCTCTGCTGATACTCTTTCACACATGTGACTGGCAGTTCTCACATAGGTTTTGGTATTTAAGCCACTTCAGCCCGCCTATAGATGCTGCATATCTGCAAGCTGCTTTGCAACCTACCCCCATCGCAGCTCACTACTTTTCATGCTGTGTCTGATTGACTCCTGTTGTTGGCTGGCTGTGTGGCAGGCAGGGGTCAGAAATAACTTGCAAAGTTTAAAAAAGAAAAAAAAGAAGTATTGAACTTAAACTAAGTATAATATAATGCAGTTCAAAAAAAAAAAAAACCCCAAGGAACTCAAATCTACAAATTACCCGAAAGAACAAATTGCAAGGGAGGACACAAACATGACACAACAAAGAGCAGAAGGAAACTGAGACAATAACTACAAACACAGGATAATGAGGGAATGGGCAGCAGGTGGGAGGAGAGCTCAAACTAATCACAGATAATTAGAAGGGGAAGTAGAAGGAATACAAGAGCTCACCAAAATAAAACAGGAAACAGTTAATACTGACAAAGACTAAGACACATGAGCTTGACACAGACAGAAGGCAAAACGCAGAGACAAGAGAGTAAGGACAAAACGCAGAGCTGAGACTGGGACAAACTGGACTCAGTAGGTAAATATCGACCTATCAACGTTAGAAGCAAAGACAAACTCAGAAGCACTGAGAAATAATATCATACTCAAAGGACTAAATATAAGAGTTGAACATAAATCACTTCTCAAATCTTAAAAAACTTAAATGACATAGTTGCATCAGGGTTGTGAGAGCCAGTTGTTGCTCTACAAAGAAAACATCATGATGCACAGATCAGGCGATGAATCAAGAGGTTGGAGTATGCTGGGAAGATTAAGACGATCGCTGCAGTTTCTGGAGACAGATTAGATTAGATTAGATGAAACTTTATTAATCCCTCGGGTGGGTTCCTCCGGGAAATTCAGTAGCACAGCACCGACAGAAGTTGCATGTTACAGATACAATAAAGAGGAATGAGAGTAAGCATATAAGCAGAAATATACTATATATACACATATATAAATACAGAATATATAATATGGATAAATAGGACAGCAGCAGTTTAGAAAGTTAAGATGCTTTTAGGAAGGTCACACAGTTCCTCCTACTTTAACAAGGTAAGTATCTGGCATTTTTAAGGTCGCTCATAAGCTGACCTGTTAGACTGGATGTAAGATGATTGATCAGTTTCTGAGGAAGTGTGCTCAGCCTTTAATATATTATAGTGAATTTACATCCCGAAGGCTTGTGTGATTGCTTGATCTCTCATTTGTTTAAAAAAAAATTAGATTTACTAATGAACCTTTGATTGTTGCGATCATTTTTCACTTTGCTTGATTTACGAGGTTTTATGAATGAAGCTGAGACTGCTCGTTTAGAAAACACTCTTTGCACCTGTCTAATACAAGCTGCTTTGGGAATTGTAATAAATCAGAAATTCCTCAGAGATCAATTTACAAATTTGTATGCAGCGCCACTTGCTTTGATGAAATGTTGCAGACGCTGAGAGTTCAATCACAAACCCATCAATTTTCTTTAAAGTTTCAACTTGTTTTGAGGAGTAAAACTAACAGCATTAAAATTTAAGCCCACTTTGTATCCCAGTGATTATGCAGCTTGCACGCAGCTCTCTGTGGGGGTTCTTATGTGATTTTGAAGCCCTGGAAAAAAATAAGCTCAGCACATGAAAGTAATGTGGTTTGTCCCCAATACAAGAAATCTGGTTTAGAGATGATCCATTTCACTGCAGTGTGACTTTTTCCTGAATGAAACGAGAAAGGTGTGGGGATTTGGTGCTTTCTGAAGCTACTGGGATGCCCAGCAAGCAGTTCTGATGAAGCAATAACACACTCCAAACCACCATTTCATTGGTCTGTCAACCAAGTAAAGCCTGATATCTTATTCTTCTCTTCCATGTAGCCCAAAAACACATCAGTGAAGCTCGCCTTTTAAACTGGGCAGGCTGATTGTGGTGTTCTAGATAGAGCAGCAAATGTGTATTAATCCAAAGCATAACGTAGCTCCTGATAAAAGCACAATATATCCATGTCACTGTAAGGTTTGTTATACAACACCATGGCAAATTATTTGACGTATATTTGTCTTCCTCTTGTTCTTCTTCTTCCAGCTGCTTCCTTTAAGGGTCGCCACAGTGCATCATCTGCCTCCATCTCACCCTATCCCTAGCATCCTCCTTGGTCACACCAACCCTCTGCATGTCCTCCTTCACTACATCCATGATTCTTCTCTGAGGTCTTCGTCTCTTCTTGCTCCCTGGCAGCTCCATCTTCAACACCTTTTGTTCAGTATATCCACTCTCCCTCCTTTGCACATGTCCAAACCATCTGAGCCCTGCTTGTCTAACTTGGTCTCCAGACTGCTCAACCTCACCTGTCCCTCTGATATATTCATTTCTAGTCCGTCCATCCTGCTCACAAATCTTCTACTTTGCCACGTCCAGCTCTGCCTCTTTTTTCTCTAAGTCTTAGTCAGCGCCGCCGTCTCCAAACAATACATCATAGCAGGTCTCAGGACCATCCTGTAAACCTTCCCTTTCACCCTCGCTGCTATCCTTCTTCCACAAATCCCCCCTGGCTGATCCCAGGTATTTAAACTCAGATTAAAACAAATATCCTGTATATTCATGGCCTATTTTTAATACGTCACTTGTATTAAATGGTCTTGATGTTGTGACAGAGTCAGGAGGGTGAGTCAGAAAGTTTTGACACATGGATGAATTGAAGGGTGATAAATGGAAGGAAAAATATGAACCCATGAATCATATTGTGATTACCTTTATCCTATCCTGAAAGCATTTTCATCCCTAAGGCAAAGGTCTTTTTAAGGATAATAAATCTGACGAACATAAGGAATTTTCCAACTTAGGGATAAATAAAGCGCATTATTATCTTTATCTTTAATACCCTCATCAACAGAGCAGAAGGTATGCTTTGATCCAGCTGAACACCCATTACAGATTTGGACTCATGTATTAGACGTCATCAAAACTCCATCCCTCCAGAAAAGCTGCAGAGACTTTCATTATCTTATCAGCTTTCTCTATTTTTTGTGCGAATCTATTAGTGAGATTGAAGGCTGAAATAAGGAACCGTGTAATCTTTTGCTTGCTCACTTTGTACTCGTGGTTTTTTATTAGGCTTTAGTTATTATGCTTTACTTTTGCATTTACATATACAGTATGGAATTTCTTGTTTTTTTTATGAGCCTTTATGTTATAACATATAAGGAGAATTCACAACCTCTGCAGCGACTGCAAGCAGTAACCAGAGATGAGATGTATTCGCTTATCATCGCTCTATATATTCCATACCTCTAGCTGAGGCGTCCTTGAAAAGGAATTGAACCTCAAATCAGTGGAGTGCCCTCACCAGCAGCGGGGAAAATGTTTTTTTTCTTGTGAGACATTAAAGAGGCATGGCAGTTTAAACGCAAGATGTCCAATGTGTCACTATTCATGATGAAAGGATGAAGGACAGCTCCACTTGCGTAGTAAGTGTGAATTTTCTCCAAGTCTGCAGTTCCCCACAGCGCTGTGGGGTGTTTTCATGTATTTTTGGCTCACTGTTTTACTTTATATCCTGTGACTTTACTGCTTTGGTTCACTGCTACTCTTCTTATCAACCCAATAAACCCACTGTATGCTCCCACAGCAACCGAGAAATAAAATGAGCGACTAGCTGGTGAACAGTGGTCTGTGTGAAGTGGATCAGTAAACAAGTAATAGCTTTACCAAGTGACCAAAGAGTCCACACTTAACTTCATATAGCGCATATGCTGACCATGTCAAGGTCCAGATATGAAACTTCTCAGTATTTCTGAGTAGTTCTATGAATTAGTGCCTGTCACCGTAACTTTGAGATCACAGCAACAAGGGATCCCGAGCAGAGACTTGAAAGCAGCAGGACGTGTAAATCAGTTTCATCAAGCAGACATAAAAGGCTGTAATCACGAGTTATTGGCAAAACAGAGAAGATCAAGATTTAATTTGTTACACCCCAGTTCAGCTTTGCAATTTTGTGAGCAATCGATGATTAAATGCACTGAATCAGGCATATTTGAGTTTATGACTCAATTTTCTTTTCCAGTGCATGAAAAGCACTTCCTCCTCTGTGTTCAAATTTAGGTGGCTGTTATTCCTTCCAATAAGACATGTTTATGGTGCGGGATAAATTGCTCAGCCTCCTGTGGATACATGTCTGTGATTGAGGACAACAAACAAAGGATTTCCCAGCGGAGTGCTGATCCGGCTGTAAAGAAGAAGAAGACAAAACAGGAAGATTCTGAGCCAGAGAGTAAAATAAGACCTCAGTGCTGACACTTCATAGACAATATATTGTGTGCATGCTTTGTAGCAGAAGTGGCAGAATATTTCTGTCTTGGTAAAATACTGTGGTGGTGGTCGACTTGAGTAAGCGGAGCCTGGAGATCTGACCTGATTTTACAGTTATAAGGGCTTCAAAGGGAAGCATAAGCCCAAACGGTAAACAGGTCTAATGCTGCATCACCATTTAGTTAAAAACAGTGTAAACAGTGCAAAGCCTCCACATCGACGGCACTAAACTGTGTGTGGGATTTTTCTGATCGTTTTTAGGTGCTATGTACTTTTGGGGTTGTATTCCTCGTCAGCTAAACCTTTTTTGTTTGTAAAACATTCACATGCCTGTTTTTAGAAGTCAGTGGGATTTGTGGGAAACAGGTTTAGACAGTCTTCATAGGAACTAGAATAGAAGGTTTATAGCCTGCCACACGCGTGCCTCTACTATAGGTTTGAAGCTGGACTTAGAAAAGATTGGCATAGCTATTTTGACATTACCAGTTAGCTTGGGAAACACCATTACCAAGACTTAGGAATAATTAAAGCAATAAGAAGACTTCCAAATGAAGGAAATTCTCATCTTTGAACATTCAAAGATGACTTCAGGAACCGGTGGACCGTGTGACAGCAGCTACAACTGTCTTTTGTACCTTTTATGTGAGAAACCACATGACCACTAACCACATGGGTAACTTTTCTATCACAGAGTAGGCTTCCTTAAAGCACGGGTGGGCAATTACTTATCCCCAGGAGCCACGTGAGAAACAGGGACTGCTGTGGAAGCCACTCCAATAATGTGAACTCAATTCTGCTCAGTATTAATTTTCTGTCTTTGTAAGCTTGGCCGTGTGTGGTAGGGTTACAACAATAAGTTTATAAATAGGTCAAATAAATTTTGAGCAGAACGGATTTCAGCTTACTGAAGTTCCAGTTCCTCACGTGGTCTTGGGGAAAGAAGCATAGACTTCTTTATAATCTTTTTTTTTTTTTTTACATTACTGTTTGTCCATATTTACAAAATCATGTTTGTTGCAGCCAAACTTCATATGAAGAACCGAGTTATACGCCCATGAGAATTTATACAGTCTGACTTCTTTTTGCATCAATAGGAGGTGGCCCTACCTGGTCATTAGAAACAATGAAGAATTAAAGAATTTCCATAGTAATACCACTTTTGCACTGGGAAGCTACATTTTATGTACACTTTATGAAAACCATGGAAGCTAGAACTGCAGTTCTCCAGACTAAGTAAAAGAATAAGTAAATAAATGCTTGCTGTAACTGAACGTTTGAATCTTCAGTGAATTTAAAAAGAAATCTTGTTATTCTTTTCATCGTGTTTTTGATTCAAGATGTTGATAAAATGGATGCATTTTTGATTCATGATTTTTAAACCATTTCAACTGTAGGAAAATACCACTTTATGTCTTTGGTCATGAAGTTATATAATATAAAATACTGATGCTGTATTTTGATTTTATGAAATAGAAATGGAAACAATAAGCATCTGAATCCAACTGCTCTCTCTTTCTTCTAGTCTTATTGCAGTTATTCATGTTTGTATCCTGGTGAAAGGACCCAACAACATCAATAACAGAAGGCCACTATTTTCAGTTCAGCAGCTTGTAAAACCTTTTTTTTTCTGCATTACTTACACTGTTGGCAGTATATCTCACCAAACAGTAGCTTTCAGGAAATTAGAAAAAAAAACAACCCCCAAAAAACTCACATTTATGATATTGGACGAATGGAACATGGAAGCACTTTTTTCCTCAGTGTGAACTTGAATTTAGTGGTCATAGTTGGCAAATTTAGTTACTTTTGAACAGAAATATACTAACATATATGCTGATAAAGCAAAATAATCCATAATTTTCACATTGCTTGTTCTTTACCTTTCATGCAGTGACATTATTTACCCATTGAGATTAAAAAATACGTGTAGCCATCTGTGCTCTAGGTGTACTCTAAGATATGTGCAGGGGCGCTACCGGGGGGGACCCCAGTGTTCCCCCCCCCCCCCCTTTTAACTTAACATTAACTTGTTATTTATTCCTGCTTAAAACAGATTATTATGGATTTTTGTTTTGCCACATCTTTTAAGTAACCTTTATTTGACAACAGCATATTGAAACTGAAACTTCAGTTTTTGGTCTGCCACCCAATATCTTTAGCTGTCCACCCCTATGAAAAAATCCATGGATACATGTAGTCCCTGAAATGTGTAGTTTCTCTTCATATCTTCGTTTTTTCTCCGTGGATTTATGATGCCCGTATTCTTTAATCGGGACATTTGAAAGAAGTAACATTTTTGGCCTGCAGTACTACCGACTGTCCACTATTAGCCATCACAATGGAGTCATGTTCCACCTACCAGGGTAGAGAGACAGCTATGTGACTGAAAACTATGGATTGCTGGTGACTACAAATATCACAGTAGTGTTAATTTCTTAATCAAGTTTTACTAGTTCCCAAAGTGATGTGGAGGTTTTTAAGCTTTTTATTTTCAAGGTTAATTTTATCCTTGAAAATGTGACAGAGGGTGTCACATTGATGCGTACGATTCCTTTTGACGCAAATATCAAAGCTCGACTTTCCTTCAGTGGCTGCCTTTTTATAATTCTGCTTGGCTTAACACAAACTACTGTTTGGGATTTAGGGTGGCAATACATGGATTATAGAACACAGAGACAGAACACTAACAGCGACAGAGAAAAGCCTCGTATCCAGCGTGCCTTTGAGGTGCCTTTTCACATAATTAATCTGCCTAGCTTCACTAGTCTAGTGCCATATTTCACGGTCTAATTATATGATGTTTTAAAATCTTAGCTGATGTTTAAACATGTAATTTAGGTAGAGTAATGGCGCATATAATGTTTCTTACTTCTAATCACTGCGAGTTTTTCGTGAGGAACTGAAGGAGCGAGGCTTTGCATTTCAATAAACCCACTTGATTAGGGAGTATTCTTGTTGCTGTTGTTGTTTTTCGGCAGATACTGTTTACTCTGAGCTGTGCCTCCCAAAATTCCCCCACCCCACCCTTCCCGCTCCTTTCCTGGAGACAGCTCAAAGACCCCCTGCTGGCAGCTCAGCGGAGCAGCTTTATCTGGGTTCTTCGCTCGCCTGTCTTTCCACAAGCCTCGTCTCATTGTGTCACCCCAATGTGTCAGCCACAAGCTGCAAGTCACATTCACAAACTGCATCTCAGGGACGAGAGAGCCATTCATTAGAGCATCAAAACCAGCTCCCACAACAAAGGTTCACTGTTTCGTTTCCCATCCCTCCATATGCATGTAAATTATTACAAATAAAGAGAGAGGAGAGTGGATGCTCTGCTGACAGCGCTTAGGGGAATTTGTGTGAGATAATTTTCAAAGTTCTCTCTTTAAAGGGTTACTTTGAGGGATGAAAACGCTGCGTACATGCGCTGTAACACTTTCCTGCTGTTGGGTAAAATATTCAAGACAGTAAGAAGTGTGTGGAGCATGGGCCAGCAAAACCGGCTGTCTTCAGTATCGCTCTAATATTATATTGCTTCAAATCTTTGTTTTACAAATGAACACAGAATCCAGCTGCTCTCTGACCCTTTACTATTTTCAGGAGTGTGTCTTTATTGAGCGTTTACACCTTTGCAAGTTTATACAAAAGGCTGGCGAGTGCAGAGAACCAGGTCATATAATTGGAAGCCAAACGGAAGCATCATCAGTGTCATATTCTGTATATACAACATCATCTTTCTGTTGGGGTGTGGCACTCTAATACACTCCTGCTGCTTCCTCAAATGCACGACTGTGACCCACTGTCCTTCTGCATATCATGTAATGCTAATATAATGACTCTCCTCTCCATTTCCTGCCAGATCATTCAGTCTGCCAGCACGTCCACAGCTCACTGGCCAGCTTTAGTTTTGCATCTAGTTTGGAACTCTTTTCGCCTTCCTGTGCCTCAGGCCCGCTGCCTTCTTGCGTGCACTGCCTCGTCGCCTTGCTCCGTTCATTCTGCCACCGCCTGACAGCTTTCCACTCGCCAACTCAATAGCTCATCAGCTCCGCTGAGAAATTCTGGTGTGTCTCTGTACCACTAAAATTGATTAAAAAGCCAGAAAATGGGGAGAGTGGCATCAAGATCCAGCAGGCGTGAATGACAACAGATGCAATATTAAGTCTGAAATAGCATTTAAGAAGGAGCTGTGGTGTTAAGGGGGTTGCAAAGTGCACAAGGTGGCAAACGCACAGCAGCTTAAAAAATCGGGCCCTTTGCCAACTGGCCAGCTGCAACTATCAGGTAAAATTCATGTTGTAGTGTATCTCCAGATCTCTGTCTGAAGAATCTTAAGATATACTGTCAGTGTGCTGACTCAAAGTGGCATTTAGATGTAATCCTGAACTTGGCAAGGTAGAGTTCTACTTCAGCAGATTTCCATTTCTCAAGAATGCTGAGGTAAGACAGGCCAAATATGACTACTCAAAATAAAAGTAAATTTATTTTGTAAAGGTATTTATTTATTTATTTAAAGTGGGAGGGTGTTGGAATCCTATTTCAGTTATTTATTTACCTTGGTGTCAGTTTTTTCTGACGTGTGCCTTAATAAATATGTAAAATGTGAGTAAAGTCTGTGTTTTTCCACTTTAAAAAAAATAAAAACATTTTATGACTTGCTGAACCAGACTCCAACTGCAAAAGCAGACATTTAAGAGCGGTTTTAAATTATGAGCACACTGGAGGAAGGGGACAACCCAAATTATATTTACTGTCAAAAAAGGAAACATCTTCATCTCACAAGCTGGTGACAGAATAAAATAGTCCCTCCACTGAATGAAGCCGCTTTGCTGAGTCATATAACCGGAATTGAACATATATCACCGGCTGGTCCATCCCTCTCTCAGCCTCCGTCCCGTATCTGTCCATGAATTTCCCCAGATTTTTATGAGATGCGATATCTTGCGCTCTTCCACTTTATTGTTTTCACATTCCTCTCCCCAGAAGCCTGGAAAAATGAATTGTACTCATGTAAGCAGAATACCGTCACCGCAGTAATCCGGAAAGGAAAACTATTTATTCCACTGGCTTCTGGCAGCGTGGATCTGTGGAGCTATCTAAGCCCTGTGGTGTGATTGCATCCCACACAGAGTCCACGCAGGCAGGTAGATGGGACTACTGCAGCACGAACCAGCATGTCAGCCGCCTTCCTGTCAACCACTGAACCCCCTTCTCTGCAAGCACATTTTAAATAAATCAAAACGCAATATTTTGTTGATCTTCTGATGGTTAAAAAACTTTTTTAAAAAGAAAAGTCTTGTTTTCTTATCAGGATGGATGGTTGGTATCTGCCTTCTTGGCTCCTTTGGTGCATGTTTAAAAGACAGGAGGACGGAGGGTGTCTGTTTGTACAAAAAGACCAGTGACTATTACTTTGCATCAAAAGTAACCTCTAAAGTAAGCACCAGGTTTAAAGTAGTAAATGGTGCGACTTGGTTACAAGAAGTGTAATAAAAGTGTAACAGCTGTGCTGACAGGTCTAGATGGGAGGAACCCAACTTTAAACACCCGTATGAGACAAACAACGTTGTGAAAGTTGAGTCCAAGCATTACTTTTGCCTGAAGTGGGAATCAGAGGGGATCACTGATTAGCCTCAGTGATAAGTTGCTTTCTTAATCCTACACAGCTGTTCAGCATCTATTCCCTGAGTTCTCTTCATATTTGTGTGTTAATGCTTTTAATTTCTCTATTAAACATGAGTTTAATGAGTTTGATTATTCATTCAGTGATTTTTTTCCCTCAAAAATGATTCACTACTATCTTTCCAAGTTTTAGGACTCTCCTTGTTTTCTTTGCTTGATAGGTCACTCATTTGTCCCTTCTGAAATGAAATAGCATCTTTTCCATGATCACATAATATGCCTTCCAACATTCTTATTCTTTTCTTATAATGAAAAGCTAATCACTGCATCAGTTTGGGTTAAATAACCCGTAGCCCATCAAAAATATATCAGTCACTGCACTGATTATGTGATGGAAGGATTTTACCTGTTTGCTTAGTTAAATCCAGCAAGTGATTTTTCCCCCCCTTTGGCCTGACTGCATATGTTGGCATTATAAAAGGATCCTTGTGGCAAAAATGTAATGCCTGTTATGTGCATATTGAAAAAAAAACAACCATTCCTCCATACTCTTTAAAAAGTTGAAAAACACTTCATTTTGAAGGTGAAAATCTCGTAAATTAAACATAACAAAAAGCAAAGTAACAAACTGAATGATGAAACTGAATGATCAAAGTATTGTGAATATTTTAAAGGCTGAATGGAGTCTGTGGCTAACCTTCATAGTGATGGGACAGACATGAGAGTGGTATTAAAATCCTTATGTAAGCTCATAAATACGAATCAAACTGAAAACTACAAATGGTTACAAAGTGAAAAAGGCTTTAAAAAATACATGGCAACGATACATGGATTTTCCTGGATATGACAATCTCATCCAAGGATAAGAACACTGATATGATGCAAATACAGTAATATCCAGTGTAAAGTTAATCCTGTAAAGTTAGTTAGGCTTAAATGATGTTTCAGGAATGGATCAAAGTACCAGCTGCTCAGAAGCCAACCAGTGATCACCTTAGAAATTCAGAAATGGGAATCTGTGATCAGAGTCGGTACGTCCTTGATAGAGAGAGCTTTCAGATGTGAGCTTAGAGTGAAACTAAAATTAAAGACTGATTCACACTTTAAACATTTAGACGCTGATATTCAAAAATGCTGGAGCTGTGTATGTGAATGTGAAAACGGCTTGTTCACAGAGCTTTGTTCTCACAGGAGATAAAATCTCAAAGAGCAAACTAGCATTTGGTTTGGAGAAAAGCATCAAAACAGGCTTCTGTTGCTTCAAAATGGCACAGATTACATTAAACCTGACCATGTCGCAATAAGCTAAATAGACAGAAGGAGCAGAGCAACATTTAAAATGTTTTTGAACACATCAGGAAGGCGTCCTACCTGCATTAGCTCACAGAATCAGCTAAGCTGATAACTAGAGGCGCAGTTAGGTGTGTTCATCAATGCACAGCCTTGTTTGAGCAGAGAGGAAAAAAGAGCAGGTAAAGTCATTCAGACATAAACCTTTGAAAGTGAGGAATATGATGGTTTCCAGCACACGTATGAGATCACAACACGTGATTGGGGTACAATATGTCAACATGTAGTATTCTAAAAGCATATGGGTACTGGAACACCTAGAGTATCTTCTTTGCACATTACATCTGCTGCAGTGTCATGGTTTTCTCAAGATTTTACCAGCTGGCTGCAGAGATTTGTTCCCATTCTGGTGCAGGAGCAATACTGAGGTTGCACACTGATGTTGAGTGATAAGGTCTGACTGACTGTCAGCAGGCCAGCTCATCCCAAAGGTGCTGAATGGGGTCGAGGTCTCTACAGGCCACTCGATTTCTTCTGCTTGACTCTGCATTAATAAACTTAGTGGACTTTCCTTTGTTTAAAGGACACATTAAAATCACATTAAAAGAGAACTTCCTTAAGTTGTTGGCGGAGCACAATTAGCTACATGATACACTGCCGTATTGAGATTTCCACTAATTGGAACAGCCTGGGGCGTAAAGTAGACCGAAATGTATGCCGACATCTTTTCTGGGCATGTACTGTGACAATATTGAATGGAATATGTAGCGCTATGACAAAAAAAAAAGGTCTTTTAAAATTGGGAAAGTAACCTGTTCAATAAAACATTACCTCGACACTACTGTTGTCTGATTTCTGGCAACTGCTGCTTTACTTGATTGACCACAAACAGCGACAGCGGTTTGTTATGAAGAGGCTATCATCATAGCCAATTAAAAATATTTCACAGCCACATTGTGAGAAGGCTGCATGATTGAATTCTCCCAGCAAGTCCTCCAAACTAAGACGAGCATCTGTTGGTGCTGTTTGGCAAAATAAATTAATAACTGTTGGAAAAGGTGCAACTCATTGCTATCTTTAAATGTGTTTCGCTTGTTTCAAACATTGTTTTAGTACAATTATTACCACCATATGTCCAGATATATAGACACTGTTAATGCAGATGCAGATGGCCTTACTTTGGTGCTATTTCTTTATTATTAAAAGGCAGTTAATCTCATTTCATTCATATAATGTTTTTCTAGTCTTTATAACGATCAGGGGTTCAGTGTTTTTGCACTTCAACATACAGGCTGGAGGAAATTAAACCACCAACCTTCTGAGTTCCTCATAACCTTCTCAACCTCCTAATTTACTGTGCTGCATCTTTCACTAAGCGCTCCCTGGCTTCTGCTGCCAGAGGCTACAGTTAATATTACATCTTTCAAAATATTATGCAGTTTTTGTCGAAGAATAAGACAATAGGGGTGAAAACCAGTGCAGTCACTGAGTGCTTTTCTTCTTGCTTCCTTTCTGCCACCATCCCTTCCACTTTCACTGATGGAGCTTAGAGTTCCTTACAACCCGAGGGATGGGGAGCAAGAAGAGAGGAGGCCTGTGAAGGAATTAAGAGCGAACAGACTCAAGTGGATGCGGTGTGGCTTATCCAGGGTCTCCACACGTGTTATTTTTTCTTGTTTTGTAGTTTTATGCTTAAGACAATTTGATACAAAGTTGCATGTCAAGATGTAGCCACGGTTTCACGTCTTACTCGCATTTCTCCATCAATTTCTTACTGGGAGGAGCTAAGCAAGTGAAGGAGACAAGGAGACATGCTGGCAAAATGAAAACCGTTGAGCGTACACGCATCCCTAAAAAGACCGCGCATTGTTGATATTACCACTGGGTGGTGCTAATGGTAGAAATTCTGAAATTTTGGCTTTAATCAAACAAACACGACTCAGTCTTACCTTCTTTCCATCACTGTGCAGGTGCCAGCTTTGGGCATTAATCCCAAACTTCCTCTTAAAATAGAAACAAAGAAAACATTGGTGAATTTTTTTTTATATCTGAAATTACAACCATTACGTTAAATATCTTCACAAAATGCATTAGACCAGATGCAGCCCATAAATCTGAACTCCTCTACATCAAACAGGAATAAGAGTGATAGCCCCCTGACGACTGCTGCCTTGTGCACCTCTGGCTGTGGCTCATGTGAAGAATTTCACCATGTTTTTTTTTTTTTTTTTTGATTCATGAATACAGTTAGTGCTAGTATGGAGAGAGCAGCAGTAAAAGAGTTGGAACAGCCTCGGGCCAAGGGCGCGAGCCAGTGAATAATTGAAAATGTCCTGCCAGGTATGAGTCAGGCTGTTTGCTCAGCTGGGATCAAACGCTGCTTGATGGTATGTTCAGGTGATGTGACACGGGGGGTCCATCTGGGATGTAGACTGCCGAAGGAGCGTTAACATTCTGTGGATATTAAGCAGGTAAAAGATTCAGGTTGTTGTTTGCTCAGGTTGAGACACAAGCAGTTTTGTGTTGCAGTAATAACTGTGTTTTATACATTTACCTTAAGTGACGGGAGGTGCGATGGACTGTCCACATTTGCTGTTAGAGTCTCTGCTGAAGTTAATATGTAAGGTTAATAGTGCAGGGAAAAAATGTTTTGAAGTTGTATATCAAATCTACACTTAGGTTCTCTTACTGCTGCTGACAATCAAATGGAAGCTTTACAGCCTTAAACTATGTTAAAAACTCCCTCCTGTGTTGTGTGCCAATGTGCAGCTTGCTTTTAGCAGTGTGCATGGTGACTGACTGACATGTTTTCTCCTCTGGGCCTCCTGTAGCATATATTGGACTTGACCTGGTGGCTGCTGATACAAGCTCTTGTGCACTCTTACTGCCCCAGACACTTTCCATACTGTACATTGAAGAATACCAAAGAGACCGCTCAGGGGCTTCAGGACTTATCAGATGCATTCGTGCCAGCAGTGCTTGTTAGCCTGCTGTGAATTCTTTTCCTGGCTGACTGCTGGAGTTGACCAGTTAAGAGCAAGCTGGTTTATTTTGTACTGTTTACTATATATATAAAAAGTGCACATAATGCTACCGTCCACAATAAAACAGACAGCAACAAGATAAAATCTCCTTTACTCCTCATGCAGGCTTGGCTGAATTAAGAAAAGGTGAACCTGTAAATGCCTCCAGCAGCGCTCAGTGTTTACATTGAGTTCCCCTATTGGATAAAAAATGACCTTGGCAAACATAATGTGAGTGTGAAAACGTCAGTAAGAATCTCTCTGTATTTTGTGTGCATGTGCATGCAAACATACACATGTAGCAGAGTTTGTCATGTCATTCAAATGGATTATAAATCAGCCCTGACCTGGGGTTTAATTGCCCCCTCAGCAGCCGTTCCTTTGTTTTAAATGCCTCTCCACCATGGCATGGCAGCACAATAACTTCTTGCAGCGAGATTTTTTTTTGGACAACCCAGTAACAAATGCCGCTGGATGTGCTGGAATTGCTTTCTCGAGACAAGCTGAACAACCAAGCATAGCATTATGCTTCTTCACGGAATCGATCCCCGGGAAGGGATGTTACTCGAATTAGGCCTCTTGCTCGGAGAGTGTTTCTAAGCACTAAAACAGTCCGATGTTTATTCATCGGCCTTAGCTGTTTATCTGGGGGATTGGAATCAATGGATGAAAGAGAACTGGTCTATTTGAAAGACTACTCTTAATTTTCTTAATTTGCTTATCTAGTCAGGAGAAAATCAAAGGAATCAAAAAATCCTTTAAACTATTATTTCATCCCCACACCTCATTTACTCCTTATTAGACCTCAGTAAATACTGGCCCCCAGCCCCCCCTCTGTACATACAATATCAAAATTAAACTGGACAGCAATAATTATTCCTTAAATTATGATTTACTTTTTGAAATCATAGAATCTCTGCAACGTTATCATGCGTTTTATCGTTTTGTCGCGTCAAGATTAAACATTTAACTATATATTCTTTAAAACAACTGAATAATTTTATTATTCATAAAGAAAATAGCAATGCTTAAATACCCATTAAAAACAGGCTTTTAATGGGTATTTAAGATCTGCTTTTACATGAGTAATAAAATACATAAAGCAGAAGAGAATTGTGTCAAGTTAGGGGAAATAAATGTTGGTTAAAATCTGTTTTTCAGCCAGTAGTGATTAAATTTGATGGTGCTTTCAGGTAACATTTTTTCCTAACCTTAACCCTAGCTTTACTTGAATAAAATAAATAGATGAAAGGATTATCCTGCAACAGACTGGACCTGTCCAGGGTGTACCCTGCCTCACACCCTAAGATAGCTGGGATAGGCTCCAACCCGTGACCCTGAAAAGGCTAAGTGGAAGAGAATGGATGGATGGATTATCATTGAACATAATCCTGCCAGAATTGAACTAAAAATGTGTCCACAGAAACCATATAACAGGAGACAAGTTTCCTCAGAAGTTAGTAACAATTGCATCATTGGTTTCTTCTTTTTTTCATTAAATAATTCAGGTTTAAATTGTCACTTCTCTTTAAAGCCATACACACTGACAGTCTTGCAAGTGTCTAATAATTCATATAAGAGCTGCATGCTTTCTTTATTGATGAACGAGGAGAAAGAGGAGAACGAGCAAGTCTGGGCAGCAGGAAATGAACTCAATGCTCTGGTCAGATATTTCAGTGGAAGTGCTGCAGCAGCTTTCTGAAGCCAGACCCCCCGGTGTGTATTTTCTCTCTGCCAGCCTCCAGCAGCTCGCAGAGATGAGCTGTCTGGGAAGAGAGGCCGATGCGCTGCTTCTCGTCTCATCTCCTTCTAATCCGCCAACCTCACGTCCCCCTCCACTCCCCTGCCCGTCACCATCCCCACTCGCACCTCCCCACCCCGCTCGGTGACACCGGACAGTCCTTCCAATATATTCCACATCCTATTTCACCTCCCACTAATTGGAAACCTGGAGTCTCTCTGTGGTTCTTTCTGTCTTGATTTATTCCTTTTTTTTCCTTTTCCATTTCCTTTGTTCCTCCTCTCTGCTCAGCCTCTACTGTCTCTTTGTCTCGCTATCACCTCAATATGACAGACAAACTGTAAACCCTCAAGTCGGTGGTGGTCTGCATTGTAGAGAAATGAGAGTGTAACCTGTTTAACCAAGCAGGCCCTTTATATTGGTTCATCTGCATGCAAGAAGGGCTGAGAGACTGGAAGCTTTATTGAAACAGATCACCTCGGGTTTATGTTTCATACATCATTATCACAGAGGCAGCCTTACTTTGGCTTTTAAAATGCACAGGCCTACAAGCACACACACAAACACACTTTATCTCCATCATTCCTCCTTTTTCCCCCGGACCTTTATCACATGCACACACACACAAGCGCACAGAGTGGAGAAAGGACAATGTCCATGAGGGTTTAGTCTGGGGACTTGTGGGAGTGCACTTAGACTAACAGCAATTACCTGATGTGCATAGAGATCATGTGGAGAGTTCTGGGGAAATCCATCAAAATGCAGCACACCCGGTGGGCCTGTAATGAACTGACACTTTCCCAGCTTCTGTACTGCATATCACATCAGTGTCTGAAACACTGTATTAGTCATGGCCAATGAAGTCCTAATCCAGGAGAGTATGTTTAGGAAATGCTATTGCAAAATGTCCATTCAGTTCTAGTAATGGTCTTTTTTTGGTGCAGTGTTTAGTTTAGTCTTGGTCCATTGCTTCCTTGAATGTACTCGAAAGGTCTGCCTATGGTTTATGTCAGAGACCCCTTTGTCTCTCTCTGCAGGGCCTTTTATTTTCTCTCATGCTTGGAAACTTTAAAGACAGGATAGTTGGGCATCTTGACATGTTTTGCGTGAACAAGTTGTAGCTAATATTAAAACGATAACCTCATGTTTTCTTAATGGCACGGTTACTTATTAATAACCTTAAAATGAGGTGTCGGTGTCTTAGATTACTAAAGAACGTTTGATCACTGCTGTTATTAAACTTTCTGTTGTAGTTCGTTTGTATTATCCTATTTATAGTATTTAATAAGCAATGTTTATTAAACTATCACAAAGTAACACTTGGCAGTGACTTAAGCTACTAGACACACAAAATACACAGTGGGTTGGTGAGCGTGGCGTGGGTAAAACAGAGAAACAGGACCGGGGAAGGCAACTGGAGCGTAACTGGTACATAATGGTCGCACTGGGGAGAGAGGAGAATGGGATTAGAATGGAAGCCAACGGTGAGCTTTGGAGAAGGTGAGTATGACTGTTTTTCCAGCTTACTTGCAGGAGGACTGAGGAAAGCGTTGAGGGAGAGGCGGCGTGAGTTAGATGGTGTGAGATGGCCGACCTGAGTTCCGCTGGTTCCTGAGGAAGGGAAATGGCAGGAGGGCAGGCAGGTGAGGCACAGAGAGATTTATGCCAGAGATAAGCCAGGATCCAAGAGATGAGTTATATTTTGAGTTGTGGAGTGTCTGGGAGCAACTAAGGCACAAGATAACAAGGTAAGCAAAGCACCTGAGAGAAAGAACATGAGACATGAGAACCGGTTACCAACATAGAGTATTTGATAAACTGGCGGAGAAGGAACGTCAGCGTAGGGCTTAAATCTGCCCAGCCTGACTGCCTCAATCAGCTCCAGGACAGTGAGGCTGTGGCGGCCCTGCCCATGGGCAGATACCCAGGTCATACCCAGGTCACCCAGATCATGACAATGTAAAAGTAATAAAATATAATATATTTTAACAAACAGTTTCAGACAAGACAAAAAAGAAAAGTAGGTAAAAATTCTCAGTGATGCTCGATCCTCTTTTTTGTGGCTGTATAATGGACCATTCATTCTTAGATGATAACTTCTTTTTACCTGAATGAGTTACTTAACACTGGAAAGAGTACATTAGCTACTGTATATTACTGCAAGACTGGCATGCAGAGATAAGTGAATAAATAACAGTTTATGCAAAGTCTACAAAATAAAAACATGCACAACATAAAGAGCTTTGGCTCTGCACTAAAATACCTCGATTAGTGTAAATAACAGAATCCATGTGATCTCCGGTGGACATTATGGGATAGATTACAGGCTGTAATGCAGGACTGTGTCCGACAGGAAACACTGGTGATCAATTTCATTATCTCTTCCAGCGTAACTATTTTGGTCTCGACAGACATAATTACATTCCTGAGTTTAACAGATTGCAGCCAGATAGGTCGAGCATTTTGTGTCAGATTACAGAGCACTTAAAGTTGTTTTTTTCTACATATTTAAATCTGTGTTATGTATTATGTATATATGGGAACTATATTTTGTTTGGATGATTAATAACCAGTTTACAATACCCCTGCTTCAGTTGTTTGATATTTGAAAATTCAACATGATAATTTCAGACTGAAAGCCGTTAGAAAATGTGACATGATAACTTTAAACATCACCTTAACAGATGATACTGTCAACATTACAAATATTGTCATCATGTATCATTAGGATATCATGACATAATAACTTTTTTGTTGTTCTTACATATGTTTAAACCTCTTTGTAGTAGATTTATCGTTCTTGTTTTTGCTTTGTACTCAGCAGCTTCTCTCTTCCTGGTCACGCAGTAACCTTTTACACACCCTGGAGCTTTTCTCATTTTGTTCCTCTCACATTTTTGGGAAGTGTTCCTGATCCGCTCGTGTGCATTCTTGGAGAAACTAGCTTCTTATCTTTTGCAAATAAGTATGAAAAATGTTTGTGTAAATGCTTTTCACACATCTAACACACACACACACACACACACACACACACACACACACACACACACACACACACACACACACACACGTGGGTCTTCTTGAAAATAAGAGAGATGGCTGTAATACAGGTGGTGGATGAACGTCTCCACTCTTCCTGTCCTTTCGTAGGGTTGCTTGTTATTTTTGTGCCCTGGTCTATTGTGTGGCTATTGCACATCCTGTTGCGGGTCACCTCTAAATCACGGTCACATGTTTTGATAGTCAGCCGAGGTTCAGCAGGAAGTTTTCCTGGTTTTTTTTGTCTTCGCAACATTCCAAGTTTAGGATTACCTGCGGGAGTATTGTATTGTATTGCCATGAAGGAGTAACCCCTTTACTAATCTGTCAGTATGTTCCTATTTGGGATATAATTATCTGGTTAAGCTGTCAGTCAGGAGCTTGTCAGACATCACGGTGCCCTTAAGGTAAGAAAACACATTATTCTCCTGGCAAGTCACAAATGAAATTAGGCTTGGAGGAACCTTGTTGATGGGATATTTTAGATGAGGTTTTAAGAAAAAATAAATAAAACTGACTTGTAGCCGAAACCGTTGCATATGTTTCATGTAATTGGAGCCTGATGGTGCAACACTGAAAGGACATAAATGCAGAAAATCTAATATTAAGATGAAAGGAAAGAAAAGCCTGTCATGAGACCCTATCTTTCAAACTGAACTGTAATGCTGGAAATATAATAGTATCAAATTATAATAATGTCAGAGTAAAGAGGATTATGTGTAAACACAGGGAGAGAAATAAAACCATTAAACATTACTAATCCTCTAGCTTCACCTTATCCCTCATGCGCTTCTTGGTTTTGTTAGCATATTTAGTATTTTTCTCTTCTTTGATTTGCACTGGCCCTTTTCTACATTTAAAATGGCTGAAGATGCCCTTGTCTTAACACAACAAAGAGGCCAATGATTTCTCTAACACAGTGTATTTGCTATCTAACACTGTGTGGATCCTTTCTGATGAAGCTGTGTGTACCAACAGCAGTTTTTTTTACTTTAAAGTCTCACAGTCTACTGTAACGTACAGCATATCCAAATGGCGTCTTGAACATAATGACTTCACTGTACTCAAATGACCTCCACAACTACCAGATCTAAATCCAGCAGAGCACCTTTGGGATGGAGTGGAACGGGTGATTTACATCATGGACCTGCAGCCAACAAATGTGCAGCAACTGTGTGATGCTATCATGTCAATGTGGACCAAAATCTCTGATCTGAGCATGAAGAATTAAAGCAGTTCTGAACTTAAAAAGGGGGTCCAAAGAGGTACTCGTGATGTGTAACTAATAAAGTGGCCATATGACCTGCAAACGAACTTAAAATGCTATTATAAATCTTCTTCTTAAAATAATTATAATTTGCTATGAGAACATTTCATGATAAATACACACAAGTATTTGTTTAGAGACATGAATAACGGACAGATGATTGTTTGGTTGAGGCTTGATCTAAAGTTACCACTGAGGGTGTCTGAGGATGGAGATGATAGCATAGCCCATCTAAATTGATATGACTTCCATGTTTTCCATTGCCTGCATCTATTTGAATCTTATTCCAATTAGATCTGAATCGGAGAGAAATTCAAATTATAAATTAGATCTCATACTACTGTATGACATCATTAAAAAGAAAAGTGCATTAGAGGAGTCAAATCTAACAGTGTTCCCATAGTTTCATAATTTCTCCTTTGATTTTTGTGCTTTTAATCCACCCTTTGAAGCTGGAGTTCAATGTGAGAAATATATTCTAAATTTCAGCCAGACGTTAATAATCAGCGTGAAGGTTGGACTGTATGAAGCGTGCCAATTTGTTGTTAAATGGACACATGGCCAAATCCACATGTGTCCAAAATCTGCCGTTACCTGCAGAGTATTAGTGAAGAGCATTGGGAGGGACTGTGGGGAGCCGGGTAGAGAGGTGGGGACACTTGGCTGCAGGAAGCTTAGGCTCAGCGGCTGCTGCACACACATATACATAAATGTATATGCACCCTTAGGCCAGGTTTTTAGGGGCTTTGAGGGACATGAGGGAGGGAGGGTAGACTGGTGTCTACAGGGACAGCTGGGGACATCTCCCCACCTGTTATACATCATGTCCGCTAGAACACACACAGCGACTTCTGTGAACCCCAGCATGTTGCCACCCACCCCGAGGCTTAAAAAAACGCAACCTGCGACACATTTGCACGAAAAAGGGGAAAAAAAGATGCGGTGACGCTTAGTGCTTCCTCATTATTACACATTTGTCTCGTCTTAAGGGTAAAATGCAATTGTTGTAGCTTGGAATACATTTCTTGCGTGTCATTCGCTTGGCACTGAGTATGAATAATGATTACTGGAACATTATCAGTGCATTAAGTAAAAGCACAGAATGATTATAAATCCTGAATTGAGAAATTCATTTCATTGACTGTGCTGCTCATCCAGAAAGCCTTTATCTCTGTGTGAATTCACTGCTAAATTACATTACATTTTCTAGCTTCTCATTTTTTTTAGCACAGTTTTAAAACAACCCCTATCTGATATTTCATATCTCCGAGTGCTTTAAAATCAATTATGAAAGAGAAATGGAAATTACATTCACGTTTGATCTTGGTATACAATGGATGCCCCGCAATTTGATTAGCACTTTGTAAAACCCGTACGTCGCAGTAGATAATTCATAAAGACAAATATCACTCTTGTTGTTGACTTTCTTTTTCCTGGGAAGAGCTCAACATCACGGCAAATACACAGTCTTACAGAAAACTGATACTGCTGTTGTGTTTGCATTATAAATGTGAAGAATCTACAGCTGGCTGCCAGTTAGCTTTCCTTAGTGGGAAACATGGGTTCTTCTATGTTGAATAATCCATCCATCATCATATGTTGTGTTTACAGTATAAAAAGAAACACTAAAAACTGATGAGTGTTGAACTGTGGATAGGGACTTCCTAAATAACATGAAATCAAGGACTCTGTGGAAGATAAATAAGGTACCAGAGGAAAACAAATTAGAATACGCTATTAATGAATGATTAGGTAATTATTAGCTGAGTTGCAAATTCACATTTCTATTATAAATTATCCCAATTAACTCAGATTTGGCCTCTGAGCAGCAGAAAACTATTAGCTACTCGCTAATTAGTAATTACACAAACAAGATTAAAAAAGCAAAGCCACCCCTGATCTCATTTGTTATTACAAACAGTGACATCAGCTTGATTTCAGTTAAACGCTAAAGCTAAAAATTGATTTTCAGAATATTTCATTATTAACCAGAGCAGTTAGAGCAGCAAGGTGCATGGCTACCAAAAGTTAGTTCAGACTCAATAATCCATGTTTTTTCAGCATGACCTCCTAAATAGCTTCTGGTTATCTCATACATGTTTGACCTTTTCACCCTTCACGTGCTTCTGTAAATGTTCAGTGTGACTGAGGTCTGGTAACTGTGAAGGGAAGTTCATAAAAGACAGAAATCCTTAGTCTTGGATCTTAAGTAGTTTGCTTTAAGGATGTCTGTAGTCTTTACCCTCCTACAGCATAACAAAAGATGCCACCCAGAAGGTGGAGCATTTCTCTGAAGAGTGCTGCTTCTTCTTGCTCAGAATTGATTTGATTCGGGATCATCCACTATGAAATTAATCCAGCACAAACCTTTGGTCTTTTCCCCTCCCAATAAGTGGTTTAGTAATTCAGCCTTCTGTTGACATGACTTTTGCTGATTGGAGTCTTCCCTTCTTGATTTAGTAAATGATGTTCTGCGTAGAGGTGGATGCTTTATGTTATTGAACAAAGCTCGATGTCTTCATCTTCTGACGGCGCAGCCACTGCTGGTTTCTCTGACAGTAACAACTGGTCTAGTTTCAGCAAAGCTTTTCATAAGTAGGCTGTGCCGTTCACTGTCCCCTGAAAAACCTTCAGTCAAGCCTCTCTTTGCTTACCATTACAATTTAACTTGTGAGGATGACAGAGAAAGAATTCACTCAAAAAAGCCACAAATGATGCTGTAATTGGAAAACACGGCTGAAAAAAACTGGGCTTCTTTACGAAGGAGTTGAAATCATCAATGCCAAAAATTTGCTTAAATTTAAGATCATTTTAAAATACATGGATTTTTATTATGAACATTTTTGACCACTTGAACTCTCAAAGAGAATTTGTGATTTATTTCTGCTGTGAATCCAGAAGTGATTAAGTGATATTTAAATGTAACATCTGACAAAAAACCTGGACACAAAATAGAAAGGAATTTCTCAAAAAGACAAATTGTCAGGGGGGTTGAGGCGTTTAAAGCGCTTGAATGGCCTCAGGTCAGCTTTCCTTGTATTGACTGAAGAAAACCAGTGTGGACCTGAAGCCTGCCTTTCATTAGAGTCCAGGACATTGGTGTAAACACAAGTAAACTAAACTAAAAGGCAGAGGGCAATGATAGTTCAGGTCACAGACAAGAGAGAGGTCAAGTGAGAGAAAGAGTCACGGCTTGCTCTAAAGTCTTTTGTTTCATCGCAGTCATAGTGCACACAATTAGTGTTTTTCCCAAGGTAAGAAGCTCAAAGCTCAGAGGCCCATCAAACACAACCCCCCCCCCAAAAAAACAAACTTCTATTAAATTGATGCCAAGACCAAAATCAATAAGCTGCCTGACTTTGTAACACTCACGTGTCTTCTCTTAAACAGATGTAGCCACCAACAGCATTTCTCTTCCACAGTCCACGGGTTGGAGCTCCGGGCCCAAACAGACGACCTTTTGGGCTTGTTTGCTGTAATGATGCTGGCAGTTATCACCATGTTTCCATTACCTTACACAGCGCTGCAGAAGAAGCCGTATTTTTCCACATCTGCTCCACAGCAGAGCTAAGCTGGCACACAGGTAAGTCCAAAAGAGCCTTTAGAGAGTTATAAATTATGGAGAAGTTGGAAAAGTTATTTTCATAAAACATAAGGCCAAGCCTATGGCGACTAATTTGGGTCATGGTCATGGGTCCTTGAAATATTTAGACTTTGCGAGAAAATAGCTGGATTTGTTTAGTATATACAGTACAGGAGTAAGGGTTTCTCTGTTTATACATAAAATAATATATTGTTTATATTCAGAAAGAATAAAACATTAGGCGGTATGATGATAAGGTGTTTATTAGTTCTCAGAGGTTTATTATGCTTTAAGTAGTAGTAGATTTTGGCACATTACAGTTTAAACGTATTTTGTGTGAATAAAAAGAAGTGCAGAAGATTTAATATTAGCTGATAAGTCAGGTAATATTTTTGTTATAGTCAATAAATCCAATGAAAAGACCAGAAGTTAACTCAGATAAGGCTTGACTGGGTTCCTTCATTACAATGAACATACAAACTGAAGATTACGTTTATCTTTACTCTGTCTAGCATGAGCGCTTTAAATCATCAGAACACCAAGTCTGTATTAATCCACAAGAGAAAATAGTACCCAGCAAAAACACTTTTTTGGGATTTTCAGGTGCTGCTTGTTGAAAACAGCAGCACACTTCTATTTCAAGTTAAAGTAATGTACATATTAATGTAAACATACAGCCTGCCAAAGATCCAGTTTGGCTAATTGGAAGACTTTGGAAAATGTGGACAAATTTCCAAGGTGAAGGGTATAAATTTTGAATGGTCAGCTGTATTTTCATTGAATCTATGTTATTCACTATTAACTGATATTTTATTCTTGGTATTCAGTTTAACAACATAAATTCCCTCGCTATTCACTATTAACTATGGAATTTTCTCTTTTTTCTTTTTCAAAGAAAAGAATGAGACATTTTCTTCGAATTCACAGATAATTTCTGTTACAACATAAAGCCTTTCATTTCTTTACTTCTCTCACAGTGTGAGGCTGTCGGGTTTCTTTGATTCACGACAGCAGCACTTCTTAAATTTTGAAACTCTGAGAAATCAAGCATCTCAAGGACTAAATGTATAGTTAAGATTATTTACACTTTTGTTTGTTTGTTAGCTCATGTTCTAAAATGATTTTGACACCACTGACTTTTGCCTTTAGCTTTAGATTTAAAGCTGGATTAACCAATAATGGCACATCTTTTGTGGTTTTGTGATTATGCAGAAACAGTTATTTTTCCATCCCCCAATTGAAAACAATGTCATTTATTTATTTTTTATTGTAGTGTAATTTTGGAACAGACTGTTGACTTGTCAGGGGTGTACCACACCTTTTGACAGATGAGACAGCATCAAAGGATCCTGACATGCTGAACTGGGTAAGCGGATAGATGGATAGATGGATGGCTGGATGTCTTTTTTTTAATCATGTCAAATAAAAAAAGGTTCACAGATCTTAATAGGGACAGTGTCCGGGATCAGTGGACTGCTGCTGTAGAAATGTGTGTTTTATGTACATTTTTTGTTTTGCAAACTGCAGTCATTAACAATAAAATCCCTTCTCCGTGTGTTAACTGAAGTCACATGTTCAGTGGTTAATTTGATGGTTCAGATGTGCTGATCTTCACTGTGTGTGTTTGATAACAATACACCTATCTTTGGTCTTTGTATACAATCCTATTGTTGATCTAATGTCAAATATTACCTGTTAATTTCCACAAAATTAGAAGAGCATCAACTGATTCTGCACTTCTCTTTTGTACTGCGCTATCATCAGCACCTCTCTTTGTACTTTTCCTTTGCCACATTGTCATACTGATGCCTCTGCAGACTCAAACCATCTGAAGCACTTCCAGTTAAAGCTGCCAGCTGACATGAGGCAAGTTTAACCTAAGAGGAGCGATGCACCTGTACAACATTAAGCTGGGATTGTGTTGCTCGAGCTCACTAAATCTCTGCCCACTCAACAGGTATTAAACCTCAAGCAGTGAAGCTCTACACAGGGGGGCTGCACAGATCTCCTCCTCCCCGCTGATGAGCTTGTGCTTCCCCGTTCTGCCTGGCCATGTCGTCTGGAGTCATGCAAAGAAAACTGGTGGTGCAGTTAGTCAGTCTGGAGATCACTGCCAGGGCAGCGAGAATCAGTGGTAAAAAGATTGGTTGTCTTTGAGCATCTCAGTTTATCCATAAATACACCCATTCTCCTCGCTAATAAGCATTACTTTGTGAGCGTGAACCAGACATGGCACGATTATGAATTACCAAACTATCCACTAGAGAATCATATATCCTGTAAACAGAATCTACTTTTTGAGATTTCCTTACATGGATGATTGAGCATGCATCAAGACATCCTGGATTTTTTTGATCATGAAATGATCAGTTTGCAGGGTTTTGCATGCAAACATCATGTTGTAAATCAAAAAACCTTCTGGATCTGCCTGGCCAGTCACACATCACCAAATCCTTCTCTCATCTTGTTTATCTGGAAGTAGATCGCTGATTGACTCTGGTGGCCAAATTACAGGCACACGTGTTTATTTCTAAACCCACAAACTGTGATTGGTTATTTTGTCGAGTTTTTATCCCAGAGGCAGTTTTAGTAACACTGCACCGCTGCGCTCCTGCACTCTGAAATATTTGCACCTCATCTTTGTTCCAAAGCAATTTAGATAACCTAATATCTTATCATAACCACACTCTTAAAGAAAACTATTTACAATGATAGAAAACATCAGCCTATGCACAGTAACAACACATATTTCCTCTTCATATTCTCAGTGTCATTGCTGCTCTCCCTCCTCCCCTTTTTTGCTTTGCACCTTTCATCAGAGGAGAAACACTGTTTAGCTATCAGACTGCTGGTTAGCAGATAGTGATTGATGGTGTGTGGTGGGTATGATGAAAGCAGGTCAAAGCCACAAGGGTTACATACCTCTCCTCCCTCTCTGGCTCTTTATCTCTAATCACCTTTCTTCAAATGTGCACACACACACACACATTTTACACCTATATGCTACTCTTTAGGCGCCATTCTCATAGCGAGAAACCGTGCTGACAAAGTCATCTGTTGACAGTAAATACAGTTTGTAGACAGTGCAACAGCACCCGCAATTATTTGTCAGTGATATGGAAACATTTTCTAGACTAGAAAGGAGAAGCCACGACTCGTCAGATGACTACTTAAGAGATTAAAAAACAAAGCAACAGACCTTGAAGAGAGAAAACAGAAATTAATTTAATAGCGTGTTCAGAATTGCCAGAGAAAGGTATACAAACCAGAAACCAGAAATGTGTATGAACATGTCAGTTCCCACGTGTTTCAAGACACCAGTATGAAATGGGAACAGAGCAAAATGCCCATTCCCATGTGCTTCACATTTTTTATTAACTGTCGCTGCCCTCTCTGCTGCTCATTATAACCCATATACTGGAGTGAAAAGGTTTGGAGAGACAGCCAGCAATACTGCCTCCTATAAAGCTTTCCTGAGGGGCATTTCCCCTTACCATGGAGAAGACTTTGTAATCTGAGCCCAGCAGGTATGTTGATGGAACTGATGTGCGTGTGTGCATGTGTGTGCGCGTGAGCTGCATAGCAATGCTGGGAAAAGGAATAAGAGATCAAGACAAAGACAGAGAAAACAAAGCTGGAATCATGCACATATTTTGTTTTACAATTGCTGCTGCACTAAAGTGGTCAGTTTATACTTACATGCTGACGTAGTGGTGTGCTGAGAATGCCTGTGTGCATTACAAAATACAGAAACTTTAAAAGACAGATATGAAGACCCAGGCAGTATAAAACCTCGCTACAGTGTAGTCGTGAGCAGGCAACATTTTACAGATTTAACACAGTGTCTGGTGTAGAACAGGTAATACCTGATACCTTGTACTTTTTAGTTTTTAACCTGTCAAAGGGAAATTGATTTTTAACTTCAAAAAGTGGGTTAGTTTTTAACTTTAAAATGGTACTGATCTAATTTTCAACTTCATAATTCACAGTTCATTATTGTCCTTATTAATCTTATCTTCATCTGTTGTCTGAAAAAAGCTGTTTCGTCCTTTAAGGTAGCTTCCTTCTGAATGGCTGCCCCTCATAAAGAGAAGATTTGAACAGCAGGTGGGTGGAGCTTGTGGTTACACCTAGAGCTGTCTGCTGGAGATGACTAAACTGAAGAGATCCCCTCTCACATCAGACAGGCTGCTTATTTCTAAACTCATTATGTGAAACTTTGACCGTGTTTAATACGATCAGTTCCCTTTAACTTTTCAACTACAACAAATGGTTTAGATGAGCAATCGTCATAACAAGAGATGAGGCATTTAATATTGAATGAACATATCTTTTATGTCTTTTTTTTTTTACCTGTCTAATCATTGTTAATAAATGGTAGTTGAAAAAAGTAAATGTTATAGCCAAGTCTTTGCTAATTGCAGCATACACAACAAGCATGTATTTATTAAACACAGCACACACACACACACACACACACACACACACACACACACACACACACACACACACACACACACATAAAAACAACACTGTGATATCATAATCATCAGCTGATCTTTTACAAAACAAATGCCAGAAGTAGCAGCATAAATACAAACTGTGAAGCACTGGTCTATAGCTGAAGTAATTGGCTGATGAGTGATGATGGAGCTAATAGAGTCACAGAGGGGTGCTGACACAGCTTAGTGCTCGCTGCCTGGCTGGTGTCTTGCATTAGTCTTTGGTATTGTAGAAAGACATCCATCTATTAGAACCAGCCACCTGGTTACTGTCAAACTCAAAGAGAGCGACGGTGCTGTTATGGACAGCAGTGGGGAGTCCTTCAAGGCTCTGTTCTTGGACCTCTGCCTTTTTGTCCGGTTCTTATTTTCTGTTGAAAGTGGAAAAAGTGGACATTTTTGGATGTCTTCCCTTCCTGTGCTCCATTTAGACTCCTCATTAATCATTTCTACCAATCACACAGAGGGCTCTGAGAGAGCCAGCAAACAAATCCTCAGAAACGTATCTACAGCTTGCGCAGCACCACAGTTTGCTGTTGTTATGGCAGCAGGAAGGCTAAGAGCAGAAAAAGCAGAGAGGAAAAGGGATACAAAGAGGAAAAAAGGCCTCCAGAAATTAAATGATATTAATGTGTCAAGGTAATTGATGAATAGAGTTATAATGTGTCCTAAAGAGTCAGTTGAAGGGTCTGCATTCTCAAACTAACCAAGCACTGTTAGCATTTTTGCTCAAACGTTCAGGGTTCAAGCTTCCCCGAGGTCATTCTGTGCTCTGGTTTCCTCCCATAATGCAAAGGCAGGCATGTAAAATGTAACAGTAAACTGGTGACCTGGTGACCTGTCCAGGGTCAAGGGTCCATCCACCAGGATCTAACCTCCAGCACCCAAAACCATTCATCTGGATTAACAGATGAATGACTCAAGGATATTTTATCCTTGAGTCACCAGAGAGAGAAAGAGAGACTCATGAATGTGCCTGACTGTGAAACCCTTTTATTTAGGTTAGAGCACACATCAGCAGAGACAGCTTACTAAAACTATATTTCTGATCTGGATGTGTCAATCGTATCATTAACAGGCAGGTAATCCATCTGATGTGGAGATTGTTGGATCAGTGCAGCACCTGCTCCAGGCTGCTTCCCATGAATGAAATTGCTCTGTAGATCTATAGGAAGAGGCAGTCCTTCAGACTGAAGCAAGGACAGGAAGCTCCTCAGCCAGGAGAATAGCTGCCTAGCACTGCATGAAAGCCTGAGGTACTTTATGGCTGTCTGAGCTGGTGCTGTCTGCTCTTCCATCATACTATTTTTTGTTGTTTTGGGGTTGTTGTTGTTTTTTTTTTTTTTAAGAAACTGGGATTTGGAAGTAGATGAAGATGGGGGTTGTTGCTTGCAGTAAGTCAGACAGGGTAATTTAAGCCAGATTTAGGTGAGCTGTCTCCAAGGTCATGATGAATAGAGGTGCCAGGGGATGTACAGGTCAGCAGTACAGCCTGAGGAAGGAAGTCTTTATGACAAATTCACCATGGATTGTTGTGTCTAAAAGCTTTCCCAGCCCCGAGTTTATTGCTTTTACCGTTTTGTGCAGTATAATGAAGACTGCACACCGCTATGACTAGCTGTTTGAGATATAAAGTAACCACGTGGGACGGTGGTTAAGCGTTTGTTTTACCACTTTAAACAGCTAAAATAAACACCAGCATTCATTAGAGCACAGCCACCACTTCCAGCTATGTCACTCAAGAGATCCGCAGTCAAATCTCTCAGGTTACTTTGCTACTGTTGAGTGTCATGTTTTACAACCACCGGGTCTTATTATGGATTCTGTGGCTTCCATTTAATGGGCCTCACTGTAGAATGCGCCATAAGGCCTTATGCGCTTTCACGTACAGCCATAGTGACACGTTGTGTAATGGAGACAGTTACATCAGGGGCAACGCTCTTTGGCAGCATGAACATGCAACTGTGAGAGTATGTTGTTACTGGAAAAAGCGGAGAGCTGTGCGGGGTCAGGGCTGCTGCGTAGCACCTCATCAGTCAGCCCAACAGCCCAGAGGAGGGATTGTTTAAATTTGGCTCTGTGCCTCGTCTTGAGTTACGTCCAGATGGCTGACGAGACGCTGAGAGACGAGTTCTTGCTTGGTTGAGCTTTTTGGCTGGTTGCAGCTTCAATTTTAAAATGGCCAAAGTCATTTCACATGACATCCTATATGTTTCCCTTTAAGAACAAGTGAAAGAAAAAACACAGCTGCTGCTGATACTCATAAATTCACCATATTGTGTGAGTTCACTGCACAAGGTCAGGGAAATGTGTTCTGGCTTATTTCATCGAAACTCTGCTGTATCATGCTCCGGATGGCCTTCTGGACCACATGAGAAGTGGTTTCATCTGCAAAGTAATCAGGACCATACATACCAAGTGATTAAAAGCACACTGACATGTCACTGGTCATGTGTTGTATCACTAAACATCCCCTGAATGTTTCCATATGCTTTTTGTTTGAAGTCCCACTGGTTTTTCTGTTTGCTGCTCACAAATGATGTGCTCATCTATCTAGTTTAACAAAGAAAGCTGTTTTTGTTTGGAGAAATGTAATTGTGAGAGTGTTTTATGCTTTGTTTGCCCCTCCCTTGTAAGAGGATGTGTTGCCTTTGGATTATGTACCGTAAGTTCCTTTTACCTTGTGTTGTTCGGGGATTATGTGACCATTTTGCAACCCACAAACATTTGACCCCAAAAACCAGGGGGAGAGCTAGAGTTCCACAAAAAGCCGTGTTCAGTATAACCACTCCGGCCACCCTTACACAGCGGCAACATGCTTATCATCCATTTCCCATTGGAGTTTGGAGACTCCTCAGTCTAAGGAAGCATCTTAGCTGACTAACTTTTGTGAAACAGTGACACATGCATTTTCCTTGAAGATAAATCTTCAGCAGACACAGATTTTTTTAGTCACCTGGTCATCACCTGCAGTTTTCCAGCAATTTGCACCTTTGCATCTGCTTTTTTATTTATACACACCTTGCAAATCCTGTCTGTTTATACATTTCCACAATCAACTGTGAACACTGTGACTTTTAAATCCAACATGGGAAACTGCAGCTGCACTTACTGAAAATTACAATTGCAACATTTGACCACAATTGTCCAGTAACTCCTGCCAATATTTCCATTTTGCCAGCCCTCAATTTAACATCCAGTATCACTAAACAGTTTTTTTTCTCCCTTTTATTCTTTTGTTGTCTCTTTTTGCAGAGTGTGAGAAGTTCATCATTAATTGTAAAGCATTTCAGCAGTATTTTTTGTGAGACTGCACTCAAAAACACAAGTATTTAAAATACAGCATCTGAGACTGATTTTTAACATAATTCATTTCTAACTAATAATAATAATAATAAACTTTATTTATAAAGCACACTTAAAAACCAAGGGTATGCCAAGGTGCTTAACAAGTAACATAGAGAATAGGAGGAGGATAATAGAAATTGGACCAAAGCAAGTACTAAGTATGCAAGCAGGTAGCTGTCACTGATACATAGGAAAGCAACAGGTACAGAGCAAACAAGAAATTTAATGAGCATAAAAGTGCATGATATAAAATCATAAAAGAAAGATTAACTAGAGGGAAAGGCAAGATTGAATAAGTGGGTTTTTAGTCGTGATTTAAACAGTGCAATGGAATCAGATGCGCGGAGGTCGAGAGGAAGGGTATTTCACAGTACCGGGGCAGCCAGAGCAAACGCACGGTCACCCCGAGACTTCAGCTGAGATCTGGGTTGGGTCAGAAGTAGTTGAGTGGCAGATCTGAGTGTTCTAGCAGGAGTATGTGATTTGAACTAAGGTATGTCATAATGAGTGCTGAAGTTAATTACTCACTATTACTAATGTACTGCATTACCTAATTACTCCCTGGAGAAAGTAATTTTTTCCAGTACATATAATAGTTTTTGGGTAACTGGTAACATGGCCTTTGTCACATAATTGCCAGTTAACAATACAAACCGGAGGTTACAGTTCTAAACACTGAAATAGTGATCAGTAGAGCAAGTTTGCTATAGAAACTTGTAATGGCTGCTTGGATGGGATCAGAATATTCCTTCTGGGGTTTTTTGTTTTGTTTTGCAACGATTAATTTAATTTCTACTTGTACTCTAATGAATTTAGTCAGGTTTAAATGATGTTATCTGGAACAAAAGCAGAGTAAAACAAAGGGAATTCGGAAAAGAAAAAGTTTGACATTGACTTCATTGTAGATGGGTGACCGCCTCCACACCTGAACAGAAAAATGAGTATAGTCATGGGGTTAAAGTCAAATTTGGCACATGTGGCAACTCAGTTGTAGCATGTGGAAAATAATTAATTAGAAATCATTTCCATTGTGAATTCAGTAGATGTTGTTCACAGGCTGTGCTTGGCTGAAATGTGCTGCTCTTTGTGGATTGATACAAGTAAATTAAAAAAGATACAAGTAGATGATACACAAGCTATCATGGTTTCCCACACTGACACAGTATGAAGGTAGAATTCAATCAGTGAATTAGCATCATTACATTATCGCCTTAAATATAGACTGCTGCTCTTGACTCGACCTAACACTGACCATGAACACCACCGCTGCTCCACACCCGTCCAACGTTGTGCAAACTAAACAGTGCAACCTACACTAAACTGTCTAGTATGTTCTTGCAACCTTTTGCATAGCAAAGCTAGTATACTTAAATTTATTTTGCAGGATGTTTCACAATATGAAAAATTTAAAGGTAAAGGACATGCAGAATTATAGTCTTATTATAGTATAGTATTATGCACTGCAGCTGTATCTTTAGCTAGCAGACACACTGTGTGACAAACTACAGACAAACATTTTGTGTGTTTGCTGTTATTCGTTGAGCAGTTTGAACTGAGAAATGCAAAGAGCTTGAGAAAGATTGAATTTAAAATTCACTACACCCCCAAAAGTTTCCCCCACACATTTTCCACAGCTGTAAACCACTCTACCATTTTCCACACAATTCAGCTAATTGCACTGCAAGCACACATGAAAAACAGCTATTTCTGATATCCATATTCTCATCCACCCATCATACAGATAACTGAAGAAACTTTGTAACATGTAATTGTAACTGTAATGTCATTACCTGAATTAAGTAAAGTGTTTACAGCAATGTGTTACACCCTTCGCTGTTTATAAGTCACAGTTAGTTTTAATTTTAAATATTGGTATCCATTTATAGATTGAATTAGCAAGGGGATAAATAACTGTGGAATAATAAGTGGGTTGTTCATAGTTGGACTCCAATATTTCCACAGGTTTTGTGATGGAGACCAAGGCTCGCTCAAAAACAATGCGGAAATGGGTCTTTTATTGACTATTTGCCAAATCCTTTTAAAGTCATTTTTAATAGCCAGGGCAGATGTGAGTGAGCAAAAGTTGCATCAGAATTTGTTACACTGTGTTTCACATTCAGCATCTTAACATCCAATGAATGTGGGCCCACCTTTTATAATAAATCAGTAATAATTGGGTGTTTTCAGATTATACGTCCCTCTGTTGATGTAAAAAATTGGGAGCACTTTTGAAAAAATAAGGTCGTGTCTGCTGGTGTCTGTACTGCTTTTAGTGTGATTTACCAGGACATTTACTTGGATGACTTTGCAGTGTTCAGATGACGTAGGAAATTAAAAATTCACTCACGTATATATAGTTTGTTCTTCATATAATTTGTGGTTGTCTTTCAGGGTTTTTTTGTTTTTCCTTTTAGGTTTCTTAACATTTTTTGTGTGTTTAATTTGTATTTTGTCAGTGTTTTATATTAGTTGAATCAGAAAAACTGATATGTTATGTCTTCCGACAGGGATCGGTCAATGTCCGGTGCTTTAACTCCAAAGCGAGTTAAAATAACAATAGCTGAGCTGTTGACCCATGAAAGACAGAAGAGAGCCTCCAGGATGTAGCAGGTGCAGTGAGTCTGGGGAATCAGATGATCACAGTGATGATGATGATGATGATGATGGTGATGATAAAAGTGTAGCAAAAAAAAGGAGGTAGGAGAAAGGAAGGAGTGAGACCTTAAAGAGTAGATGGGATAGCAAAGAGACAGAGAGAGAGACAAAAATCAAAGACATTCCTGACTTTAAGTAGAATCACAGTGGACCTCTGAGGGAAGATTTTTAAAAGAAAACCTTATGAGAGTAGTAGCCTGGAGACAAGAGAAGCAAGATGAAAGTGGAAGAAACACAGGACCAGAAAGAGCAGTGTGATGGACCTCTGGGCAACTTCATTGAGAACTACATTTGTTTCATGTGGGAATAGTTGTAATTATAAGTGCACATATTTTTTATATTCAGGCTGATTGTGGCTGGAAAACTATAGGACTTTTCTTAAAGCTTTGATTTTTGTGGTGCAAAAAGGAGATAGTGGTGCACAAGATATTACATGCTATAGTGGTTTGCCTGTAGTAACATACTGAAGATGTGTCCTTGCGCTTTGATTAACTGTAGGCTATGGTAATGGAAATTAGCATTACAGTGGCACATAATGTATGTAGTATGACACTGCGATAGAGCAAGGCAATGTCTGAACATGATGCAACTAAGCAGCTGTAAGAGTGAGGAATGCTGGCTGAATCAAAGGGACAAAAGTTAAAATGTTATTTTAAAGAGCACGCAAGTTTATAGTCTTAACATCTGCATGTTTTTAACAGGTGAAGCCCAGAGCGGAGCTAATAAGACTTCATTTTGTAACACTGTATCATTCAAGCCCAAGCCCATAATCATTAACTCATCTCCTGACTACTATCATATGAAAATAGCGCATATTGCCATACAGCCAGATAGCCCCAGTGCCACCCTCCGTACGTACAATGACAAGATATTTAACTGGTCTCACAGAGTCTCATTCATCATCACGGGATGTCTTTAGTGGAGAGGAACACATTTCCTCTTCCACTTCTGTCTGGAAGATGAACGGCTCCACTGGCTCTCTCACTCATTTTATCTCTCTCTGTCCTCTCAGCATCTCTGTGCTGTTTGGAAGACGCCAGTGATGCCTCTCCGGATTCAAGCTGTTGGGTTTAGGCTTGATGTGCATGTCTTGCTGCAGCAGGATAAATTACTGGTGTCCAGTATATTGTTGGTACATAGATTAAAGAGGTATCACAGTGCTTCTATTTTTATACGTAAACCTTTTGATCCACAACAACAGCCTTTGAAATACGTGAATGTAATGCATGTCAGCCTCCTTCCACCCATATCATCATCGCACTGCATATTTCATGCTAATGAAAAAGCATACACACACTTTCAAAGGCTTTTTAAGAAAAGAAAGAAATATATATATAAAGAGAGAGAGAGAAAGAGAGAAAAGAGAAGCAAGAAAGAGAGAGAAACAGAGCAAATGATTAGAGTCACAGTTTATTGTAAGAAAAGTGAATGCAGCCAATGCTGTCCTATTTTGTAGGTAACTGTTGGCCTGGCGTTGCTGTAGCTGATTCACAAACGATGCTTCTCAAGGTTAAATGCCTAAAATGTGAAAAAGTTTCAAGGCTTTTTAAATGTTTAGATTGTCATCGCAGTTCGTCCCGCGAGGCATCGCCTACCCAAGTTTACCCTGCACTGCAACAACGACCCCAAACATGCAGCAGAGTTGTTAAGAACTATCTTCTGAACATGATTAATGAGTCCTCCCACAGATGGTACGGTCCCCACAGAGCTTTGATCTCAACATAAGTGAGTCAGTCTGGAATTACATGAAGCGACAAACCAGCAACCGTGTGCAAGTGTACAAAGGAGAATTGGTGTTGTTTTAAAGCCAAGGGCTGTTCACACCAAATGTTGATTTAGGGGTTCCTGTTTCTGTTCACTGCACTTATAAGAGTTAGCTGAGAACGCATTTCATGCATACATTCAAACATTTTCTAACATTATTTAGAAGCAGATGGCAGATGGAAGCAGAGCATGTGTATCTGGTAATCTCAACACCAGAGCAAGAGAGTTTAGATAATGGGTGTCAAACATATGGCTCGGAGGTCAGGATTCCATGTGTGCTTAAACTGGTCTGACCCGTGATGTAAAATCAGTTTGAGAACTCTCGTGCTTGAGAATCTTAAGTTTTCTCTCAAATCCATTAATTTTTTTATTTTAGTTCCTTATAAAGCAATTTGATTGTTGTTATAGTTTTTAAAAAGTGCCAAGTAAAGTCATTATTATTACTTTTATTACTTCCACCATTATCTACAAAACACATCATGTGGCGTAATAATCTGAGCAAAGTGGAGGGAATATTCTCAATCAAATAAACAACAGACAAGACGCTCCACCAAACCTCCTCAGAGCCAGATCACTCTCTGTAAAGTAATAATATTGAGTTTTGTATATAGTCATTTGGTTTTCTTTGTACTTGTTAGTAGTATGATGAATGTTTACTTGATTACACAAGCTTTATGTAGGTAATGAATGATGCATAATCATTTGGACAGGAATACCTTGAGCTTATTATATAAGCAGCTCATTCTCTTTCTCTTGACAATACTAGATATATAATAAAAGATATAACACTACATAAGGATCAGCTTGAAAGAAAGACAGATGTGCAATGTAAAAGAGGGGTCAGAGGTCACATGTGCTGGATATGTAGATGTGAACTATAATGTGATATTTAGGATCCCCATTATTAGTATTACTTACTAAATGTTGTCAATACAAAGAATGGACATAGTTTAGATTAGCTCTATATAGCATTTTTATCACTTTTTAAAAATTAAATTAACCTATTGCCCTTGAAAGAGAGGTCAGAGGTCAATTGTGACATGATATTTTAAATCTTTAAATGGTGCTTTCTATATGTTGACAACCAGAGATGGGTAGTAACGCGTTACTTGTAACGCGTTACTGTAATCTGATTACTTTTTTCAAGTAACGAGTAAAGTAAGGGATTACTATTGCAAAAACGGTAATTAGATTACCGTTACTTTCCCGTAGGAACGCTGCGTTACTGCGTTACTAAAACCGTGATTTTTTGCGAGAATGTCTCATGACAGTGATGTAAGCAAGTGCGCCGTTAGTGACAACAGCTGTGTGCAGATCAACAATGGATCACATATCGATTGTGGGAGAGAGTATGAGCGTGCAGCGTTTAAAGCGTGGAAGTACTGACCTTACTTTGAGTTTGATTCCATAAAAAGTGACAAAAACATTAGTGTCCATCGTGCGTGGGAAGAAAACTTCTTTTTACAGCGAAAAAAACCCCTAAACTTCCGAGCAAGCACCGAGTGCGCAACGACGTAATGGGAAATTCACAGAGAAACTCGCGGATTCTTCCACTGACCGCGGCACACCTGCACCAGGGTAAACCTCCGCCTACCGCAGTCCTGCTTTACAGGTGAAAATAGAGCAACAGGACCGCTGAGTCTTTGACTTTATTTATTTTCTGCTGTGTTTTACTTGCATCTATTTGAAAGAGTGAGTGTAAACACAAAAAATATTTTATTTTATGTACTGGAATGTGCAGAAAATAGGTTTAAATGTTAAACTAATTTATTCAAGTCAGAGAATGTTGCATATAATTAAATTTTTGCTTGATGCATAAAGTTAAAAGATTAAAACTGATAAAACAAGTTTTAAAAAAGAGACTTTTCCATTTGATTACATTTTGTATGATGGATTATGCAGAAAAAGTAGAATTGGACTGAAAGATCTATCGCTTCAGGTTGTAAATCGTGTTTTTAAAAAGTAACTAAGTAACTAAGTAATTAATTACTTTTGAAAATAAGTAATCAGTAAAGTAACAGGATTACTTTTTGGGGGAAGTAATCAGTAATTAGTTACTGATTACTTTTTTCAAGTAACTTGACCAACACTGTTGACAACACACACACTCTTGTAGGAATCATAGTTTCCAAGTTATAAGGATTTTTGTCCATTTTTGATCAATAAATCATTGAGTTGACCTTGAAGACCTTGTTGAATGTAAGCCAAATTTTAATGGATTGTTAACATGACCTAATTCTGCACTCTCTGAACTATCTATTTGCAGACAGAATGAGAAGCATACATACGTGCAAACGCTCCTTGGCAAAGGTAAAAATATAATTGGTGCAAAGATGTCAAGACCCATATCAATAGGGGGCGCTATACTGCTATCCTGCACCAATACCTTTAATTGGCACAAAATCTCCATCAGTAGAGATGATTCCATCTTGAATAAACCGATTTGCAGACATACTTAAAAGAATGATTGAGTTCGACACAGGCGACAGATTTGTGATCGCTAAATGGCTCAGGCGCATGATTGATGGGTGCTGAGATGTCAGAACAGCGGCCATGATTCTGCACTTAATTCTTCTCCGGTCATGACCTTTCTTTTTCCTCTCAATACTCATAATGAATCATCTTGCCGAGGCATGCCGATGAGTGCTGAGTCTACAGTAATGATGGCTGATTGATGAATGGCGGTCACGGCAAAACGCTTGTCTGTGTGGTTTCATATTTTTAGCTGCAAAGTGCTTCGTGATGCTACATCTCTAAGATAGGAGACCATTAATTATGGTGACTGATGGTCATTTAACTCAAAGTTGACCAGAGGAAAAAAATATTTTTAGAGTATTTTTGCTACACTACAGTCTATTTACCTTTATCTGTCTGTGTGTGTGTTTTCACGCACAGTGATCGGTTTGTGTTTGAGTTGCCTGTGCATTTGTTGTGTGATTGTGTCTGTAAAAATTGCCTGCATGTGTATGTGTCTGTAATAGAGCAGACACACACGCCGCTGCCTCCCCTCGCGATCCCACCTGGCAGAGCTGTCAGAGGTATGGCTCTGTGCCTTGGCAGGCGACACACCAGCTCCCTGGCACATCCTCTGGTTGTGGGACTGAGGGAAGGGATCGCGCCAACTGGGGCTCCTCCGATAACTGTGGTTGTTCATTCTTTGAATCTTAGGATGCCCGCTGGGCGGTTTTCCCACCTGTTCAAAAGGAGCCTAAAGTGCGCCTCCAAGGGCCTCCATATGTCACCCAGATTTCCTCCATTCATTCACCACAATGTGACAGGTAAGTCTTTATTCATACTGCAATTGTGGCATCACAGAAAACACATGGGTACAGTGAGGGATTAAAGAGCAATTTGGTTGGTAGGGGAACACTAAGATTGTATGCAGCGGTGCAGCATGGGGAAAAGACTGACTTAGAAATGAGTACCACACTTTTCTTTGTGTGCAGACTATGATCAGCTGACCTGTGCCTATCGTTCAATATTCACTGCATTTTGTGAATCAAAATCATGATCTTAAATATATACTGGAGTGGTTCTTATACAGCGCTTTTCTACTCGAGCACTCAAAGCGCTTTACACAACATGCCTCATTCACGCAACCATTTTTTCTTCACCTAAGTGCTTTCTATCTGTCTGCTACACTTGATGTAACCTAACATTGACCATGAATGGCCTGCTCTGCACCAGTCTAATCTAGTGAGTCCCTGCAAACTTATCAAATTTCACATGCCGAGCAGTGCTTGGTTTTGATAATAATCTCTCATCTTCCTCTCCTTCCCTTTTTTTCTTCCATGATATTTTGAGCTGCACAATAAGATGCATTTGAAATGACCTGTCACTTAAAAACATGTTACCTACCTTCTGTGGTGCTAGGTAGAAGTGCTGGTGAAGTACTGCAACCAATTTCATTTAAATCTACATCTGCACCCTGAATGCATCACAAGGATGAGAAGAAAAAATGGTGCATAGGACGTTTTTGTTATTTCCTTATTACTGAGCAAGTATCTCCATGCTGTCACAGGAAGCAACTTCAGGCTGTGGAAGATAAACAAATGAACTCATTCAATAGTAACACGCATTAACCTGCCTATCAGATTTAATTACTCATTAACCGAGGGTGCCAAAACACAGTTCTGGATCATTCTGCCCGGCTCTAACCTCTAGGTACGATGACATTTTCTACCCAAATTAATTTTTTATGTAATCGTTTAATCATTTTATCTGTAAGCTCTTCAAAAACAATGGGTATTCACTGCTGTGCAGCACATATCAAAAGTATATCAAAACAATCACCTTGACACCAGGACCTCAGGATATTTGCATGTCCCGATGGGACGCAGCAGGCTGTTCCATTGTTTAGAAGCGACTGCACATGGTTGATCTCTTCCGTGCTTTAATCTGGATCTCGGGACAATCAAGAGCATCTGCTCAGCAGATCTCAGTGATTGTGCAGGAATGTGCAGGGCCAAAAGTTCAGAAATAGCTTTGAAACTGCACTTTTGCATTTTGTTACAACTCAAAAATATAAATCAGGTTACGATGCATCTGTTCTCACATTTATGTTTAACAGCAGCAGGATGCATTAACAGCAGGTCATATATGTTATTAATGCATGTGATGTACTGTTTATATGAAAAAAAAAGCACAATAGATGTAATGCTATTAAATCTTTTAACTCCTAATGTTTGTTTACATTTTGTAGAAATGTACATATGTCCTTCATTTACCATCACTTGTGATTTTTCTTGAATAGCCCAGATTTTCTAGATTCCCTTCAAATATTGACTATCTTGCAGTTTTTAAGCAGCTCACCAGTAATTTTGGCACGGATTATTCTACCACTTTTGAGCTCTGTTTGCGTTCTCGTGTTGCCTGGAAAGCTCATGGTCCCAAAAGATGGCTGCTCACAAATGCTCTTAGTTGGTATCAAACTCAGTATGACTCACCTTTGTTAGAGTGCTTGCTACTGTGATTAAATTACATCAGAAGTGTTTTTTTCCCCCATAAAGTGCTCCTGATTATTTTTAGAGAATACACAGGACCCTTATCACACGGAGCATTGATGGAATTTGCATCTTAATGAGGAAAAAATGAATTTTGAAGTAAACTGCAAACCCACATAGAACACATTGTTGTCATTTCCCTAACAAACTCAAAACAGGCCAGTGTGCACAATACCAAAACCGAACCTGGCTCACCTAAATGGAAAAAAGCCATAACTTAGATTAGCAATTACACCTGAGCTGTTCCTGCTGTAATATGTCAAAATATCTGCTTTGAAAAAGATCCATGTGCATAAGAGCCAGACTTGTGATCAGCAGCCAGGTGTAAAGGCAACCTGTTGCCCACTGTAGCCGTATTAGAAAGATTAAAATGATTACAACTAAGCCTCTTGTTTGAGTTGGTGGAAAGGATTCCTCAAACGCGTCCTAGCATTTTGCAAATGACTGATGTATATGTAATCATGTCTGAAACTGTTTTTTTACACTGATTTGTGAATAAGCTGTGAACCCTAAAGTAAGAGCACATCCTTACCAACAGAAGCTGACTGTGAAAATGAATGATTCTTGACCAAAGGATGATCTGCCCTGACTTCAGACACTCATTTGCCACCCCTGCTTAACTTCTTTGCACACTGAGATTCGACCACAATGCTGAGATAACTTAAATAATTATAGGGATAATTACAGAATTACAATTATTCCACTAAGGTTTACTTCTTATTACGTACATGCTACAGTAGTGTCAGACACTGAGCTCCAAGAAATTTACAAGTAACAATTTGCCAGTGATAATCTGTTTAGTATTTTATGGCTTTATTAAAATTATGGGCTTTCTTAAAATCACAGTGAGCGAAACATAGTGTTTCTCAGCACAGAGTGATTTTCAAAGAAGACATTATATTTCCTCAGGATTACAAATGTAGTCACGTAGCTAGTTTGGGTGAGTCTGAAACTATGAAATGAGCAAAAACTGTGCTGTCGATCCACATTTTAATGATACAGCACATCAGTGGCTTTCAGTTCAGATTCAGCACCGTCATACATTTTGGAACAGAAGTCCACGACATTTTAAAAGAGCAGACCGGCACGCTGAAATATTCTCTTTGTGCTTCACAGTAATGTCTGAACTGAACAAGGATTTTCTCTCTATTGGCAACTTATGTTTATGACTCTCAATGAGAGTCACTTTAATAATTGAACGTTTCCAGAGTATGAATTAGCAAAACTAATCTTAAAAATACATATGGTCTTGATAGCAGCTCTGCTTTAGCTTGTGGAATGAATTTTTCAGTCAGAAAAAGGATCTTTTGTTTTGATCGCACTAATGCAGAACAGAAGGAATATCAGTGTTCCTAAAAGACCTCAATATGTCGGAGAAACGCATTTTTCCAGCGACTGACTGCAGCATCTGAGCTTTGATAAGCTGAGTTCACTGTCTTGGGGTTATGAATGACTTAATTGGCAGAAACGCCGCAAGTGTCAAATGAAATGTCAGCAGTGAAAGAGAGGCTACTGAACAAACTCCCCAGTGTGGTGACAATGTCAAGAGGGGGTTTCTATAAGGCGCTCAGAGTGCAGAGAACAGTCTGGGTTTATTTCCTGTCATCACAGACACATAATTACTTTTGGAGGAAGAACATGGAGTAGCTCATTGGTGGGAGAATATTAGGTTTTTGATCTTACTTGAGTACAAGCAGCAGTAACATAAAGAAATATGATTTAGTCTTCATGTACTGGCAAAAATTAATTATTATATTATAACTAATGAGAAAAAAATGGAACTTTAAACATCTTCACTTCTATGATAACGGGGCAAAAGCACCTGCTGTATGATTTTTATTGAAAACCCAGGAATTACTACTGGATACACTTTCTGCTGAGATGGATTTGGAAACAAACTGGACCAAATTATTGTCACTATTATCACATTATCCTTAATTCGGGGGGAAAGCGCCTACTCCAACATATCCGGTAAGGAGCAGGATACAACAGGGATGACACACTTAAACAGCAACCATTCACCCTGCCATCTACACTTCAGGAAATTTGAGACTCGTCAGTTAGCCTGTTGAAGGATATGTTGAACCTTCTTTGTCAAAGTCAAAAGTCAAAGTCAACTTTATTTGTCGATTCTGCCACATGTACAGGACATACGGAGAATAGAAATTGCGTTACTCTTCACTCCCTAGATAAATAGCAAATGAACATTTAAATATATTTAAATATAAAAGTGATTAAAAAATGCAAGTAAAATAATTAAAAAGTAAAAATTTGAATAAATACAATTTTACATATAACAAGAAAGCTATATAATATACAATATAATGGGTAAGTGACATTGAGTGTAAACCAGGCAGAGTAGTGCAAATAGGCAAATAGTGCAAATGGAGATTTGGTAATGTACGGTAAGAGAAAGTGTAACAACAAAGTCTTATGAGGTAATGGCAGTCCAATGCTCCACAAAGTGACTGGTAACTGGTGCAGGCCAGTGAGTGAGTCAGAGAGTGTGTGTGTTTGTGTGTGTGTGACAGAGTTCAGTGAGACCGTGGAGGAGAGAGGGGAGAGGGGGCAGAATCGGGAGGGAGTTAAGCTTCCTGACAGCCTGATGGATGAAGCTGTCCTTCAGCCTGCTGGTCCTGGCCTGGAGACTCCGTAGTCTCCTCCCCGACGGCAGCAGCTTGAAGAAGCTTTGCATTGGGTGTGTGGGATCAGCCGCTATGCAAAGGGCTTTTTTAGTGAGACGGGTGCTGTAAATGTCCTGGAGGGAGGGGAGAGAGACACCAATGATCCTCTCTGCAGCTCTCACTATGCGTTGGAGGGTTCTGTGACAGGACGCATTGCAGGCTCCAAACCACACAGTGATGCAGCTCGACAGGATGCTCTCGATGGTGCCTCTGTAGAAAGTGTACATGATGGGGGCTGGTGCTCCTGCTCTTCTTAGTTTGCGGAGAAAGAAGAGACGCTGCTGTGATTTCTTGGCCAGTGCTGTGGTGTTGTACGTCCAGGAGAGATCCTCTGTGATGTGCACACCCAAGAACTTGGTGCTGCTCACTCTCTCCACAGACGCTCCGTCAATGGTCAGAGGAGCATGTTGGGTGTGCATTCTCCTGAAGTCCACAACAATCTCCTTCGTCTTCTCCACATTCAGAGAGAGATTGTTGTCAGCACACCACGTGGCCAGGCGTCTCACCTCACTTCTGTAGTTGCTGCTGAACTGTTGAACGAACACAAAACGCCTGGAAGAAGCTCATTAAGACTCAGCGTGCATAATAGTGCTGTTGTAATATATTACACAGAGTGCAAAGGGCAGGGTTGCATGATACAGATGTACCTGCAAATTGGACCGAAGTTCATGTAAGGTTGTAATGTCTTACATTCCTCCCCCATGTTTCCATTTTTACTGCCACTCCCTCTGTTTTCAGAGCTTATTGTTGCTGAATGGCTTTGGTTTGACTGCGCATTATAAAATCACAGTAAAACACACACACAAAAAAGACAACCAGCTGTTCTTTTTCTTTAGTTTTCATTTCCTGTGTAAAGTCCAACTTTTTCCCCCATATCTGATAATGCATGCCCTCACTAGATCCTACCCTGGAGTCACTTAGTACACATTATCCATCTGTATTTAGAAGGCTGATATTACTTCATGTAGTATTCCTGTGACATCCAAACATACATAGTGACTTAATATTCTCTTAACACAGCTTCAAGTGTGAATATATTCCTGTCATATTTCACCTTCAAAGCCAGCAACCGCTCCATCTCCTGGGAGCGTTTGTCACACCGCGGTGCACAAGCTCCTCGATTTATGCAGCAGCTGGTGCAGTAAATGTGCTGTAATTGCACAGTCACACATGGATTGGGGTGCGTTCATAGTATCACACCAGATCTATTCATCTGCAGCCCATGTGATAATGATGCTTGCCTTCTCGCCACACCACCACCTCCCTCTCAGCCCTTCTGGGTGTTATTTAAGGCTATTGTTTTTATGCCCGTTCGGTGCCCATACGTGAGTACGCGTCCCGCTGTTCATCACGGGTTGATTGGAGGAAACGCTTTTGTGTTATGATCTGATTGGGCATCGGCAACGATCGCTGCTGTATTGACCCGTGTTGGGAGGTGTTACAGGAGCAGATTTGGAGGCGCTATCCTGTTAACAAGGAGCCTGCTGAGACAAGCTGCGAGTAACACCGCTCGGAGATGTGTGATTTCATGCAAGGCCTGTCTATGTTAGACACTTGGTGATCTGCCTACCACTTTCTTCTTTATTGGTACTGAAGATAACACAATAGGAAAATAGAGTGTTTAGCTGAGAAAAATGCAATGGGGATGTTCTTTTTGTTTTCACTTTTTTAGCCAGTGGATTGACAAATCGTCTGATTATATTTGGGCTTTTTTTTTGTGTGTGTTTGTGTGAAAATAATAACAGATTTTCACATTTTACTCGCATCTTAATGCGGTCATTGCAGGAGAAAGCCATGTGTTTTTTATTGATCATCATTCTACGTATGGTTTGACCCTTTTATTGTCATCATCTTCAACCTGTATGTAACCAAAGACATTAGGCTGTACGTAACACAAAGACACGCTTGCCCTGCCATCAAAGAGCCAGAAAAGACATTAAACATATTGTTGAACTGATGAATGCACACAGCAGAGGTTTCATTTGTGTGGTGGCAGGCATAGCAACTTGTTATCATAGTAAAGATGCATTAAAGATTCTGTTAAGGCTTTATGTTTTCGTTCCTTAATGTATTCATAATGTGAAACATGACAGCATTTATTCAGAGCTCTCGTCGGATGAGACACTGATTATGTTGGGGTTTGATTTTGCAAGCATAACTTGAGGGAGAAAAGGCTTTTTAAACTTGAATCTGGGCAAAGTCTGCAAATCTATTTAGGCATTTGTTCCATGCAGAGGCGGTTTTAGAGTCTCTTGAGGCCCCCTGGAAAGAATTCACAGGGGACACCTCCAAGTCGGACTCCAGACCATGTGTGCTTGATTCTGTCGCTGCTTGGCCAGCATGACTGGACGCATTCGCCTGCTCTGCTAGCTTAATTAATTAATTGTAAACATCAAAGTAAGGCTAAACTAGAAGCACTGCGTTACTTGGCATTATATTTAATCGTTCTTATCTGCTCCATTCACCACCAGTGATGAGTTTTTCTCCTCTTTCTTTCAGAATAAAAAAAGTCCTCATCATATTTGCAGAGTGGCTTTCAGGTTTGTTCACACACGAATCATGCACACAACTTGCAGCAGGAGTTAAGCTGAAGTGGGCATGGCAGGGCAGGCTTTGGGAGGCCAGATCTCTCCTATTGTCACTGCAAACGTTGCACATTAGAACTGCTATTGTTTTAAGTTTGTCACCACTCCAGAGGCCTCCCAACTGGCCCCAAGCAGTTGCCTACCTATCCTGGTAGCTAGCAACACCTGTGATTCTATGCATGCAATTTGTCCAGGTGACTATAGATATTAAGGTTAAGTCATTTCCTGTTTAGTTAGATAAGGGCTTCCAAAAAAACCTGCCCAAAGATCTGCTGGGAAGCATTACCACAATGCCTGTTAAGTGCCAAAACTTCCTTGTGAAGGAATCGTTTGCCCTATAAAGCCCCATACAGGACCCTAATTCCCATGTTGCTTACAAATATGATCCCTGGTTAAAAATTATGGCCTGTAGAGAACAGGTCGGGGTACCATGGTAATACTATTACAAAATCAGACTACACAAAGTCTAAAAGTAATTTACCTCCGTTATGTAAATTGAACCTTTTTCTACTGTTCAGGCTACAGGTAAAGCAACTAGAGTACATGCAAATAACCAAGCCTTAGTTGCATGACTGATGAACAAAAGAACATTATTTCCTTAAGAGAACAAAGCAAGAACTATCCATCAGTGCTGAAAACAACCCCCGCTGCCCCTGTGCTCCGTGGGCTACATGCAGAGTAATTCTCTGGAGGATGTATTTCAGACATAATGAGAAAGAAACATCGGGGTAAACAAATCGACTGTTTTTTTGCAGGCAGGTCTAATTACAGGGCAGGAATAAATAACCATTGGAGAGGAGACAGGCACGCTAGTGTAATGCATTGTAATGGGCCATGGGGAATTAATGCGTCATTTTTCTGCCTGACATGTTGCTGTGGCATGTTCGGTTCACATTGAGGTGCTGTAATCATACAGATGCTTAACTGCAGCGGCATGCTTCTGTGAGATAGGCAGACAGTTTTGCAGTCACTTCTGCCATAATTTAATTTTTTAAATATTGCCAAAAGCATCTATATACCCTAAATGTGCCGTGAATACACTGCCAAGAGTCATTTCAGCCACGTGAAAGTAGATGCAAATTTCTGGATTTCTCAATAAGGATACAAAACAGGGGACTTCCTAAGTTTAAAATGTAACATTACTCTTAAAGAATACATGACTGAATGACAGGATAATCTTAACTTTGAAGAAAAATATGCCCTTGAACACCCTTAGGTGGGGATCACACAGAGATTCCTCGCCACAGATGTATCTACTTCAAAAATACCATGGCAGAATTAAATGGCTGGTTGCGCCTGGGGCTGTCTGGCCCAAGTGTCACATTGATAAGCTCTAGAACTGTTGAAAATATTTTCACTTTTATGCATTTTGGGGGGAGGGTAAAAAGCAGGGAAGCATGTCATAAGAGACGGGTACATCCCAGGCACGTCACATGATCGCTGTGTTTCCCTGTCCACTGTATTTTAGGAGTTTCTTTTGTTGGTGTAACCCCAAACTTCACACAGCCTCCTCTACTTCTGCTCTTCGCAGCTTCCAAAAGATGCCTTTCTGCATCTAGTTAAGGATTTGTAGTTGTTGCTTACTCTCAATTACTAAACTCGGCACCAGTATAATTACCCTGGCTTAAAATATAGAACACCATTATCATTTTGGACCTTTCTGTGATTATCACAAAAGAGAAGTTACATCCTGAATATAAACCTAAAATGAAAATGACAAAACAATTTATAACTGGACTTTTTATCGGTCTAGCATTCTAACAATGTGAATCCATCAGCTTGTCTGCTGATTTAGAGTCTGAGGGGCAAGGGCACAGACAATACAAAAGATGGATGCAACTACCGTGAATTCAAAGATTGTTTTGTGGGGTCCGGTTATAAAACCTCAGCATTAATATTTTTGTCATGGCCATCTCGATGGTTTGTGATGAAAAATAGGCGGAGTACTTTGTATAATGCTTCTTTCTGAACAACAGTATGACCAGGATTTACAAAATGAACCAAATTTTTATTCAATATGACCCAAAATGAGACATCCAGGTCACTATAGTCTTGAGAGTTTGAAAAAAAAAAGGCACCTGGACTTCTTCAGGTTTGTAAGGGCAAACCAAGTGGACAAAACTCCCCAAAACAAGGTAAGCAACACGGTAAGTTGTGCTGTGCAGCAAGGAGTGCTTGGACCTCTACATCTGAGAGCCACTCCACAAGTGCATGATACAACATAGGAGAACCACCTCAACAGGACAAGACTCAACTGTCCAAGAATTTAAAGGACATCATCCTTCCAAGGTTGCCAGTTTTCACATATTGAATTATTTGAGAGAGGAGTAAATGAGGCCATCCGTGTCCTCTGTGACCATCGTTGAACAGAAGGGGGCGGTTTATGGCATCAGCTGTCAGCCACCTACAACGTACTCTTGAGATCCTTTTCCAGGCATTTTAACCACCTCTCACACCTTACCTCAGGTGACCTTAATAGCTCACATGATGGTCGGGTGGGGCAAAGGTCTCACAGGGCTTTCAAACTGACTCCCACTGATGGTAATGACCCGCCCTTTTTTCACACCTGGGTTCATGTGATGACTCAGTTAATGAGTCAACGATCTGCAGAACAACCTCCAAAAGGGACAACTCCCACTGGAACCCTCAACAGCTTGTTTATTAGAAGTGAAGAAGCCTCTTAGATGAGCGGTGAATAATCATCACAAACCAAAAGAAGTTGAAAGCTTTTAAAGCTCTCAGGAGCACTTCAACACTGGCTTCACTTCTCAGACCATGAACTAAAAAGACACTAAATAGCTGTCAGAGAAAATCTGATGTTATTCTGCACTTTAATTGGACTTTTAACCAGAAGGGTTTTTACTAAAACCGGCTCAGAGTGTTCATTAAACCTACAGAAATCAGGATCCAGTACCAAACATAATTCGCCTTGCTTGCGATTCTGCATTATTCATATGCTGATGTCTATTATTAGAAATTTGTGTCACAATAATAATGCATAAACAAAGGACGGGTACAATGACAAACACTTAAAAGCGCATAAAAAACTCACATGACAAATGTGGCATCTAATTGTCATGTACAATTTTAGAAATGAAACACTGAAGAGCTTCTAATACACCAAATTCAGCAACAGCAGGGGATTACTCTCATTCCAACAAACTGCAGCACAGTTGGTGGCCGTTTGATTTCTTTTTTTTCTCTTTTTCATAAACCTATAATGTTGTTGGCAACAACTATGAGCTAAGCCCTAAAAGTGCCTTTACCTTTGTTGACGCTTTACTTGAAGTCGGATTGCGCTTTGATTCTCAGCAGGAACCAGAAACAGCTGAAACCTACAATTACCCCGTTTGCTTAATTCAGGATATTGTGCACTGAGCACATCTCATGGCCTTCCTTAGTGTATAAGGTTGCTCAGATTTCAGGGCGATGGTCCACAATCACGTGATTAGAATTCCATTCTTAGTTCACAGGATGTCGTCAGAAAAACTCAATACCAAGCAACAATTTCAGTTTCCACCTTTGCCTCCCCCACAGATGCAATTCATGCAACCAAAAATGATTCAAGATGCTACAAACTTCAAGGTGTGGTTTGGCAGCGACTGCTGCATCCCATCTCTTCCTCACTCTGGTCAGAGCATCCATGCTCCTCATGACAGATGAGGTGGGAAAAAAATCTCCAAACTGAATATTCCCCTCACTGTAATCGTTTCAGTCTGTTGTGCCAGAACAGATTGCAGTGTTTTGCTTCCCTGTTGGAAAGCTGTGTATTTCTCCTCCCTCCCTCTTTTATTTTACGTCTCCCTCTCCTCTTTTTTTCCCCATTATTGCAATATGGCACTCTCCATTTCATTGTCAGTCTGTGCCGTGCTGCGTTACCGTAGACCTGTTACATTGGTGCCCGGCCCCCTGGTCCCCTCTGGTAAAGGTATGTGATAAAACATTACACTGCACCATAAGTTCCTGCTTAGCATGGCAACTGGGTGATAAGCGCAGCAAATATGCTTGTAAAACTGGCCACCTACTATCAAAATGAAACACTTACAAATAGGGCAAAGATTTCTGTAAGTCTAAATTGAATGCATTTTGCAAAACTGGGAAAGCGTGGTGCACACAAGATTGGGTGTTGCTTCTTGTTTTTGTTATTTGTTTTTATTCTGGAATGCATCCCTGAGCCCTGTTTTAGGACTCGTAGCCCCTGTTGATTGAGCGAGCCCCTTTAAGTGGCTGTGGCAATTCCAACAACAACAGCCGACCTCCTCTGGCAGGAAAAAGGCCCTTAACCACAAGAACTGGGGCTGGAGGGGTGGGTGGGAGTTGGACTGGGGGAAGGCAGATTGCGGTCGTACATCTTGGGAAGGCTGCATGTGTTGCCCAGACAGCTCCTTAAGTGACTTCACCTCATCTCAGTGGTGCTCATTACTAGCAATAGAAAATCATCTGTTCAAGAAAGCAGTATATAACAAACCAACCCCCATCGGCAGAGAGGACAAGGTGCTGTCAACGCCGGCTAGCTGAATTGATTGGGTTCTGGACAGTGCTGTACATTTTCGAGGGTTGTGAATTCCATTTGTTGTTGTCACAATTACCGGCGCATATGTTGAAATTTCAAGTATCAGCTAGCAAGTTTCTTACCAGACCCCTAAATGCTTACTCATGAAACAGAAAAAATAAATAAATACTTTCAAGAGCCTCCACAGTTGGCCTATATATTTCAATGGCTATAACTCAAAGCAGGGTACCATGGCAAAATCCTCACAGCATCGAGTATTCGTTTTGAAGTGTGTGTTTACTCTATTCAGTTTGTTAGCCTGCAGTCTCCAGGCAGGAGGCTCATGCTGGGATGCTAAGGAAGTATCTGCCTTCACAAGATGGGAGTCTAACAGAGAAGAAAGGGAAAATGGGCAGCTGACTCTCGAGACTGCATTATCTTCCACTGTCGAATTCATTTGAAATGCCACTTTTGACAAATTACAACCTTCCTTGCCACTAATATCCCCCTGTAAATGTCTTCCCACTTTCAAGTATTGTGCTTAAAATGTACATGCATGGCTTTTTGAGTGCAGTCCATATTTGTCAAATGGCCCAGAGACAGAATCACTCACGCCTGCCTGTGAAATAGGCACGAACACTGAATTGTGACTGCGAACGGCAGCAGGGCGTGCAGATTTAGGCATCAAAGAACTGTTAGGCTTAATGCTTTGAATTTCTACTTGTTTCATTAGAATCCACTGACATTTCATGCACACCTATGAGCTATTGTCACAGACTAACCTTTAAAAAGAAGAGTTATGAGGTATTCCTGAAGAGACAAAGGCCCCAGAGAAAAAGGAAAAGTTACTTTTTTTTTCTTTGTATTCTGCTTTGTAGTTGTTATGTTAAAAAGAAATGAACAAAACGTACTAATGAATGAATTTTCTTTTTAGAAAAAGGGGGGAAAGAAGCTTTTCAAATCATCCTCTTCATATTCTGGAGGAAAACTCGATTCAGTGTTGGCACAACTCGACATAAAAAGTTTATTCGTGGCGTTTGATATGCCACTAGAAAAGCGTCTTTCCAGGTATGTTGGATGCTTCAAAGCCTCATCAACATTTTATCAGTTGTAGCTATGCAGCATGACAGCCTTATCCTTTTTCTGAACAATCCTGTACCTCTTATACTCCCAGAAGAGAGATGGGTGGTAGCAGTACTTCCAGCTCATGATTTGGCTGCTCTCCTCTCCTCTTTGTCTCTGTTCAGCCTCTGTCGACGGCATTTCTTATGCTGTTCCCTTGAAAATAAATTGAAGCCTTCACAGACCCATCTCCGCCTATGCGTGCACAAACTTAGAAGGTGAGTTCTAAGTTTGTGCTCGCACAGGCTCTTGTCCAAGTTGACTGATCCCCTTTACGGGTGCAATGATTTGGCATTTCTTTCCACAGGTGTAGAATGTAGTCTCTCTGGAGCTCATGTTGCTTTTTAAACACACATATATCACAGTGATAATTACCAGAGCTGTTTTAAGATCTCCCCACCTTCGCTGCACTGCGACTGAATTACTTAAGTGTTTACATACTTTCCTCTATTTTTCTCTCTCTACAGTGAGCACATGTCAAAAACGGCGCATTTTAACGCATTGCATTTGAATAAAAACTGAGGAAAACTGTTCAGATGATTAATTACAAACATGTCAGAGTGGTCAATAAGCCAAGAGAACAATCTGGATACTGAGTTTATGGTGTGCTATGGTTATGGGTGCAGCTGCACATACACAGATACAAGCCCAAGCTGTTCTCACACATTCGCAGCAGTCATGAACTTTCCTGGACACCATGTCTGATGCACTATAATCAATAAATGAGTTTTAACCTGGCAGCTCCCTACAAAGTTCATATGATGTCTGACTGAGCTGATGAGAATCGGGCAGGTAATGGTCCAGTGAATTTACAGAGAGGGAGAGAACTTCTTGTGTCCCTCTTTCTATCTGCTCTATCACCTGCTGTGTGCTACATGTGAGGAACAGCAGGTTCAGACAATGCGGCCTGGTTGTCCTGACATTTTCTGTGTCAGGAAAACTTTGTGTGTCAGTTCATCTGTGAAAATAGCTTTAGACACACAAAACAATTAGCCTGCAATTTTTTAAAAGACAGCAAAATACAAAGTTGGTTCTATGTTTTGTCCCTCTGTCCTTTACCTTTTCCTCTTTTTCTGACCACCCATCATCTTGACCATCCTGCTGGAGAAGCAAGTTGTCGCCTGGGGTGTGGAGAGAATATGCTATTTAGTTATGTACATCTGGCCCAAAGTATCATCAGATTTTCATTTCAAAAAGCAGATAAAGCAAATAAGACAATTAGATTAGATTTTTGTTGTTTTTGTTTGTTTGTTTTTTTGAGAAAAATTATTAAACTTTACATCTGTGGGAGGTATTGTATATTATATATGTTAGTATAGTGGTGTATATGGTGTTGGTGCCTTTGTGCAGTAATGAGTGCAAGTAAACACTGGTGGAAACTGTTCATCAGACCTGCACACTATCTTAGAGAAATTCTGCAGGCCTGACTCTCACCAACAACCATAGGATATTATTGGTGAGAGTCCTCACATGACCTGCTCACTCCATACCCTCCCACAAGATTTCTGTTGGATCAAGGTGTCTTCAAGAAGACAAAAGAACAAGCATTGCACTGTATTGCTAGTCATCTATGAGTGGCTCTTCCTTGTTGAGGAGCAAGATAAATCCTGTTTTTCCTTGCTTTTCCAACTTTTCTACTGGAATTTGCTGAACTAAAGAGCTCTGTCATCCGAGGGGAAATGGAAAGCAACATAAGAGCTGTTGTCTTACAGTATGACTCACTTTTGTGTATTAAGTTGCCTGACACGTGTCTTCACATATTCACCAAAGATTAAAAAAAAAACATTTTCACCCAGGCCCAAACCATGACACTACCACCACCATGTTTCATGAAAGTGATGCGTTCTTTTCTTGGAAAATAATGCTTCTCATTTAAACTCATCCAAAAACACTGTTCAAACAGCCTTTTGACGTGTCCACATGATCTTTAGCAAACTGCAGATGAGCAGCTGTGTACCTTTTGGAGAACGATGCATTTTGTGTTGTGCAGCACTCTCCTCATGGTCGATTCAAGAACATTAATATTGGCTGATGTGAGAGAAGCCTTTAATTGTTTTGAAGTCCCCCAGGGTTTCTTTGTGAGCTCCTAGAGGATTACATGCCTCGCTCGTGGCGTGATCTGTGTTGTTTGGACGCTCCTGGGGAGTCCAAGAGTGGCGTTGAATTTTCTCCATTTTTACACAGTCTGTCTGTCAGTGGATTGATAGAGCCCATACTGTTTTTATCTAATTTTATTTTTTCCAGTCTGATGAGCATCAACAACTTCATGGATGTCCATTCACATGTGACTGTCATCCCACTGATTAAAACCATCTGACTGTAAATGAATTTGGGTTTTTCTCTCTCGTTCCTGTTATCACTCGTTATGTCCCAGTGCTCAACCTCTGATGGATTACACAAAATTAGGATGTACATTACAATTCAATTTTTAAACAGTGGTCACCACTGTGGTTTTTTTTAATGTTATTATTACCTGAATTAGCTGAACTAATAGAATTTCTGACTGGCATAGATCCTAGATTATCTGGTCACTGTGAGCGCAGCCATGATTGCCTGCCTGCTCTGTATTCGTCCTCTTTATAACTGCTGACGTCAATCAAGCTACCGCTTTCAGCGATATTTCAGCTGCACACTGAGAGGTAATTAGAACAATGATTACCAGCATCCAGCAAAAGAGTGAAGACAGAGAAAGAAAGTGCTGACATGTGTGGGGTGAGCTGTGCCAGGCTCTGAAAATGTGCCCAGGCAAGCACATGTATGATGAGGCTTTCTGAGTGCACACCGGCTGCCTCTTGCGCTGTGCAGTAGCAGGTGGGTATAGTCTACATGAGGCCTTCTGCCATCTGTAGCCCCAGGTTTGGGCCAGGTACACAGCAGATATTTGCATCTGTGGGCAACTAGCTTGCACACATATATATACAAATATAGCCCTGTGCATGTAAATCAAATGTGAACGATTGGGAGAAATATCAATGAAATGCCATCTATTTGGGGGGGGGGGGGGTAAATTTGAATTTTACACACCCACTTACACAGCAGTGCTCAGACACACATTAAGCGACCACAGCTTCAACCACTAAGTTGACTGCAAGTGTCCTATTTAATTAATAGTCAACTAAACTTGAAGCTTACACTGCAACTGCTCTTTTGCAGTCAGCGGTCAGCGGATGAGGTGACACGTCATTAAGAGTGTAGATAATCCTCAGGATGCCCCAGATGCCACGCTAAAGACTTTTGGATCTGGATCATGTTGAAGACATCTGGCTGGCTCTCCGATGAGATGAGCCTCGTGCCCCTTAATCTGCTTCTAAATAAGATTAGGATCATGCTGGGATCAAATCCTAGCATTGATAATCCACACGAATCATTTGAACAGATAGCTGATTAGGGTATTATTTTAGGAGTGGTAATTTAACCAGGGAGATTTTTTTAAGATTAGATAAAATGGCGTTAAAAAAACGTCACTCGATCTAGAAAAAAATCATTGATTGAGTGTGTGTGTTCCAATACAAGTTGTATGGATCACTTCTTCACTTAATGACGCCCGAATATGTGTCACTGTGCATATGGCTGCTACTTTAAATGACTTCCAAACATTTAGAAGGGTTTAAAATATTACACTTAACAGCTGCTTCAAGTGCAAGTTAATCCACCATCCCCTCCGTGCAGTAATCTAATGGCCATTTCCCCGAATGCATGGTTGCCATTATTTGATTTATGAAGAGAATATCCCTTTAATGTTGGAGATATGAGATTTGGTATGGCCTTGTTCTTAAATCTAGAAAAATTATGTTCCCAGAATAAGGAGCAACAAGCTGTCTGTGTGTGTGTGTAGGGGGGGGGGGGGGGGGGGGGGGGCATTTTATAATTGGTCTGTGGATGTGAACTGAATTTAACAGCTGTGTCTGCTGCTGAATATACTGCTTCATTATAAAGAACACAGCACACTGTAAAAAAGCTCTGGAGGGGTTTCTCGCAGTACAAATAAATTTTGGGATACCTAAAATTCCTGCAGAGGAAAAACATGTTTTAAAGGTGCCATGATCTGAATATCACATATGTATGCAGCTTATGCTGAACAGTAAGTGAAATCTGTGCCGTCCTGTAAACTTCCTAACAACAAAAAGATCCCCTGATACAAAAATGCAATTATTCTTATTCTGTATGAAACAGCTGTTTTTTATGTGTTTGCTTTGTTTCAGTGCAGGGACAAACGGGACCCGTAAAGCTACGTTAATATGCAGCCGTGATGAGACCTTATGTAAATCTCGTCTTAAATTGATCTCAGCGTGCCGTACTTGCTTTTCAGTTCACATGTATGTTTTGTGGAGGGGCTGCTGCTCATGGAGATGCAGGCACATCAAACCAAAACAGGGCTGTAAAACTCTGGGGCTGCGCTATTTAAGCACAAGGCCACCAGACACTGAGGGTTTGTTAATTATTTACTTTTTGGTCAGTCAAAAATCAATCAGTCGACTCAATTTAAACAGGGTCCACAACATTTGTTTGATAAATTATAATGTTAAGTCTGAGTGATGTAAAGGCAAATTTGCATTGCAATGTTGCTGATAAGATTTCATTGCCTCTCTGAGCTAGTTTGATGATCTTTTTAAGTATACCAACAAACTAAAGCTCTTTGACATCATTATGAACTTAATTCTTATCTGTTACACCCCAAAAACAGGGGCATTGCTAGCATTTTAGTTAGTTTAGTTTAGTTTTCTGTGGAGTGTGTCTAAGAGGACCAAGTGAAAATCAGTGAGTCCACAGTAAGTCATAATATTGGATCAGAAATAAAGGTTGGAAAACACTTGGGACAAATATTTCAGGCTCATGTGCAAACCTGCCTTCATATAGATGGTATTACCTAAAAGGTGGGACTGCACAAGATCTCCTTTCTGCATTAAAAACTGTTTAGAAAAGCAAAACTCATAATCCTAGTTAAGTAACAGTATGAAAAGTTTAGCAACATATATACTCAGTATTCAGTAGTAAAAATGGCTTTTTCGTCATGAGTGCAAAAGTACACTACTGTGCAAAAGTCTTGAGCCAACACTGGTTGTTTTCAAGGAGTCAGACTTTCTTGTAATGTTAAGGCCTTGAACCACTTTGAGGCTTTTGTTGAACATTGGCTGTCTTTTTTTTTTTAAATTTACTTTCAGTCCAGTCAATGTACCTGACCATATTTTTTTAATTTCACAAAATGAGGTTTTTATTTGTTTTCTCACTTTCTTACAAAAACATATAATTTGTTCCAATTCCTTTAGCTTAAGTTACAAAAATGAAAAGAATAACACAGTTTGACGGGCATAAATAGTATTTTTGGACCAACAAGGTGATTCACTAAGAGCTAAAAACTTGCTGTAGATTACACTACCATGACATACTGTGAGCCCTCAAAAAAAGTTGGACAAATGGAGGGCAAAGGAAGAAATGACAACTTAAAAAAAAACTAATTAAGACAAACAGTATCTAAAAGTCATGTCCTTAAAAAATAGAAAAAATCCAGTAAAGACCTGACACAGAACCTGAGAGATGCTTATGGTCCTTCAGCTGACCTGTCAATTTATCAGATATGTTCTCAGTATAAGTGTGGCTATTAATAAGGAAGAAAAACAAGGAGATGATGGAAATATGAACACAAAAAAATCCCATCAGTTTTTGCTCTGGCATGTAGTACCGTCCACAAAGTGTCATCTTCTAATCATCTTAATTTTTCAGTGAGCAAATGATCCCAAACACACTGCCAATACAGCAAAAGCATGCATGGGTAGAAAAACACACAATGTAACACTATCAGTCATGGATTGGCCTCCCCAGACCCCAGATCATTAAAGCAGTTTGGGATCATCTTGACAGAAAACAGAACAAAAGGCAGAAACATCGAAAGAAGAGCTTTGAATGTCCTTCAAGAAGCCTGGAGAAATATTCCTGAAGACTATTTAAAGAAATGAAATGAAAGCTGAGTAAGAGATTTGAGACTGTATTGGACAATAAAGGTGGTCATACCAAATATTGACTTTCAAGCTTGCTGGAATTGTAAGAGCTTTGTTTTTGACTTATATACCATATCTCCAGTTATGTTTCTACACATTTCAACTAATAAACTATTTCGAATTTTCCTAGCAAATATTTAAAAAATGAAGGAAGACTAAAGAATTCTGCACAGCACTGTCCATCCATCCATCCACTTTCTTCTACTTATCTGGGGCCAGGTAACAATGGCACCAGCCTAAGAAGAGAAACCCAGACCTCTTTCTCCTCAACCAGTTCGTCCACATCTGGGGGAACACCAAGGCATTTCAAAGGCACAATACTATGCATTATATTATTAGGTTATAATTAACAATTCATTAATGGGTATTGTGTAAATAACACAACATGTAATAATATAGCATAATATATTTCTATAGCTTTAAAAATCAGCAAAATAATAATGAATCTCTTCAGTTTCCTCAGCCTATGTAGAGAGAGGGCTGTATGTTCTTGATTTCATGTGTTCAGATTTGTGTGATGTGGGTGAAAGGAATTGAGCTACACCAGATGTGAAGTCCTTGAAGGCAGCTAAATAGATATAAAACTCCAGTGGGATATTTGGTTTAAATACATCCAATTATTTATTTAGCTTGTACGAGAATGAAAGGGGATGAAACAATGAAAGAGAATGAAAGAATGAAAAACAATGGTATAAAGAAAATGACATTAGCCCAAAAGGTGAGCCCTGGGGCGCACCATGCCAGAAAGAAGGTGTCATTAATTGAAAGTGAAAACGTTATATATGACAGTTAAAATGAGATGTTCAGGGAAACGACACCAAACAAAAAGAAGCTCTCGCGCTCTCGTGCCCAGAGGGAGAAATGCTCATGATTAATATGTCATGGATTACTCATACCAGTGGGGGGAGCTGTTCCATGTGTCTGAGTGAAAGACTGTCTGGATGATACAGCAGTGTTGGGATGCCATCGGTTTCCAAAGAGGGCACCCTTCCTTTTTTGTTCCTCCCTAAAGCATAGTCACAAGCTGAAGGAGAATACAGCACTTGTTTTTGATTTCATAATTCTGCTCCATTTACTGCAAACAAGCAGTCACTTTTTATGCAGAGAAGAGCCTTCCTCAAAAAGGAAAGCGGTGTAAATGTCAGACTTTTCACCTTGATATAATACTCTTTTAATTCCCCATCTTTTTTTTAAAGCAAGGACGTGCACTTTCCCCGCTTCCTTGTCCTCTAACGATGCATACAGTCACAGAGTTTATTTTAAGCAACTTGATTTAGGGCTTTAATCCTATCTTCTGATTCCCAGCCACAAAGTGACATCATCTGTCCGTATCAGGTTACAGATGTTGGGCTCTGAGAGTGCTTGGATTTTAGCAGACGTTATTCCAAACAGGAAAAAATGTTACAGAGACAGCTTCAATAGGCATGGATATAACACTGCTACTTGCTCTCTGCAACCTGAAAGTACAGGATTAAGAAAGCGGTAAAAATATCAAAATATCACCTATGATTTGGAAAATGTATGGCTAACAAATCCACAACTGATGTGAATTATAATTAGGGTGTTCTTCTTCTCACTGTCGCCAAAGTGCTTGCTCATGGGAGGTCATATGACTGTTTTGATTTGATTGTAGGGTCTACCTTACAATATTAAGCGGACTGCTGTTGTGATTTGACGCTTTATAAATAATTGAATTGATTGAATAGATTAATCTACCCCCCCCCCCCCCCCACACACACACACACACATGAAAACTCTATAAAACTCTCTCTCTCCCTTTAGTCATATATATGTATATGCCTAAAGCTGTTTAATGGGCTAAAATGTCATTTTAACCTGTAAAGTTTAGTGAGTTGAGGATTGTTTAATTATTCTCTTTGCTTGTCACATACTACTACTCAATATACACTCATTACCAGTTTGATTAACTTTAGTGAGTGTATATATCTGCAGCTTCCGGTGGCCATCCTTATTGTATGGAAATTAGCCTAGCCACCTCTGCTAAACAACAACAACAACAAAAAACTGTTATTCTGAAGTCTTCCATATCTGTCCTTGCAGTTTTGTTGAACAGTATATTGAGGATTTGAAAATGAGGCGTAAGTATGGCCAAACTATTTAAAATGCTTTTCGGTTTGCCTTTTTATTTATATTTCATGAAGTTATTGGCTTTTCAAGTTTTTTCCAAGATGGCGCCTGTCTAATGGGAGTCTGTTGCTAATTAGCCACCAGTGCAAACCTCATAGATAAAAATAGGATGTTGTGAGGGGCACAGATTAATGAGCTGCGAGTCTCATGTATTATATCTTTGTGTGATAGTGGGTCGTGATATTTAACAGCTTGTGTGTGGTGCTAATTAGTGAGACAGAGTAACACAACTGAATATTGATGTGAAGTATATCACTAAAATCTTAAGGAGATGAAGACTTCATTGATGATGTGAATTTGCTCAATATTTTGGCAGATATTAGAGGAGGGTGGATCGATCCAGATATCGGTAGTACTAGTGCGGACTGATACTTTGCTTCTATTCTGGAAGTTCAGTATGTATCCCACTGAATTTCGTGAAATGCCTACATTTGAAAAATATATACTTCCAACATTAAAAACATCATGATCCTCTGTGTTGACTGTCAGGTCTATTTTATTTATTGCCTATAAAACATTTAAACAACAGAAGTTGTGCTTTTAGGAACAGAAACCTTAACACTCCTGGTCTCCAAAAGTTTTAAAATGCATGAAAAACGGAAAGGTGTGTTAACTAGTCAGTGTGGAAAGTAAAAACACAGTGATTTAATGGTATTTAAAATGTGTTCAGCATTAATTATATTTGCAAATCGATGATGATTTGTGTCATAAATCATGGCACACTGCTCTCCTTCTAACTTTATAGATTAAAAGTATCAGTAAGGGTCAATACTGGCGCTGCGTTTACTTGGTATGGCACACCACTAGCGGAAATGAGGTGCTGTCGCTGCTTTGCACTCCCACTCCATATTTTAGCTTTCGCCTGAGCGCAAAGAAGCGGCCCATGATCCAAACCTCTGTGAGACTCCACGCCCTGTTTTCCGGGGAGCCCGTGGAGATCCAGCCCTACAACACGCTGCTCCTCTTACGTCCCGTCCGCGATCAGTGAGCTGGCCGCGGCAGAGATTTCTCCTTCGGCTTGGATCTTATCTTTTACTCCAACGGAGCTCTTTCTAGTCTTTTGCGCGCTCGGCAAATGTCGGGAGCGGTATAGTGGACGCGTCTGTGCCGAGTCGTGCGCAAATCTTTCTGAGACTGCGCCTCCGTGGCAATGGATTGATTTCAGTGGTTTTTTCCCTTCCCCAACCTCTGCCTCGATCAAGTTGAGAAAACAGTGTGTAACCTGCGGCTCTCTCCTTCCAGCTACATGTTTCATCCGGCCAGTTTTAAAAGTAGCCTACCTGGCTCCGGATGTTCCTGCACATTTTAGGACGTTGAACTTTTTTTTCCTTCTTCTCTTTGTGCATTCACAGGAGGTGGACGGGGATTTTAAGGATTTATATATATTTATTTATTTAAAAAACAAAAACAGCTTCTCCGGGGTTCTTAAAGCCTGCAAAGATTTATTCGTGAAAAGTGATGGCCGAGCGGGGAGCTCTGTCGCTCCTCTCTCTCCTCTGTCTCACCTTTCTCTACACGGAGACCACCGCTGCAAAGCATGTTGACAAAGGTAAATGCCCGCAACCCACTAATAGTTGTGCTGTGTGTCTGCTTCTTCGTGCCTCGGTTGGAGGAACTTGCCTGGGTTGTCTTAGAGGAGTTGGAATGGAAACACGCACGGAATGTCTCGGGAAGGGGGGAAATCAGACAGGGGGTTAGGTAGCTAATTCTGCGGCGTTCGGGTCAGACACACTTCCATATTTAGATAACTTTAAAAGTCGGCTACTTTCCACTACAGGCACACTGTTTAATCCGAGACCAGCCCCTCTTCCGAGCAGCAAAAGCAACACGCTTTCACACTCCGTCCTTTTGTCTGCGTGGAGGCTGTTGAGGCAGAACTGCTGATAGGTTTCTCCGGTTGTCTTTCAAGCCATTGCCAGACATGCGGTGTAGTTGTGTTCATGCAATAAACCTGCAAAGGCCAAGCAACAGATTCTGCTTGGTGTGTTGGAGTCTATCCATCAATCTGTGTGAGACAAGGTGTGTGTGTGTGGTCATGGAATTTCCGGGGGGGGCGCACACTTACACTATGCAAAGGGTCATTAGTGTTCACTGTCAGGTAATAAGCTGGCATCATCAGTCCAGCAGACATCTCATTACTGGGCGTCAATACATGTTTTGCTGATGGATAAACAGACCCGATTCATTTGCTTCTGTTAATTGTTTTGAAGTGCGGCCACTGCACTGCAGTGTGTGCATGTCGGTAATATATGTTCTTTCAACTAGTAGTATTGTCTCACACACACAATTTCACCGATACTGGGCGTGATTTCTTGTTCTTAGAATAATGAGAGTGAGTGTGTGTGTAAGGGGGTGGGGGGTTCAGAAAAACCCAGCACACAGTCTGTTATTGGCACTTGGAGCCAGCGGTGCCTGAGATAAATTGGAGAGTCATGAGGAAAAATGTTTTTCCAGCAGTCATTGGAGTGCACAGCTCCAGCCCTTATCGCATACCCCATCGTGACAAAGTCATATCTTTATCATTTAAGATGGCAGACCTTATCAAACACAGCAGCATGAGGTCTGGACCAAAAGAAAATGTGGCAGTAACTGACTCTTGTGCAACATGGCCCAATTTTCTCCGTTAATTCTCAGGATATGCAAATAAAAATACTTTTGTGTGTCAAAACAGAAGGTCCGTGCACCTTGTTTTTTTCTTTTTTTTGAAAGCACGCTGTGTGGTTTGTCACTTAAAAAGAATGAATGTGCAAAGAAAGAGAGAAGAGACGGGCCTCTGCTAGCTGTTGGGCTCTCTTGCGTGTGGAGCCTGATGAAAGACCCTTTCCTGCATGAAAAGAGCTCTGCAGTAGTGGAAGGGGAGATAGAGAGGGGAAAAAAGCCCCTCCTTGGCTTTGCTGGAGATCAGTACAAAAGAGAAATGGGGGTAGGGTGAAACAGGCCGACTGTCTGGAAAGTAATAAAACCAGGAGATTAAGGGGTCCAGGGAGTTCCTTTGGGAGCTTTGATTGATTCCAGAGAATTGGACTGGGACCCACACGCAGGGAGAGTTTCAAATTACTAATTGTGGGGTCCCCTTCTCCGAAAATATCTGTTTATCCAAAACACATTTCTTTGAGGTCCTGAATGTGGCCACAACTTTTATCTTTATCAAGGATGGCGGAGTTGTGGTCTTAACTTAAAAAAAAAAAGAGTTTTGAGTCTGTCTCGTTGGGTTTCGGGACTCGCTGTGTAACGTTGGAAAAACCTGTAAAGGTTCAGACAAACTGCTGCTATTGTTAGCCCTTTCTCCTCTGAAGCTCTTATGATGGAACTTTGAAAATGTCTCAAGAAGTTTTAAGGGATTTTTTTGGTAAACAAGTCCCAGTTAGAGGAGATCCATTTAGGCTCTTCTTTATCTCGGGGTTATCTCTGTAATCCTGCTGGGAGGGAGCTGAGTGCTGATTGTCTCCCACAGGACAATGCAAATAACTTGCTGAAATGTGTAAACATTTGGCAACCCTCTGCGCTCGCATTGCTCTCTCCAGGGTTTTATCCTCACATACCATCTTACATGCAACGCTGCTCAAGCCTTCTAAACAACCTTTCTTTTCTTTTGCGCGTTTAAGTTCTTCTCTCTGGACTCTGCTGCTAAGAACATAATTTACCACCTTTGTTTTGTTGTTTGGGAACGCCCTGGTGGTCCTAAATGACATTTTAGGGAGTGGGGGGGAGAGAAGGAAGGCTTAAAGGTGGATCATCATCCATGAATTTTCAAGAATAATTCAAGCATGACCCTCCGTCTGCTCTTTAATCTGTTCACAAAATGTGCAAAAATGTCCTCTTTTATCCATTTACACAAACTTCACCTCAAAAATGGACTGAGTCTTTTCCACAGGTCCACATGCTATTGTGATGATTTGAGAGGGGCCATGATGCAGAGTCATCTGCTGTCTCTGCTGCATAGAGTGTGCTGTTTACTGATCATTTATTTATGGGCTCCAATAGCTCATACTAAGTCCTAATGACCTCCATCCGCAGAGATACGGATAATTGCACATTTGGCCAAGTATTTGATTCATCTGCTTCACTAATGAAACCACCCCATTAGGCTATGCTACTGATCTGCAATTGCCACTGATGTGAGGGCTCAGTTTGTTGCTGCTCTTATGGCATAGTTGAAAACAACAGGCAGGTTGTGCCTTATTCCTTTTGTTCAAGGTTTGCAGGGGCAATAAAACAAAAAGCTGTTAATGAAATGATTTTTGCTAAGAACGGCGACAGCAGTTTATCACATGTAATTGGCAGCGTGAACGGGTGGATCAATATTCTCTGAATGCATGGCTTAACAGCTGCTGTTGCTTCTTTTAGGTAGTTGGGCTAAGTGTAATCACCCCCTTTCAGCTGTCCGGAGGCCGATTTATGATCCAGTGTTGGTGTTTGTTTGCGTTTCTTTGCTCCTTTGCAGAGAGAAGCATTACGTGAAAAGTTTTGGAAGGGTTAGGGAGGCAGAATTTCACGCAGCCCTCTGAGCTAACAGTGCCCGCTCATAAGCGATGGGTGTGTTTAAATCAAATGCCGATTGGTTGAATGGGTTGAAGCTGGAGAGGACAATCTAAATTTTAAACACCCAACCCGGCTACCACAGAAGTCCTCATTTCTCTCTCTAGAGAGAAACTACAAGGATCAGTCAAAGCTGAAATACCAACAAAAGTAGTCGTCGTTTCTAGCAAACCGTATAAATGATGGGTGTAGTCACTGTAATGTCACCATAGCTAGTGAAGTACCATCATAACACATCTATAACAGGATTTTCTCCGTTGAAAATGTGGTGTTTCGTGAAACAAAAGAGCCCTCATTGACTAACGCCTTATAAATCACAAATATTACTTAAATATTACAAATATTATAAAATTATTATTTACAAGACAAACTTGATGCCCTTTTCATGAACCTGTGTACTGAGGTCACAAAGCAAGTGGATGTTTTCCAAATAAACTTCTGTACGAACACAAGCTGTCGCCCCCTGCTGGCCTTCGAAATTAATGCAGGTCAAATATACACACTTTACTTTTCAGGTCACGAACCTGCGACAATCTTTTATACTGTCTATACTCTATAGTTGTTCCACGGGCAGGCATACACATGCTCAAGCCTTCTGTGGCTAACCAATAGTTATTGTCTTTTATATCATCACATACGGTTCCCAAGTTTGTTAATTAGCTCATAAATTGCTCATATTTAAACACTGCCTACAGCGTAGACCGAAGTTACAAGATTGAGAATCAGAAGAATGTAGAATAAGTAGAGCATCCTTATCACATTTGATCCAGTTTCTTGCCATATAAAACTCGGTGTCAGTTGTGAGTTTGAAAGATTTCTCCATCAGACTAAGACTCTATTAAATTTGAAAATTTCCCCCTCCTTGTTAATTGTTCATAAGAGCTGTTGCTCTGGCATTGTTGGTCTCCGTTTGGGGCATAGACTAGACTGACTTGCTGGTTGCTGTGTTGCTGAAGCAGAGCTGCTTTGAGCGAAGCGAATCCAAACTTGCATCATGGTCTAAAACCCCGAGCAGATCATAGGCAAGCATATAGCTGTAGCTGCCCCCCTGCTAAGATGAAATGCTGCTTGTGTTGATGTGTTGCAGAAAAACACTAGTTTCTCCTACTCCTAGACATTCAGTGGCCTGTATCAGGGTTCTGAGTTTTCCTCTATACTACGTTACATGTAGTGTATGTAGTTTCTTGTTTTTTGAGTTTAGTAGGCAGATAAAAATGAGGTTTTACCTTGAGGAGTGCAGAAATAAACATTAGCATTTTGGGGGGGAAGTGATGTGTAGCAATGATGAAGGTATTAAAAGCCAATTTTTCTATCAATATGAGGCATAGCAGCTGTCGTTCAAGTTAACTTTATTCGTCATGCTGTTTGAATGTTAAAGAGACCCATGTTCATAGAAGCTGGTTGGATGATGATGTTAATGCTGTCACTGTACTCTAGAGTCGTTTCATATATAAAGGGCTTAAAATGAAGATTTTCCTTTTCTTTATAAAGTCTCTGGTGCTGTCTTCAACCATCATGTTTCTCAGTTCTTTGAAAGCCAGTCTATTGTGTATTACGATTGGTCAGTTCACAGAAAGGCGCTCACATCAAGTGCGTCCTTCTTAGAGCTGAACTTCTCGGCTCAAAAGATGCTCCTGCTGTGCCTAAAAATATGTCAGACGGTGCACCTTTCCACTTCGACTACCGTCTGCCGTCTTTGTGTCTGCTCACCCTTTCATGTCAAAACAAAGAAAGCTGGGGGAAAAAAATGCTTGGACTTTAAAGAGGCTGACGAGTGTCTAGAGACCATAAAGCTGTCCATACTGCCCTGTGTGAAGACTCTTTTGAGACTTGGTAACCTGAGGGACATTACATCAACAGCATTTATATCCTTTACTGGAGACTTCCTGGAAACATATTTGCCTCACTCATTTTCACGCTTCCTTTTACGTCTATTTTAAAAATAGAACAGAATGCAAAATTTCTACTTCACTGTGCTGCAGCCAGGCTCTCCAGGCTTCCCCGTTCCTCTGTGATTGAGTGATGCTCCGGCTTAATGACCTTTGGGAGAGTGGAGGGGTTTTTTTTTTTTTTCATTTTCCTCAGGCTGCCTCAAATAGCAGCAGTATGAGCGAAGCATACGAAGAGGAGACTGAAATTATGGCTATGTGTCAATAAGAGCCCGGTTTCCCATCTTGGTCAGTGTGCTTCAGTGCACTTAAGGCAACTGTGTGTGCTGTGGGGTTTGTGCAAGCGAGTATCACTGGCTCAAGACCAAAAGCTGGAAAGAGCTGCGTTGTTGCGATGGGCCACGATCTTGACGATGTTTTCAGCTCAGCAGGACGTCTGTTTTTGGAGAGTTGCAGATTGTGTTTAGCCTACCTTGAAAATAATCTAATAAATAAGAATCAAAGAAAAATCATCATAGCGATCTTAAAGGCGTCTTTTCAGAAGATCCTGCAGAAATTAACCTTTTGATAGAATTTACCACCCCCTTTTTTTTTCTTTACCCTGTGATCATTTATTTTTCTTGTTTGACTGCAGATATTTAGAATATTATTGTTGTGTGTAAAGAGTTTATGTTCATTCAAAAAATAAACTGCATACAAATAAGAATCATTTTGGCCCTTTTTATATATTGAAGTGTTTATCCGAGCAGCACTTAGGCCTGTAAGTGAAAGTTGTCTCACTAACGTGCTGTAGTCTTGCGTTTGGATGTTTTGTAATATTTATGACCTGCTCGACTGCAGTTCCAGCCGGTTGTGTTCTTCGGGACAGAGTGGCATTGTCCAGTCGTTCACTGCATACAGTAAAATCACAGGAGCCAAGCTCTTTCGATGCAGTGCACGTCTTTTATAACTGCAGCGTGACACCAGCAAATGGAAGGACGTGTGTACTGATGTTAGATTTAAGTAGTGAACGGCAAGCAAAGGAGTAGTTTCCCCTGGTTTGGTGTTCAGGCAAAACCTTGAAGGATTCCGGGGGAATCTTTTTACAAGCACAGCAGGCCAGCGAGAAGTTTTCTTTTTTAACCTAAAAATTTTTCCTCCAACTTTTGCTATTTTGGTTCCCCTGAGCTCCTGTCGTGGTGTCTCCTGTCGGTAGTGGCAGCTGCATAGGATTATGACACATGCAAGCTGTGCTTGTCAGATGAGCCTCAGCTAATGAGTGCAAGGCTCTTATACACAAAACTGTTTTTACAGCCCCGGGGAGCATATTACAGGCATTTCCTATTAAAATAAGATCTCTTAAACCTTTTTTTTTTTTTTCTTTTTTTTTCTTTTTTACAGTGCTTAAATTTCCCTGTCCCTAAAACTTTTGTAAATCCTTTAAGGTTGTATTTATTGTATTTTTATGTAAATACTGGAAAAATGTAATAAAGCTGAAAGAACTGGAATAGCAGTTGTGGTTTAAATCTTTAAAAGCAGATCTGAGTGTTCCTGTCCAGGCTTTTCTAGTCACTGTTAGAAGAGTTTGCGAGAACTATGGCAAGATGTCTCTGTATTCAGAGACTTTCACTTGAAGCAGTCTCACGGTTGCATCTCTTAACAACTACATGTGAAGGACATTTAAAAAAATAGTCTTTTCAGAAGGAAGCACATAGGATGGAAAAATAGCAGATATCTGAAGTATAAGTGGACCGCAAAACAAGCAGACGAGACTCGAACATCCACGTGGGTTGTGCTTATTACTACATAGGGTTAAATGTTAGATGGCATCACCTTCTTGCAGAGGTTGGATTAACCCACTCTCGTACTGTCAGTCGTTGTTTCTAAGAATCTTGAATTTGATTTGGTGTCATTTATATTTTTAATCTAACTGTGTGGTGTCGAGTTTCATTCTTGGCAGCAGTCCTGGTTGTAAATTAAGAGAGACTAATACTCTTTCTTGAAAGATGGATTAATAACCTTCATTTGGGTGCACTCTACCTGCTGGAGTCCCAACATCCCGCAGTCCTCAGACATGAATTTATTCTCTGCTGTCCTTTTGGAGGACATCCAGGGTGTGATGAATTAACCTGAAAGTCTTCTCGGTGGTGTAGTTCATGGTGTAGTGCAGTAGTTAAGTAGCTCGTGCTTCAGAGCGACTACAGGCAAACAAGAATCGATGCAGCTCCTCCAATATAATGATTTTTGTTCATCATAAACGTGCAGTATGGCTGATGCAATTTGAATCATTAATCCCAACATGAGATTGCTCTAATGGATTGTGTTTGATTGGGGCTGAACTACAGTGTTGTGTTTAACATAATCAATGTTCCTCTGCTCATATCACTGGTGCCCAGTTCAGCAGATCTTGTATGTTGGAGAGGTTTCATATACCCTTATAAGGTATCAGTCACCCATGTACACAGAGAGGCTCTCAGCCTTCATTCAGTCAAAGGAACATTGACTGAATGAAGGCATTTGTTGAAAGGGTGTGGGGGCAGTCAGTCACAGAGAGAGGATTGTGAGCTGTGCTCAGTGGAGCTTTCTGCCTTCGTCTTGTGCACGGCCGTGGTTCTTGGCAGCTTTAGACTTGGTGGGATGTGTGTGTATGTTTTGGTGGGTATTTGTATATAGGCGTATGCCACCCATCTGGGGTTGAACAGCTGTTTTATCAACAAGCTTCAGAGAGCTTTCCCGGCTTGACAAAAACTAGCAGATATTTGCATCTACTTTCACAGAGAATGAATAAATGGGACTGCTTTCACATAACTTTGCCACTGTGGCGTCACTGATCGGTGAGATTGACACTTAATTCGAGAAACATAATCATGGACGGATGCATTGATCGCCACACTCTTTTTATTTTTTCTTTATTGTGAAAGTTTAGTTTAGAACAAAATTACAGATTTGCTCGTGGCGGTGAATTGTAAAGACATTGGTAGATGTGTGGTTTGGTTTGTGAGAGAACATTGATTTCTAAAAATGAGTTTGGGAAAAGATTTATTTTTAGTCTTTTTTTTTTTTTTTTTTGAAGATTGAAAATGTTGCGCTATTCTGGAAAACCAGATTACTGTCACATTGTGATTGAGTCGATTATTATTATGTTAGCTCTTGTAATCCAGTTCAGTATTGGTGCACAGCTCCCGCTGAAAGTTTTTCTTGCTGTGCCAAATATAGTAAATATGTGCCAGAACAATTCTGTTTGAAGTTGTATTTTCTCCTTCCTGGTGGGTTTTTTGCAAGCAGGGAACTGGTTTGTCTTCTTTCTCTCTAAGAAATCTATTGAAACCACTTAACTTTGAAGCGGAGTTGGTGTGTTAGTGTGCTACTGCTTCTGCGAGAACAGAAGACGGTGTCATTTTTCCTTTTTTTTTTTTCCCCTTTTGTCCTGCACTGTACTTTTCCATGGAACTGTCTTGGCATGTAAAGCACATCAGCTTCCTGGATTGTTGAGTCTCAGTCATTAAGTTTAAACAGTTTAGGCTTTAGAGGTAGATCCAGGAGAGGGTTATGTACTTGTCGTGTATGTATCAACCAGTGTCCCTCTTCTTCTTGAAATCCCTCCAGTCAACCTCCCTGGTTTTATTTTGATTTTTACCTGCTGCTATGGTGATCCCTGAAAAAATTCTGGTGGTATGAACCAATGTTTCTGCTGCCAGAGTGAGCTGAAACGATTCTTTGAACAGTTCAGCATTAGATAGAGGCTCCTTTGTGCCACTGGGAGCTCCCCTTTGGCGTGGAGCTCTACCGACTGCAGTGGCTTCTCACCATGTTATTGGAGCCAGTTCCTTCTCAACTCTGAGCTCATCTGAAGCTAACAGAGGTCAAGAGTGACAGCTGAAATGGTGAAATTGCTGCTTTAAGCCTTTTTAATACGCTGCCATGATGTAATGGAATTGGCTGTCTCTTTTCTGCTTTTTTGGCCTTTCACAGTTGAATAAATGTGTCTCTCTGCGGCACTTATTTGAAACATGATGGCATTTCTACTGTATGTTAGAAACGCAGAGCTCTAAGTAACACAGAGCTTGAGCTTTCCAATCAAAATGTTAATTACATCCTGAAATTTGATTTAGAGTACAGGGGAGATGAATACATTTGATCAAAATGTCTGCCCCAAAATGTGACGTGCTCCTTTTAAAAAAAAAATAGAGAACAGGAACTCTTAAAAAGGTATTCATTATTTGTGATTTTTGTAGCAAGACAAATTTGAGTAATTATAAGGGAATTTTTTAAATAAATGACTGGTTGTGATATAAAAGATGGAGTATGTTATTTTACTGAGAGGAAATGAAGTAACTGCACATTTCTACAGAAGCATTTTTTCCACTGCAGGAACTGGAGGCAGACTTGTGGTGCTGTGTCACTGCTATAGCAACGCCATTTGTTTACCTTCTCTAGAGCTCAAGAGACGAGCCCAGGCATGTCTGAGAGGAAGAGCCCTGTCAGCCTCCAATAAAAATCAATAATGATTTTAGTAAAAGTTGGAAACCGCAAATGTCTTTAACCCTTTAAAGCCGGTCGGAGCGGGCACGCCGGAGGACTTGTACTTACATCTTATGCCATCAGCTTGTCCTAGGTCACAGTTTCCTTCCACATATAGCTTTGCAAAAACTGCATAAAAAGCACTTGCAGCAACAAAAACATAATATTCCAGAAACACGCTTTGCCAATCCGATCAGCTGTTTGTAACTCTTAAATTTCTCTAACTAGAAATATATGTTAAAAAAACAAAATGATTTTCAAATTTTTTTGTAGTTTATTGCACTTTTTTGCAATTTATGTAATTACTATGCACTTAATGCATACATATTATTAAAATTTGGGCTGTAATGGTTGTATTGATGTATATAAACTTGAAATGCTCACAGAAATGGCACTACAGCATGTAAAAATATAATATAAGCTCTGGCGGACTTGGTTCTACAGTAGGTCTTAAAGGGTTAATGACTTCAAGCAAAAGCTCACCTTTCAGTACAGCCAGCCGACTAAAAAGGAGATGCTAGCAGCATGTGTTGCTGGAGTACTTGCTAGTTGTGCTCCATATGACGGGAAGACCAAATAGTGGATGGAAATTACTCGCGTGTCTTTCATCCTTTCTTCCTCCCCTCAACCCCAACCGGTCATGGGAGATGGCTCCCCCTCCCTGAGCCTGGTTCTGCAACAGGTTTCTTCCAGTTAAAAGGGAGTTTCTCCTCCTCACCGTCACCAAATGCTTGCTCGTAGGGAGTTGTATAACTGTTGGGGTTTTCTCCATATTATTGTAGGTTCTTTATCTTAACATATAAAGTGCCTTGAGGCAGCTGTTGTTGTAATTTTTTTTATTTTAATTATTTATTTTTTTTTCAGTTTTATTGCGTAACATTGTTAATTTAGAAGGTTAAATTACTTTGGTTAATGTTAAATTATGGTGTTAAGCATTTATTTAAAATTTCCAGGGAAATTTCTTGAAATATCACTGTATAATTTTGAGGCTATATCGCCCACATCTAACTCCTATGGTCAGAGCATTTAGCCTCTATTTGGCCTAATGCTAGAATGACTCCGCTCATCCTCACATACAGCACAACAGGGCTTCATTCACTGTTGGATTAAGCCATGTAGAACCTGAGAGCAGCATCTGGGGCGACACAGTCTCTTGAGCTGTCTAAATACAGATGTGACCTTCCTCTGTCTGAAATGGTGGAGAAGGAGGAGGATGAGCTTTGTCAGGACGAGCGGGGAGGTGAGGATTTCTGCCCAGCTTCAAGTGTACCCAAAGAGCAGTGATGGAAAGCAGCTGCATCAGTTTTTCCTTAAACACTGTCCCTTGAACTTTGAACCCACCCCATACCCCCCCCCCCCCCTTTTTTTTTATTCTTCAGCCTGTGGCAGGTCACAGCACGCAGCACCAGTGTGGCTGCATAGTGGAGAGCAGCCAGCAGGGAGCACCTGCAGAGGAATAGCAGGCGAGCAGCATTCCATCACAGGACCCTGAGACACAGATGTCATACGAGACACGAGGGAGGTGGTTGGAGTGGGGGGATGAGCGGAAGGGCCGATGGCAGAGGTTTTGGCATGGTGGGGCAGTAATGGGGTGGGATAGCAAGCCAGATGCTACCAACAGATTCTTAATGAGGTTTCCCATCAAGAACACAGGGAGATGAACATTAATGACTACGGTTAAACTTGTCTGTTCATTTACTCCCCCCTTTTCAATCATGCTAGGATGAGGTGCCCGACATGTTTTGGGCGCATGATAATTGTTTTTCCCCCCCCTCTTTCAACCCATATTCAACTGTTTTTGGGCTACAAAGAGTGCAGCAGTTATTGGGATGAAATTTAAAAAAAGGATACTTTTTTTTTTTCTTTTAGGGCAATAATGTGAATTGTCAGTATGGTGTAGAGTGGATGCATAAAGATGCAGTTTTAATAGTAATGAGGTGGTGTTAATGCAGAGAATTATATTTGACTGTTATGAACAAATACAGGCACTGCATTGATGAGTGAAGTCACAGCCAGCAAAACACGAAGCTCCCTTTGTTAGTCATTGTCTTTACACAACAAAAGGATTCAAAGTATGTAACAACCTTAATTAAGGGCGGAGATGTTTGTATTTCTCCTGTGAAGGACAGCATGTTCTTGTATAACCTTTCCCTAGCTACCAACAACCCAAGTGCTTGAATTGATTATTAGTCGCTTGGGAGAAAGCAGAAATGCTTTTTCTGCTTGCATACTTCATTTACCTGGAGTAGTCTAAATTAGTCCTGAGTGCATAAGCATGTCACTCAAGCTTTCTGGACACCTGCTCAACAAATTTGCTCAAAGAGCACACATACACACAAATGCACTCGGAGCAAGATCCTAAAATATGTCCTGCAGTCTGTTTCTGCCATATGGCTTATAATATTGTAGTGAAGTGTAGCAAGTCTAAATGAAAATTCACCCAAGATTATCTAATTAAGCAGGTGTGAAAGGAGCTTAATTCAAGATGGCTTTGGCATCTCTCACCAGTCTACAGTGGGGCAAAAAAGTATTTAGTCAGCCACCGATTGTGCAAGTTTCCCCACTTAAAATGATGACAGAGGTCAGTAATTTGCACCAGAGGTACACTTCAACTGTGAGAGACAGAATGTGAAAAAAAAAAAAAAAAAATCCATGAATCCACATGGTAGGATTTGTAAAGAACTTATTCGTAAATCAGGGTGGAAAATAAGTATTTGGTCAATAACAAAAATACAACTCAATACTTTGTAACATAACCTTTGTTGGCAATAACAGAGGTCAAACGTTTACTATAGGTCTTTACCAGGTTTGCACACACAGTAGCTGGTATTTTGGCCCATTCCTCCATGCAGATCTTCTCGAGAGCAGTGATGTTTTGGGGCTGTCGCCGAGCAACACGGACTTTCAACTCCCGCCACCGATTTTCTATGGGGTTGAGGTCTGGAGACTGGCTAGGCCACTCCAGGACTTTCAAATGCTTCTTACGGAGCCACTCCTTTGTTGCCCGGGCGGTGTGTTTTGGATCATTGTCATGTTGGAAGACCCAGCCTCGTTTCATCTTCAAAGTTCTCACTGATGGAAGGAGGTTTTGGCTCAAAATCTCACGATACATGGCCCCATTCATTCTGTCCTTAACACGGATCAGTCGTCCTGTCCCCTTGGCAGAAAAACAGCCCCATAGCATGATGTTTCCACCCCCATGCTTCACAGTAGGTATGGTGTTCTTGGGATGCAACTCAGTATTCTTCTTCCTCCAAACACGACGAGTTGAGTTTATACCAAAAAGTTCTACTTTGGTTTCATCTGACCACATGACATTCTCCCAATCCTCTGCTGTATCATCCATGTGCTTTCTGGCAAACTTCAGACGGGCCTGGACATGCACTGGCTTCAGCAGCGGAACACGTCTGGCACTGCGGGATTTGATTCCCTGCCGTTGTAGTGTGTTACTGATGGTGACCTTTGTTACTTTGGTCCCAGCTCTCTGCAGGTCATTCACCAGGTCCCCCCGTGTGGTTCTGGGATCTTTGCTCACCGTTCTCATGATCATTTTGACCCCACGGGATGAGATCTTGCGTGGAGCCCCAGATTGAGGGAGATTATCAGTGGTCTTGTATGTCTTCCATTTTCTGATGATTGCTCCCACAGTTGATTTTTTCACACCAAGCTGCTTGCCTATTGTAGATTCACTCTTCCCAGTCTGGTGCAGGTCTACAATACTTTTCCTGGTGTCCTTCGAAAGCTCTTTGGTCTTGGCCATGGCGGAGTTTGGAGTCTGACTGTTTGAGGCTGTGGACAGGTGTCTTTTATACAGATGATGAGTTCAAACAGGTGCCATTCATACAGGTAACGAGTGGGGGACAGAAAAGCTTCTTACAGAAGACGTTACAGGTCTGTGGGAGCCAGAGATTTTCCATGTTTGAGGTGACCAAATACTTATTTTCCACCCTAATTTACGAATAAATTCTTTACAAATCCTACCATGTGAATTCATGGATTTTTTTTTCACATTCTGTCTCTCACAGTTGAAGTGTACCTCTGGTGCAAATTACTGACCTCTGTCATCATTTTAAGTGGGGGAACTTGCACAATCGGTGGCTGACTAAATACTTTTTTGCCCCACTGTATGTTCAGTGCTATGAAGCCAACAGTTCATTCAGCTGGAAGATGTGAATTTTTTTTAATTTTTTTTTTTTTTTTTAAGCTGGGGACAAAGTGGCACGTTTCCATTTCTCTTCAAAAGAAGATGTCAGAAGTGGTCTCGAGTTATAAAAGGTAGTGGTTTTATTAGCCACTGCTAGCCTGTGGGGAGCTTTTTGTTGCAGAGTGACAGGGGACTTAATAATGAAGCTCTCTAACCCAATCAACCCTGAATCAATGGAGCCCCTCTTTCCCTTCTTTGTCCCTCTCCTGTTCCCCCTACAGTGCCACTGCATTCCCAGCCTGGCGGGGCAGTGTCTCCGGGCCAGGGCCATGTCACGCACCCCTTCTGGCCCCAAACTGGCTGCATGCCAAATATCCTTGGGCAAGACACTTCACCCGTTGCCTACTGGTGGTGGTCAGAGGGCCCGGTGGCGCCAGTGTCCGGCAGCCTCGCCTCTGTCAGTGCGCCCCAGGGCAGCTGTGGCTACAATGTAGCTTGCCATCGCCAGTGTGTGAATGTGTGTGTGAATGGGTGAATGACTGAATGTAGTGTGAAGCGCTTTGGGGTCCTTAGGGACTAGAAAAGCGCTATACAAATGCAGGCCATTTACCATTTACCATTTCAAACAACCATGGTGGGGGGGTCAGGGGTTCAAGTGCTCCCCATGGGGCAGTGCATTGGATGCCTAGTGACTCTCGGCCCCAACCACTGTCAACACTGGCAATTAATATCTAATGAGAACAAAAGTAGCTCACCTCATATCTAGTCGTTTGGTTCACTGTTACTGCCCCATTCCCATTTTCCCGTTCTTCCACATCGGCTTTAAAGCAGGGGCGAGGATAGTCTCTGTTGGCTCAGCGCTGATAGTGAAGCGCTCAGAGAACATTCCTTGCGTGCTGCACAGAGGTTGAGTGTAGATTTTATGGGCTGTGTTTCTGCTAGTTCCACAAATACCTGTGGTTCATGTGCATGCTGTAGAAGCTTAACCCCTTCTCGTGTGTGACATCTGAAATACAGCTGCTGGTTATATGATGGTATTACAAAGGCCTCTCTGCTACTGTATATCCCAATAACTGGGAAATCTTGAACAAATCTGCAGCTGGGTCTTCTTTTGTTTTCATCTTGCGCTTGTGTTTCATCAAATTAGCTAGGTATTTAATTTGCCTTTAAAAGCACATACTGACATTTTGGAAAATTCATTTATTGGTTTCTATCAAGAGTTCAAGTTAGCAGATCGATGTAAATTTCATTTGTATGCACCTAATATGGAAATAAGACTTGGATGGATTTTCCATAGGTTATCACTGAGGCTAGAAACGGAGGGAACAGCTAGTCTCGCTGAAAAGTAAAATGATTAGCTACATGGTACAATTTATCACGTGACTAATTTGTCTTACTAAGCAGCACAGATTGCATATTTTTGGCTAGAAAGATCATTTCCTTCAGGATTTTTCTTTTTAAAACTGCCTTACTTTATATATACTTACAACTTGGTATATAACACCTTCCGAGTCTACTAACAGGCACCTGTTAGTAGACTGTGCGGGATTTATTTCAGGACTTGGGTTTGCTGGTCTAGATGCATATTTCCTAACATCATGTAAGAAATAAGCATCTGTGTTTATAATGCTTTAAAACAGTGGTCCCCAATCCCTGGGCCTCGGACCGGTACCGGTCCGTGAGTCGTTTGGTACCGGGCCGCGAGAGTAGAGGCTCAGGTGTGAAATGTATGGTTTTCAGGGTTTTTTGTTGTCGTTTTTATCGTTAACTCTGTTTTCCTGGGTCTTTTCATGTGTGTTATGAATAAATCTTCTTTTTTTCGGTACCGGTACTAGTTTTATTTTGTTGTATCTATCCGCGACACCTTAAAGGCCGGTCCGTGAAAATATTGTCGGGCATAAACCGGTCCGTGGCGCAAAAAAGGTTGGGGACCGCTGCTTTAAAACACCCATTTTCTATACTTTTATATTGAGGATATGCTATGAGTGTTGTGCTTTTGTTGCCATCCTGCAAAATGTATTTATTTAAACATAACAGAAGACTTGTGCTTTTGCATGCCTTTAATGCTTACTCTCTTCACAGAGCTGTTTTAAAGTTAAATTCATATAGATTCTTTAACATGTTGTAGTTAAAGGAAACCAAACAGTCGTCCTACCCATTCAAAGGTACTTAAAGCGCAGTATCCATGTGTTGTGGTTGTGGCTGGTCAGTGCATCTGCGATCTGTATTGATAAGATTTCCTGAGGGGAAACAATTGTGTGAAATGCAGGAAGCCATTAGGAAGCCAGGGACTCATGACTCTCCCTGCTGAGTAAATAGTGCCTGGGCCTCCCCGATTTCATCCACTTTTGAATGAGCCCCGCACTTGTAACAATAAAGGCAGGAAATGAACTGTACTCACACAGAAGCGTGCAGGATGCTCATTGTGTTCCTAATTGACCAAACTAGGTTGGGTGATGAAAGCAGACTTTCCCCCCCCCCCTTTGTTGGACAAAAATAACTCAAAGGTAGCATACAGTAGGTGTGGTCGAACAAGCAGCTAATGAGGCGGTATTTCATTTCAGCATAGTTTCATTTATTTATTTATTATCTTTAGATCATTTTGGGCTGTTGTGGTCACGTCCTAACTGACCCAGTTTGTGTGAAATGGGACCTCACAGCTCGGACCCATGACTGCCTAATGTTGCCTGGTATTGCTTACATGTGCACATACACGAGCAATGGAGAAAAAATAATAAAAAGTAGTGCATAGGAGAGAGCAGACGTGTCAGCACTTGGTACCTCGTGTGCTGTGTGAAAACAATCACTCCCCACTTTCAGTTTGCTTATGATTTCCTAAGCTCATCTGGCTGCAACATCCTTGTTTTTTCTCTGTGGAAGGCAGCCATGACTCTCACCCAGACAGCATTACTTAAGTTGTCACCTGAGAAGCCCTCCTGGGGAAAGTTGTTTTGTCCTTGAGTGTAGACCATAAGCGTATTTAGGCTGATCTGTATTCAGGGGAGATTGGTAATGTAGTAGGGATTGAGGTTATGCCTCCTACCAGTCCTGCCGCTCAAGAGACAAAATTCAGCGTGTGTGTGTCTGTGTTGTGTGTGTGTCAGCACGCGCACTTTTAGCCATTAGCCTTTTCTTTCCGTGAACATTGGCTATGCACTAAGGTAATTGTAAACCAAGAATCAAATAAACCAGTTTCTAAATGGTCATTTTGGTTTCATTGTTGGGTAAAGAATGTGCGGCTCTCTGGCCCACTTTTTGTGCTCGGCATAATTGATATTTGCTTTACCCCTAGATTAAGTGACAGCTAAGCAGGTTAGTATTGAGGATTTTCCCCGATTAATTCCAAGAGTCCAATCTGAGCAGGCTGGCCACGCTCCCTGTATCATCCCGAACGTCTGCCTTACCTGGGATTTACTAGCATATGAAAGGGAAATGAGATCAGAGGTGATAAATCCTGCAGCAAAGCCTCCCTCAGTGAAAATGAGATGCCCACATGGTATTGTCTGTCAGCAGGTGCCCCTGCTCTCATTTCTGATAAATAGATTTTGAACATTCAGGTGATGGGAAGTGGGGTAGCCCTACTGAGTGCAGGCTTTTTTTCCCCTTTGTATTGTGCCTTGTAAAGCTATATGCTCCGGTCTGGCTGTCTTCCTTTTGTTGCAGTAGAGCCCCATTGTAGTGGTTACTCATTCACACCATGTCCACACACTGTTAGGTTCCCCCTATCCCAGCAGATTTGCAAGCAAGTAATTTAGGGGTTGTTAAGTGATTTAGCATCTGTCTTTGATAGGACCCTAGTGAGCCACAACTGCCACCCCCCTTTCCGCCCATCGCTGTCTGTGCCTGTGGCGTCAAGGCCTGCGTTTGAATTTCAATCAGCCCTGGATACATTGTTGTGTTTATTTGAGGGGGATGGGTTGGATGGGGTGTCAGTAGTAGTAGTAACTGACTGTGTGTGTGTGTGTCAATCAAATATTCAGCGTGACCAATGGGCAGCTCAATGGAGGCTAGTCGGTGTGTTCTCTGGGGGGCACACGTCTTTAACCGATGCCCGTAGGGCGAACTCTGCCCCTCACTTCTTTAGTTGACTGGCGCCACCCTCCCTTCCTCGTCATCCTCCTTCCACAACACAAACGCAGGCGGTGCAATCAATAACGGCCTCACCCTCCTCCTCCTTCTAGCACCCTACCTCCCCCCTGCTCCAACCTCTCTTCTCTGCTTTCTATCTATCAGCACAGTGTTTGATGTTGCTTCATCATTCTCTGTCATCCCCCCCGACACCTTGATGTGTGTAATTGTGTTAGATTTGTCATGGTGGCATAGTTATTTGGCCCGGCCCAGCTGGTATTAAGCCAGAGGGCGTTATTCCACGTACCTGCAACCCAGGCATTAGTTGTAAAATATCCGTGGCGTCTCATTTTATTTCAATGTGGCATTTTGCAGTTGTGGTTCACTTGGTTCTCCCAGTACCCCAAGGTACGTTCCGTCCTTTATTAAGGACCATTTTGCATTTTCTGATTTCCATTGTTCCCAACTCGCTCTGCTTCTTCCCTCTCACCAGGCAGTGAGGCATAAGCGATCTCGCATTAAAAATCAAACCCCCACAGCAGATTGGTTGTAGGAAATGAGAGGAATTGATGGGGGGGGTGGAGAGAAAGAAGTCTCACACATAAACAGTCAGACAGATGCCAGCATCATAGTAAGGCTGTGAAAAATTGCTTGGAAAAAATGTATCATTGGACATTTCTGGCACTGATTTTTCATTAGCACCTTATTTCTTAAAGACTGCGCTCAGTGTGAAAATATTTGACAGTAACCGTTCTTATTTCCCCCCAGAGGAAAACTGGCATTGCTTTCCAAATATCTGTTTGGAAAGGAATGCAGTTTCATTTGTGTCGGATGTAAAGATCATTGTGTTAATGTGGAGGCTGCGTGGGTAGACGCACAATGGAATCAGATGTTTATTTGAAAAAAATGGGGTTTTTTTTTTATTGGAAACCTTACCAGTGACGCTCCCAATTCATTATCTTCATCTTCGTTTCATCAAATCGCTTCATCAAACAATCCTCGTCTCCTAATGTAACACTGGCTAATTTCGTTTTGCGAGGCTTTTCTGTGCAACCTGTTGTGCGAGGAAAATCTAATCAATACATTTGTTTCGTGAGAAACAGTGGGGGGATGTAGTGCGAGAGGGGGAAAGATGGTGCGCACAGGAGACTGTGCAATGAGGAAGACGTAAGAGGCACTCTGAGAGAATCCGTCCTTGTCGATTATGCACGCGCTACAACCTTGACAGCCACATTAGATCTCTTTCTCCGTACACCAAACTACCATTAATAATGGATACATCTTTCTAGTTCTTTTTGCTTTCCTCTTCCCCTCCCCCCAGTATTGGCCCTTAAGGCGTCTACCCCTCTTTCCCTACCTCCATCCTGTCCTACTCTCCCCTTCCCCCCTGTCCCCCCACCGTTTCGGCTGCAAGCCCGCTACCCAGGAGCCACGGCAGGTGTGCACACATCTTACATGGTGCTGGCCACACAGCCTGCAGCACCCAAACAGTCATAATCAGACAGGCACACCCACCTGCTTGAGAAAGACCACTGTTGAATAGTTGCGTGTCTTTGCTTTCCCCTTTTTGTAGCGGTTCATGTTATTGGGGTTTAGATGAGGACATTAGCCTGGTTTTGTTTCTCCTGACAGAAGCCCACAGACGGTGACAAATGAATATCACACAAATTCTGCAAAGACACTGAGGATGAAACGGCACATACAAGCTATTGTTAACACTCATCTGCAAGCACAGTGGTAAAAGGCGTGTTTTATTAATATTATTTGCTGTTTGATTGTCACTTTTCACATCGCACTTATCATCCGATCCAAGATAACAGCCTCTAAAACACAAGCCTGATGCTTATCATCAGTTTTATCTGAATCTAGAATTGTAGGAGTCGCACAAAAGAGGAAAAAAAAAGGAAAAAACAGCACACAATAGCCCAAACCGTAATACACAATCAGTAGATGATCAGCAGTCAGCAGCCTGGAGTGAATCAGGATCTGCTTCATTGTCAGGTATGTTTAATAGTGTGTCAATCAGCTCATTTATTTGTCCTCTTCATTGTTAGGCCAAAACTGACATCTCACCAAATAATCATTCATTGTGTTTCCCCATTTTACCAGGTATTACAGAAGCTTTTCTAAAACATTTATTATGCATACTACATTTTATTCTGATGGGATTTGTTTTTTAAATTTAGACTATAGAGTCAGCAAGTTCTTTTTTTTTTTTTTTTTAATGGTTGTTTTTTTAAAAAACAGAGCCACGGTAGGGGATGGTTAAGATTTATGGGTTAAATAATAAATAAATTGTTAGCTACAGGAGTATTTGTGTGTGTAATTCAACTTTTCACAGTTTGCGAACCACCATTAAAAAAAAACAAAAAAAAAACTAAACTAGAAGAACCAATGTTGCTAACTACCTTGTGTTGAATTGGTAAAATGTTTATGGCACAGTGAGATTAGATGCTGCTGTACAACTGCAGCTTTCATTTTGGCTGCATTCCCCCTAATAAATGGACAATAATTAAACTTAAGGGCAAAGTGTATACCAGCTTAACCGATGTATGTGCAGAGTGGGTTGAGAGCGGGTAGGGTGTGTATTGCTTCTGCTAGAAACGCCGCTCATTACACACTAGAGTTTTGTGCAAGCTAATCTGGCTGAATCTTAGTTTTTTAGCATGAGCTGATGGCGCATATGAACCCTAAGACTTGTCAATGCATTTAATTCAGTGTGTGATGTGCATGGCTGCCACATTGCATAGATCTCTCATGCACATAACTCCTCATGTAATTGCTTTCATGGGATGATAGGGGATAATAACATGCATTCAATGCATTTTTGCATTTAAAAGGCACTAATGCAAAAACAAATCCTCCCACCGTGAAAAAATAAGAAAATGGGACTTGTGTGTTTAGTGCAGTAGCTTTATGTCGTAACATTAATTCCTGTGGAGGCAGTACTGGCCTCCCAAAAACTCTTCTCTAGTGGTTATCTCAATTTGTTTGGCATATTGAAGAGGATAAACCTGTCCATACCTAAGCTAAAAGAGGCATGAGAAGAGATGATGCTGCGCAAGGAATGTAAATCTCTTTTAGCTTAAAATTTTATTGTTATGGCCCAACAGTAAACGGATAACGTGGTATTGGTGTTTCCTTGGTTTACGCATGCTCTGATGGGCTCTATCCTTGCGATGACTGGTGAATGGTCTGCTATTTAGCATACTGTGACAGCAGCATCCCCGCATTTAGTGGCTGCATTTATGGGTTTCTGAAATTGTCACTCAGACATGATGTGTATTGAGTGTCTCTGTTGACAGGTGCTATATTTCCTTTCAAAGATGTAACCAAACACAACACCATAAACTGGGCTTGTTTGGATCCTATTGTCATGGATTGTCACGGTCAAACCACAATACAATAATAAAAAAAATCAATGAAAAAGTTGAGCGGAGGGTGGCGTTACACCCACTTGACAGATTAAGGGCAGGTTTACAATCCTCACATGGCAGGAATCCTCTTCCCTTCCCACTTCTCTGGGATTATCCTCTTCTTCTTTAACTCTGTATGTCTTCTACTGTATTTGGGAAGCCATTTGTGTAGTTTAAGCACTGTAGGCTGTTATGTTGCTGAGTAGGATAGTAAGAGTTCCCACTGAAGTGGTGACTTATGGCCTTATTGGTTTAGGTTTACTCAGAGGTCTCACACTCTGCTAACCATATGATCAACCCTCACTGTGTCTGTGAGAAACGCTGTCAGTCGAGCCTTCTACGAAGAAACAGCTTCTCAATTGCCGCTGAATAATTGGTGACCTTTTTCTCTACTGAGGTTCACAGCAGCACACTGTGGAGACCAATCTGTGTGTGTCTGTCAGATTAACACAGTTGTGTATGTGCCTTTGTGCTGAAGCGAGAGGATGCCATAAAGACGGCCGTTGAGGGTTTTGGTCTAGAAGCTGGGAGTGTTGTCTGTTGGAATTTGCTTTCCTTTTCCTCATGGGAGCATCTTCCACTTCCCACCTGAGGTGATCTGTCTTCCTGTCATCTTATTGATCCCCTCCAATCCTCATTAATATGGGGAAAAGGCCACCGAGCCTGAGATGTGGGGCTAGTAGCTTCTGTTTGACATTGAGAAGGTGCATGAGTGAAATGGAAGAAATGATTCATCTAGCAAAGAATTATATTCTTTGAGCCAGACTACCTTCCATCTCTCCTCTTGCAAAAATGTCTGCCTCCCAGGGAAGGCTTTTACAAAAAGCCCTGCACTTAGGCACGGTGTAAATAAAACTGCAATATCATGTCAGCACAGCCAGCCACGCAGGTGTGCTGGAGATTTTTGACCTTGTGAGCATGGATGACAAAACCCTTTTGAAGCAAAGGGTTCGCAGAAACAAGGGATTTTAATCTTTTAGCATCAGGTGGCCTTGCTGAGCTCAAGTCTGCTCAGAATCACTCCAGTGAATGTCAGCTCTGTATCTAGCTGCATACACTCTCCCTCTGTAATTTGTTTAGAAAACGGGGATCGGGAAGCAGTTTCAGGTGCATTTTGATTTGTTGAGCTGGCTGAAAATTGAACATATTTCAAATCCACTCAAGATGCTGCATGTGGTTTTTCTTTTCTTTTTTTCTCCCCCGTCCGTCATTTTATTTTAATTTGCACTTCATTTACATTCATATTGAATTTGTTGTGTGCCATATGCTCCCTGACGTTGTCATGGGATACAAGCCAGACTGATCATTTCCTTTTCGGAGGCAGCTGAGCACATTCATTTGTATTTGTTTAAAGTGATGAGATAAGGAGAGGAAAAGTCTCCCCTCAAGCAATGGGTAAATGTTGGCTAGAATTAAAATGTTAACATTGTGCACTATTACATTTCTGCTTGACACATGCGGGCTGCCAACAGGTATCCTTCAATATAATATCATGCCAACATGCAAAAGATTGTAGTCTGTGGAGAAGGAATGGACAGTTTGCTTGGATCCCATGTCAAACGAGCAGCTGGAGCTTTTGCAGTGTTCCTCTGGCTCGATCCAGGCTTGTTTGAAAATCTCTGCATGTGTTCACTGTAAACCAGAAGTGAAAATGACTGTTTTTGATACACAATAAAATGCCCTTGGAGGCCATGTCCAAAACACTTGCCAGACAGCGCTGGCACAATCAAGAGACTTCTGCTCAGTAATTTACAGCAAAGCTTTTTTCCTTCAACCTGGGACGGCCTGGCAACATTTCTTTATTCATCCCCCTCCTGAACTTGTTAGTAAATCACGGCCATTGTGAGGTGCCAGAGAAATTGTCCATTAATAAGCACTATGCCTAGTCAAGTGGCACAAGAAGCGCAAGGGTCAGGCCCGCCTTCCAATCATTATACCTCATCCACTTCCTAGTAAAAGGCCCTTAGCTGCTCAGCTACAGGTCGCCATGGAGACCCAGGACGGGGAGTGGAGTGTGGGGTGGGGGTTGCTGGGTTGGAGAGCACCGCAGACGACCATTAGCAGCCCATTCTATGGTAATTAATGATCATCCCACTGGCTCCAAATCAGGGCCTGCAGAAAAACAGACAAGTCTGCTCTCTGAGAGCAAATGTCACAGTGGAAAGAACTGTGTCAGTGGACTGGAGAGGGCAGCCGAGGGTTTTTTTTCTCTCTTTTTAAAATAAATTGATGGAAAATGGTGACATGATGATGACTGCACAAGTGGAATGGAAAAGTAATGGATGTGTAAGTGACTTATATGTTAGATGGTTGGGTGGGTCGGGGGGGGGGGGGCGCGGCTGTGGAAAGATATAATCATTCGGTTTTACATAAGCATCCTTCAAAACATCCCATTTCACAAGAACAGAAGAATTAACAAGAAGATTGCCGTTTCCACTCTTTCACTTACTTGACACATTTGACTGGTGTCTATCCCCTTCTGCTAAAATAATCACTTGTCTAATCGAATTATGAGCACTGTTAACATTGCAAATATGAAGCCCACGTTATTGGTTTTCTAATCAAATCTGAGGTCTGCTTGCCCTTAGGGGATTCTCAGTCAGCAGACAAGCAAGGTAGCCAATCAACCAGGCGCAGCGGCTTTGAAGTGCCGGCAGACCAAAACTACCCATCTCCCCCTCGTCCTTTCCTCGAGTAAATAGCCCCTCTCCACAACTGAATTCGCATATACTCAGACACAAAAGCAATTCTGTGGGCGACTGGAAATGCAAAACAAATGCCACACAGATGCCCATGTTTGACGATGCTGATGGAAGTGGACAAGAACATGGGGGAGCACGCTTAACACACAGCGCACACAACAGAACAATTGGTGGCACGCAAGCAAACACCGGCGCCACATTCACGGGCCAGTGCTGCTCTCCCTGACAAGCGTGATGTGTGTGTGCTCAGAAAGTCTGGGCACATAACCCACGCTGACACTACACCTTTATCACACAGACACACTGGGCGGATTAAAAGACGTTGTGCCAGATTCATATGCAGGTCGAAGGCAGGAGTGTGATTGCATCAGTGCATAATTTCCTGGTGTTTCTGAAGTACACTGATTCTTACAAGACAAGCATTCAGCAACTTAAGGTGACAGGTTTATCCTTCTCTTACAAGTTTTAAGGACGAGAAGGGAAAAAAAAAAGTTCTGACAGCTTTGTGGTGCATTTAGTGTGGGGCTTGTGAGCTGGCCTGCTCACATGCCAACTGTGTTCTTACACATGCTTGATGTTTGCAGACATGTCCGTGTGTTCCATGCAAATGATGGGTGACCAAAGTAGACACACGGAGGTTTTTTGGGGCAGCTGCCATGTATGTTTTTGCGACCAACATAGCAACGATCAGCAGCCTGTAGCAACCAATTGCCATCTGTTGGGAGCTGGCGGTTGCCATGGGGTTGCCGACTTGTCTTTGGGCCTTTGTGAGTGAAGCCTAACAATTATTGCCTTCCCCAAGTGGAACTGCATGTGAAAATGCAGTTGTCTGACATGCATTAAACGGTCTTTACCCTGCCTGTTCCTCAGTATAAAGTTCATGCGATGTTTAATTGCACCCATGTAAAAGTTGTGCGGGTAACCAATGACCCCCCCCCCCCCCCCCCCCCAAAAAAAAATAAATAAATAAAATTAAAGCGTATTTTTAGCTGTAAGTGTGTGTGAAGGAAACTGCCTCCTGTTTCGTGTGTGTGCACTGACTCCATATAAGGAAGGGCAACTGTGGACAGTGTCCTGGTGTAATTCACTGATTCCACGCTGTCTTGCAGTTCCTTATGGCCTCATACAGGAAGTCCAGTTAATGTCACAAGCTTTGGTTGTTGTTATTCTAGACATTCCTTCTAAGGGATGCTGCATCCTCGTCTGTGCCATGGCAGCGAATTCTAGCATGTCTGTCACCCACCGACTCATCCCAGGGGCGCTATCAGTGCTCAGCCTCTCACAGGCATGCATGTACACACTGCGTCCCACTCTCCTAATCCTTCTCTTTCTCCCCTCGCTCTCTCTCTCTCCCCCTCCTCCTCTTCTGCCTGCAATTCCTGTTTATCTCCCTTGCTCTGCCTTTGCTTTACCTTCCCTGTCCTCACTCCTCTCTTCTCCGCCTTCTTTGCTATCAAAGGCGGTGGAGAGTATTATCACCTCGAACCATCCTCTCTGTCGCTGGGCTAATGCAGTCCAAACCACACACGCGCAAAGGCACAGAAATGGAAATAAAGTATATACAGAGGAAAAAGAGAGAAGCCTTATCAGCCCCCACTGGCTTCAGACCCTCAATTAATTTTGCCATTAACCGAATCCCATTACTCCCACTGCTATTACACAGCCATGACGTCTCACCCTCACTGGTGGAAGACGCTGCCAACACACATGTATTATGCTCTGCCTTACACACCGATGCCAGTTCTGTCTTTTCCAACTGACATCCATTTACATCCTAATGATGGAAGCAAATCCCAGTGCGGTCATGTGACCTGTCACCCTTCCTTGCGAGTCACTGAGCATGTACAGCTCTGCACAGCCCCATCTGCCACCAAATATGAGAGCAGAGGTGTGATGGATAGGGATGCAGACAGGGAACGGCGGTGAAGTACAGGTGAGGAATAAGAAAAGGAAAGCAACGGGGTTATTAAGTGATAAGAGAGTGCATACCGCAGAGATGAGGTGAAAGAAACGGAGAATTGGGATTCTACCCACATTTCTACTTTTCTTTTTTTGACCCGCTCACAATCTGATGTGTTACTGTGGCCCCTGGGCTACACAGGGACCAGTGGTGAAGCTGTTTACTAGACTCAACGGCTCATTTCCTTTTGAGGGAATCGCTTGTAGCCCAGCCCCTCACATGCCTGATACCGATTTCTCTCCTGCCGTTCACCCTTGCCTGTGTCTGCAGCTCTCTCCCCATCTCACCACAATGTTCTCTGCCACAGCAGGCTGTGGTGCAGAGTAACTCGACTCCATTTTGAAACCCAAGTGCTCTTGTTTTGACTTTCTGACTCGCGGAGAAAGTGATCTTGGCTGCAGGGCAGAGAGGGACGGAGTCGCTTTCAGAGGGAATTTAAACTTCCTGGGTTTGAATTTCAAATACTGCTGAGTTTGTTATTGTTTCTGAGTTACTAATTTATCTTCTGTGCCTTTCTGTTTGGCTTTTTTTCCCACCCATCTGGTATAAAAATTTCTTTTCTGTATTTGCAGATAAACCTGCTTGCAAAGCACTCTGCGGTTTTCAGTGAGCTGCGTGCGTTGCTGTGTACTCGTAGCTTACGGGTTCGAGTCTGGTTCAGAGCTTACACTGCGCAGTAGATCATCCCCGCATCACACTGGAAATAGTACAAAGCCAGGGTGCCCTGATGGTGCATTTGGCTCAGCTGTGTCCATATTTTTCTGAGACCTCTGGTGATTGAATCCAACCCAGGATGTTGGCTTTTAGACATGTGTAATTATAGTGAAATTGGTGTTTTGATGTTTGTATTACAACAAGAATGAATATTTATATTTAAAAAAACAAAACAAAACTGAATAAAGCTTTTAAGGAAGCATTGCAGATAAAAGCTGCCTTCAGACCAAACAGTTGTGGGGACTACCTGGGGGTAAGTACCCCCTGAGGAGGATCCCTGGGAACCGTATAGCTTCCAAGCCTTTTGTTTTCCCACTGATAATAGAAACTCTAAAGTGATGTAATAGGAAGCCAGTGGTAATGCAATGTCACCTCTTTATATTCTCTTTTGTTTTCCTGTAATCCTACTTCAACTTCTTGATTTTCTACATTGCTTAGCGACGGGTTGCCTGCTTAACAGCAAAAAAACCAGAACAGCTAGCGAGAGATGTGCATATGTCGCTCTCATGAGTCAATATTGAGTTCAATTTCCTCCCTTTTACTGGCTAACATTAAGACATGTTGGCATGCTTCTGCTGTACCAGGTGCTGATTCTGTATTCAAGTGTTTGACCAGTCGATGTTAACTTCATTTTGGACACAGCTGATCTACGTCGCTTTAGCCTTGCTCTAAAAACAGAGTTCCCGGCAACAAAAGCAAACGTCAGCAGCTGCTTTAACTGTGGAAAAACCTCCTAAATATGTAGCACTCTGCTCAATCTGACAAAGTTGGGAAAACACACAAATCTCTAATCCATCCTGCTAATATCATATCCCACTCTATCGTACCATCCCATTGCCTCTGTTCTCCTCAGTCACGTACGCTATGTAGTACACGCTGTATATATACATGTGTGTTTTTTAGTACCTTCACCCCTCCTTCCCCTACCCTGACCCCTAATTCTGTGTCTCTCTGTCCTCCCCACCCTTGCCCAGGGGGCTCCATAAATATCATTTCATCCTGTGGAGCCGCTGACACGCTGCAAAGGGCCTACGATAAATAATTCACTCCCTCGGTGCAGCGCAGGCAGACTCCCCCTGCTTAGGAATTCAGCATGAGCGTGTGTACATTAGGGTGGAAGGGCTTGTGTTGGTGGTGATAGTACACACAGCTATACCGGGTCAACGTATGCTACATACTAACACAGAGCTATATAAAGGATTCAGATGATTTAGCATAGGGTGCAGACTACATTAGTCCTTCACATTGATCTTCTCTCACTGACTGCTGGTCAAGCACACCAAAATGTCTTGCCTCATTGAAATGCCGATGTTTCCTATACATGTGGTATTTTTTTCTAACCAGCATCAGGCCAGCACACTTTTTTCTTCCTCTGTGGTTCACAGCATGCTGAATTAGGTTGATCTAGACCTGCCCTCTTTTAGTACTAGCGCACTGATTTATTGATGATGCTCAGGATTATTAATGCCAGTAGCCTGCTCTTTGCTTACTGAGCTGGCATGAGAGTCAGGCCTCCCAGTATCTAAGGGCCTAGTGATGGAGAGTGGCAGACAATGGAGAAGAAACAGAAGTCAGCGGGCTTTCTGTGGAAGCTTTGAGTCAAAAGTGAGAAAGCCGCGCCAGTCGTCATTGCACGGTTTTGTAGTACAAGTCGGGGAACGGTGACAGACGCTTTTCATTTGGTAGTTGGATCTTCCCTCCTTTTTTTCATTCTTTTATTTCCTTACACCATCTCACATTTAGTCAAGTAAGGGTGTGTGAGTGACAGGACTGAGAAGGAATTGAGGCACTGAAAGTCTGTCTTCTGTCAGAGTATGTGATTAATGATATATGTGTGTGCATCCTTATATCTGTATGTGGTCTGCTGAGAGTTGTGTGTGTCTATACCACTATTTGTTCTTGTGGTTTTTTTAGCCACACACTTGCTTACCTGCCTTCACGTGGGGAATGGTTAGTACGTTCTTGTCCACAGCCCATTCGCTTTGAACTTAAAAGGCTTTGGTTCAGTTCAAGTCTTTTCAAATATTTCCGAGTCGTGTCTGTCTTGAGATCTGTGCGTCTTTATCGACTGAACTGCAGGTAAGCTCGGTTGCTGGTACTTCCACCTAGATAGATTTTTTGTTTTTTGTAACTACTGTACATAATCTGAGTCTTATTAGTGTGTTTCAGCAGCCCCCGTTTGCTCAAGCTCTTCGCCACTCTCTGGTGTAGCTCTTTGCGCTAACAACAGTGTTTTCTTGTTTGTCAGAAGCTTGAATGAACGCTACTCCAATAACACATAAACACACACTTTACTGGCCCACTCGAGCTCCTAATAAACGTGGCAACAAGAAGAAGTGACGAGCACAGTGGCTGGAGGAGGGCAGAGGGCACTATTGTTTGTCTCCTCCTCACCCTCCAACCCTCCACCCGTTCTAATGGATGCCAAGGAAGGAGAGAGAGGCTGGGATTTGATTAGCCTCAAGCTGGAGCGTCTAATTGCCCCTTCCACCAAAGCTCTTCCATATTGAAATGATTTATTCATCATCAAGCTCCAAACGGCCCCTTGAAATGGGCTGCCAGAAAGCAGGATGCTCGATCCTTTGCTCCCCTGCCTTACACTATTGTCTCTGTCATCGGAGAGCATAATGGGCGGGATGTTGCCATTGCTAGTAGGATGTAGGTTGGATGTTTACGGCTATGGTAATGGCAGGCAGTACCATTGTTAAACATTCATTATGTGAAGACTGTCTTGGCAAAGTGGAGAAATAATGCCCCGTGTGCTGCTGCTGTGCCTGCCCTATGCCGCTGTATCATCTGTAGTAGTCGTGGCAGTCCCCCGGACCATAATGGAACAACTGTTTAAAACACAAGTGTGTTTTCTCTGTATTTAATTTACATGGCAAATGTGCTTTTTGTCAACCCCAAGGGTTTATTTAAAGAAACCATACATCTTCAGCTTTAATAGACTGCTGGAGCTGTTCCCCCTTTCATCCCTAAGCTAAGCAAGTTTGTTAAAATACTTGCATCTAAAAATGCTCGGGGAAACTTTTAATCTTAGTGCTTTGCATCTACAAATCAGCCTGCTCTTATCCCTTATCCAAGAACACATTTCAGCACCAGTGGGGCTAAAATCTCTGTCAATCCCGAGCCGAAGAGCCTCTTACATAGTTAAATATGCTCTTTAAGGAAGCCTTTCAGCTTAGCTTTTGATATTTAAGCACAAGCAGGCAGTTGCATCGATTCTGAGTTATGAGCGGTGGACATTAATTGGTTTCACTGGGCGGCCTGAGAGAAATGCGCTAAGGTTCTTACACACAGTTCATGTTTAACTGTTTTTATTTAACCCTCTTCCAACCACCCTGAACATCAGTATCCAACCTTAATGTCACTCCGAATGAGCAGCCCCTCAGAGGATCACTTTAACACCTAAGCAAATTGGCTTTCAACAGAGTTATATTAATATGTTATTGGCCACCGGCGAGCAGTAGGTTAAATATAGGATGCTGGTGGTGTGGGCCTATCGAGGTGACCCTGTTACTATTCAAAGGGAAACAAGAACCCCGAGTACTTTGGCCCCGTAGACTTGCTCTTCTGGCTTGCATGTAGGCCAGTTGTGCTTCTGTGGTGCACAAAGACTGACCATATGTAGTGTCAAAGTTCTGCCTGCCGTGCAGTTTTTTTTCTCATCCCGATTGCAGCATAACCTAAAGTCTGGGTCAGCCAACAGGCGCAAGTGTGGAATGAAGGAAAAGCATGTGTTTGTCCCTTGTATTTTCATCAAGTGTTGTTTCTCTCTGACCCGCTCGGTCCCTCGGCTGTGTGTAGCCCTGCTCCCGTTGACCAGATTAATGCTATTCCACAGGCATTGACTTAATCTCCAAACAGGATTGCTCTAAGCCTTGACGAGGTAATATGGGCTAAACAGATTGCACCGGTGCACAATCAGAGTTACTGTAATGTGACGCTACAAATCTGGGTGCTGTCGCATTAGCACGTTATACCGTAACCTTCGCAGGTTTACAGATTGCGCTATGCTGTTCAGACGAATTTACTTGTTTACTTTTAATTCATAGGAAATTATTATCTGCCGTTGTTTTTTAATCATGCTACGTGTCCCGTGCCATTCAGTGAATGCGATGAGAAGGAGCTGAGAGTATCGGAGAGATGATAAATGCTCATCAAATTGGAATTGTCTCCCACCATCACATTACTGCCTGGAGAGGCTCCATCATCGCATCCGTAGCTGCCAAGTGCTCACAGAGGATGGAGTGGAGGCTGGAGGGTGGTATTAGGAGGTAGACTGTCCTTTACCTTGAAGTAATGAATTGTGTTACCTTTGAGTTTCTCAGTAAACCCTGTGTGTGATTTAAGTGCAATAACATGTGACCAGCCTCCTGGTTTAAACGGCCTGTGACAGCAGTAATATTGTTATAAATACTTTTTGAAAATTCTCTGAAATCACAGAAAAACCGATAACTGGGACATTCAGGGTCTGTGCAGGCTTGTTCTTGTGAGTGTTGTGATTTTTTTTTTTTACCTTAACTACCTAACTTAACTACTGTCTTATATGTAAAACTTTTGTTTCACCATCAGGCTTTTTCTGACAGAACTAATTACCGTCACCTGCCAGTGACAACTACAGCTTCTTGCCTAAAGTTGGCTTGCAGACTTGAGGCCGAGAAGGCCGACTGGAAAATGGGAAACTGAATGGCTATGTGTGCAATTTATTTATGTGTGATTAGTGTCAGCTTTTTTTTTCTTTCCTTTTTTTACATGCTGGTTTACTTGGCTTGAAACAGGCACAGAGAGATGAGGGCTAAATTGATTCTGAACGAGACATAGTGGCTGGCTAATGAATCTGGTTAATTGACTGTGTAAGGGGCTGCCGTAACAGTCAGACAGTTAAGAGCAGCAGCAGCCTGCAGAATCCAGCCAGCTCATCTGTGGTTGCGTCACTCTGCCCGTATTGATTTTGGTCTTGAAGTCATGACACCTTTGAAATTATTGTAAGCAGAAAAGTATTATTACTGTGATCATGGCAATTATTACTGCTCCATCAGAGGCTGTTGGGTGTCTTGACACTCTTGTAAAGTGATTAGCCTCTTCCCTGAGAATGTAGAAGGGTCCCGCTGGGGATTGCAGACCCCCTTCTCCCTCTTGGGACTTGAACTGACAGTCTTGTGTGATGGCTGGAGACAAAGACCCCCCCCCCCCCAAAAAGAAATTTACAGGCAGCATTACCTAGCGGGCTCTTCCGTTTTGTAGCTACACCCTTGTTCCCCTTCTTTCAGGTGAGACTAGAAGAGTATTTAAAGAGATTGCAGCTTTCATTTCACAGGAAATGAAATGTAGAGCTTCCGACTGCGCAATGACAAAGAAATCCATGGTCCCTGTTCTTAAGCACATGGACGCCCACTCATGCACAGACAGCTTGTACAAACACTGTCTGAGGCATCTCCCTTGGTACTGGCAGGGCTCTCCAGGAGCTGCCGCCTCCTCACAGCTCCTCTTCAGATCATCAACACCTCACAGTGGAGATTTTATTACTCTCTCGATTGTCTGGATCTCAAGCTAGCCTCTGAGTTGCAAAGCAACCCTCCCTGGACTCTCCCAAATCCTCTTTGTTCTTTGTTTGTCAGTTACTACATTTATTCACTTAAGATGTGATACTCCTCGGCTACTGCCCCGTTTTTGTTTTTTGGGTTTTTTTTGTTTGTTTTTTTTAATTCCCCCCCCCCCCCCCCCCTCCCCCCATGCTTTCCTTCTTCTTGCTCCCGTTCACACGTTTCCTCCCACCTTGCTTGCTCAAGTTCAATAAGCAAACAATCCCACTTCCTCTCAACACCCAGCTTCGTCGCGGTGATTTGCCGTGCTTGTCAGGTCGAATATTGAGCGACACTATGGCCCCTGTCAACAAAAGGAAGGCCCCGGAAGCCAGAGGGCCGGCGTTATTTGTGTGTAGGGTGGATTATCTCCCCCACACGCCATTCTGCCTTTTCTCATTGTCTGGCGTGTAACCGGCATGCAGCATGCCGATGCCAGGATGGCTCCCTTGTGGAATACACAAGGCCCGGTGCCTGCCATGCTTTGGTAAAACTCACTTTGGCAAAACAGAATAATTCATGGGGTATTTTTGCACAGACAGCCGAGTTCTACACAGATTCACTGGCATCCTTGTCCACTGACCCTCTGGACAGTGTCCAGCACCATTTTTTTGATTAAACTCTGGGTGAGGAGGGAGAATAGCAAGCGGTGTATGTCACTGTGAGTGTTTCATAAGATGACCTTGTTGGGAGTGCTGTCAGTGATGTTAAACCATTGAACATATGTTCCGAGTTTTCGAGCCCCCTTTTATATCCAGCTCTCATTACTCCATGATGCGCGTCTGTAGCTGCCCGTGTTTTGAATTCAGCACACGCCGTTTATTGTGTCTGATTGTCTGCGTGTCTGCGTTTGTATGCGTAGGGCTCTCTCTCAATCGGACCTACAGTTTTCAAAGAGTGCGTTCCAGCTGTGCAGAGACAAAGAACACTCAGATAAAAGGCAGATTTCAAAATGAAGGAGGGCTTTTGGCTAAAAGCAAGCGGCGACCACCGGCATACCCGTCCTCCCAACGCCGTGATTGCGCCATGCTGAGCTGCAGTTGGCCATTGTAATCAATGGCGCAGCAGGTGTCTCGGCCCTCATTGACACAGGTAGTGACGCCTGTACACACATTGCTATATGCAATTTGTCTCAGACGTAACACCTTTGGACACAGAAATTAGGCGTGCGCACCATACACACTGTTTGTTTTACCCTTGGTAATGAGATGCAAATCATCATGCATGGGGAATTGGGGACCTCAGGAGAGGGCAGAGAGGGAGGGGCTGCAACACATGTGTTTTGGCGGTGGGGTATTCTTAGCCAGTAAACCCAGCGCACAAACTGATTTCACGGCAGGGAGTCACATGAGGTGTCAAAGGTGTCATGCTAAAATGGGATATCACACCGGCCTGCTGCTGGAAAAATGGGGAGGCATGGCACGGTACTTCCGACACCTCCCGGTATTGGACTGGGGATAGCTGGGGTCCTGCTTTCTTTGGTGGTAGTGCACTGGCCTTGTCAGCTTCTTTGCTTTTAAGACAGTAACTGAAAGCTAACAGGCTGCTTCAGATAGGATAATGAGTTGTTTCTGTGCCAGTTTCCTCATATTAAGACATGAGTGATGGATGACAAGAGCGAAAAGGGCTGCGAGGTGGGGGGAAACCCACAGAATATCAAAATGCCAGTTGCGGATGTAAAGTGTTTGAGTACTGATTCCCACAAATGCAGTTTTGAATGTGTAGACCTTGTATTTGCATGTGTAGCATATTCATGCAAACACGGATAACAGTCTAAGCCAGGGAGGATTTTCATCCCTCCTGAGGGAGTGAAAACCAACATGACTCCATCACAGTAGAAAGGTTTCAAACCAAACCAGTGAAGTTCCTTTTATCATTTCATACATTTGTTTTAATAGCTCCTCTACTTCTTCCTTCACATGTGTAGTCTTCTGTTTCAGCAGTCACTGTGACAAAGGCCTGAGCGCTGACATGTAGAAAGCCCTCTTTGTTGTTGTTGTCTTTTTCTGGGTCCCCCCCCCCCCCCCCCCAGTTTATACAATGTGACAGTGTCAGTTGTGTGGATTCAAAAGTTAACTAATCTCCCAGACAGTAGCTGTAAATGGTGTGACAGGGCCTCCCTTCTTTCAGTGTCACCCATCTTCCTGCATGCGTAGAAACTGGCATCTTGGTGCTTTGGGACCAACTGCAGTGGCAGACGGTGCATTCAAGGGATGGACTGTGGCATGCTGTTTCTACCATAATCTTGTAAAGGACTCCAAAATACCCCCCACCAGCTCAGCAGATATGCGCCATAATTTTGCATCCAAACCAGTGAACAGCTTGTCTGATATCTTGACTACAGTATCAGAGGATCTGATTAAAAAGGCTGCTGATTTTTTTTCATACTTTGCTCACTAACAGTTTACACTTACACCCTCAGAAGAAACGCTTAATAATATAAAAATGATAAAACTGGATTTCTTTTGCTATTTGGATGATGATTTCGGTGCACATTATTTTTATAGTATTGCACAGCAATTTGGAAATTAAGCAAATGTGCTTCAGGTACTAACCCCAAAGGAGTTCTGTAAAGTTGGGTCAGTTTATCATTCAGTCCCCTTCTCACACAAGCCTCATGAAATTCATGTTCTCCTTTCCTATTAAAACCGCTTTTCCATATTGACCTTAATATAAGCCCGATTTATGCGCAGAAGATGTCACGGGACACGTGTAATAGAGGAAATTGTTAAACCACACCGGGGAGTCCAAGGAAATTGGAAATCTTCAGTGTCACTTTATTGCGCAACCATCAGTTGTCGAAACATAAACCCTGCACCATATGGCTATTGTTATTCATTTTGCAGCCTTATTTGATGAAGGGCAGAGCACACAGGGACACGTGAGGAAAATGTTACACAGGGGTCTGGACATTTGTCTTGATTTGAGCCAGAGTGAATGTCAAGATGTCTTTTGGTTCCACAGAGCTAATCTAAATGAGATTGACAGTATATTTCGTTTTTCTGTTCATATTAAGTTATATTTATATATAGCGATAAATAGATATAGTGTTTGTTTTACTTGGACTTGTGTACACACAGACTCTCAGTTGGATGTTGTGTTTTTGCTACTACAAGAGTTTGCGCTTTAATTAATGATGATGATGGGTACATGTAGTCGTGTGGGTGGGCGAAGGCTTGAAGTAAGCAGTGGACGATGCATACTGGTTTTGTAGCCAGTGCAGCTCTCATGTTCGCATTCTGCCATATCCTGTTACGTTCCGTGTGTTCTTTGCATTTACGAGTCACCATGTTTCAAGCCACCGTGTATGTCTGCATGCTTTGGCTTGTTGCATGTTTGTGAGGTGAAAAGTGAAAGAGACTCGAAGACTGGGAAAAGAGTTGCTCAGTCTCCATTCCAACCACCTCCCTCCAATTTATAGCTCTTGGAGGGAGATCTGTCTGACAAGAGGCCTGTAATTAAAGTTGAGAAAAAAAGCCATGTCCAAATGCCCTACAGAGTTTTTTTTTTCCTTCTAGTTTTTTTTTGAAGACTTAAGGGAAGAAAAAGCTTTTCCATCATCGTATTGAAATCTTTCTCTCCCGCTGTAACTCTTACAACTCGAAACTTTACCTCCAGGGACCATTGTCAGTGCATAATATATCACAATGAGCTTGAAAAGTTATTACTTGTTGGTGACATGTGGTTTACCAAAAGACAATTTTACTATTTGACTGCATTACCAACTGCAGCCTTAAACATTGCACATTCTTACATTGCAATTTTATGACCTACTGTGTTGGCTGCATACCATTACACATTACGGACCGACGCTGACCTTGTTGATTACTTTGAAAATATAGTCCAAGTGCCTTTTACGTTTAAATTTGACAGCTAGTCAATTAGATTCTGTATAAAAACCCAGAGGCTACAGCTACAGCTCACAGGTCTTTGGGTTCAAGACTAAATCAATGATAAATTCCTTAGACGCCCATTTATATTTATCAAAATTTTTTTTTTTTTTTAGTTTATTTATTATCCGTGATTGATGTCAACAAGCATTTGTGCACACTTTCAAATTCCGCATTTGCACTTTTAAAAATTAGATTCTGCATAAGGTATAAATACAGTATGTATGTAGTAAAAGTTTATCAAAACTATTCAATGAAATATTAAATGTCTTTTTGACTTTAACAATAATAGATGTTTTTGCTAAAAACTGATTTCAGATTGAATCTTAAAAAGCATTCATAGGGCTCTTTTCTAGCTGTTAGAGTAGCTTTGCATGATTCACAGCTCAAAGTAATCCTTATGTGCCGTGTGGTGGGCTGTCTTGGTGCAAGCCATAGTTGCTGTGGAAACCAAAGTAGCCATGTCCTCGGTGAACCCATACGATCACATGAAGGTCTGCATCATTTGCTGTGCCTCTGCTATGCTAATGTTATCTTATACAATCCTCTCTTATTCTTATCCCGCATGCTGTTTGCAAAAATTGTGCTCCGCTATTTATCGAAATGGGTCAATCAGTCGTATGTTTTCTTTCTTTTTCTATTTCAAAAGCGCCTTGTATCGTATATTTGAAACAGTAGCTAGCTGGCACATGGTAATGGGTTAATTAGTGACCTTTTTTTATTAACACCCCTGCACCCCCGTTGGCATTTTTTTTGTTGTTTTTTTTACACTGACTGACATTGCCACAAAGGAACAAAGGGCACTGAATATACTTTTCACAGAGTTCTTTCTACAGTCGGTAGAACTCCTTTGGAAGCATGAAGGGCTGCCCAGGAAACCGTTGGGAGCACAGTTTTGGGCAGAGGAGGGGACAAAGAAAACCAGTTGCAGAATTTATTTAGATTTAGATTTGTCATTACTTTAAGAAATGCGTAGAAGACACTGTTTCTTTCCAACATGGACTTGTTTTTCCTTTCCTAACTCTGACCTGGGTGCAGGTATTCAAGTTGAGCTTTAAGGTGGTTTCCTGCGAAGCACTGATGGATATGAAATGGTTAAAAGCTGCTTATGGAGTGAGCATTTAGTTTGCCATGGTGGACCTGCAGAGCCAGTCGACTGAAGCAGGACTAGCCCAGCGCCTGAGCTGATCTGGCCAGCTGCCAGGAGCGCCCCATGCTGCAGACAATACCCACCTGTGTTAGGAAGGGGAGGGGGTTGGTGGGGAGAGTGTGAGAGTCAATGTACACACACACAGACACACACACACACAGACGGCAAGGTTTTTTTCTCTCTTTCAAACAGAGTGGTGCTCCTCCTCCCTTTCTGTTCTGTAGCTCTCCAAATGTCTATCAACAGGCTCCAGCTCTGATTTTGGCTCATTGTGTTGGACGCTGACGTTTGAAAGCAAACTCGGAGATGAAAATCAAAAGTGGGTTTTGAGATGACGAGAACATATAAGTGGGCAGAGGAACCGTTGGTCGCTTTTGCTCAACGGTTACCCCCTTCATCCGTGCCAGACACCCCCAATCGGATCCCTGCAACCCCTCCACAAACGTGCCTGGGGCTAGAAGGTTGAGGGGAAGGAGGGGAGGGCGGTGAGGGGTTCCCTAGGGGTCTCTACTCTCTGGTTACAGCAAAGAGGCTGCCACTGCCAGAGGGTTGCCATGGCAACGCTATTTGATTCCTACAACAATGCCAGAGCACCACTTCCCTCCCCATCCTCCTCCTCATCTCCTGAGCTACACTGAACACACACACTTGCGCGCACACACACACTTGCACACGAGCCCTGTGTGATTGGACGATTATGTCGGGGATCATGACACAGTCGCCACTTTGGGGGCTGACAATGCCCACGCGGATTAAAAGCTGGTTCTTTTGAAAATAAATTGCTGCCTGCAAATTAATTTAAATCTAATAATTAGCATTGTTCCAAATCTGGAATATCACATTGGAAATAATCTGATAACATTAGCAACAAAACAACCCAGACAGATCTCAGCCTGACTGAATACTGGCTGTTCCAGAAAGAAGTTTGGTAATCAGAAGTGCACTGACAGTTTTTAAAAATGTATTCATTTATTTATTTATTTTTGTCACCGAATGAAACTTAATGAGCCACAAGTAACTGAGACCAGACTGGGACAAGTCTGATCTCTCAGACGAGAGGGTGACTATGGTGAACAAGAATCTTTTTTGCAGTGTTACATTTACAACACATGTAAATGTGACATCTGACATCTAACAGAAGCTGACCATAGCTGGTACGCTCCCAGTATTTTGTACTTGTCAGTTTTATTGCATAGCAATGGGGCAAATCCCCAGGCACGTTTTTAGCTAAATTAGAGCCATAAAATAAAGCTTACAATGAGTTTATGGGCAACCGACTAAATAATAATGTCATAAATAATTAAATCTGCTCTGTAGTTGTGGTAGATAAATACTCCTGTCTCCTAGTAATATTAAATCTTGGTCGTTTCAGATAGAACAGAAGGGATATTTTTAGCAGCTCTGCTCTGATGCTGATTGAAGTGTAAAGCTAGATTCTTGTTTCTACACCAACCCCTTGAACAGTAAGAAAACATAGTAACATATTAGCCTACATGGGATCTGAGAGAGGGAGAGAGACGGAGAGAGTAAGCTCTTGGGTCTATTACACCAGACTCTGACAGTGATTCAGCTGACAATATAAATGTTTATTGGTGTATAGTGCAGCTTGGAGAAAGATGTCAGGGCAAGAAGTCTGTACTTTTAGGAAGGCTGTAATGTGTCTCACAGTAAAGAACATTGAGGAAAAGCAGAGTCTGTTGCTTGATGGTCTTGGACAGCATGTTTATGTGGTTTGGAGCAATAACTCTTCACTGTAAGAGTGCATTGTGTGGTAGTTTATGTCGGTGTGTAGTTATAATTTACATCCTTTGCTGTTGGGGGGGCATGCTGGGACGCTGAGGGATTAATACTGCTGGACCTGAGACCTCTACAGTAGTATTCCTCATATACATGCACACAACAGTTTATGCATCCTGTTTTTTTTTCAGCATTTTCGTTTCTTCACAGGTATTTGGTTATGTTTCTAAATAGCTCCGTCTCTAAATGGCTGACAAAGCATTGTTTGCAATGTCTAAATCCCTACCAGGTGTTCAAATGTATTCACGTGACATGTCTGCTAACTACTTGAATCAATTCTTTTCGATGTTTGGCTCTCTTGTGAGCTGATGAAACATAATTGCAAGTGGTAATTTGGTCTTGGAAAATGGGATGAACCACTAATTTGAAAAGAAAAATGCTGCTGTGAAAATCAATAGGAAAATCCTTAGCATGCTAAAGAGAGAGCGCTGCTGCCATATGCCCATAACACGTCCTATGGTGTGCCCAGTGCTTAGCACCAGGGTGCCGGCAGGAAATGCCATATTGGCCTCCCAGGCCAGTGAGATCATTGGCTAAGCCCCCAGGGTGTGGACACATGGTCCCAGGCTGTCTCATTCTCTCGTCTCTGTCCTTCGTCCCCCTGCTGACATGACAAGCTGTATGCTCTAAGAACTCGTTTAAGCCTTTTCATCAAGGCTTTCACCTTTGATGGGCTTTTCGTGTTTGAGTACAAAGACAAATGCTGGAAAGGTGACGCTGAGATGATGTCATGCATGAATATAGGGACACCTGTGGGTAATTTAGATATTAAAAGTAAACAAGAGCTAGAATAGAGAGTAATTTTCTTAATCACCGCTATTTGAAAGGACAGCATGTTGCTTTTTACTGCGTGTTCAGATTAACGGCAAAAGACATTACCTATATCTTAGCTATAGCTAGATGGCCCTTGCTGGCTAAGCAGGGTCCCCTTAATATGATTAAGACGGATTATGGCGTTGTCTTCACATCAAAAGAGCCAAGACCAATTATCACCCCTGCCTTTCAGCATGACAGCCCTCCTGCTCTCTTCCCGCAAATGCAGAAAGGAAAGGAGAAAACAGAACCCGGGCTCTTGTAACACTCCAGAAGCCTCACGCTAATGGATGGATTCATCATTCATTCAGGCCTTTCATGTACAGTGTTAGGCTGTGATGGTGCACAGTTGCCAGTGCTTTGGCTAGACCCTAAAATAGATTGAGCGTCAAAGCCTATTATCCCGCTCCCAGAGGCATGTACAAACAGGTTCATGTGACAGAAAATGTGTTCTAAGGCAGTTAAAGAGTGAGGAACTGAAAACAAGCTTTTCATGCCTTCAGGTGTTTGTGAATATTTGTAGGGGTTTTTTTTTAGCAAGTTTTTAATTATTTGTGCATATTTTCGTAACAAGTTGTGCGTTCAGTGCAACAGGGACGACAGCTTTGCTTCGTTTTGCTTTGGTGCCCATTACCATAATCCCCCGTCAGGACGGGTCTTCCATTACCCCTTTGTGCTGTCTGTGGTCATGACAGGAAATCAAATGGATATGGATAAAAGTAGTCCCCGTGCCTCAACCCTTCCCAGCTTATAACACTTGCACACAACACACACGCTGCTCTGCTAAATTACTCTCATAGTTTCACTTTTCTCTAAAGTGCCAGAGCCTACGAGCTTGAACAAAGGTGCCCCCTGCATCCGTACCACCCATCAAAAGTGGAGCTGGAGTCGGCCCAGAGTGCTGTCAGGAGTTAAATAAAGTCATTAAAATCCTCTTTTTTTCCCCCCTAGTGGCCCAGTGTTCACTTCTTTATGAACATGGAGCTCTTGGCTTCACACAGAAGGTGACACATAGCTATAACCTTGTTTTTCTTTGTAAAAATTGTGTGCCTTTGCCTTCACTGGAACACAGATATTTCTAAGCTTTTCATTTCTCCACAGTAATTTTGTGAAGTCAGTTACTCTTTTTGCTTTCATATAGGGCTGAACGATTATGGAAAATAATCTAATTGCGATTTTTTGCCCCAACATTGCGATTGCGATGCGATATGCGATTATTTTTTAAGGTCTTTGTCTTCTGTATTATTAAACAAAGACAAGCAATACATCATATAGTATGGCCAATACTATATTACATTAATTTTAAACTGTTCTTTCCTGGAAGACAGACCTCTGTTATGATGACATGAGGTGATGCATGAATTGATGACTGACATTTTTATTTAACTTCTTCAATCACAACAGTATATTTGAACATACACAATAGTTTATTTTTAGCTTACAAACATCTGAGCATAAAGTGCTGACAAGGAACCCTGGTGTAAACATTAAAATGAAAGTCAGTACAATGTGCAGATTGCAGAAATATACATAAACAAAATCAGTGGCTTTACCACACTCAGTTTTTCGACATCTGTGAACTACTAGACAGTCATTCAATTAAAAAATAATATTAAATAAATAAAACTAATAAATAAAAAATACACACATCTTACTGATCTCTGCAGTCAGTAACATTACACATAAAGTGCAAACATAATAGCAATTGTATAAACACACACACACAAACACGCCTTTAAAATTTAAAGGCGTGAAATTGGACGGTCTAGTTCTGATTAGCGTCACCGCTGTCTCGGTGGAGTTTAATAAACTCGGCCGTCTGCTTCTTGCTATCTAAAATATAACCAGACACTGGTGTAAATTCTCGACTGTCTCATACTTCTGTTTAATAAGTTTTCTGTTTGACGTTTAGTCAGCTGTGTGAAAACCAAGGAGGAACCCACCCGGGGGATTAATAAAGTTTTATTTTATCTAATCTAATAACTTTAATCTCAGCCAAACCGATTTACTCACGAACAAACAAAACACTGAAAAAAGCCCAACAATAACATTTTTAGGTTGTCTAAGTGACTTATATATTACGTTTAACCCGAGCAGCGAAACTCCGCGGTGATCTGAAAATGATGTGCCGGGAGTTGTGCCGTTCTCGGCCGCATCAGTAACCCTCGAGCTCCCGGCTAGCTGTCGAGCTGGTGGGTAGCAGACGCCTCTGAAAACGTCGAAGCACTTTTGCAAATATGGGATATCTTGATAAACCGAGCAGATATTTGATGTTTACACAACTACTTTCTCGCCTGAAAATATTTTAAAAGTTTATTTTGTGACCCAGAAAGATTAGTATGAGTAATTTTAAAACTTAGTAGCGGCCGCCATTGCTGGAAACTGGAGTTTGGCTGGGCCGCGCTATGAATTCTGGGATATGGTAGTAATTTGGACAGCCTTCGGCGCGTCGCTGTGACGTAATCGGTCTACAAATGCGGCCTCAGGAGGATGCAGCCCATGAATTTGGACATGTCCAGAGTATAATCGCAGCCTTTGCGGTTAGAAAATTGCACTTGATCATGTCGCGATATTATCGCAAATGCGATATATCGTTCAGCCCTACTTTCATATGCGCGTCACCTTTTATGGGAATTCAGCAAGAAAAGAATAACAAGAGAAGCTAAAGGTAAAGGTTCTTCTGAGTGTCGTCATCAGAACCTAGATGTTAACAAAGCTCTTTGACAGCTTTTTAAATTTTGGTCTGAGTAACCAGCAGCACAAAGCAGAGCCTGTTACATGTGCAGGAAGATAATTAGGGTCTATGTTGTGAGCTAATACCAAGGGGCAGACCAGCTCCTCGTATCGCTTGACCACAGCCACTCTCGGCATGTGCACTTCCAGCTTTCCCGCTGTGCTCGTTTTTCATCACAGAACCTGTGCCTTAAATTTCACATCCTCCGCGTGTGGATTTACACCTCTATTGTGTCCACATTACAGGACACGCATGTATATTAAATGCCCTGGGTACACAAGTAAATCCACAGCCACCGTGTCAGCACAGCTGGCATCACTGGGCGAATAGCAGGTGAACACTCAATCACAATCCCCACAAGCATGTAAACGAGGTCTGAAGTGGCCCCGGCGCACTACATCCTACCGCCCTACCTATTTTTTTTCTTTCTTTCTTGCTAACCTGCAGCCTGTAAGGCCAGCATTAATAATTTAAGCAAACACCCAGGCATGATAGAGCAGACAAGGGAACGTGTCGAGAAGCACTCTGGTCGAGGGAAGCTATTAAATATGAAAACTATTTGTGCTGGCTAATAGTGTCTTTGTTTTCTTAGCGCTTAGAGTCTCGTGCGTCGTCCCAGCTGACGATCGAGGTAAATTGTTTGATGAGGAATGGTTACGTTGGACGTGACTGCGTTCGGCCCATTTGTTACTAATGGCCAATCTGCATGGCTGAAACAACTCTTTCCCAGCAGATGTGTTGTCCTAACCTCAGTCAGCCTGCCTTCCATATACTCGTGCACACATACGCAGAGCTGATCGGCTACAGCAACTACTTGTATATTTATAAATTCATGGGGTGCTGCTATGCGCTTCTTGAAAAAACACACGCCCACACACACTCTCATAGGGGCCCTAGTCTTGTGTTGAGGATTAGATGGGTTCAGGGCCAGAGATTGCCCCCTCTGGTTGCAGCTCCTGCTTCAGTGTGGTGTTTGGGTGGGTTTGCTGGGGGTGGTGTGCATGAAGCCCTCCGGGGGAAAGATTGCACTGCACACAAATCATTACTGCTCATCAGTTACTGCCACTCAGCCACTTATTTACTCAGCAGCTTTGCTTAACAGAGACATGGATATGCAGCCAGACCTCAGCGCTCGCCGGAGCGTAGTGGCTCGTTATGCGCCGGGATCTTAAGGATGAAATCATTGAGAAACGCTGTTGTTTGGGTAGCAATGCAGCACGATGCAGTTTGTGAGCACAGAGTGGGTCAATACCTTTAAAGCTCGATGCACTCAATTCATCATAACTTTAAAGTCTGTTCCCAATAAGAATTTCACAGTTGATGTTGTGTGCAGGTCGCGTTTGACAGAAGGCCGTCAACTGAGCCTCAACATGAGGAAAAGTGTTGCTTCAGCTATATACAGGACACTATCTAGACAGTGAATTATTTATGGCTGCAATACCACGTAAGCTATATGTAGCATATTAAATACATAATCCTCTCATCTTTTATTGATGGTCCTTTGATACCAGCCTCCCTGGTAAGATTGATAAGAGAGCTTAAGGTGCAAGCAGTTTTGACCGCCACATTTGAGCCAGTAGTGAGGAAACTTCACCCAAGCCTTATTGGGAATGTTTTTGTTTTTGTTTTTTCCTTTTTTGCTTCTTTAATGAGGACTGGTGGTGGAGGTGGGCGGTAACTCAAACCCAGATTGCTCAGGGAGAGATTACGTCTGCTTATGATATAGTGTAAACAGTTGGGCACAAGCTGGTTATGCTCGGTGGCTGACTGTTTACACACCGTTACTGACAGATAAGAGGGAATTTCAGCTGTACTCTGATCAGATCTGCAACAGGACAAGCCTGTGTCAAGTGTTCACGGTCTCCACTTCCTGTGTTTTTTTTTTTTTTTTATTGTGAGAGCTACCTGATAGATGCAGAAAGAAAGGTGGGTGGGCGGTGGGAGGGGTCTCTCTTTGATGGGTTAAATGTGTTGCTTTGTAGGCAGTACAATCGTGCACTCACGTTATCACGTCACACAATAGAGGCGAGATGCAGTCCGTCAGTGTGCAGGAAATGGGATTCATTTATCTAACCTGATGACGGAGACGCACCAGCAGCTGCACAGATAGGACTCTTTTACGGCTCGAGCGGTGCCGTAGTTGATTTGGGAATTAGATGGCGTAATTGGCACAGACAAACGAGCCATCGCTACGGAAACGAGTTCCGTCTTTTTGTTGTTTTCAATCAGAAGTATTCAAACACGCATCGACATCTGTTACGTGTGGTTTGGTGAAGCCGGGTTCCTTTTGGTTTAACTGTGGCAAAACTGCTATGCACACCATGCCCGTGGATATTTTTGCACAGGGAAACAAAAACTGCTAGTAAATCTGTTTGGCCTTTACTAAGATACACAGTCAGCTTTTGTTAGATCAAGCCAACCGAGTGACATTTTCCCATCTAAATTCAGCTACTGTTTCATCTTTTCATATCATGGTAACGCAAGCATTCGTGTTTCAGGAATAAACCACATAGTTTGCACCGTGATACTGTCGTGGAAGGGATTGGATAGTGAGGAATGATAGCCACTGAGATTGAATCACAGTCCTTTTTGTGGCTGCTGGGACACGAGCACCTTTCTCATTCAGCTCTTATCTAAACCAGACCGATTGAGGCCATGTAGCCATAATTCTTTTTGTAAACAAATGAGTGCGCCCTACCCCCCTCCCCTCGCCTTTTCTGTCTGAGATGTTCGCACAAATGCGCCATGAGTGACATTCACCTTGCTGTGTCCTCCCGTTTTATTTTATTTTTTTCCCCTCCCTTGAAGTCTTGACTCCCCAACAAAAAGACCCATTACTCTGTCTTGTTGTCACATCAGTTTGCCTCTTCCTCACCTGCAATATGATCCACATTAGCATCCACATCAAGCCTGGGAAGCTCCCGCTGTCTGAGCCGACAGGACTGAGAGCAGAGATAAGCTCACTCGGTAATGAGTGATCAGCCTCCGGTGGGCAGGAGAAAGAAAGAAGGGCCCTTCAGAGCTGCGGTATGGAATGGGCAGCAATGCAGGTCACATGCATGTGTTATTGAGAAACTCAGTCTCCGTGACCAGGAATGCAGTTTTTTTTGTCAGCATGTGTGGTGATGCGATGCCTTGTTTATGATATTCATGCTATACTTCACCTCCCATTCGTGCCACTGGTGCCACATCCTCCAACTGCTTTTGTTGTACTTACATCCTTAGAGACTGGCACGGGCTTCACACTCGGCGGCAGAGCATAAAGGAGAGGAAAGCTGGTTACAGTGGAACAAAGGTGCAAACAATAAAGTGTAATGGTTGAACAGAAGTGGGCAAGTTGTATGGAAATTAATGCATGAAAAGCCAGGCCTGCCGACTGAAAGAAACAGCAGGTGGTCCCTAAGGAATGAGAGGATCAACAGATAGCTTCATTCCGCCCACTAAGCCTGACTTTTACACACTTACCAAGCACCAGTCTCCTCCGATTTGCCTGTCTGCTAAAGAGCATGGAATAAAACGATTCACTTTCAAAAGTTTCTTTCTGAACATGCTGCTATTATTGCTCTTGATGCAGTGATTAGAATATATATTGAATTCTAATATCTATTTTGCTGTGGACATTGACAAGAACTATGAGCAGAAAACCCATTTTGCGAGGATTAAACTTGAAGTGGAGGAGTTTTATATGTCAGGGGTGGGCGTGGACTTTGTTCATGAGTGAGGGGAGAGTGACTGACGGGTTGGAGCGGCTGATTTATCCTACCTTCAACCACGGCATCAAGCTCTGGGTAGTGACCCAAAGAATGAGATCAGGGATACGAGTGGTGAAAAGTCTCCTCTGAAGGGTGGCTGGACTTTTTCTTATTCATAGGATGAGGAGTTTGGTTATTTGGGAGGGACTTAGAGTAGAGCCACTACTACTCCACCATATTATGGTGGTTTGGACTTCTGAATAGGATGCCTCCTGGGGGTCTCCTAGGGGAGGTATTCTACCAGGAGTAGACCCTGCGGTAGGTCCAGGACATGCTGGACAGATTATATTTCTAGTTATCTTTCATCTCAATCCTTGGCCCACTGGCATTGTCTGGCTCAGTAGTTACTGTGGTCGGTGGTTCAGTTCCCAGTTTCTTTGGGCAAAATATTGAACCCCAATCCACTAGATTGTGATTGCATGTGTAATAGAAAGCAGCACAGAATACACTGCTGTATGAATGGGTGTAAAGCACTATAATAAGTTCTGGCCCATTTACACTAGTCACCTGTAAAGTAGAAATTCCACTGAAAAAGACTCATAGCTGCTGATGATAGATTTAGTAAGTAAATGTGAGTAAAGCACATCCCATCCCTTTAGTCTATGTCCCCTGAAAGGCAGCATGTTAATCCCAGTAAATAAGGGTCAGATCAGTAATGTGTGTCGTGGTTCAGATTGGCTATAGGATGATATCTGCAGTGACTGGGGAGTTGTCCTAAATATATCTGTATTTGACACATGAACTGCATGTGAGAAGGCAGATGTCTGAATCGGTCAGGCAGGACGTTAGACCGGCTTCATCGGTTTGAATAAAGCCCAGCACATCTGACAGAAAATCTCCTGTCGTCTGCTGCACGTCTTTCAGGGCAACTTCGAACAATATCTCAGGCTGTTGTCTGGAGTTCATGTGTGAAAATGGTTTATGATTGCAGGCCAGAAGTGTAAGGTGAAAAAAAATTGCTACTCTCCCAAAAGGGGGAAAAAGGTGCTTTCATCATTTAAAAGGCAGCTTTGCTATCTCGTACACGACAGTAATAATATCTAGGAGACCTTCATGCCTCACGCAGCATCTTCATTTTGTAATCTAACTATGCCCCTGGTGCAAACACTTAACCCCTGTAACCGCACTTAACTCCAACGTTATTACAGCACTGTCTTCAGATAGCATTCCCTCCCGAGTCCCCACTTCTCCGAGCTGCCATGGATATTTTTTTCCAGAGTTATTTTAAGGGTCTCTTCCAGAGGGGTAGCATCCGGTTTCAAGTAAAATAGTAATTGAGTCTCCCTCCCAGTGTTGGCTCAAAGGCTTTGATCTTTCCCGTACTCCAGTGTTAAATGGTTTCCTCCAAATCGCTGTGAACACGCAGCGACTGGCTTCCCTTTTATCAACAGCCCACTAACTGCACCTCTCTGTCAACTACTTTGAAGCCAGTCTGAAAAGAACAAAAAAAAGAGTCGTCCCGCATATATGCACACTCCTCATAAATGCATGTTTTTAGTTGTAAGGATCTTGTTCTATGTTAAAGGCAGAGCTGTGGGATTATTGCATAGAAGAAAAACTTCAAGTTCTTTTGTGAGAAGAAACTGACAACCATGTTAATGCTAGTGTCCCCCCCCCCCCCCCCCCCTTTCTTATGGGAAAATAATTCTTATCTTTTATCTATATGTGACAGCAATAGGCCAGTGTAATAAGTCTCAAAGGGAGCTTTGAAAGTGGGGGGGACTATGACTCAGCTCCGTTGTAATTAGCAGAATTTGCATGCTGATGCTTATCTCGACAAGAGGAGAAACTGGGGTAGTTTGAAATGTTTTTGTGTCTGGGCTGGTAATTGGCATCTGACTTATCAGAGGAAGATTGGCCACACTTGACCACTCAAAGGAGCCAGATCCAAACACTGTGATCAAGTGAATTGCTGGATGTGACCTCTGGCAGAGTTGTTCAGTGTGCCCTGCACTTTTATCTCTAGCTCTTTGTACCAACCGCTCTACTTAACTGTAGGGTGTGTGGAAATTGTACTGTAAGCAAGCCCCCCCCCTACACCTCCCAAACACCCCCCCACACCCCTACACACCCCGTCTCCTTCTCTACTTCTTCCTGTTGTGCTCAAGAAAAAATAAGAGCAAATAAATGACAGGAGTCAAGGACGAAATAGGCAAAGACCCAGACTTTGAAATCCAATGCTGATAAATTGCCGGGTGTTTGACTGTGCAAGGCATAGAGGATTATATCGATTTTCTTCTCTGTGTGTATATGTTTGTGTGAGTGAGTGTGATAGCTGAGGAAAGAGAAAAAACAGGCACAAGAGAATATAATATTGTGTTTCATTAAAAAATCTCTAGGATATCTCATTACGGCCACATGATTTTCTTCAGTATGGGGGTTGGTGGGGACAGGGTGGAGCTAGCTGGTGGCAAAATGAATGTGCTTTCCTGTCTCAGATGACTATCTCATGTGTTGCTGCTCAGAACTTGTCCCCAATCTGCCTGGTGTGTCGACTACTTCCTGGCTACGTTTTGCCCAGTGCTTGCTGGTTTTACAGCCTCATCAGATAACTTATCGCCACAAGGCATCTGGAAGACATTTCCACTTTTTTTCTTTCTTCCCCCCCCCCTATGTATTATTGTTACTCCAGCTTTATTACTGTACAATGCTATCTCACATGAGATCTTCACAATTCTTTCTTTGTCGCGCTCACAGCAGCACTCGACAATGTTGTCAGATTTTGAGTCACTTGTCTCATGCTACCAGATTATTTGAATGACATCGCGATGTTTTATGGGTCAAAAGATGATATGGATTTCCCCTCCTGTTCGTCTTTTCTGACTACAGTTCAACGGTTCGTACTGATTGGTACTATGTGCTGATTTCTGGTGGTATTTTAAGCGCGTCGTTTGTCTCTGCAGTTGTTAGTTTGTTTGAGAGTGCAATTTAAAGGGCATTTTACTTAAAAAATAGCAGATAATGGCATCTGCTGCCATGGTGAGTTTTTTTTTTCTTTTTTTTTTTTCTCTCAAAGCACTTTTTTTTCAGCAGCTAGAAAAGGTTAGTCCAATTCTCAAACGCAAGCATTAAGTGATGGTTGTAACCTTTAGTCCAACTGCTCTGTGGGTGTCCATCTAGCCTGAGAAACATGCTCGTTCTTGCCATTTTGCGTTCCAATTACTTTGCGTGAGGCAAAGTGGGTTTTTTCATCATTGTCTTGCACTATCTCAAGACCAGCTCTCAAAGAATGCCTGTCTGGGCTGCTCTCGTCTCTGTGGGCCAATCCTTCATTGTGAGCCCACGGGGGAGGTTGATAAGCGAGGGAATTTGAGCCTCAATCAGTACTGGTTAATTATCGCTACCAGATGAGGTGAGGGGGTTCCCCATCCAACCAATCCCTCCTGGGTCTCCCTCATCACACTCAGCTGTTGAAAGCTCTGTCCAGCATTTCATTTAAATGTCTTTTTCCCCTCCTATTTTCAGTATTTGTGTCCAGTTTTACTGAAAGAAATATACCTGCCTCTATCATTTTGCCAAAGAAGAGTTTTATTAACTGTTTAAACCATTAAACCATTTATTTGTACCAGAGTTCATAATACAGTCTACAGCGGTGGATATATAATTCAATAACCAGTAAGTTTAATATAAAATTATGTATGTAATGTAGCCGAATGCACAGTCAAGAACATATTTTGTTTACAGGCATGCCACAGGGATATAAATATGCATATTTTGGAAACACAGGTTCCAAATGTAATTGTTGTAAACATCTATGAAAAATGTATGCTACACTAATGAGTGCAAAGCATGAATTAGTGTGCATTTAAGAGATTTTCCCCTGCAGACTATTTCTCCTGATCACCACTTGGCATTTTCATTGAACTGTGACATAAAAGGTGTGTATTTGTAGGACTAATGAGAAAAGAAAAAAAGCCAGATACTGCCTCAAAACCTAATTTCCAGCATTCTCTTTTGATGTTTGGAAAATACACAAACACACTTTTTTTTCTCTCTTTTTTTTTTTTATAGGCCACTGCATGGATACTAAGACGTTTAGGCTTCAGATGTTGGCGCTTACTTTAAATCAAATGCTCCTGCAAACAGCTGCTCTTAAAATGCTTTATTAAATGATGAAAAATCAGTTTCAAATGTTCTAATTCTTTAAATCACTCAGTCCATATAATCTGTGAACCAAAGAGTAATGTTTACCACTGACTTTCAGAATGGTAAATGTTGGTCTAAGCGTCGCTCGATATGGCCTCCTCGTAGCTTGTACATTATCCAGTTTCTTGCTAACACTTGGTGTTGAGCCTGGTTTTAAGGCCTCTCATTAGGCAGTGCATTGAAATAAGGCTCCAAGGTGGTCTTGGACTGAGCTCCTTTGCTACTAAGCAGGAAGTTGGGGTCAGTTGTGCCTGTGTGGGATTAGGTAGTCATTAATCACTGGTATACTATACCCTGACACCATTACATTCAGTACTGTAAAGAGTAAAAAGGTCTGAATAAAAATCCTTCACTTAATGTCTTCACATTGGCCGTGGCGGTCCACATTTGAAGTTTTGCCGGCGTCTTGCACTCAGACTATTTGCTAATCCTATTAAGCAGTGAATCATTTCACTAAGATCTTTTTTTTCTCTCCACCTGATTAAAAAAGAGACTGACGTTTTTTTTTAGAATACCATTTTCTGGCAGTTTGCAGCGCAACCAGAGCTGATGCCGTTGCGGTGACCCTCCTTCACTGGTGACCCTGTCATGTTGCCTCCGGGCCTCTGGAGCTTTACCATGGCAGCCAGTATACAGGATGATGGAGAACTCTGAGCTGAAGAAATTGGATCCTTTTCTCTTTTAATCTGCCAGTTGAGTTGGTGCCAGCGCAGGACAGCCAGTGTGTGAGCTAGGCACCCCAGTCATTTTGTCCATCCCTGTATGGCTTGGCCTTAACTCCTCATTTCATGAAGTGCTGCGGGGAATGCTTTGAATACCAGAATCAGTGGGTTGTGGTATCCGTGATCAGGCTCATCAGGCATTGTTGAGTGCTTGGGTTGTAACACCAACTCTCTTTTCCTTTAGCTTGACATTGTAAAAGATAGTAGAAGATGGTAAAAGTCATATAGTCAGATTATTTGGGCTAATCTCTAGAAAGCACGAACACAGAGTCTCTACATAAATCTTAATGTCTTTAATTTAATATAAGTAAAGCCCAGCACATTAATTCGAGCGGGAGGCTGTGTTTTCTTAATTTGAAAAGGACACCTTTTCCACTAAATAGATACATGCCTCAAATAAGCTTTTTCTCCATTTCTACATTGCAGACACCTAGTCCCACCACGCTCGATCTTAGGTTCATGGTTATTTCCCAGAGGTCCTCGACGGTGACAGATGGGCTTTAGAGCAAAGTTTTGGGAGAAGGCTGGATGAAAGACTGCACAGAAAGAGACACGGACTCAGGGTGCAAAAATGAAGGAAAAGCACAGGAGAGTGTGGGAGGGAAGAAGAGACAACCATTTCCATTAGTGTCATTTAAGCAGCCTGATGTTCTGCCTGGAAGAACAAACGGTGAAGATATGGAAATAGCACAGAGACAGGAGCCTGAAGTGCTCAGGTAAATTACAAAAGGCCCTCATCCTGTATCTATCTTTACCTGCACTGAAGGCCTCCATTCATCTCCGATGCGCTACTAACGATTTTCCTGGCTTGTTTTCTTACAAAGGGCTTACAGCTCAGAGATCCAGTGACATATTATAAAGAGTGTGAAAGCAGCATAATGATAACAAGCAGAATCCATATTACTGTTTGCCCTTTACAGATGTAATTTCCCAGTGGTTTCAAATCTCTGCAAAGTGTTTTTACTTTTGATGATGTCCAGGATTTCCTCGTCCCAAGATCAGGCCACAGAAGAGCCTCGGTTGTTGAAAACGCGACTGGCTTCCAGAGCGCTCTGTTCTGTCTCAAGAGTGGCTCAATAAGGAAGGCAGTCACTATGACTGCTGTCAGGCGGTGGGTCAATGAGGGAGTAGGCTTCCTGCTGGGCCAAGTGCAGAATAGGAGCGAACAGGGGGTCTTTGTGCAGAGAGCACACCCTCGCCAACCCACTCTTTACTGCCTTCAGTGAGATTTCTTTTTTTTAACACACCCAATGTTACGAGGCTGACTTTGTAATTTGCCGAAATTGTTAACCGGTATCTGGGGTCAGTGCAGATGACCTCGCACAGTTGATGCAGACACCTTTTTCTACTTTTCTAAACTCTCACGGGAAGAGAGCTAGAAGTTGTGGCTTACTAGTTATCACACACACACACACCCCTCACCTAGATAGTAATCTCCGTAATGTCTGAAATCGTGCTTTTAACATTGTCAGGACGTGGGGGAAATCCATCACTAGCCCCACATCTCCATTCTGTCTTCCTCATATCCGAGTGGGGGGGAGCACTGCAGTATATCGCAGCACCACCTTAAGCTGGGCTCCCAAACCTTTTATGACTGCGGAGAAAAGTGGATTTGGGACAGAGGTAACAGCCCATGCTTATCAAGCAGACAAGCCCATTTTCTAGCCCCTTGCTCTCCGCTCGACTTATTCTCACTGGTTGCCTGGTGTGGAGGTTTCTATTTATCAAACACAAACGGATGGGGGCCCGAATAGATTAGACTCCTCACACTGTAATGTGGTTTCTGACCCCTCTCTCCTCCTCTAACTCTACAGCTGTGCTGTTAAAAGCCCGCTGTGTTTCAGTGCTATTGTAAGAAACATTTAAAGGTGCACTTTGCATTTCTCTGGGAAACATATAGCCATCATCTGGCTGTGTGAGCGAAAGACAAAAAACAAATGTATACAAGAGACAGAAATTCCTGTCATTGCAAATTTAACTGATCTCCCTTCTTCTCATTATGTTCTGTTTCAGCAGGTTTTTGTTTTTCTGCACTTTGATGTATGAGAACATGAGTTCTGTTGAGTTTTCTGTCAGCGAGCACTTCACAGTGCATCGGCACGCCACTGCTCGTTCTATTTGTGTTCATTACAATTTTTTTTTCCAGGCTTATAACTCGGAACCTTGTTAGCTGCCAAAAGTAAACTTTTTTCCCTCAGCTCTGGCATAAAGGTTGAAGCTTGTCTTTACTCTAAGATACTGATGTTTGTGCATTTTCTTCTGTTTTTTTTAATCACATGTTGCAGATAGAGATCCTTGCTTCCTGCTGAGGTGCTGGCTGCTTGTCCTCTCTTTTTAACAAGGAGCGACAATTCAGGCTAGTGAACCTTTAAATATCGGTCACGGGTGTGGTTTTTCCAGCTTCTCCTTACGTCACTGGAATTGCTTTAGGTTAGCGTTCAGAAGCCTGTTTATTGATACGGGGACTTTGTTGTTATTCCTAAGGGACCCATTAAATTGGTGAAATATGGATTTTGCTCTGTGTGCTTTCATACATTTTCCCTCATTTTCTATAAATAATCTGAGGGAGTTTGAAAGAGATAAATTTGCCTTGAGTTGGTTATTTTTAGTTGCTTTCTAGAGGAGAGAAATTATACGCTGGCTACACTGCGCTTTATGTGAAACTTCTTTTATGATTGTGTTTCTCTACATGCTACAAAGACGGAAACATGAAATATAGTCATCGGTTTGGAATGCTGCTTTCGCCTTTTGTCAAAATATTTGTTCAGTCTGCAGATGAGTCCAGGGTGTTCGGCATTGATTTACACAATCCCACCTTTACGTGAAACGCACGCGTTTGAACTTTGGCCACTAACGTTGGCATCCTTGTTTTGGAATCTGTTTGCAGTTTTATTGGATTTAGTTTTGTTTATATAGCACCAAATGACAAAAATAGTTGCCTCAAGGTGCTTTGTATTATTAGGTAAAGACACTACAATAATAGAATGAAACCCCAACAATCAGACGACTTCAAATGAGCAAGCACTTGGCGATAGATAAGGAACTACTCGCTTCAAACAGGAAGAAACCTTCAGTAGAACCAGGCTCAGGGAGGGGCAGCCATCTGCCAGGAGCGGTTGAAGGTAATGTGAGGGAGAAATTGAGATTAGTAGCAGAAATGGTGTTAATGAGTCAAAGATTCTAACAGAAGATTAGTTAGATGCTGCCAAAAAGCCGATTGCCTGCCATCAAACTCCTTACACCCCTGGTTCATCCCAGTGCACAGACGTTGGTTGTTGTGTCTGCAGCTGAATGCAGATGGTTTGCCATTTTCTCAAAAGTAGAGCCGAAGCTAAGCCCTCCCCTACTGTTTCTGCGATTGGGATGAAAAGCTGCTAAAGCCAGCTGCTTTGACTCTGATAGGATGCTTGTAGGACCTTCAAGCCCATTCAGTTTTTTCCCTCAGATAGAGAGCAGCTGAAGATGGTCTTTTGACTGGAGGGGAGCCAAACCTGGGCACAGACGAGCTGCCCAGCCCCACACACCCAACTGTTCCAGCAGTGTAATGCAGAGATGATTAAGCATGTCATGGTGCTTTTGGTCCGCTGGAGTGACGAATTCCTCCCTCAAGTCTCTCTCCATCTGTCCTATACACCATGAGTCAAACACATTTGCTAGTGTTGTCACATTCTGCCCAATATGTAAGCAGGCTCGCTGTGAATTTGTTGATTTCCTGAAATTAGCTACTTGCTTCAGTCTAATTAGAAGCCACTCACTTGCCTCCTAAGAGCTGCAGTTAGAAATGTTTTGGGCTAGTTTAGAACATTGTATATTTTATTCATTACTGCTGTTTATTCACTTGAATTTCACTTCCACTTCTGCCTGGAGGGATTTTCAAAATGTTTTGAGCTCTTGCGCACTCTGTGCATTACCCAGCCTAATAAAGTTTTCTTTGCTTGAATTTACTCCGCAACTGCAGTGAAATGGCGCCAGAGCAGTCATAGGAGGATATCTGTAAAGTAACTGCTAACACAGATCTTTCTAAAGGGACTGTGCTCGTATATCAGGCCTCAATTCAGTTGTTCAGGGTCCCTGCTGTACACTGAGACAGAATGCAGGCACACTTCCTCTTCAGTATTCTGGTCCACTCATCAGTGAATTAGTGTGGGGTCTGACTGCTCAGTTTAGTGGGAAAACGGCTTACATTTATTTGCATCTGTTTCTATTTAGTTCAGTCACTTTCCAACAGTATTTTCTCTGTAATTGTTTGTGCTTTCAAGACAACTAAGTGCACAGAGGGCAAGCATTCATATTGCCACCATAATGGACCATGCATTATATTACTTCAATCTTGGATCTCTCGCTAGGGCGCCACAAGGTAGAGAAATTATCTTCTAGTAGTTAAATAGCTGAACTATTGGCACAGGATCCCTCGTTCGCTCTCACACTACTCTCTCATTTTCTGTCTTCATCTCTTTCTATCGCATTCTGCTCTCCCCTCTCCCCCGGAGACATGCCATTTCCTTGGAAGAGAGCAGGCATATTTTAAACTGCATTTAACACTCAGCCACTTATTTCACTCCATTCGTTGAATTATTAAAATACCTTCATACCCCTTTAATTATTTTTCAAGCTCTGCCCCATCCCTGCAGAACTGATAATTGGTGTTATTTATCTAAACAATACCACAGTGTGACTCTTACAGTGGGAGTGCTTGAATAATGGATGAGGTGAATGCAAAGCAATTTTACTTACTCTCACTTTGGCACTGTTCATGTCAATGTGATGTTACCATTTCTGCTCGAGGAAAGGAAATGGCAGCCGCGTTCCTGCGTGTTTACTCCTTCCCCGCACACTGTACTTATGATAACGCAAGACGTGATATTAACTTGCCAGGGAGGCTAGACTTGGTTAAATTTGTCAGTTCCTCTTGCCCAATTCCAGCGAGGCTTGTGGTTTCATAATAAAAAGCCTCTTTGAGGCTCTGGAATAAGGCCGAGGCACTTTGGCTGAAAGATAGAATGAACAAAAAGATGTTTTGGTTCGGGAACACTTCATTCAGTGTTTGGGGCACTTGGAGTCCTGCAGTGTTCTGTCATTTTTAGAGTGAGCATTGAAACACGCCATTGATGTCAGCGACTTCTTAGGATATGCTGTGACCGAACTGAAAAAGCAGATAGTAGTGTTGTGCAATTTAGAGTGATTGCAAGCATTTCGCACCTTTCATCAACCCTCTGCTGCAGCCTAACCGCAAGCATGTTTCTTTACTGATCTTTGATAGTAGTTACACTCGATTACTGATTAGTAATCCGATAAAGAAGCTGAAGCTTACGGAAAGAAGATCCATGCTGGAATCAGTGAAATCAAAACGGATACACTGGTATGATCTGACCGTGTTAAATTGTGATTGGTTTTTACCACCTGCTACATACAGGTGCTTTATTTTGAAGAGACTGGACTTTCAGAATAAAATTCTTAGAGTAACTTGTATAGAAATATCAGCACTGTTCACATTTCAACTAACAAGAAGTGTGAATAGCTGTGGCGTAGTTTGGTGGATAAAGAATGGAGGCGACCTGGCAACCAGCCAGAAGAAGCATCAGTGTTATATCAGTGTTATATATTACCACTTCCTGCAGGAACTTTCAGAATAAAATCAATGTAAAAACGAGAAATAGAGCACTAACTCAAATTGTCAGACTTTTTAATCCACTGTATACACAGCTAATCAGGTGTTTAGAATGATAGAGAATGATCATCTGGGGAAACTTGAGCAATGCATCCTTGATAATGAATCTGCCCCCATAATTGTGGTGTGATCTTCAAGCCACATCGCCCACAGATAAGCTGCTGGAGAGCAGCAAGAATTTCGCTAATTTTCATTAGCGCTCAGAGAAAAGTGGACCTGACGTAACTTTCTGTGTTGACATCTCACTTCTCCCCTCTGTTGCTCCTCAGCTTCAGCAGTGCAGCCCTTCAGCCCCTTCTGGTTCACCGTGGAGCCCCAGGACACGCTGGCCATCCGGGGGAACTCCGCTTTCCTCAACTGTTCTGCACACAGCGACGCAGCCACGCCGGCACACATCGAATGGAAGAAAGACGGCACCTTCATGAGCCTGGTTTCAGACGAGAGGAGAAAAATACTGCCCGACGGCACGCTGTTCTTCAGCCATGTGGTCCACTCTAAACATAACAAGCCAGACGAAGGAACCTATCAGTGTGTTGCCACCATTGAGAACCTGGGATCCATTTCCAGCCGCACGGCACGCCTCTCTGTAGCAGGTAAGGACTGCGAGATTAATCAGCATAGCCAGCATGTGATACAGTCCAAACTCAACTCTGGTTTATGCTTTCAAATGTGTTGTAGTTACTGTTGAGCTGTTGATCACTCAAAAGCCACTGTGAGATTATGGATGGAGCCGAAAAGCATTGACTAGACTACGTGTTTACCAGCAAGTGCTTTATAGACCTGCTGAACTCCCAACACGTGTTTGCACTTGTGCTGGCTGTCACATCAGAGTGAGTGTGCACATTCAAAAGCTGATTGACAAATGAGGCGATAAGGTTTAGATAATCCCAGCTTTAACTTTTTGTCAGGGCTAATGAGACGTCATAAGAAACAAAAGCTGTTTGTGCAGTGACTTAAAACCTGTCAGTCTTTGCTATGCTCCCCCCTTCACCACTGCATGCTATATGTGCACAGACATGTGGCGTCCGTATACATGAAAGGGTTTTGTGGTTTATTTTTCTTATTCTGTTGGGGGGTTTTTTGTCCTTCAGGTGCTCGGCCATTTGTGCTTTCTTTTCTTTAAATTTCTTCACCTCGCCGGAGCCTGAATGCATTTGGATAAATGCTTGTAAAAAGGGTCTTTTTTTCATTACTCGCTGTACAGTGTGACCTTGTTCAGCTCGGGAACAGCAAGTGACGTGGGATTATTAGGTGTTTTGAGTCAAGTCATGCCCCAAAATTCAATTTGCAGCTGCAGGAGCCACAGAATGCATTTACTGTGTGCTTTCTGCTCAGCCGTGCTCCGCCACATTTTAAAGACACTCGACAGAGACCTCTTGTTGACAATGGTATAGCGAGCCTCTCAGACAGCGAGCGCCTGTGTAAAGTTACTGTCCGCCTGCCGTTCTGTTACTTTTCATTGGTTTTTGAATTGCAAAGTAATGAAGCAGTATGTTAGCATTGCAGAGATCGAAAAGATTTTTTTTCTCCTTCACTCAAAAAGCTCGCGGTCTAACTGTGTGTGAGACGAGATCTCGCAGATACGACTTCCCTTGGGAAAAGGATATAATACTATTAGAGTGCAGCAGGGTTTAAAATAAAACATCGGATGGTCAAATAAAAGATATCAGCATTAAAATGATTCTGTGGAGTTTCCTTGTGAACAGACAAATTAGATCTATATTTATTTTCATGAAGACAAATGTGCTGAATGCACTTTGTCCTCCAATTTCATCTACACTGTGTGCACATTTACTAGGATACAGTCTTTGCTGGCACATTACAGTGTTTCCACGCGAATTATCACCCGTCCCTGTTGCATGCACGCCCGTCTTTGTGTTTTGAAAACAGGGATTTGTGCTACTATAAGTCAAAAACTCCACGGGGTAGCTTTAACTATGCAATGTTTGGCATCAGTGGCACAGATTTGATGAAACTTTGGAAGATGACATATTTACAGAAATGTCATTTTAATTGGAATCATTTTTACAGCTGCCATTTACTTCTACTCCAGCAGCGACAGGGGTGGGAGACAGGTGCTCCTGGAGTACAAATAATATCTCCCCCTGCGCTCGCCTATAATGCAAAACGGACGTGTTTAGTTCTTGTTCCAAGATGTCTGGGTCAAACATGATGGGATGTTAGATTCAATCAATTTCTATTTGACGAGAGTAGCAGGTGAAATCTGTCAGCTTTTATAGGCCCACGTGCACATGCGTGCTCTGGGGCTCGCTGCTCACATGGTAATTTATAGACTTAAAAGCTTCAGCCACTGTGCATGTGCATATAAACACAGACGCATTTATGGTCGCGCTTACATAAGCCCATACGCGCGCGCGCACTGCTGTATCTCCAGCTGTCTGGCAGGTGGCCAATAAAAAGGTTAATTGCAGTGTAGAGAGAGCAGGCCATTAGGCCGCCATCAGACCCTGGAACGATGGCGCAGGCAGGGGTGGAGTGGGCGTGACCTCTCCGATGTAATGACGGAATGAGTCACGGATGGCTGGCGTGGCAGGGAGCATATCTGACAAATACCGGGGTAATATCTGGGATTGATTGCAAGGGGACGTGCTGCTCATTCTTCTCGAGCAAAAGCGTCTACTTCCACACAGCGACGCAATCACGACAGCGCCGCGCTCTCCCGCTTTACCTCTTTGCCCTGATGGGCTCCGCTACCTGACTTTTTTCAGTTCTGTTTGTTTATATGCACAAAGTGAAGGTGGAAACAGTATTTAGATTCAGTGAAAGACAAAACACGGTTAGAAGAACACACGGGAATGTAACCAATCTGAAGGAAATCACTGTTTAAAATGCAGTGAAGTAATTCAGACTGTTTCGTATCATTCAGCTGACGTGGGAATTATTTAAAAATGACTGTATGTAAAGAAATAAAACAATTAAAAGTCCTGTTTCATATATTTATATAGAGAGATGTTTAAAGGATTTTTTTCAGTTTCAACATTTGTTATTTTTCATAGCCTAGCTCTGAGCTCTCATTCATGTACACACGGTAAGATCTCTCTGCCTTGTGTTCCCTCTTTGCTCTCGCTTTGTCATCCAGTCTGTCTGTGTGTGTTTTAGCCTCTGTGTGTGCACAGTCAGATAGTGTGGAAACACAAGCAGGGCTCAGGTGAAAGAGAAGGGGAATGTGGCCTAGTGGGGCGCAATCTTATGCATTCAGTTTGAGTCTATGCGAGAGAGAAAAGGAGGGGGGGGGGAGTGAGAGAAATTATAGGGCAGAGAAGGAGTGAGCGGTATACAGCAGTGTTAGCCAGGACACAGAGCGAGACGCGCGTAATGAGAAATCCCATCTTAACTGTCTGCTGTTCTCCCACGCAGCCGTCTCTCCTCCCACCGGCACGCTTTGAACTCAGCCCTCTTTAAGAATCGCTTGAGGTGAGCCCCACCTCACTGCCGCTTAACAGGGAAACCCCCAAATGAGAAAATGGAGAATTTATTTTGCCCTCTCACTGTCTTGGAGCCTATTTGGTTTGTTTTTCCTATCTGACGTCTGTGTATGTACATGAGGCAGCCAAATCAAGTGCTTCACCTCTGTTCTGCTGTGCACTCTCTCTCTTTCTGTCACCTATAGGTTACTCCGGCATATAAAGATGGCAAAAGCCACTTATTGCTTTGCTTTGATATCATGCTTCACTGAAATCTCATTTTTCCCCTCCCCACAGTGGCAGAAATTATAAACTGAACACCGGCACCCTTCACGTGTCACATGTGTCGCCTCATATTTAATAGTACTCATCCTTTGATAGAGTCGGACGCCTTTTGAAGGATTTAGGAGTGTCGGCAGATTCTTTAATCCCCTTTTTTTGATGTATTTTAATCTGTTTTTTGACGAGGGGGGTAGGGGAGGGGGTGCGTCACACCCCCCGGAGAAATGACGGCTTGAAAATGTGGAAAAGGATGATTGCATCACCGTTGCAGGGGGAGCGCTTTGTGCTGTTGTCGGAGGCACTTTGTTGTACTTGCAGTTAAGTTGACATCTTTACATATTGTGAATAATCACAAGTCAGCTGTGTTTTCACAACATAAAATGGATGTCAGCCAAACACGGATCAAGACGTTCAATTGGGATGAAACATAATAGGGCACTGAGGTTGCCATGGTTCGCAAGATTTCCTTTGAATGACTCTTTTGTGTGTAGTACATTTTCTTCGTTCAGTGGCTCGGGTAAATAAAATGGTAAAAGGTTGCAAGGGAATGAATGGATACATGGCTTTATATGCCCGCTTTGAAAAGGATTTTATCTGAGTTGAGTGATTTTGTTTTGTTTCTGTTTTTTTATAAGCGGCATATCATTACGTTTCACTTAAGGACAGGCAGACTTTTTTTTTTTTGCCTTTTAAGGCGCAATTGCGTCAAGTTTTGACAAACTCGCACATTCACCAGGTGGCTCGAGTAATATGCTTTGGCAGCTCGGTTTAATCTTTGTTAAAACTACCTCGGTGCATTCAGCTCATCACATACAGCCTTTCCTCCAGCCATGACAGGGACCGCTGCAGTTCAAGTTTCTGTTGAAATATTAAACTCAACACGGATTGTATTTATAAAATGTTCGTCAGAGATGGACGTGGCTGCTTTAAGGCAAGAGTACCTAGAAATACATGTATCAGGATGGTTTTATTGGCCTCTTAAAGCTTAAGAATGACCATTTTTAGGTTTACATGCAGCTTGGATACATACCCATCTGCACTCACCTGATTTCTGGAACACTGTATAAATGATTTCTACTTTCTATGTGTTTTATTTTGCTGTGAAAGCTACTTTTGGCTGGTCCCTTATTCACAAGTTGGTCACCACAGTGGGCGGCTCTGCATGTTTGATTTAGCAGATTTCTTTAGGTAACTCCGGCTGCCTCTGGGACTCAACCACAAAGGGATTTGTCTTTCCTCCGGGGGATCAGACTTACTTGTGCTCTCTGCTTGTTAGGTGAATGTATAAACCACTACGCTATAATTGTGTTCATTCTGTGAAACATTAATTATACTTAATGTGAGAATTAAAAAAGATATTTTCTTACCAATTGTGTGTCTCTGTTGGCTAAAGTCTAATTAGGTCACTGGAGAGCATGCGAGTCCTCCTTAGATATTCTGAACTTTGTTTTCTCCCCTTTTTAGGATCATTAAATAAACCTCACCCTGTTTATAATAAACACACAAAGCAAATAAAATCAAGGACAAACAAACACCGGTCTTTTCCCTGCTATGTGCGCCGATACAGCCCAATCAGCTCACGTCTAACCACTCACGCCCACGAGCTTCTCAGCTGTTCGCTGAAGGTTATGTGTTCACTTCATTCATTCATCCTCTACTTCCCTTTCTTTCCTTTACCTCTCTCACCTTTGTCTTGCTTTCTTTGTCAGTTCTCTGAGTCACTAAATCACCCTCCCGTCCTTTCTTTTTACTCCCTTTACTACCCCTCACAGTCTTCCATTTTCTCTTTATTATCCTTTCAGTCCTCCACCTTTCAACTGCTTCTACACACTCACCGGTATTCACAGGCTCTAGCACTCACCCATTTTGCAGGCCCACAGTGGCCACGGCAGTTACATAGCTCCATCTAAAATATAGAATAATAAATCTCCAAAACAAAAAATCTCAGAGGAGCTCCAAAAAAGAAACAAACCATCCACATCTGTTTTTCCTCATGAATTTTTTATTGTTTTTGAGAGTGTCTACATTGCAAATCTTGAGTATGTCAACACTAAAATGAATTTTTTAAAAAAATACTGAGTTGGAATTCAAAGACACCAATGCCTGAAAGCAGTTGGTTCGGTCCCACCAATTAAATTCCTGCAGTCTCTACGTATTGCATATATTAAATGATTGTGGACTGATATGAATCAAAACTTGACTGGTTGACAGAGACGTGCAACCCCAGGGTGGTGATTTTTACTCATGTCCTGTTTACACTTGACACCTACAACAGTTGCAGATGGATCCAGGCTTTAATCTGCACCCTGCAGTCAATTTGTTGTGATTTGGAGCGACTGTTTTTAAAAATTCATGTCTCTTCAAACGCAGTTAAGTGCTGCGTAGGAATAATATTACCTCAAATATGCAGTAGTGTATTTTAAATTTCTATATAGCTTGTCAGGCATTACAGTTACCTTTGATCTGCATGCTGACAGATGTCTTCACAGGCATGAGCTTGCTCACTGCAAGAACCATAAGCAGGCTAACAAGTCCCTGTCCTCAGATGAATGAATCATTACCCCACACGTTTTCAGATGCATGACAAGCGAAACAACTGTAATGCACAGTTTGCGTGACTGTGGAAAACGGGATAAGATCGACTTGGCTTTCCTTTATAATTTTGGCATTCCAGTGTAAGCCGATAAAGTTGGATGACCATCCAGACACCCATCTTCATTCGCTTATCCAATTCAGGGTTGCCATTGGGCTGGAGACTATCCCAGCAACCTCTGTGTGAGAGGCAGGGTACGCCCTGGGTGGGTCGCCAGTCTGTCGAGTTGTAAATTTGATTGATGGAATTTTGTTCTTCTTTTGGATGGACAGAAGAATCCAAAAATCCAAGCATAGATTCTGGTTGCTCCCAATGCAAAAAGGCGTTTCCCACTGATACCCAATTATGTGCCTCTTTCCTGCTGAGTTGAGGGTTGTTGCAGTGATGAATTGTTCTGTCCCGGAAGCAGTGTCAGGATCACAGTGGATTCCATTACCCTGATTTTCATCTCTCTCTGGCACATGTCAGGAAGGAGTGAAGTCAGCTCGAGATAAAGGCGAAGAAAGAGACACTTAGGCGCTTTCATCATATGTTAAGATGAAATTGAAAACATGTAGCTATCTTTGGGACAAAAGTCATGAAATTTGGAAATACAAAGGCAATAAAAAACAAAACAGAAATTGGTATATGAGTAGTTGGATCTAACTGTAAAGATGAGACTAAACAGGACAAAGAGAAAGAGGACGGAGAAACTCGGCAGCTGAGAAAATATGATGCATGATGTAGGATATCTTGGTTGAGGATGGAGCTTTTGGGAAAGAGCCATCTTTTTTTTTGCTCTCTAGAGGCTGGCAGTGGGAGAAAAGTGTCGGCGGGGAGTCTGTTGGGCTGGAGGTAGATGACAGCCTCCATTTTACGTGTATTCACTGACTGATTAGGTCCTCTGGGTAGGTGGAGAGGCTGATGGAGACAGCCCTATCTCTACTCTCCAGACACCGCAGTGTCTAGTGTGTGGTTTTGTGTGTGTGCATAGAAATTTACACCTACGCACTTAATTGTCTTTATGCTTTCAGAATTTTTCCAGTTGAACACCGGTGCAACAGAAGTTTGTTGCTACACACGTTAGCTGCTTCAACACAGGCTTGTTTCAAGCTTTTTCTGTTTTTGCAACGACTTAATCTTGCTCCTATAAATTGTCTCCCAAAAAAGTCCTCATCACACAAGTCACTGCTAAATCAAGTTTTTTGTATAAAGAGTTTTTTGTGTTTGTTTCTTTGAAGAGGATCGTCTTCTCAGTCACATATGCTGCTCAAATGTTAGATTAAATATGGCATAAAATTGTAATTGTAAAGGTAATAGCTGTAAGTCAGAAGCTCAGGCTTCACAATGTTCGCTTTCCCACATTTTTGTATCCTCAGGCACACAGCTCTCTCTGTGAGCATGTAAGCCCGCCCACCTGCACTTCCAACCTCCTGTTACAGAGGGGCAGCCAATCAAAAGAAAACTCAAAGAAGCGTGGCCTTAAAGGAGGGAACTCTAAAACAGATTGATTCAAACAGAGGATGGACTCAGGAGTTATGTTATATAAGACGAATGGACTGTGATTTCTGAGAGATTTTATAATCTCCCTTTCTACATGAAACGATGATGTGCTATGATCCTGTCCCATTATCTTTATTTCCTTTTGAGTTCATCACCTTAAACACCACAAATACTCAGTGTTCGCTGGATGTGCACAACCAGCAACTGGGCAATTAAAAATTACTGGCACTGTTTTTACTTCGGATTCTATTTCTCATGTAACCCTGTCCATTTATCTGGGCTTGGGACCGGCACTGGGAGGAGACTAGCTTGCACCTGCCTGAGGCTGTGGTCTGTGACTCCTCCCCGTCTTGAACCCAGGATCATTCCTGTGTACTGTGACTGTAGGGTGAGCACTAGACCATAAAAATTAAATGTTTAAGTATGAGTTAGAGCTCAAATATGACCATTTATACTAGTTACTGGTTGACTTTTTTTCTTTCTAAACCCCATATAAGACCTGGCGCTGCAGACTTACTTGTGGGTACATGGATATATAGAGAAAACACACCAACTCCTCTGTGAAATAAATTCCACAACAGTGCTAAAAGTAGCACAAACATACCCTCAGAGATAATTTCGGTGTCTGTGCCAGATTATACCCTACTACACGGAGAGTGTTTGAAAAAACAAAATACCTGGGGACATTTTCTTCGCTACAATGAAGCCGCAGTTAGAATTTCAAATTAAAGTGAAGTGTCCAATTGAGCTGAGAACATTTCCAGCCTGTTTCTACACTACGCTGGTACAATTACGATGTTCTAATGACAGTGATAATTGACTGCTGCCGTCAGCGGGTGAAGATAAACTCTTAATGACTTCCCAAACTCGCTCTCTTCTCCTCTGTGTTTTTCGGGGCCTCTGCTCCCCACCGTGCACCTCGACTCCCCTGCCAGCTGAACTTCAATTCACAACTGTACATAGTGCATCTCCCAGTATGTGGGAGGCATCTGCACATCAGTGAAGAAACTTCACTGCTCAAGGCTTTCCACACAACCTTAGAGATTTCCCTTAAATGTTCTCATTTTGTCTTTGGACCCAAAGGATAAAATCCCAGCATTGGTTACAATTTGGCTGGTTGCACATCATGTTAATCAGCTTGAGTGTTTTTGTCTTTTATAGACATCTTGCTACCATCTGCCCTAATATATCTACTAGTACTTGAACAGCATCATTTCAGGATCTCATGCAATTTTGAATTGGGCATCAGCGGCTATAGTTGTATGTGGGATTTCCTTGAAATGTGTTAACACCCTCGTAGGATGAATTTAACACATTTACCACCTTTCACTAAAGCGATACACTAAATAAGACTATTCAAAATCTGAATTTGTCACATTAAAAGGAACATCACAGGATATGCTTTTACACCAAAAAGCATATTGGATAAACAACCAGAAATTAACATTAATGCTGCAAGATGTTGGGGAGATAAGTGAATTTAAAATATCAAAATTGAGCTGTGGTGTCTGGCACCAAAATGTTAACAGCAGATCCTAAAATCCCTGTAAGTTGTGAGGTGGGACCTCTGTGGATCTCACAGATGCTGGATTGTATTGAGATCTGGGGAATCCAGAGGCCAGGTCAACACCTCAAACTCGTTTTGCACCTGAATCCTATTGCTTTGTGTCAATGTTTCCATAAAAGGGTGCAGGTAACTCAACAGACCAGGCCACTTTCGTTGATCCGTGGTCCAGTTCTGATGCTCACGTGTGCATTGTGGGTGTTTTTAGCAGTGGACAGGGGTCAGCATGGACACTCTAACTAGTCTGCAGCTATGCAGGCACATACACCACAAACTACGATGCATTGTATATTCTGACACCTTTCTTTCAGAAATAGCATTACATTTTTGGGCTATTTGATCTACAGCAGCTTGTCTATTGCATCAGACCACACGGGTCAGCCTTCCATGTGCATCAGTGAGCCTTGGCCTGTCGCTGGTTTACCACTGTTCCTTCCTTGGGCCACAGTTAATAGACACCGATCATTGCAGACAGGGAACACCGCACAAGAGCTGCAGTTTTGGAGACGCTCTGACTCTGTCGTCCAACCATCACAACATAGCCCTCGTCAGACTCGCCCAGATCTTTACACTTGCCTGTTTTTCCTGCTGCTAACACGTCAGCTTCGAGGGCAAAGTGTTCACTTTGGGCCTAACACATCCCACCCTGTAACAGGTACCATGATGAAGAGATAATCGCTGTTATTCACTTCACCTGTCAGTGCTCATAGTGTTATGCCTGATCGGTGTAGTTGTGTATAGAGGTTAGAGACTGATTTAGAATAAATTCTTCACTTCTCTCACCTACCTGGATTCTTGTTGAGCAAAACCGACTGCAAAGAATCTTTCATCAAGTATTTAAAAAGACAACTTCAATCTAAAATTGTTAGTTTGTGTAGTTACTTTTGAACCTTTGAAAATGGTAGACTGTGTAAAAAAAGGCTGTAATTGATGAAAGTCTGCACTCACATCTTCATTGTGTCTTTTCAAAACCACTGTGAAGGTGTACATAAGCATAATTACAAAAATGATGTCGTTGCCATTACAAATATTGTGTTCTGAGTGGAACTGTGTTAAAATACGAAGCTCAGAGTTAATGGAGAGTGACGTCTGTGGTAGGAGGCAGATCTTACCAACCAAGTTACTTACAAATGACTTCAAATGACAAATTTGACTTTTAACTGTGGTTTGGCAGGATGATGGAATGGTCGCGTTGACAGGTCTCACAGTATGAAGGGACACGTAGACCTCCTCAGGTGACTGCACAGCAGGGTTCACTCCTTAATCTAAAAAAGAAAAGGTTGCCCGAGGAGAGCGTTATTTAAAGCTTCTCTGAATCCACATTAAAAAAAAGAAGAAGACACCTGGCTACACTTGAGAGCATTTTGTTTATCCTTCCCTCCCTCATTGACATTCACTGGTTATGTCTCCTACCTTGTGGTTCTTCAGATAGAGACACGTACGCTGTTAGGGACCAGTGTGCTCATCCACGTTTCCCTTTCATCTCGCAATCCCCGTCCAAGTGAGCATACATGAGGCAGTTTTGGGTTTTCATACTAAAGCGTCCCCATGTTTCAAAGCCAAATTGGTCTTCATAAGGCTTTTGAACCCTGAAAGAGAGTTCACTCTCAGTTTTTTTTTTTTGATGGCTCCCCACGCCTCTAGGAAGTCTTTTGAAATACACCTCGGCATTCATCAGGCAGCTGCGGTGGACAGCAAAAGTGAGATTGGGGGGGAGAAGTTTTTATGCCACGTTGATGGGGACCAGCCAGCCTGGAGTTTTCATATTCAAGGTCACTTGTTTTGACAGCTGTTCATTTAGTTTATAGGGAGTAGTTTCATAAAAACTCATCCCAATATCAATGCTTTTATGAGCCTCTTCACTCAGTCACTCCTGTCTTGGCAGAAATCGGACTAAATAATGACAGCATATATCATATCTTTTATAGGACAGCTTATGTATGATGGTCTATTGTGAGTAAGTGTGCAGTTCCAGGGTGACGGAGATGGGATTTGATTTTGTTGCTCTAGATGTAAATAAAATATGGTTGAAATGCATATTTTAACCCGGCTTATGCTGAAGATGCAAAAAGAAAAAGAAAAAAGCCTGTGTGTGTGTGTGTGTGTGTGTGTGTGTGTGTGTGTGTGTGTGTGTGTGTGTGTGTGTGTGTGTGTGTGTGTGTGTGCGTGCGCAGTTGTGTTTCATTGCTTATTTTAAACTGAAAACCTCCTCGCTTTGGGCATAGATGGAATATAGTGAAGAAACTAAAGTGTGAAGTACCCAGAGCATCTCTGCTTTCTGTGCTTCAGAGATCAACATTATTTATGGGTTTCCATGAGCACTTATGGATATTACGACGGCAGTAGGAGAGGTGGGGCTTGCATGGAGAGGGCTACGTTTAAGGTGTGAGAGGTGACGCCTTGAAAACGTATTTCTCTCCACTTCCGCTCAGTTCACATCCCACGCTTTCCCTTCCAGCTGACTGGATTTAATCTTCTCCAAAAATGCCTTTTTAGTCCTCGGTTCTCCTGCCTCACTTAAGGTACATTCATTGATATTTTTTTTCCCTTCAGTGACAAAGAGGCTTTGTCTCTCCCCAAAATGGCCACATTCTGCTTGACGACCCTTAATGGAAACTTCATTTGCATTTATTTAGTTGCTTTTACGCAAAACGCACACATTCCTCTCTTGGTGTCACTCAGAGCTAACACAAGGGATGGGGGAAGAAGGGCGTTTTGAAGGTAGCAGGCTGGATGGGTGGTACTCATCACGTATTCTCATGCGTTCTACAGAGCGACGGTGACAAACATAAAGGGCTGAATGACAAACCGTACGTGCTCTTCATCTAGAATAAGGACTGTTTGGGGAGCCTTTGGAGCCTGTTCAGACCTGCTTGAACACTGGAGTCTGTCTTAATGCACAGGGGCATGGCATGTGGGATGCAGGCAAGAGCTGTGTGAGCGAGAGCGACGTGTGAAAAAGGAGAGCGCGATAAACAAGGGGAGATGGAAAGCAAGGGAGTGATGAGCTGTTTCGTTGAGCGCTTCGGCTACGTGACGGAAAGTGTTTGAGTGCGTATGTGTAGATCCTCCTTTCACCGAGTTGCCCTGAACTCTGTGTGTGAGGGCCCAGGGGAGGGTGTTCAGGCTTTCCCCACCGTCCCCACACCATGCTGTCACTTCATGACTTTTTGATTAGTGGATGGTGAACTGTGGAGGTGTTGAATTAAGGAAGGAGTGTGTGTGTGTGTGTGTGTGTGTGTGTGTGTGTGTGTGTGTGTGTGTGTGTGTGTGTGTGTGTGTGTGTGTGCACCCGTGCATGATTGCAGGGCAGCATGGAGGCGTTTGACTCGCTGAGTTGAGTCTGATGAGACTTGATTGATGATTTTTAAAAAAAATAAAAGTAGAGGCTTCCTGCTGTTAGTGTTGAACTGTGTTGTTACGGGATTGTGTCATACAACTGTTTGCGTGCTTTCTTGAAGATTGTGGAATATCTTGTGCTCCAAGGTCAATATCACGTCTTTTTGCTTTCTTTCTCTCACACGTTGACAGGTCAGATGAGGCAAAACAGCACCACAACAGCACGCCTTCCATTCTACACGTCTATCCATCTCACCTTTTAGATGTCTTGCGCGTTTAATGCTTACCTATCAATACCTTTTACATTTACAGCCAGGTAACGGAAAACTAGCCTGCATGTAGCGGTTTCATATGAGCACATGGCTTTCATTGCTGTGGATACGTGCGGTCGTGTGGTTAAAGGACAGTAATGCTTTCAGCTTGTATCATTGTAATGTGACATTTAGTTTGCTGGACAACACAATGTGCCGGCAAACAAATTGTCAAATCTATATAGTTAACACTGATCGGCACAGCATCTGCTGCGTTTGAAGGCAATGCGCTACAGATGGACTGAAGTAATTGCTATTAATGCCAAACTGTCAGGCCGACCAGGTGTTCTACAGATCTGTTGCGTCCTTTTCCATTAGGCATCAGCGACTGATTAGACTGCCTTCATGTTGCTTTGCATTATTCCTGATATGATTTTTTTTTTCAATCAGAGTGCATTGTTTTCTTCTATGTATGAAAAGGCACAGCTGCACATTTGCCCTCAGTAAATAATATATCCGTTTCATATTTCCACATTTAATTAACAATAATAAAGCTGGCGAGTGAAGAGACGTACTCTGGGGCTATGGATGCTTCACACTCTGTGATCCTCATTCAAATACTAATCTTGTCCTCCTGCAGCCTTTTCAATATGTGCATTATGCTTTTGCAATGTTTGATGTCTGTGTTTGCGTTAGTTTGTTTAGTCGGCGCTTACGCGTGGCATCTGCAGCTCACCAGACGTGGCTAATGAACTTTGAAAGTGTGTTGTGTTTTACGCATGTCTACATGGAGAGATTGGTCTTCTCCGTTTGTCAGATTCCTTGTCGAAATATGAGCGGCTGTGCTCGGGCTGTTATTGACGCTCACTGGAGCATTTCGGAAAGATGTTTACATGAATGCGGAAAAGAGAGGAAAAACAATCATAACTGTTTTCTGATCTCTCAGCACTTGACAGGCACAAGCAGCCGGCTCCTTTCACTAATAATAAATTCATGGCTGTAAACTTTGACTGGAAAATCCCAAACTAATATAGTTACTAGTTGAATAAATTTTGCTTAAGACTTGAGATTTAGACAATCTCTAATGGCCTGTCACTTGGCAATGAGAGGTGTTGAAAATTTGCACTAAAACCCTTTTTTATCCGAACATAAAGTAACGCAATGTTCTGATTTGAAATTCAAAATGATGCTAGAGTTATTTATAGGATGGATCCAGTATTTGGATCAGATATCAGTCCAGAGCTAGCTCAGGAAGTGTGATCGGGTGGAGGTGATGATGTTCTGTCTCTTATACAACAATACAGAAAAGAATACAGTACTATGAGTTTGTGTTAGTAGTTTTGCGTACAAAGTAGTACTTTTGTAATGTTATTTACATTACATTAGCTCAATCATTCATTTATTAGCCATTTTAGCCTATGGTAAATAGTTGATTTCCCATTGGCAACGGCAGCTCAAGCGAAATAGTAATGCGTCCCAAACTAAATGGCAATGTGTATTTAAGGATGATACAAGAAGGGAACATGATTTGAAACTCACTCACTTTTGAGTCTTTTGAGGTGCTTCACTAAACAGGAGGTATTTCCTCCACTGGTCTTACAAACCACGATGGTACTACTTGCATATTACCTTTTGTGGCTCACTCATCACCCCTTGGCTGTCTAAAGTACTTCCAGAGCTTACTTAACTGTCTTTGTTATGAACAACTTAGGTTAGCGCTGTCGCGGCAGCTGCTCTAGTCACCAAGTCATCGTCTTCCATTTGTAGTTTTTGCTGCGTGTGGGAGCAGCTGGGTGAGGGCCCCCTCTTCAGCTGTAGAAGATCTGTAGTGTCCCTGTACTTATGGTACTTAAAAAAGAAAGAAAGAAAAGAAAATGGTGTATGGCATGTATATCTATAGTACCTTGCCACATCCTCACAATATAAAGCATACGTGGCTATGGGAAGGTTTGCTCAAACTTGCAACGTACACCTGGTAGTTTGTTCGGATCAACCATAAACAAACCGCTCTGGAACTCATTTGGAGCCACACTATGACCACCTCTTCCAAAAGGTCTTGGCGCGGTTGTTTTGGTCCACACCGACCGAGTGAGGTCATTGTATTCACACTTGCACCAAGGGGGAAAAGAGCCAGATTTCACTTAAATGGACTAAACAGCGCAGGTGTGCAAACACCTTAAGAATGATAATTGACAATTTGCCACTGCATCACACCTCTTGACCAAGTAAAGGATGATGAATGCTCCTGGTCATGTGCAGCGACATCATCACCTTGCATCCGTGCGAGCCTGCATCTGTGTGTTTGCAAACATCTGCTGCTTAAACGGTGCCAGCCCCATACTCGCAGGCATATAGTCACACAAATGCATGCATAGCCACTACTGTTTCTTCCAGTGATAAAAACTAAACAAGTGGCGCTTCAAAAATTGTCAGCGGCCACTCTGTCTGTCTGTGTACCCTACACTTTGAAAGGCAATTCCCTTTAAGTTAAGGAGTGAAGCTGTCTGCAGCACGTTTCGTGCTGTAATAGCAACTCACTTCTAATCCTAGTTATGCAGGAAACATTTTTTGTTCTACCTTAGCTTCATTGGGGTATAATTTGAAGCAGACACCCACACATGGATTTTTAAATGAGTACTAAATCATGCTGAAGAATAAGTTAGCTGTGTGCTTGTATGTGGTGGTTGGCACATTTACATTTACTTCCCTCAGATCAGTGGAAATGATGAGAGCTTTGTAGAAAATTGTCATCATTTCTTGAACATAAACTACAAGCTAACAAAAAGCCATGTCATTAGTAACTGTAGTGATGCTTGATTGCACAAAAATGACTACTGCACTACTAAAGTCCTAGTTTTTCTTGTGTTTACAATGGCCTTCCTTTGCGCCATTGCCCCCCAAAACAAACACACACACACACACACACACACACACTCCATCATTTCTACTGAGCAAGACGCTCAATTTTCACCCGACCCCATCCTCCATCCATCTCATTTCCCTGCTAGCTGCACTTGCAGAGCTGGAGCATAAACAAAGCAACAGGGCTGCTGATAGCATCTGCAGATGTGCCGGCAACATCCCCAGATAAGAACCAGCAGCAGCATGCCCCCTCTCTAGCAAACAATAGAGCTCCTACTGAAATGTGTGGTAGGAGAATGGAGAGGAAAAAGAGGAGGGGTGATAGGAGTGGGTGGAGGTGAATCTGAGTGTAATGGAGGTAGTGGGAAAGAGACAGCGCAGTGGCAGAGAAGAGTCTGAAGGAGAGAGCTGAATGTGGAGAAGCTCTCCGTGTGCCCATCGAGAGCCGGACAAGGGTGTGTTTACTCGGTTTATCTGGATGGCCTGTCAAGCCACGGGAGGGTGGAGGGGCTCTTCATTCCAGTGGAGGGGTTGGGCGTTGCTCGAGGCCTTAAGGAAATAAGCACTTGAAGAAAGATGTGAGGGCAGGCCAGCGGTAGCCGCTCTTTGTTCCTCACGTGTTGGGCTTGATTGACAACTCCTTTATAATCCCACAGGTGACTCCTCTGACATTGGAGGCCGCTCTGTGGAGCTTCTCTCTGCAGCCTGTCTTACCTGCGGGTGGAGGGGGGTGCCCCTCCACCCGCTTTCCCCTGATAAGGAAGCCAGGGGAAAGCAGGGAGGTTAGACGGGAAGCGCAAAGGGATTTATGGTTGTAGTGCCGACACATTTATCTGTGCTTGGGTAATGGGAGCATCCGCTCCTATGGCAACGACCTCTGCAGAAGGTCAACCCCAAAATGGGCTGACAATGAGCTAAACTCCCAGTAAAAAAGCAAGACACCTTAACATGATTAAAGGGCCTAATGCAATCTGTATTGTTTTGGCTACAACTCAATTATCTTTAATGAAAGAGAGCTTTTCCACTAGAAACAACATTCAGAAGCTCTGTTTAAGAAACCCCCTCCCCCACATGTTTCTGTAGTTGGCTAGGGGGAGTTTGTGCCCTACCAGATAGCAGATAGTGGCATCCCCCTGAAAGCCCCAACCATTGTCCCCAGAGGGTAAGTCATCAGACGAGCCACGCTTGAGAGACCATACCTGAACACGAGGAAATTGCGCACAGGAAGGTGACCGTTCACACACACGTACAACTCATCCAGCAGCACAGAAAATAGTGTTAAATATGATCTTTCAAATTATAATCAGCAGGCATTTGCATGAGTCAGCCATTCTCAATCCAAAAAATACAAGCGTGAACCCGGTCCCATTATCTTACGTGGTGTAATTTGCTGCTTTTGATTGCCCGTGTCACAGAAAACAGATCATAAGAGGGTTTCACTGTTGGTCAGACACAATAAGCAATTTAATAACAATGTACTGAACAAAGGAAAAATGTCTCTGAATTTAGAGTTATTCTGCAGATTAATCAGTAATGAAAATAATCATTAGTCACTGCACTGGGTTATAGTTACTCATTAACTTTAAAAAAACAAACAAAAAAAACAACCTTTTTGTAGATGAGACGGTGTTTTGCAGACCTGCAACAAAAACTGACAAATGACCCCTGCTGGCTGGGGTGCAGTTAATGGTTGAATGGCTCCTGTGAAGAGTGGAGAGGCTCACATTAGAGGTATGATGAAGCCAGCCGGGTTAACATTTATGTGTTTAGCTGTTTAATATTTCAAGGTTGTTGAAACGGGAGCTTTACCCACCTCTCGAAATTCCTCCTGAAGTGTTCCACCTAAACATCAGCCACTCCAGCTGCCAGTGAGGGGAGGGTTGTGTGCCTGCCCGTCTGCAGGTGCTGTGGGAAGCTGTGAGTCAACTGGAGGAGGACAGAATGGCACAGTTAGTATTGATACTGCTGCAAATAAGTATTTAGTCTTTTTCTTGTTTCTCTTTTTATTGTGACAACCCTCGTTCACTCAGAGGCTTATACTGTGAACACGTCCTTTTGAAAACAGGGGATTGGGTAGATATTTCAGTATGTGTTATGCTGTTACATTATGTAAACAGCACTGATAAAACTAACTGCTTTGCGAGATTTGACATACATGCACATACAAATGGGTTTAATTTTAAAGCAACAGTCTTGAATTTAACTCTACTTTTTTTTTTCTTCAAGTACATCTCATCCCTCTAACTAATGTATTGTTCCTATGGCAACTGACCTAGCCCTGTCATGCATCCGTCTCCATCCATCACCATCAGGGAGGCTCCTCGTAGCCCCGCTGTCTCTTCCCCACATCAGGCTATCAGAAGCTGTCAGAGTGCCAACTGTACCAGCAGCCTCATCCCGATGTGTCATTATTCATGTAGACACAATTGAGTGTGTGTATTTTCATTGTAGGCAGGTCTTTTATGTTTTTTTTCCTCCCTCTGTCTTTCACAAGCATGCGCAAGTAGAAATGAAAGCCGGAAATCAAACTTGTCACAGTGGTAGCAAGCATCCTGATCGAGACAGAGAGACGGGTTACTGACATTTATTTTGCAGCGACTGTCCTCTAAAGTGCATGCTATATTGTGTGTTACCAAGAGCGTAGTAGTAAAAAAAAAAAGAAAAGAAATAGTCCCCGTTACGAGTGAGAGTTGTCACAACTAGGTTCTGCAGCTGCGCCGCGGGGCCAATCTGCTGCTTGTCATAAATGTTTAGAAAGCTGTTCTTTACTCAAAATCTGGTCTTCATCCAGCGTGGTACCAGTTCCAAATGCCCCTCCCCTAGCTAAGAGCTGTTTAGCCTTGCTGAGTTAGCTTAACATACATAAGGAAGTTGGGAGGATCAGTGTCCCGAATACACCAGCACTACACATATAGGCGTCTGTTTTCATTCTTGTTCGCAACAATAAAACTATGCATCTATTTTGCGACTGCCTTCTGCTGTGCCATATTTCAAATATAACAACAGGCTGATGCGTCTTTCCTGGGTACCAGCTGCCTAATGTTTTCACTGTACTACTCTGTTCAAGCTGTGGCTGGATGCAAGGTCAGGAAATGCTTGTTCTGTCATCTTTACACAGCTCAAAAGATAAAATAAGGACCCCAGTCTGAGGCTGACTTTTGTGGCACACCACCCACACACCCGTCTTCTGTCTGCTCCTCTGATGTGTGTACACAACACAAGCTTTTCTCTGTGTATGCACTTGCGGTTACCATTGTACTGCACACATTATGTAGTTTAGAAGTACTGATTTATTGTTAGGTTTTTTCCACTGATGAGCTCATTGTTTGTTACATGTTTCCAACTGTCTCATTGGAGTAAGCAGTTTGAATTTTTGTTTTAGTTCAGTTGTTAACCAATGTCATCGTTAGCCATGTGTTCTAACTGGTAGCTGTTTGGATGAAAATTTAACAAAGATTAAAAAAATAAAAAAGCCAGTCTATTTATTGCACTGTATCACATCATTGTCACTCCACCCTGTTGATGAAAAAGACGAGCATGTTGCGATGACACAGCCAGACGTTCACGTTTCATCATTTCCTCAGCATGCCATGCTCGTGTCTGGCTTTATACGCGATGGATAATCCCAGTAACTTTTGTGTTAGCTTCCAGTACACGTTCGTTAATTAATTCTGTTTGCATTCTTGTCAGTCTCGCCGAGGCCTCCCACCTCTCACCCCCTGATGGGATGAAAGTTGTTACCTTTTACTGCCTAGCGGGTAAAGAGCGCGAGCAAACATCTCCCAGAATTTGTGATTCCAAAACGTCTATTTGCTTAGCAGATCGGACGCATTTAAATGTACAAGTTTGCATGCATTTTTAAGTAGGACAACCGCAGTGGCTGTGCAGCCGTAATATCTTCCCCTATGTGGGCCATGCAAACTTTGTAATTAAACATCAAGGTTTTCTTTGAAAAACCAGCTTGATTCTTGACCACTTCTGATATTAAATCTAAAAAAGCCCAAACTAACTCCCTCTTGGCACGGCATTATAAAGAATTCATGTTGTGCTTTTCATGCATGCAGAGCCACTTAAGGACACAGGCAAAGCACCACCCCTCAACGTTTAATTTCATCACGATCTAGGCTGCATTAGTGCGAGAAAGAAATATTTTTCTTGTACAATAAATGTTGAAGTGCCTTTATGAAGAGTGATGGTGGGTTGGCGGGAGAGGGTGGTGGGGGTAGCGTTGTGGTTTTATTGTTTGGAGGGAATGTCTTTGAGTGTTTGATGGGTTCTGCAATACAATCCAATTAAAGTTTGATAACAGATAGAGCAAAGAAGAAATATAAACGCCTCTCTCTAAGAGCAGTTATCCTTGTTATTGTTTGCTTATGGGCGTCCATGGTGCTGTCTGAGCTTATTCATATACAGAATACATTAATGTATTAATGCACTATTATTAGGGGTGGAAGGATTTTGTGTGCTAGATCCTGTGGAGAATCTTGGGGAAAGTGTTGTTTTTTTAACTTCTTATTTTGTTTGTTCAGGTTTTTTTTTTCTTTTCTGTTTTTAAGAAACCCAGAAGGAGTTGGTCCACTGGTAGGTTAAATATAAACCCTAAAATTAGATGCATGACACTTTGATCGGATGTAGAATATTATAATGGGACTCGTGGCTGCTAAAAAAATAAGTCTAGTTTTTAAAGTTTTTAGAGTTTTAGTAGCATACGAGACAGTCTTGATTAAAATAGCATCTACAACAAATGAACAATATCTGAAAGTCATGTTCTTAAGAAATGGGGGGGGGGAATCCAGCAAAGACCTGACCTGAGAAATGCCTCTGCCTCTTCAGTTGATCCCGTTGAGCTACTGAACACTCGGTCTTAGTGGATACCTTTCCACTGAGATCATTTCTCATTTGAAGGTTGGTTGTTAAGAAGCTATTCTTAAGGAAAGGAAATGGGGAGAAAAAATGGAGGCATGCCAAAGTAAACAAAGAACAAGACTGAAAGTCAGTGGCTATAGTTCTTATGGCGTGAACAATCCAAATTTGAAGTTTTTGATTTAAATTGGCATCAAAATGTACAGAGGAGGTCAGCAGAGAAGTACAAAAGTGAGTGTCTGCAGCCATCTGTAAAAAATGGTCAAGGTTGCAAAAGAAGAGCTCTGAACGTCCTTCAAAAATCCTGGAGAACTATTCCTGAAGGCTGTTTAGAGAAATTACAAGAAAGCTGAGTAAGAGAGTTCAGGCTGTGTTGAACTATAAAGGTGAACATGCCAAATACTGGCTTTTAAGCTTGCTGGAATTGTTCAGACTCTACTTTTGCATCATATACTGCATTTCCATCTATGTGCTGCAAATGTTTCCCACTCTCCTAGAAAAAGATAAAGAAATGTGGGGGCGTTCAAGACCTTTGCACAGAATTGCACTAACGAGCTCAGGTCTGCATGATAAACCAGTGATTTACAAATCCTCTGAATATATATTGAGTTTGACTTTGTGTTTGACAGATATATATATATATAGTGCACAGTGTGAATTAATTCTGCTCTTAAGACTGTATGTGGGCTAAATGGCTTGATTTGATGTAATGGAGGAAGCCCTTAGTAAAATATTCTTGCCTGAAGCTTGGAAACCTTCAATTAGAAAAATTAATTATCACTTACGCTGCAGCTTTAAAGGGAGCATGAGCAGAAAGAGACGCTGAACTGAACAAAGCAAACCTGATATTGTTCATGGAGATTTAATACCAAGGAATTACATTCAGACCTTCTCCTCACAGTCACTCGCAGCAGAAATGACTGTGTTTTTTGGACTACTTGATTACCCTGCCACTCCTGCATTCACCTGACATCTTCGATTTACGTTTCCATTAATTGGATGTCTTCACATTCTGTCTAATTTACTCTTCAGCTGGCGTCAGATCTGTCACTTCACTGAAAGCGGTGGGGGTTTTGTTTTTGTTTTTATTTTTTTTTTAGGCTCGGCAAATTTGATTTGGCCCCGTCTCATCTTTTGAATTTCATAAAAAAAACACCAAGAATAGAAATTGCGGTTGTTTGTGTTTGTGTACTTGGGTTGCAAAACCGAAAGAGACATCTTGATAATGGAGGACAAAAAGGATGTTATTATTGCGCCCTTTGCATGGTCAGACACACTCACGCACATTTGTAACAGTCGGTGCATTCTAGGAATTATTCTGACACAACGGGTTTTAATTTACATCTCTAGTGTATCCACTTTCCTAAAGCCTGACTTGTGGGCCTCAGTTTCACGTATTGATTTCTCCACATTTCCCAGAATGACTTTCAGCAGTCTCCAACGAATGGCAGTGAACTTGTTGAATTCAGAAAGGGAGAAAGAAGTAGTGGAATGATGCCGTAGTCTACTCTTTGCTGTGATGAGAAGATGAGTTGTGTCTCTTTTGTTATATATTTCTTCCTCCTGTTCGTGGTTGCTACATTTAGAGAATTTCCTCTTTGCTTTTAAACTTTTTAAAGGTTTAGCTCATGGATGTGTACATTTAATATTACCTCTGGCTGCTGTCAATAATAGTACTATCCGAAACATTAAACAACAGCGTAGAATTTATATTAGGTTATATTTCAAAAACTGCATGCTCTTGGCTAGTGAGCTTGATCCAGTGTAGGATTGTCATTAAAAATCATACTCTGACACTAATCAGTGCTAAAAATTGCTATTGGATTAGATCATCATCTGCTACAGTATCAATACCAACGTGCCTTCTTTGCACACTCCATCTGACACAACTTCACACAGCACATAGCCTCTCCCATCACTAACACATGAACATGATGTTAACATTATTGAACAACTCTTTGTAGGTAATTTTGAGAGGCCAGCAAAGCTCCCTTTTAAACAACATTAAAGCCATACACATTAATGTTACCTGTTTTACTCATAGACAGCATAAAAGCTGGACAGAGCTGCCGGGACGTCACCCATTGGTTTGACAACTTGTCATTCACGAGTTGTTAGCCAATGAGCATAGCACTGATATTCCTCTGTTTTGAAACATACGTCCTACTTTGCAAATCTTGTTCATAATATGACCAAGATTTGCAAAATTCAGTATGATCTGGAATGAGTCACAGAGCCCATAAACTTAACAGGAAAGTGTTTAAAGAGGTCAAGTATGAAAACAGTTTTCTTATAGATTTCTATGGGACTGGAAGTCTTTTAGCAACCACAGCTATCGACATCCAGTGGCCTTCTGATAGAATGTGGCTTTTAGCATGGTCTTCATATTTCTATCCTGGAAGTTATGTCAACCTTTCAGATTGTCTCTGATTTAATTATTAGTGAGTATCTGATATTAGCCATCTGTTAGGGTCTTATTGGGGATATGGCTAGTGGACGTTGGATAATAATAAACCAATAACATAAATTTTAGAGTTAGGTAGCAGACAATATCATACTACTATTCTAATCTTAATTTTCTTGTTTTATTTTTTGGCTGTGCTGGTATCATTCATATAAAAAATGGAGTATTTTCCTGGATTTGAAAGTTTGAAATTCTAGTATTATGCCCACCCCACACTGGTGTCTCAGAGTTGAGCTGATTGCAACATGAAGCTAGTTAAGCTTGTAAGCGTAACTTGTCTGGCGTAGCTATCATATCTTTGTGTTTGTGTCCTGGTCTTATGTTTAGCCGTAGCAAGTGGAGAAATTGTTGTTATATGTATCAATAAATTACATCGTGTTAGAATATATTGTTGTTTTATTGCCCTGTCATTAGTCTAATGACATCATTATTATGCTAATTGAAAGTGAAGAAGTAAAGGTTGCACTGTGAAAAATCCCTCTGCTAGTTACCCGTTTAGACTATGTAATTATGCTAGATCCTGTCTTTTCGGTAACCTTTGGTGTTTCTGTGGGCTTAAAAATATGAGCTCCCTCCAAAGCATAAACCATGTGACTTGATTTTTTTACATTCCATATTTTCTCCATGGAAAATTAGGTATTTCATGTTAGCAATCCAAACTCAGCATCTGGCCACGACGCATAGGGAGACATTTCCCCCCGGGCCCTGGCACAAAATGTAAGCCAGTTTCAGTTTTCGCCAATTACTGTAACTGACACTGCTTGAAAATATGTAACATCAAACACAGTTATGTTTTTGATCCAAGGTGAAAGACAGCCATTCTGCAGTCAGTCACTAATTCGCTTGAATCTCAAGGGAGATCCTTAAAGCCTTCTGTGAATTCTATTAAGCTGCTCATTATTATTCTATACCTTATTTTAATTAAGAATAGTGAGAACCCAACAGTGTGATTTAAGGGTACGCCTGTGTATGCGTGTACATAATTGCGCTTGGTTTTTCTCTGAGGTGGGGCAGGCAGTCGTTATGCTCATTCGTTGTGGCGCACTAGTTTTCGGCTAATCTCCATCCAGTGAGGGACGTGTTCTTTCATTAGCATTCTGATTATTATCAGCTCTACTGGTAGAGCCGAGCAGATAATGCAGGGTTTGATGAATCTAGCTAACCACCTTCCACAAAGGAGGCATTTGGTGCAAGTGCTGGGTGTATGAAAATGTTTTTGGGAGGATCAATGAGATCAGAGGAGGCACATTTTGCTCCGTTTAAAATGAAGAATGAAACCGCTTTCTGTTAGAATAAACCCTCCAGTCTTTGGATTTTGGCCGCTGAAATACCATTGCTCTCCTGGACTCATTTGGCTCCATCACACTCCGATAATAAGTGCAGATTGGCAGCCCAGCACTTCAGTTCAATAGATGGTGCTGAGCAAGGCTCTGGAAAATGAAGCGTCCACCAAGTTGATTTAAATGGAGAATTGTGATTAATTAGAATCGATAGTGTTAGCATCGACACTCACCGCTTCCCATCTACAATGCCCCTTGCCTTGACCCACACTTAATGTGCTTATGTACACTTTAGCACCTAACACGCAAGCATAAGCACGCGCATACATATTCATGTCATCGTAAGCAGTCCACTTCATTATAACTGGCTGTTACACAACGGCTGTCATGCTCTTGTGAGTTAGGCTCCCCACATACACCCACTCTCACACAAACACACACCCAGAAACGCACTCCCTGAAGACACGGCAAGCTGATGAACAGCCTGCGGAGATGTGATGAGGCAAGAGGAACAAAGGATTAGTCGATTGAGAGCTGGAGACTGACTAACTGCAGACCGAGTCAGAAAGTGCTCACTACAGTCTGAACTGAAGTTGTACAGACACAATGTTCTCCCCCTGCCCTGCATGTCTGCAGATGACTTGTGGAGCCCTCTGCCGTGTCTTCCTTGGCCCACAGTGTAAAGGCTTAAGCTTTTCCACTAAGTCTCTAGTCACTTTTTAGACCTCAGATGCATTAAGTGAGGGTCATTCTCATCTTTAGAAATGTCATGGGCTAAAGGATTTACTTACTATCTGGAGAGCACTGTATAAAGTTAAAGGCTGTCTGGTATTTCTATTAATTAATAAATTTTTTGGTCTTTATCAGATAAGCACATTGAGGCCACAGTACACGGTTTGGCCTGATGTCATTGTGCACATGTCCATTTGCAGAAAGTAAGATTAGAATTATTAGGGGTGTAAATGTGTCTTAAATATATTTTAAGACACACACTAACTCATAAACCATTGCTTTTCTCCTCACTATTATATATAATTTTTATCCCTTTAATCTATCAGTCCAGTGTTTTGTTTTGTTTTTCAATGAGTGTAACCCATGATTATCAATCATCATGCAGTTAATGAGCTTATTTTTTCCCTCTTAATACATTTTAGTTTCTGTTTACCTCTACTTAACATTTTTTTGAAAGAACAACAAAAAAAATGTGGAGGAGACATCGTTAGGCCCCGACTGAGGGGTCATTTTTGACCTCTAGATAGATATCTGATGATCGAAGGCACTCTTTCAGTTGTGGCTTGTCTTGAGCAGCACCAAGCAGTGAGTAAGTCTGAGCTTGTAGGGAGGGGCGAAAGTATCTTTTAATCCCTCAATAAGTCAGCTCATTATTTTTTTCCTACCCTGCCATGATTATATATTAAGTGATTGGCAGCTCAGTTACAAAAATATCAGCTAAGCCAATATTAACCGAACTGTGCTGAGATATACTCAGAGAAGCTGTGCACGTCGGCCCAGGCCGGGAGGGGAGTCTGTCACTGTTGGGCCCTTATCTTAAAGTGTGATTTACCCTGGAGCCATTCCTGGCAGGGGATTTGAGGAGATGTCTGTAGGTGAGGACGGGGCGGACGCCAAGTCATCGCTTAGCAAGTCTTCAGCGGAGTTACAGCAGCTAAACTTGCTCTCATAAACAGAAAAACAGACACTCAAACAAGACTCTTTGTTTCATCTGCACAAATTTCCAAGGAGACGATCACAGTTGGCCCAAAACCTCGAGAGGCCCTCCATGATAATAACACAGCATGTTGCACTTTTCATTGGAGATGGAGTGGCCTTCTTACTTTGGAAAACAACAAACTCTTCCCTCTGCCTCACTAATAAACCCAAGAATAACATTTGGAGTTTACACATTGTAAGTTCTTTTTAATTGAAGTCATTGTGCGCGATTGTTTCGGAAGCGGCCCGGGAGTGTTGGTTTCAGATCAATGACTACAAACCCAGGAAATAATTATTTTGCATCAAGATGAAAGTCGGGCTACAGCAGCGCAAACAGCCTGTGGATCCAGCTTTTTTTTTTTTAAATTAGTGCCGTGTGTCTCCTGCTCTGCGTGGCAAATTAACATCCACCATCAAGGATAAACGATTGTACGACACGGGTGTGCAGGAGAAGGGTGGTGGTTTGTTTGTCTGTTTGCAAGAGATCGGGACAGGTGGGTGCTGAAGATTTTGGCCTGTTTCGCTCCTAAGAATATAACCAGAAATTGGATGGATGTGCAAGAGAACGCTTCCAATATTTTTCAGTTCTAAAGATGAGACGAAATATGCAGCTTCAAAGTCAAAGTTCAAAACCGATATACCACATTCTTTTTTATAGCTTCATTAGCTGCTGTGGTAATCAATTTGCCTTTCCAATCTGCCTTAGCAAAAATTTACATCCAATTGCAGCTTAAAGTTAAATTTAATGAAATGAAACAGTCAGATTTGTCAGCATGCCTTTGCTTTCAAGTTTACTAAAAACCTGAAGCCCTGCTTTTTTCATTCAGGTTTCATAAACCCCTTAAACTGCTACCATAAAATTTTGCTATGAGTGTTCCTCATCTGCCTTATCGCTGTCTTGCAGGGATGCCCAGGTTTGCCAACCAACCGTTGCCAGCCACTGCGCGACTTGGGGACAGTCAGGTGATGGCATGTGAGGTCAACTCGGATCTGGTGGCCTTCATCCGGTGGGAGAAAGACCGACAGCCCCTGGAGCTGAGTACCAGGTTGATCCAGCTACCGAGTGGAGCCCTGGTTATAAGCAATGCCTCGGAGACGGACGCTGGCACGTACCGCTGCCTTGTGGAAAACGTTGGCTCTTCCAAGTTGAGTGATGAGGCCGAGCTCCAAACTGTACCAGGTAATTTGAGAGAACACCAGGTGAAATGTTGTCCATTATGAATCTACATCTGTTACTATAGGAACTTCTCGCTGTAAACTCAGTTATGCAATATAATGAATACACTAGTATTGTTTTCTAATATTAAAATATTTTACCCTGCTTGTCATCAGTTGTCACCTGTTAAAACGTCACCACATCTTTAGAGCTTTTAGACCCTCGTAGGTCCTCTTGTGAGGTAAATTGAAATTTGTATATAGTCCAGTGCATCATTTAATTACAGCAGTACATTGAGTTCTCTCTCGGTTGCTCATTACCTTTAGTGTGAAGAGACCCGGCTACCTGTGGTGAGAGATTTTTGAATGCTAGCAGGAGCGGTAAAATTCCCACTGGGGTTATCAGTGACGCAACAGTAACTCAGCTGCAGCTCAAAAGGAACCCGAATTCCATTGTGGCAGGGTCTTGTCTCACCCCCCTGGAAGTTTTATTTACTAAGTTGTTAAGCACCAGGCTCCTGCCAGCACAGGGAAGATATTAGAGGCTGTAAATCAGACTTCAACAAGGCCCCAGTGGGGGTCTTCATCTCTGTTTGCCTCCTTTACAGATGTGTGGTAGAGTGGCAGGAAGTTGGAGCCACACAAAGGGGAAGATTTTAAAGCTTTGTGACGAAATGGAAATACATTTTTGCGTGGACACCATCAGATATTGGAGGGACATGAATAAATGTATTAGGTGTAGTTATTATCATGTGTAGTTGTGTCTTTTTTTTGTTTTCTTGTGAAGGCACAACCAAATACAGCTCTGGTATTTTCGCCGTGAATCGCTGAGTGGGAGTTTCACACATTCCTGTGAACTCGCAGCAGTTCATTATTAAAAAAATAAGAAGTCTGGCTGACCATGACCCTCGTGGTTATTACTCGATGCTATTCCAGCATTAAGTTGCAGCTGGAATCATACACAGCAGTTTGAACTCATACACAGCTTTATCTGTGCTAGATATCATTATCATTATTCAGTCTGACTCTTTGTGGCTTGAGTGTCAGGCTGTCAGTCAGTCTTAAGTGTAAGATGGATGGACATGGAGGTTAGCTTAATCAACCCTAGCCTTAACCTCAGCCTTAACGGTCACCCCCCCCCCCCCCCGGTCAATTAAGAAACTGCAGGGGAAGCTGGAATTCCTGTTGCAGGCTGCAATTTACTGTTTGTTTGTCCTTTTTTTCTGATCAATAAAACAAATAATACACTTGATAAGAGTTCAAGATGAAAGCGGCTTTGGAAAATAAAGACAATACCCACTCTTGAGTTTTTAATTCTTCCCAGAAATTCTTTGCTTAACCTCAGTCTTAACCCTGACCCCCTTTTTTTCCCCCTTCACATCTAAGAAACTGGCGAGGAGAGGAAGCTGGAATTCCTGGTGCAGCCTGTGTCTGTGACCAAGACGACTGATGCCAGCGTGCTGCTGCCCTGTGTGGCCACGGGTTACCCTGCACCACGCATCAGCTGGATGTTTGGAGACAAGCTGCTGGAAGAGAGGTACGTGTAGGGCAGCTCTGTGATCTATTGTTTGATGCATTTATCTATTCTGATCGAAAAAGCAGAGATTGTTAAACAAAAAAGAAAAAACAACAGGTTTGGATTATCACCTGAAAGTTGCCAGTAATTGGCGATAGTTACAGTAAAGCCACAAGCAGTTGTGCTCAGCTTCCCTGGGCTCTCGCACATTCCTAGGTTTATAAAAGCAGCAGAGTACTGTAATGTACTGCTCCTTTGTACCTGGTGCCTCTGGCCTCCAGAAGCTAAACTGTTAGTCCTGGCGCCTGCTCCCCAAGGTGTTAATGCCGTTCTGCCACAGCTACCCAGAGAGCCCCGGGGGGAGACCTGGACGTGCCAACGGAGCCACTTCATCTGGGAGAGCAGGCTGTGGGGTTGCCAGCTGAGGGGAAGTTCACAAATTAAGAGCCAAGACAGAGTGTCACAGTGCCTGTGCTCTCACTTCTCTGGCTCTCATTAGCTCAGGCAGTGCAGCTCAAATCCCTCAGAGAGAATTGCATTGGACATGTGAAGTTTGGTTCTCACCAATTAAGAAAGCACTTTGTTTACCTAACCCCTGTGTGCTGCTCCTGTGGAATAATAACTCTTCAACTCAACGTGGCTAAAATGTGGCTCATTCATCTAAATCTAGCTCAGAATGGATTTGGGCGTTCAGTGAAATTAAATGTAAGGTCGTCACATTGGTAATCGCGAGGCCCCGGTGCGGTGTGAACGAGAATATCATTAGACCTTCCAACCTCTGGTTCCAAGCATAGCTCCACACCTCAAGTTTTTAATGCCTGTGGAATTGTCTGAATGTTCTGACCTCCAAAGGGAGCTGGGTAAAAAGGTACTTATTAATCTACCTTCTATTAAATACAAGACAATATCCAGCTCGCATAGCCACCCCCCTAGGGTGTCTCCGTTGGTAATTAGCAAGCATAGTGAAAAAGCAGGGATGTCTGGGTCATATAGAAGAAGACCCCGATGCTCCTGCCTTCAGCGCAAAAAAAAATTGAGCGGTGAATACATCTCCAAGGTTGTTCCTTTGATTTTTTTTTTTTTTTCTTTTCATTAACGACGACATTGACAATTAAAAAGAATAGCAGTGGAATTTTCCCCTTTTTTCCTGTTGAGAGTCTCTTGTTCCTTCCAGGCATTACATGAAAGATAGAGGAGCTCCTGTCAATTAAAAATTGGTGTGGCATGTAGTGTAAGGGAGAGAGTAAGGGGAATCTGCAAAGAGTATCTAATTGGTCTTTGGTGCGCAACACAAACAGGGCCTTCAAAGCAGCGACGCTGGAGCTGTAGACATGAGATGAGAGTTGATGAAGACGTGTCAAAGCTACCAATCGAAAGCGGAGCAGCTCAGCGATGGTGGGGAGTATCGCTGCCGATCCTTCAGCTCGGTCACATCTCTTGTTTTCTTTTTCTCTACGTCTGAATTCACAATGGCTTACAGCCACTATTATCCCGAGCAACAAATAACAAAGGTAACGCGATAAGAGTGCAAGATGAAAGAGGCTTTGGACAATGCAGACTCTTGAATTTCTAATTCTTCCCTGTAATTCTTTTCTAGTCCTTCCACTTTCTGCCCGACTTCACTGAAGTTCTTTAAGATACTTTGAAAGACGCAGAGGAAATCTTCAAAAGTCTTTTCACAATGTGCTGCATAAAGGATTTCTGCCATAAGTAGGATTTCTGTCTTAGGTCTTTGAAGAGTCTCATTAGCATGTTATTCATAACCTGTCAGGAGACATTTCATTGGGATCACTTGCCCGTATTGGCATGTAGGCCTTACTGGCTGTTTAAAAATGTCTCTATGTTGACAGACAAGGACAGAGCAGAGGGCTGAAACTAAACAGGTGGTTGCCCCACTCTCAGTCGATCAGTAGCTGATTTCTCTTTGTTGTGTCCGGCTCACGGGGCCACTGTGTCAGATCTGGGAATAATATTCATAGATTCTTCTTGTGACCAAGAAAAAGCGTGTTGGATCTCGGTCAGTCACAGTCTGCAGTCTTTTACAAATCTGTAAGCGATAGAAGAGAATGACCTAACCTAACTACCGACACCACCACCACCCTTTTGTCATGAGTGAAAATTAAGTCCTGGACCTGTTGATTGTGGCTCACCTGGGACAGAAACTTGTCCTCTCCTGCATGTGTCTGAGTGTGATTATAAAGAATCATGCGGTGAGATGCTGCCTCACTTCACACAGGACAAAATGATCCCTTTTTACGTGTGAAGCTCTTGTTTGTTTGATCAACTCATTAAATGATTTATGTTGTTTTTTGCAACCCACCAACTTTTATTGGTAGACATATTTTTCTCTACTTGCAAAGTAATTTTTGGATAATATCTCCTTTGTTATATATAAACATACACTTACTGGACACTTGATTAGGTATGTCTTGCTTGTACTCCCTTTGATCCTCAGAGCTATCTTAATTCTTCATGGCACAGATTCAACAAAGAGCTGGAAACACTCCTCAGAGGAAGACGGGACAAAGACATGCTGTGGATGAGAGCCAGAGATTAATAATAACTAATAATTTTACACAGAGAGGTGTATAAACACAGAGTCACATAGTGTACGGCAAATTCTGACCCTACCATCTTAAAGTATTCTTTTGGATGGAGATCTGGTGACTTAAGTACAGGGAAGTCTCTCATGTTTGATATTATGTGAGCGTTGTAACAATGATGAGTTATCTTACTGGAAGCAGGAAATGGTACACAGTGGTCATGGTGAGCAACAATATTCAGGTAGTGCTCGGGGCTTTAAACAGTGCTCAGTTTGTACTAATGGGCCCAACATCATTACACCAGCAGCAGCCTGAATTCTTAATACAGGGCTGCAAGGATGGATCCAAACTTTCATGTTGTTCACACCAAATTCTGACCCAACCATCTGAATGTGGCAGCAGAAATCGAGACTCAGCGGACCAGCCAATGTTTCCAATCTTCTGTTGTTCAGTTTTGGTGAGCTAATATTAATCGTACTTTGTTTTCAGCTGACAGTAGTGGCTCACCATGTGATCTTCTAAACTGCTATAGCCCATCTGCTTCAAGATGCACTGTGCATGGTTCTTCTGCATACCTTGGTCATAACGAGAAGTTATTTCAGTTACTATTGTCTTCCTGTCAATTTGTAAGCATTCTGGCCGTTTCCCTCTGACCGCTAGAGACAGTTGTGTAGGAGAGCCCCAGTAGTTCAGCAGTTTCTCAAATACTCAGGCGAGCCCATCTAGCACCAACAACCTTGCCATGTTCAAAATCACTTAAATGATCTTTCTTTCCCATTCTGATGCTCATCTTGAACTTCAGCACGACTAAATGCATTAAGGTGCCGATTAGATGATCAGAAATGTGCACTTTCAAGATGCTGAACAGGTGTACATAACAAAGTGACCGCAAGTGTAGTTGTCTGTAGAAAAGCAGGGCCTATCTGTTCCGATGCTACGTTTTCCAATGCACTCAGTATCGATCATACGATGGATTATTCTGCTGTAACGCGCTGTGTGTGTGTATTCGCCGGCGTCCTGAATGTTGCCTCAATTCAATTTAGGCTCTGAGCAATTCTATTGCCAAGGACACCGGGCTCAACATTTATTTTGATTAATATCAGCAACAGCATATGTAGCACTTTAAGCTGTTCCTTCAACACACTGAAAATGCAGTCTTTGTAAATATGCCTTGTTTCATCCGTTATACAGAGAAACAGGCCTTTGGATCTCTCAGACATACTGGTCCTGATGACACTTATGAAAAGGACAGTCATCTTTTGTTCTCGGGAGTATCTCTCAGTCACCTAACAGAATTCCTCAGCAGTCAATAAAATGGATGAATTATGCATGTCGGCCAGCAACAGGGAATTGACTGAATATGTAAATCACCGCCCCCCTTTCCAAAGCCTCAAAGTCATCTGTCTCCTCGCCTCCTTGTGCTCCTGTGTTTGCTTAAATATTACTCTGTGTATTGCGTTTAGTTGTGCATGAAGACGGGAATTTAGCTCAGCATATTTGTTAGCTATCATATCGTTTCATGTATTTATAGCTGTCGCGTAAGACACCGTGTCACTGTTGTGCCCGCTTTTCAGCAGAATGACTTGTAGCGATGTGGAATCCAAACCACTAGTACCTTAATAATAATTTGAAGATTCACACCAAAGAATTGATTCCACGGCTCTTGAAAAGACGGCATGACCGAGCAAATGCCACTGCCATTTAAATCCCCACTCTTTCAGATGCAATCATAGATAATTGCCTCTTTTTTTCCTTTTTTTTTTTAAAGTGAAGTCATAATGAAACTCAAAATTTGAACCTTCTTTGTTCATCACATCTTTTTTAATGTGTTTGCAGCGTTAAAACTCACACATTCAACCATTGTCGTTGTTTTGGGTTTTTTTTGTGAATTCCCACACCAATTTTCCATGTGCCATCATGAGCTTTGCAGGTTTTCAAACATTAAAGAGAAAAGACATTAAAATAAAAAACACAGGCAGTGAAACTGAACCAAAAAATTAGCCTAGCCTGATTTTCACTTGTTTCTTTCGTCACACCGGCAATTAGCGTGTCGTCCACCTAGCACTGAGGTCCTCCTCTTGCAGCGAATGATAGAGGTGTCAGTGATGTTTCGTGTGCATCTGGCTGACAGATATGATTACACAGACCACAGAACACAGTTTCTGCAGCCTAAGGAGGAAAAATGGAGAAACCTCTGTTGTCATCCGAGTGTCAGAATGTGAGTAATCTAATCATACGTAACTCTGTACAGCCCCTCCACCACAAAACCGTCTTCATAAAAGGGCTTTTACTGTGTTCATTACCGAGGTCATAGGTAAACGTTTCTGTTGTTTTCATCCCCCTCGAATATAAATGTAAATGTAGTTGCAAAACATCACTGCTAGCTACAGTACAGCAATGCAATACAGCAAATATGTACCTGATAAAGTGCATACATTAAAGCAGCATTCAAGATTCTTCTGGGTTTTCTCTTAGTCAGAAAACAAAACACATTAAGGAATTAAGATCAGTGTGAGTGTGAATGGAAAGTGTTCTGCTCCACATGTTTTCCCTCATTCAGAGAGGTTGGCATGCACGGTGGATATCCAGCACACCACGTACTCCCAGAGAGGCAGGAGGGTCCGTGTGCTTAGAATTCTGCATAGGAACTCAGATTTCTCCAGCATTGGTAAAATGATAGATGGCAGCAGCGGAGAGTGGGGTTAAGGTAATGGAGGGATTTTGCTGGCATGTGCAGGCTGAGAAAACAAGACAAACAACACAGGCTTTCTCTGAGTGGAGCAAGAGAAGTCTCTCTTTAGGCTGTCTCTCTCTGTCTCCAGCACATCAGTGTCTGTAGCTCTCCTAAAAGCATGCTTCCTGTCATAGCATTCATTTTTTTCTTTGCATCCTCATCACAATGTTGTTTTTCTTGCCAAGTAAAGATCCGTCAGTTGTTGGGCAGGGGCAGGATCCACAATCGGCTGCGTTTTTAGTCCTAAAAGGAATCTGCTTTTTTTGCGCACTGTGTAATTTACCTCATTAGTCAATGTAGGACTGAGAATATGGGGATTTATTCACTGATAGTGGAAACAGCTCACTTCCTCTCATTTGCTTTGCCTCTTCACCAGGTGTTATGTGGATATATGTCCCCCTGAGGCAGTACTGTGGCTTTGTAAATGTGACACAGCAAGGACCACACAGAGTTCAGGTGGCCTTGAGCACCTGGAGGCACACCAGCCATCCAAAAGTCTATTATGCGAGGCTTCATTGCAGTATGCACTAATCAAACCATCAGTTTATTCTTGGGGACCTTTTGTAGGGGGGGAAAGCAAATAAGGTAAGGAATGTGGGAGTTTTTTATTTTTTCCTCTCGAGGGTCCCGCAGCTTTCCGTTATGAACCAGAGGAAAACAAAAATGTTTTCATGACTGAGTCAGTTGAGAAACTTGAGCCTGTGCTGCTGGCACTAGGTTGTTTCTCATTAATCTTGCACATTAATTTTTAGTTATTTCTCCTTCAGTTTGTTTCTAAGGCCGGTCGGGCTTCCTTCTTTATCTTGTTTGTCTCTCCTGGTAGTTTCTTTAGCGTCATGTCTCATATTGGAGCAGGTATACATTAAAAAAACAGGGCGGTGGAGGGAGAAACCATTCCAACCCGCTGCCTGCCCTTTTCTCTAAGACGAGATCTGTTTTTGGCACACCTAGAACATGATTCAAATTCATGGAACTGTTATGATTTTGTTCTGGTCAAAATGGGAGAAGTTCAATTTGCGTTCACTTTGAACCACAAAGCCTAGAAGAGCAGAGTGGTTTGGATTCATAGTGCACCACAGTGCAGAGAGCCAGAGAGTGAAAAGAACATGAGATCAAACTGAGAAAAACTTAGGAGTTTCCACTCTATCCATTAATAATGAATCCCCCCTTTTTTTCTATTCTTTGTTGTTGTTGTGACAGTTGTGACAAGATTCCACCCGTTTTCCCCTCATGCTGCAGATAGCATGACCCGTGCCCAACTACTGTCACAACACCACTGATTGCTCTGTGACAGCGGTACTGCTCTGCCTCCACCTGCACAGCTCTTCAGTGATGTGCAGCTTCCCCTCACCCAGGTGTACTGACCTTGCTGCCAGTGTGTGATACGGAAGGCTGAGCCACCATTCACACATACCAAATGTGCCCACGTCCTTCTCTGAAGCCTCTGTGGCTGTCGCTGCCGTCAAAGCTGAATAGCAGAATGGGGGACAAGTTTATGTTAGAGGCCCATACACATTGACGGACGTACTCAACAAGTTTTCTGGATGTTGGAACTGTTGGAAAGGAGCTGAGGGACGAAAGGGTTGTTGTGCTTTCCAGTAGTTTGAAACTGAAATAGGGTCTTGGGGTTGTGGTTACTCAGGAGGTCGAGCAGGTCATCTACTAATTGGAACGTTGGTGATTCGATCACAGTCTCCTCCAGTGTGCATGCCAAATATTCCAAGATATTAACCCCAAGTTGCTCTCCAGTGCATCCTTCGGCATATGATTGTTAGATAGAAAGCACTCACGTGTTGCACAAATTTTAGCCATATATGATGTCTTTGTATATGGTGTTGTTTCTGCTGGGACAAACAATGTGGAAAGTTGTAGTTGTCAGAAGGGGAGCTACTGTAGCATGAACGCTGGCACGAAATCTGAGAAGACAGCAAGCCTAATTAGCATCGCCGTTCAGAACACCGCCCTGTAGCCTTCGCTTTGCTTGGATTGTATGCATGCGTGCATCTGCCGTTTTTGTAACAAGAAGAAAAGTGACGGTGGGAAAACAGCGAGCCAGTTTAACATCTCTTTGTAGGTAAATCCAGTTTTAATTAGAGTCTCACTTACCGCCGAGGACCTTCAGCTTACTGCACGAGACATCCTTCACATTCTTCCAGCAGGCACCGCGTCTTAATTTAAACGACCACAAGTGGAGCGAGCTCCCTCACAACAGTTTGAGGTGTCTCCGGCTCATTCAGCTCAAGCCAATTTACTTTGTCTCCCTCCCTCATGGTCTCAGTAATGCATTCCTTGTTCAGCGGAGCACTTTAGCCACTGCAGTTAGAGCCGAGATTGACTCGCTCTAAACGGAATGAGAAATTGCGCGGTGGTTTGACGTGTACTGTATGTTCCTCTTTCAACTACAAGAGGAAGCTTTCAATGCCTTTTACGGAGCATGCGGCATTAAAGGCCAAGAGTCTGAAAAGCTGTCCTGGTGAGACTTAACTGCAGGAACGCTTGGTGCTACATGCGTCTTTCAGAGAAATTTTTCATTCAGCGGGTTTTGACATGCAGAGCCTCGGAGCACAACCAGCCACACTCGCCCTCACGCGCAGAGAGGTAATCAATGTACAGCAGGACATTTGGCATTTTCTGTTTTCCTTACTGCAGTCTCGGGACTAAAAGGAGAGGCAGCCGCCTTCTTTGTGTTTCCCCCACTTTCCCACCTTGAACACTGAGGCCATCCTCTGTCAAGCCTTCTGCTGAGTGTACTATTTTTGCACCTGTTTCTTTTTTATACAATCTGGCCCCGTGTGTTGTTTGTTCTTCTCAGATTGCAGCACTCTTGAGTTTCAGTATGGCTCTTTTGACCTGAGTACATATACCTGCTCCTGGATTGGATTAAAGAGCAAGCCTTACACTGCTCACATATCTAATGAGAGGTTGGTTACAGGAACTGTTAATGTGATTCCTCTAGAATTTTTTCCTAGAATATGTCAGCTAGTGTTGCCAACTCTGTGATAGGATAGCTGTGTAGGAAACTATGGCTGATGAAACTGCTTAAAGTTAGCTCTTGACATAAACATGACATTTGACAACCTTCCCTGTACCCTTAATGATGACTTCTGACACCTCACGATATATCAATAAAGGTTGATGACCATTAGAATATGCTCTGGGTTTTGGCAAGAGTAACCTTATGCCCCTTTTCCATTAGTAGCTACTTGGGTCACCATGGTTTAGTGAACTCTGTACAGGTAGAGATCAATTGCTGATGCACCTCAAATATGACTGCTCTGTTCAAAAAAGAGAAACCAGGGTTACCCTTGCAGGCGTACAAGGGGGAAAGAGTTTAAGCTAACAATCTACAGAGGAGTAAATGTAGAGGCTATTTGTCGAATTCAGAGATTTGTAGCAATGACAGGCCAAGTGGGTAGATGCAAGTTAAACTCACTGAAATGCTTTAGGGTTTAAGAACCTTTGAGGAATTCCATTGGAAGTAAAGGATAACACTGATTTACACATGAGCTTCGAAAGTCCATTTTCTCGACCAGCTGTCAACTACAAAATGATGAGATCAAACTATTTTTTTTTCTCTGGATGAGGCTTGATGAAGTAGAAATGAAACGGCAAAGTCTTTTTGGTGACAGCAGGTTGAGTGCCACTTGAATGCTTCTCTCCAGCACAGACAGATGGCCTCAACGGCCAGCACTGCTGAACCCAGGTGCAGTCGAGAAAGGAGGTGCGGGAGCTTACGTGGAGTATCTTTGCCACTCAGCAGTTGGTTTAAAACAAAACCAGCTTTCAGCATATAGTTGTTTTCTTCAGTATCCTCCTCTTTTCTGCAGATATCCACTGTGCAGAAACCATTATGCGCTGATCTACTGTTCCTCAGTTGCATCTCGCTTGCTGTGGCTGTCTTTTGGATTTTTATCTTCTTCTGCCGACCCGCTGATCCCGCTTTTCTCCCTGCATCCCATTTTCTCTCTCTCTCTCTCGCTGTCTGAATGCAGAGTTCTCTCTGCGAGCTATTGATTACCATTTTTCTTTCCTCTCAGCATCCTCCTCCTCTCATGCTCCAGTGCTTGTTGAATCAAGCCGGAGCTTGGCCACAGACTGCATCCCCCGTGGGCTTGTTGGGGAAATCAAAGTTGGGACTGTTTAAAACGGAGAGGGGTCACTGGTTCAAAACGAGGCTGTACAAATACTTGTGTGTTTGGATCTTTGGGTTAGGCATAGATTCTTTAGGATAATAAGCAGCTGAATGAAACAGGTTTTCAGTCTGCTAGTCGGGCCCGCTTCACAGCACTCCAGTTAATTAACGGCTAATGAAAGAAAAGGAAAACGTTTGTTAAGGTGGAGAAAGGGCTGCAGTAGCGTGGCTGTGCAAACTGTAAATCCCAGCTGCTCTGGTAAAAGCTGGACTAATCTCAAGGCATTGCTAGAGGCCAGGGGTGTCCTGATATACTGCTATTGACAATCTCCATAATAATTAAAACTGAAAAAAATCCTATATATTATAGGACAATAACATATGATAATATTACAAACACATTATTACAGTCACACTTATTGTTTATTGCGCCTTTAGTACTACTACTCTGCAGGCTCAGCTTATCTACGCACTTTATGGCTTTCAGCTTTTCTTCGCTGTCACACCAGGAGAGGCTCGCTTCCCACAGCAAGCCTGCTAAGTTAGACTGACTTGCTCACACAGGCGCAATTATGCTGTTAGGTTGCTGAGCGAAGAATCGGAGACGGGAGAATTGCTGAAAACTCAACTTGGAGTTTAATTGCTGATCCTCCTGCTTTCTGATCATTTGCGCTACAACTTTGCCCCGTGCTTTGACTCAAAGGTGTGCCTGCAATTTGTAGCTTTTAGTCACTGTTTGGTGCTGGTTTCAGCTGTACAGAGGACTGTGTATATCAGTGACATTTGTTCAAGCTGGTTTATCAGTGATTTTTTTTCTTTCTTTTTTTTTGGCAGGAGATTATGGTGAATACACCAGTCTTTTTTCCATCCTAGTATTTTTACATCGAGAATCCTGTTTCTATCCCACGCTAGTTATAGTTCCAGGTTTCCAAATCCAGTAAACTGTTGGGAAGAAATGCAAATTGCTTTTCTTTCTTGGGGCGGTTGACTCTGCTTTTAGCATCTTTTATTTATTCAGAGAGTTGGTATGAGGTGACAGAGCAAAAAGAAACGAGGATGAGATGTGGAGTCAAACCCAGGTCAGCAGAGGAGCTCGGGGCTCCGGAGGATGCATCCATTACCGTTCAGCAATCTGAGCGAGAGGAGAATACATTTCATGTAAATGGGCTGCCATGACTTTCTACATATTTTACAAGTCTGTTTTAAAAAAAGATGTCGCTGCTGATGTTCAGCTGTGTCCACATGCTGTTAAGAGGGTCAGCAGCCTGATGGCTCCCGAGTGTGACGCCGACTGTGTTACATGTAGCAAGGGCCCAAGTAAAGGTCATTAATGTATGGCTATGATAAAAGAAAATACTGCTTACATGTTTAGGTGGAGCTAATTTTCTTTTTTCCTTTTCCACAACCTTCCTACTTTCTCTCCTCAGTGATGGTCGGGTGGAGGTGCTGGGAGGGGGCAGTCTACAAATTTCCAACCTCACGGAGGCAGACGCTGGGCTCTACACCTGTGTTGCAGACAATTCCAACACCACCATTGAAGCCCAGGCCCAACTCACAGTACAAGGTACCTTTATCAGCCTGTATTGTCCGCTTCCTGGTTTAAAACCAAAGGTCCGAACTGGATATCAAACCATACGGGAATATCACAAATGACCCATTTATTCTGAATGTCACTACAAGGATTAAAACATCCTAGTGTGGTTACAAGTCAAAGCGGCAACACAAGCTAAATTAATTCACAGATTAGAAATTAGTGTGAAGCAGCAGCACGCGAGGTTGCTTTAGTTACTAAGGAGAGTGCAGTGGAGAGAAGCTGAGCCTCTCCAGCTTCGACTGAACTCTCAGACCATCCTTCATCACCGAAAACAGCCTCATCTCATCTGATTATGTTTGGGAATGAGCTTATTAAAAGCCCTTCGGACTCATATCCCAGAAGCGAAACAAAGCCACTGAGAGCTCAGGATGAAATGAAATGAAACAAAGTGGATTTCTTGCATGCAAGCTATGCAGAGGTAGCGGTTTCCCAAGCACGTGGCTCAGTCCTGTTGAAAAAGGATATGCTCTTGCAGACACACATAGGCAGTGTTGGCAGTGAATATTTGCCACGGAAGCGTTCGTATCCGTCGATATCTGCTGTGTTTTTTTCTTTCTCCTCATGTCATTCATCTCGTCAGAGGAATAACAGAAGTATTTGAGGTGCGTACCAGACACTAGAATTAGGAAGGACTAGCTGGAATAGAACACAGAAGCAGTATGTAATACAATTTATCTTTATCTGTGTCTTTATGTTATTATTTTTCAGAGGATCGCATCCGTTGTTGAAACTACCCGAGAATCCGCTCTGTAATCAGAGTTTATGTTGGTTAGAATAATGCACGTGAATCCCACATAGCCCATGTGTATTTGTATGCTTTTCCCCGACGAGGCGAGTCAACAGGATTTGGTGTGAAATAACTTTAAAATGGGGGAAACAGCCCGAGGCTCGTTCTGAAGGTTCATTGCATTTCACACACAGCCCCAATCGTGCCACGACTCCCAACCCTTTCTTCCCCAAATCCCTTCATCGCTTCATCACCCCCACCATCCACCACTCTTTCATCACTTCCCGTCGCTTACTGTGATTAAAGGAGACAGTAATGGAAAATCGGATCAGGTCACAGGAGGACATCTGACTTCACTCGTTTTTCTGTCCTCAAGTCTGTCCAGCGAATTCCCTCTGAAATCCTTCATGTTTTCAGCTCAACTCCCGCCCCCCCACCGCTGGCCTCCACTTCCACGGTGACAGGACTGGAGAAGATTGATCAGCTGGCTTGAAATATTGTTGAAAAACATGCGTCACTATAATAGAATAAAGCAGTTGGATTAGTTCCAGTGCTGTTGACTCACGGGGCTAATTGCGTTTGCTTCGTCCAGATTCATAAAGAAACCAGATTGTGGCATTGATTTGCTTCCTTGACAACAGAAGTGACCCCGGAAAGGTCAATTGTTTCCCTCAATAAGTAGTTGCGCTTGTAAAAGACACTCGGATCAATGTGCTATGAATCTATACTAACAACAAAACAATTTTTCCTATGACTGACTCCTTCTAAATTACCTTAGGGCCTCTTCAGCTGCAGTAACAAGAGGAAATTGTGTGTTTACGCGGCCAGTGGCTTTTCATAAACACTGGACAGTTTGTGCTGGAGAGGGGATCCAGACAGCCAGACGGGGATTTGATATGGTAAAGGACTGTTGGGTTTCGCCTGCAGAATGCTTCAGGGTTTGCAGTGCAGCTGGCACTCATCTGTGAAACTAGAGATGCATACAGATTCATGCACAACATTTTTTTGCATAGTGGTGCCAAAGAAAAGATTAGGTATGCACTTGCTCCACACACCTGTGTGCATTGTCTAGCTAATGCATAGCAGGTTCAGAAATTATTTGAGAGTCGGGGACTGTTAAATTTAATTTAACCCTCTTTGAATGTGATTGCCCATCCAGTATTTTTAGTCCTTAGATGTTTATTTTCTGCAGTGTTCAGCGAGGTTATCGTTAACACTAATTCACTGGGCCATATGAATATGCTTTCATGTGAGACTCTCCTATACACAGTGGATGCAATTTGAAATGGGGCACAAGCTTTATTTCGTAGTTTGGAGGAAACAGAAATGGCACAATTTAAATTCAGCTTTATATGACAATTAAAAGGAGCATGAGGTTAAAAAAAACTAAGCAAAACTGTGGGATCTGCTGGTAAAATATACTGCAAATGAAAGTCACTGCGTGGATTTAAATAAGCAATTACTGCAGTGGTTAATATGTTTTGGCTGGTAACTGGTTATTTAATCTTTGCTGATGCAGTGAGTAGCTTTTCATTTTTTTCTAAACAACCACATTGGAAGACACATCCAGTGTTCATGGAAAAGATGCCATTTCACCAAATTCTCTGCCTACATCAAGCAAACAGAGCAACTAAGAAGAATGCTGAAGCTGCTAAAATTAGGTGAAGAACTGTCTAATGCATTACTAAGACCTGGAACAGTGGATGGTGGTCAGCCGTCATTTCTGAGGAAGAAATGTGATTCTAAAAAAAACATTTGATTGGATAGCACTTAAGTATGCTGGAAACAAATCATACAAAATCTATAGCAGAACTCAGAGCTATGTTATAACAATAAAAGTGAGACTATTTACATACTTGCAATGTGAAGATGAGTGTAGCCTATGTAGCCTTATCAGTGAGGTAATCTGGGAAAGAAAAGAGCAGACAGATTGGACTTTGCAATGGAAGGATAATCTGGTGATGTGATGTGATGACTCCACAGTTCCCCTGTTTCAGAGTGGTGGGCGTATCAGGTAAGAAGAAAGGTGGATGGACTGATGCAGCCATCATGCCTCATATCTACTGTACAAGCCTGTAGGGGCAGTGTTATAATCTGGAGTTGCTGCAGGTTTACTTTCTGCAAGAGTAAGTGCCCAAAAAATGAAGTCAGCTGACTTCCTGAATAAACTCAATAGTTTTTCTGTCAATGGATTCTTTTTCCTCCCTGATGGCTATATTCCAACACCATAATGCCAGGATTCACTGGGCTCAGACTGTGAAAGAGCAGTTAAGGGAGCACGTGTACTGGCCACCACAGAGTCCAAACCGTGTCCCCACTGAGAATCTTTGAGTGCTGGAGAAGACTTTATGTTGTTAGTGTTAATTGATTTTTAGTTTTTGATTGCACTTTGGAAAGATACGGTTTTCCCATCGGTTGTTAGTGAAGAATATATGGGTTGCAAAAAGGCCCATAAACACTTACTTGGTTTGAGCATGCCATTACGCAGAAATGATATTGTATTTACATGCTGCCTCGTCTGGCCTCATTCTGTTTCTAGTTAATCCAAGTACTGTCTGTGTAGCCAAAGCCTGTAATAGCTTATACCTCTGTGCCATAAAGCTCCAATGTTCACTGTTAACACCATGTAACTGAGAGACATCGGTGGCTGGATGATATCTGGGTTTCACTGTAATTTTACACTGTATTTCACTCCACCCTGCTGCGGTTAAAGCTCATCAGTGTACCAAAGGAGTGTGTGAAAAAAGTGTTTTCATGTAGTGTTTTGTTTCTAATACATGTATGTGTACGTCTCAGCATGGGATTACACTGAGAAATAGTAGCCTCTACCTGCGATACTTTTACAGTAGAGGTCCAACAAATGTAAAAAGTGTACATTGCACTGTGCACTGTTTGCTTCTTGAGACAAAATTTCACCAGCTTGTACCAAGCAGTAGTCCATTTATGATTCAACAGACGGTACTCTATACTAAGAAAACTGTAAAAAAAAAAAACACTATCTATTGCATATCCTGCAAATCTTACAGCTGTGGACAAAGCAAGGAAATAAACAAATATATGTCTTTTCAATTTGTCACCACATACAAAAAGAAGCTTTCAAAGCGATACTGTCAGCAGCTGTCACACATAAGCAATGGCTGTCTGAGAGCAGTGTGCTCCCTATCTGTCTTTTTATGAAATATAATCAAAGTGTCAGTGAGTTAAAGGGGATTCGAGTTAGAGAACTTTTACAGCAGTACAACTCCCAGCAAGACAGGAAGTTTTAAAAAATGCGAGCCTCTAAACAAGTGTTTACAGTAACGTTTAGCTCAGCTTTCCACTTGAATCACATCATTGGACCCTTCACAGAAACAAGTGTCAGCACCCTTGTATGTGTTTGTGGGATAACTGCGAGTTTGTTTGAGTGTGTGCTCTGCTCAGTATGATTTTGTTTGACATCTCAGCCTCTGTTAGAACTGGCAAGAGGATAAATGAAGCCAAAGGAGGCAGTAGCTTTTCATTATGGTCTTGCATTGCAGGGGGCACCACCCAGACCTGGACTTTCTATATGGGTGTGTGTTTTGTGCAGGACAAAAATAGTTTCCCCACAAACGTACAGTATATGTTACCAGTTTTATGAGGCTTCTTGTCAGTGGCCCTCATTTATGGTATCATCATGCTATCAAGTTAATTGGTCTGGCCTGTAAAAGACTCTTTCCCAAAGGCTGAGCACTCTGGAATGTTTTTACCATGTTACAGAAATGGATAAAAATAGCAACGAACATACAGACGTGCTCAATTTACTCCTTTTATTATAAAAAGGAATTTTTTTTTTTTTTTAAGTAAGTCACTGAAGGTAATGTGAAAAAAGCTTCACAAGACTTAATTTTTATGGGCAGGGCTAAATAAAGAGGTTTGTAGCAGCCAGATCTGCTAATCAAATACATGTGATTAATTCATTGTCTGCAGTTGTGAGCACCTTTTATAAAAGCAGAAGTCTGGGCAGGTTGGATCATTCAGGTGTGTTTACACAGTGCCACAATCTTCCCAGAACTGGATGTCCCAGGAAATTCACCCCAAGGTCAGACTGTGCAGGAAAAAAAAGAGAGCAAGAGAGTGAAAGAGAGACAGCTCCATCTCAGACTCTACAGGCCTCAGTTAGAATGTTAAATATTAAATTTCCTGAGACTACTGTTAGAGTTGTTAGCAGAAAGCCTTTTCTCTCCAAAAAGAGTATAGTTACATGTGAACAAACCACAAGACTTCTGTAATAATGTTTTTTGAACAGATGAGACCAAAGTGAAGATGTTATGCACAGTGCCGTGTTCATCTCGGCACAAATGCCTCCTATAAACCGTCAGCACGGTGGGGGAGGGGTGACGATTTGGGCTTCTTTTGCAGCAACAGGGCCTGGGTACCTTGCAGTCAATGAGTCAACCATGACCTCTGTATACCAAAGTATACAAACGTGAGGCCAGCTGTAAAACTTCCACCCAAATCGGGTCATGCAAAAGCACGATGATCCCAAACACAGCAGTAAATCTGCGACAGAATTGCTGAAAAAGAAAGAGTGGAGATGTTGCAATGGCCCAGAGTTCAGCATGCTGTGATGCAATCTGTGCATAAACAAATTACCTCAACCCTCAATGAGCTGAAGCAGCCTTGTAACGGTGAGCGAGCCAAAATTCCTCCACAATGATGTGAAAGTCTGATAAAGTCATACGTACAGAAACCGTTAGGGGACATAGTGAATCATGGAGTGGACTTGGTTATGAAAACTTTAATGTTCATATGACTGTATGTCACAACTGTAAATGCTCGGCAGAAAACACAGTTCCATTGAGCCCTTCTACTCCCCACCAGCAAAGGCAACGTATGCTCAAAGTATTTATTTTTTTTCAAGGAATAGCTTTCTCTAAATGATGCATTGAACGTTATAAATGTGATCAAATCTGCTGGGTGCTTTGGCACACAGTCATCCAGCTGCCCCTGCAGCCACTTGCAGTTACAACTCGTCCAAAATAAAACAGAAACTTTCCATTTAGCTATTTAAAGAATGCTAATCTAATAAAGGGAAACACCCCTAACACAAACGCGTTTTCCTTTTTTCTTTTTTTCATAGCAGCTGTTATCTTATCCTCTTTCTGACTCCATTGTACGCCTTCCAGTTTAACCATTGTGTTAGCTTCTCATGTGTGGATACAGGAGCCACTTCTCTGACCCTTGGAGGGCGTATGGAGGAAGCATAGCCATAGCTAGGTGTGGCTTTTGTAGTCTAACTTGTTGCTTATTTGGCTCTTAAAATAGAAATGTATTAACCAGCTTAAAAAAATGCATCTATTCAAGTCGTCCCAACCAAAAATGTAGTCATATTGACCTCCCTTCATTGAGAAATGAGCTCGACACAAATATTTTCCGTAATAAATTTGTTTCCTTTTGCTCTTCTACTGAGATCATTGCCATGACAGTAATTAAATTTACATAAAACATAGCAGACCAAGGTTGATGCACCCAATTGCCAGAGATTCTCCTGTAACAGCTGACAACAATAGCCCAGTTTAAAGCAAAGCGTGCATATGCATTGCGAGTAAATCATCAAATTAGTTCTCTATTTTGTTTTCCATGCGCTCGGAGCACTTCCAATTGAAGGTTGAGTAGCAACAGCAATCTGTTTGAGCTCTACTGAGAATTGCTCTGAAATGAAGGCAGAGCAGACTCCTTCCTCTATGCACCACGTTTGCAAGCCCCGCTTTAGCATTTCATTGACGCACTCGTGCCTGCGCTTTCGCTCAGTTGTTGTTATATCAGAAAAATCCACAGATTGAAGTCCTACTCTATGACTCTTCCTCTAACAAGACATTATTATCTGCTCGCTGACTTGGAATGCAAGCACCAAGCATCCCTCTTTCAGCCTTATTGCTGAAGCTGTTTGTTTTGGCCAGGATTAAGAGTAAAGCTGTTATCTTTGGAAGAGCAGGAGGGGTAATTAGTGCAGTCCAAGCTTGACTTGCCCTCAGAGTAAACCCAGACTGCCCAACACTGTTTTTTCACTTCAGGAAGCTAACTGGACTCTGGCCAAGGTATCAGAGTGGTAAAATGTCTTGAATTTTTGTATCCTTTCGCTTTAAGACATAATATATTTACTGCTGTGGCTTACATTTTATGGGATATATGCTGAAAAGTGATTTATTTCACCTTTTGCGTCATCTCGGGAAGCAGCTACAGTACTTTCTTTAGTTCTTTGTGTTTGATATATGTATCAGTACAAATAGGTTTTTCTCCCTCTCTATGACTCAGTTCAGTTTACTGAAGCTTTAAGTAAAGCTATCTCCCCAGAATCCCTTCAGGAATCCTGTGGGGTTTTGTTTTAACAAGCTCATAGCAAGACACGCACATGACCTTTTTGTGGCCCTCTTTTAGTAGTTCACTGGAGTTGGTGCAAGTCTGCATTAAAGCTTCTTTTACTAAGCTACCGGCTCGAGAGATAATACAGCCCCGAAGAGCTCGTATCGCACTTCCTCTGGCTGGTTTCCCTCCTTTTACATTTGTCTAGCTGTTTATTTCCTCTCCCATTTGTTTCCAGTGTCTGCATTCCCTTTAGTTGTTTTTTCTGTTTCTGTTGGGTTTCTCTTTCATTACAGAGTGGTATTTATGCTCCAAAACAGGGCAGCCTGTTTAGAGATATTCCAGCTGGTGGAATTTAGCATTTGTGTGTGTTTGTATATGCGTGTGTCTGTGAGCCATAGACTGCGGGAAAACGTGTTTATGAACCACTCTGGATTTGGACCGATCGCATGGATCTTTTGTCAGCTCCTCTAACCAAAAAATCCAGCTTTGCTTGAGAGTGTCGTTTATGAGAAATGGGTGAGCTGCAAAATCGTTGCACAGGCACCTGTTAAACAAAGAAAACGCACCCAAAACACACACCCTTTGCTCCACACAGGCACCGCGGGGAATTTTCCATATAGACATTGTACCACTGTAAAAACAGGCTGCCAATTAAAGGTCATCAGGCCTGCTGTTGGACTGACACACATTTCCCTTACCCAGCCCTTAGCTATATTGGTGTATTTAGACATTTATAGTCTTTCCTCAGTCCAAAAGGTTCCAAATGTCAGAACACCATTTAGAGAAAATGGTGCATGTCTGCTCAGATGGAGGGGAGTTGGGGGGTAAAGATGGAGAGATAGGGAAGGAAGATTAAGAATCAGGAAACAATTGGAGACAAAGTGTAACAGAGAGAGAGGGAGAGATAAAGAGAGCTGCAGGGCACCAGCCACCATCAAAACCTGTCTCACCAGCAAATCTTTATAGGAGGCTCTGCTACACACACTGATACAGACATTCCAATATGAACCAAACACCCATATGAATGTGGGGAGTGTGCACAGGCTGAGACAGCGTTGGATGTACAGAAACATATGTTTGCATGCATAAGCAAGTGCTTAGACACACACACCCACACCCACACAAGAAAGAAAGCAAAATCGACCCACTCACACATCGCCAGCGGGGGAGGACACAAACCCAGTTATGTACAGCATATAGCAGAAGTAATAAGGAGACAAAACAAGTATCCTGGCATGTTTAAAAATTCCTATCCAAACATTATTCAGCCTTCCACGCAAACACAGACTCACACTGACTCGGTGGTGTCTCAGCCTCGTGTGTCCCCGACACACCAAAGCAAACCAAGGATTCCACCTGACTGTGCTGCGCGCATACTAGAGGCAAATATCCAGGGGACACCACACTGTGAAGCACATTATTCACAGCTCACACGCCTCCCTGCAGGGAACACACGCAAACACACACACACACAGGTGGATACACTCTTGTGCACACGCAGACACACACAGATCGGGATGATGTGGCTGTCTTGGCAGTCAAAAACTGGCAAGACAGCCAATAGTCAATAGACAGTCAATAATAACCTCAGAGGCCCGCGGAAAACCGAGATGCTCATTAAGAAAGCAGAAGGAAGGTTTCAGTATTCTGTGGCTCTGTGTGCCTGTTTTGTGTTTGACCCGAGCTCATACTGCACCAGACTACAGCAGAGCACTTTTTTTGTGTTTGCTTTTAAAATAATTTTCAGCATCAACCTGGAAAAGAAACTCCACACCGTGCTTTATTGGTGAACTTGAGATAATACTGCACATCTTAAACTGGAGGGTTTATTCTCCAAGTGTCACGCGTGAACTTGTTGCAGTTGAAAAACCGTTTGAGGCCATGAGCATTTTAAAGGCCACGTGATGCGAGCATTGAACAGAGTTTGTTACCAAAGTAGCATTTAGCTCGATTTTTGTTTTGACCTTAGAAGTATACGCTCCTTACATAAATGAGAGGGATGCGGAAATGTGTTTGAAAAAAAAGAAAATCAATGAAACTTCAAATGTTTGGCAGATGTAATAATTCCGCATCAGTTTATGTAGTTGTAGTTGCAGCATTGTACCAGACAAGGTAAGGAGGCAGGAAAGGCGGACCTGCGCGTCTTTTGGCTCTGTGTTTTTAGATAGCCGTGGCTTTGTGTGCAGCTTCTGTCGAGTTGTGTCTCTCCCCGCCTTTGCTCCATGTGCTGTGTGTAGAGCATGGAAATAGCAAACAGATGGGCAAAGTGCATTTCAAGGTCAGGGAAATACAAAGTTGACACAGAACCCAATGTGTCCCGTAGCTCCAATAAGGCCGTTATTGTTAAAGAAATGTGTGGTTTTCTTTTTCTTTTTTCCTTTGTGGTTTTAATTACAAAGAGTCTTGAACGCCTTTCTAGCGCTAAATGCTTTCCCCAGCAGTATGAAGGCTAATCTGTTAACTTGTGTGTTACAGTAAATTAGCCCGTGTTACATCAAGCAGATGAAGATTTGACCTCACAGCCTGCTGCTGACTAAAGCCCAAAAAGAAGAACAAAAAGAAAGGACCTTATCCGCCCACTGCAACTAATATCCAATCAGCTCCTGTGAATAGTCGCAAAGTAGATGCTAATAACCAGCCATCACCGCGCCCAGGAGGCTGATGGCAAATCATGACACGCAGCCACACAATAACAATACAGTCATTTAAATTGTGGTCAACGAGGTCGATGCTTATCAGAGGACGCACGGGTGTAGCTGCAGCGTATACGCATGTGCACACATAGTCCGTCTTGCCCTCTTCTCACAACACGTACAGTCCAATTATAGAGAGGGGACGGGGCCCGGGCCCTGCGCTCCTGGTGACCTTGTTCCAGGACAGATTGATGAGGCACTGTATCGCCCCAGCAGATCAAATAACTCCTCTCTGGCCCTCATTAGCAGGACTAGGGGAGTTCGGCTTAGCCGGTGTAGTGTGCTGACAGTACTGCGCTAGTACCAAAGTAGCTGCCTTTCAACCAAAATTGTGTGAACCATGCAGAAAATAATTAGCTTGTTGCTGGATGACACTGTTTACTGTTTCTACTCTCTCTTGGCTGAGAGTTTAAGGGGAAGCATGAAATAATTTCATCTTGTTCCTTTTCCAGCAAAGGCCATTTTCAGCGACGTTTAACGTTCCTTGTTAGTTTTGACAGATTTCACAAAGAAAAGGTTCAATCATTAAATGTAAGTTTTCCTTTTTTCGTGTGGACTCCACAGTTTCCCCGCAGTTCGTGAAGCGGCCGGCCAACATTTATGCCCACGAGTCCATGGACATCATCTTTGAGTGCGACGTGTCGGGGTCACCGGCTCCCACGGTCAAATGGGTCAAGAATGGAGACGCTGTCATTCCCAGCGATTACTTCAAAATAATTGTAAGTTCATTCAGTGCTGATGTGCTGCCTTTTTTATTTTTTTCTTCCAACCTTTCCTTCACCAGAAGTCATTGCGAGAGTTTACATCATCGGAGCGTCACGAGAAAGAGTAGGAAATTGATTAGAACTGCTGCTTGCATTGATACCTGTGTATGTTTGTTATTCCAATTCACTCTTTTTTTTCTTTTTTTTTCCCTTCCTGCTTTGTAGGAGGACCACAACCTGCAGATTTTGGGTCTGGTCAAGTCAGACGAGGGCTTCTACCAGTGCCTGGCAGAAAACGATGCGGGCAACATCCAGTCCAGCGCCCAGCTTATCATCCTGGATCCAGGTATGCCAGACCTGCTGCTAGTGTGCAAATAAGATATTTTCCTCAAGCAGATAAAATCAATTGGTACTTGAGGAAATAAACACAAAAGCTGTGAATTGATGAGATTTTTTTAACAACAAAACAATCAAAGGCAGCAATGACTCAATGAAAGCAATGAAATTCACCGTGTCTGATCGGTTTTGCTCTGGCAGGCTAGATTTGGAAACATCAGTGGCATTCGGACACAGTGATTCTTGTGTTTATTTCTTAGCCTTTAACAGCTAAACCTCCATATGAATCATAGCCGCTGGAGCTGGACTTGTTTTCCCTGAAACTGCTTTAGTATCCCTAATGAAGTACAGCAGTAGGTACATGCAGTTTATTAAAGTTCCAGTCTCATGTCTGGATTTTTTATTTTTTTTTTAGAGAGAGCAATGAAAGAAATAATCTCTTCAAAAACACCCTTTCAGCAAAGGCTTGAAAAACGTGAGCTGTAAAGTTGGGGTTTTCTGTTGTCTGTACAGTTTTCCCTGTTTGCGAACGTCTGAATTCTCACAGCTGTGCACATCTGTGAAAGTGTGAAGAGTGACGGAAACAGAAATAATACCACTGGGAACTTGTTATACCAGAGGTGGCTCAAAGGGAACAGAAGTATATCTGACGGTTGCTTTGCACAAAGTCCATTCCACATCTAGCGTCACAGAAATGCCTCGCTGCTTGACCCGAGCCCTTTACAAGGCTGTGGATATTTTGTCTTTGGACATGTAAGGTGCTTTAGGTAAACATAAGCTCCACATGCTGTATAAAGTGAGAAGCTGCAACATAGCCAAAGACGAGCTTCAAACATGAAGTCCCGTGAGCTTTAGAGTGCAAGGCAGCAACTAAAGCAGACACTTAAGGACAGTGGCTACAGTTGCTGAAAAGTACAAAGTGCCTCCAAAAATAGAAGCTAATGCAGAGGGAAAAAACGTTAACATCCCAGTTCTTGAGGTAGTTTTGTTTCATTACCTCTGATCTTTAGAGAAAATGTAATACAGCTTAAATTTGCCGTCATTTGCACGGTCATAATAATCATAGTCTAACCCACGGGGCTAGTGAAAACCTCGCCACAGTCCTCGCAAACAACGACAACTTCAAGACCATAAACGAGGCGCATTTTCTCTGAGCGGCGTAATCTAAATAAAACGAGGTGGAAAATGAGAGACAATAAAGCGACGGGGGCAGTGAAGGCGAAAACAAACCCTAATACAGCAGAGATCAGAAGTTGTTCGCGTAGCCTTTACATTGTAATCGTTGCTTTACTGCTGACTCGTAGCGTCCCTTTCTCTCGAGGAAGATGGCGAAAATTTAATCAAGCGTGAACCCCCCCCCCCCACTTACTCGAAGCAGGTGGCTAATGAATTAGCATAGCAGTGTCCAACCGGTGGCACCTCCAGCTGTGTCATCCCCGCCGACTGGAGGACATTAAGTCAGAAATAATGATGACCTGCAGCTCATTGTGTATTTGTGTTTGACACCATTGATAAGGGTCTGCCTACTTTACATGGCCTCAAGTCTTTTTATCTTTTCTTTCTTTTCTTTGACTTGAAGATAAATGGGATGAATTACAGAGGCAGCTGGCCTTGTACATGAGGTCCGCCCTGAGCACGGCTTTGAAGAAATTAATCTCTGTTTAATCCATAAATATCACAGGGAGTCTTTTCCTTTTGTTACCGTTCTGATTGCGTACATCTGTCTTGGTCACAGTAATGCTAATCCAGACACACTTACCCCAAGAAAGCTTTCCAGCTCCCTGATTATTCATCAGGTTATTATCCCGACTCTCATCTGATGTATGTAGGAAATAACAGAGTCTCCATGGTACTGTTCATTTTTATTCTGCAAATCGTTGACATTTTGCGCATGTATAGACGCATCCACAAACACTGTATCAAAGTAATTTCCCCTCTCAAAGGTGCAATCTGTGCCTGCAAATGGTTAATCAATGGCAACGTGTTTAAAATCATCTCATTTTCTGCACCTATTTGTGTTTCGCGGTGACGGCTCTGATGAATGAATCTCAGTAGACTCTAGTAAAGTCGTATCTTTCTCCTCGGTGTCTCCTCTCTCTCCTCCTGAGCTGCGGCGTGTGCAGGCCTACTCTTCCACACCCATCTGTCACCTTTTTCTCGAGGCCTTCCTCTCACTGTCTTTCACAGCCACCTGCTCTCTGTGATAATGATAATCCAACACAGTGAGCTTTGTGGTAATTGTGCTGTACTCAATATAGTCCCCTTATATGGCTGCCCCTTCACAGCTGGACATCTCCTTCTGCTCCGTGCTGCCCCTTTGTGTTTACCGCAGTCAGGTATTCCCGCTCGCACCTGCCAGGCTTGAATCATCCTGAAACGCGGCCAGGAAAACACCCCGTCTGCCGGCTGCCTTGCAGTCGGCGAGATAAGCCAGGGACTTGCCACAGGGATAAAGTTGTCTTCACCCAACAGGGAAATCAATGGGGTGAACTGCATCTAAATACCCAGCGGCTGCAAGTTGGCTAATATTCATTAGTGGCCATAATCTTTGCGTCTTGACACTGCCAGCTGCAGTTAAATCTAGCTCCACTGATGGCTGCCACTCGTGGGTGTTTGGAATGGAAAAATGTCAGCTGTTAGCATATGTATAGCATTTTGGCAGTTATTTATAGTGATTCGTCCTCCACATCGATACAGCTGGCTCTAGTAGTTTACAGCGAGCGGGTTTGTGTGCATGCTGCATAAACAAAGAGAAGCTTTTTAAACAGATTTTCACCTTGCTAGGTAAAAGCTTTGAAAGTTGCAGAGGTTTGGTCAAAAATCGGGACCTCAGCCTGCAGTCCTAAACCAATTTTGTGCACATTCCACAGTCGTGTGCAATATAGGTCAACTAGTTGCAAACAGATGTGGTTCAACTGGAGCTGAAATACCAAAAATGGAACTCGAGGGGACCTAATTGCACGGAGTAATGCAGTCTGAGTAAGTGGCTCTTAATGTCCCTTGTAAAGCTGCCACATTCAGACTTGTTGTTTTCTGGAGGCGCTGGAAGCTCCAAGTAGCTGTGCTCGTCAGAGTCATTACGCACTGTCAGCGAAAATAAAGCTACGGCGAAATTGTTTGCCTCCTCACAAACTACATCCTCACAAAATAATTAACAAGTCTGCATATGTGTACCAGTGTTGTTTGTTTTCTCCCACCCCCTCCTAATTGTAAGTTTCCTGAGGTTTATTACATTAAATCCAGATCACATGTACAATAACTAGATAAGAAATGACTGATCTAATCACAAAATGTTCTCACTAAGTGTGTGAGTCAACAAGTGCTGAGGGTTTTATCAAATTCCCGGCAGACTGGCCCGTGCTTTCCTCACAAATTATAAAAATACATCCACTAATGATTGCGTGATGACTCTATCCTGGCATTTTTGATATTTGCCGTCCACAATTATATCTTACTGTCGCATGGGGAGCGACTGGTCCGCTGCAGAGGATGTGCCCTTTGAGGAATTATCATCTCAAACCATCTATTGACAGTTTCCAGCCCTTTTCAAACACATTATTAGTTTATGAGTTGAGTGTTGATGTGCGATAACTGCAGTGGGTGGCACTTAGAGCTGGGAGGGGAAATGGCTCATGTTTTTTTGCTGTTTTTAACTTTGAAGTAGAATTCCTAGACAAAGCAGTTGTTTATGCGATTGCCATCTTTGCGCGTACCATACAAAAAGACTGTGATTGAAGTTTAAACTAGTCCAAGTTTCACAATGTAGTTGCTTTTTGTGTAGTTTTCGCCGATGCAGGGAGGACCGTATATTTTATTTTCAAGTTTTGAATTAGATTTGTGGATGAAAGAGACATTTAGGGTTTTTTGTTTGTTTGCTTTTTGCAGATTGGGATCTTTAGCTTGTCTAAGTAGATCCCCACTTGTCAAAAATTGCAACTTCATGTGTAAAATGCAGAGAGATCTACACTCAGCGCTAGCAAACAAAAGAAGTAGATGTTCTCCTCTGCTGTTTGCCCTTCAGTTCATATCTTTAGCTTGTTTTGAAGTTTGCATAAATTCGAGCTGCGCCCCCATTTGCATGCGAATACTCACATTTGATCCTTCCACATGCCCTGCCGGCTTCAATCTCGAAATACTCTTTCATGACTTTTCTCTGTCCCTCTGTCTCTTCTCTGTTCCCCTCAGCTCACATGAATAATGTTTTGACATTTTGCCTCCTAGTGACCAAATCAAGTACTTCACTGGAGAGCCTGAAAGCTTGTTTGGATGCACCAAGCTCTGAGAGCTCATCTTGTTTGAGGTGCAACTGTTACAAGTGAATTTCATACAAATGAATGGGGGAGGGGAGGGGGTTACACAGTCACACACTTCAGGTTACACAGTTTAAAAACATCAGTCGCTGTGCAGTGCTGTGCAAGACGGCTCCATGAATTTTACATCCTTTCTCCTGTAGGCTAGCACTCCTAGCCGTGTTTCAGGTCGTGTTATGATGAAAGGAGGATGACACTCTATTCCTGATGCAAATGTGTTTATTCAAGCTTTTGTTAAATTCAGAGCTTAAACAGGCCTTGGTTCCTTTCAGCGTTTCCTTCACCTTCATCCTTTATCTGACACTGCAGCCATTAGTCTCCCCTCCCCCTGCCGTAGACCTGTGGCAGCCAACAGAAGAGTCCTGCCTCCCCTCTGATCAGGGGTAGCAGACCCCCATTGAGAGATGGCGATGCGTCATCGATGCCTGAGTGCTCGCTGTGTCCCCTGAGCTTCCTCTCCCTCCATCACTCTGTACTTATGAGTGCAGGCAACAGACTTGTTGTCATGCTACGCTGACATGTGGGGGTGTCCCCTAAGTTGCAGTGATGATGGCTACATGAAGGGCCCAATGAGATACCTGAGCAGATATAGAGTCATTCTCACTGCAGCTTCATTAGTAAATATCAGTTAGGGAGGAGGGTTCACAGTAAAGAGACATTTGTAGAGCTGTTGGTGAGTCTCATCCTTTTTTAATGAGGCAAGGATGCTTAGTCCTTAAAAAAAAAGTCAGTTTGCATCATTTGGAAGGAAGTGGAAGTTTAACGCTGCTTCTGAACAAATTGGGACTAACGTGAGCCTTTCTGTCTAACTAAACCTGCAGGCTAGCTCAGGCAGGGAGCTGGAGCTGCACTATGGCGTCATGGAGGCTCGCGCCATGCCTCACTCTCCTCATGTCAAATACCGAAAATGCAGTCTGAATTAAAGGTGCAGAATTTCCAGAATCTCCCTCTGACATGTCAGCGCTACTGCGCCAGATGTGCACAGCTCCCAGCTGTTTCAGCTCATCCGCCACCCCAGGATGCATCTGTAGACTCCACGGGAGATGTTTACCCATCTCTCCCCAATTTTATACAGCGATGAACTGAATGTGTAAGAGTGGAGAACAGAAAATGCCTCCAACACCTTCTCCCTTTGGAAAACAAAACAAACCATAAATCAAACTTTAATTGTTTTAATGTTAATAAGAACATCGTTGACATTAAACAACTGCAGCACAAAAAAAAACTATCCATAAAGCAAAGTTGTTAGACTCTGCTGAGTGTATACTAAGCACAGAATAGTCCAAGAAAGCTGTTTAGGACAGACTTAGTAGCCAGAGGCAATGCTGTTTACTGTGCGAACAACACAAAGCAGAGAATGCCCCAAATTCTTCCACCTCATGTTCTAAAGAGCTCTGAGAGAAGTTGATTTTTGCAGCAGTTTGTAACACAAGCAGACTCTCGTGTTATTGAGGCTGTACCGCTTTAGCATAAGGAGTCATTGTTTCCTCACAGAGCACTGATGCACATGAGAGATGGAGAGGAACACAGCAGCCTAGATCCGTTGTTGTACAGATGTGCACACAGGAAGGGTTTTATGCACAAATCTCTTGATGCTGAAGCTGCATTGTTGTTTAATACAAATTGAGAGGTACTTGAATTTATATTGAATTAAAGGCAGAGAGAAAGATGACAAGCAATACATAAAAAAAAAAAGGAGGTCCCTAATGTACCAATACTGCTGGCAGTGTAGTGCACTGCAGTAACAGCTCGCGCTAGTAGCAAAGGAAGAAAACTAATGTGATATAGAACGTAAACATATTATGATTACACTACAAATGTCGAGTTTGAGGAGGTACAGCAGGGGAGGGGAAAAAACCCTCCCCTTAAACACATTTGTAACACCGAAGCCACAGGCGGACGATCCTTCCACTACATCGGCACCGGAGCACCACCCTTATTCCCTGTTCAAATCAAGGAGTGAGAATAGGCTGCTAAAAGACCCTTCCCTCCAGCCAGACTCCAGCAGCACTGAATAAAAGCTCGGGCCTACTTCAGGGAATACGGTGTGCTCCATCATCTGCTAGCAGGGTCACGGCCAGGCCAGCAGGAGCGAACGTGCAACACTGTCAGCATGTGAATGTGTCAGCTCGGCGCAGAGCGATGCGCTGTGTTTTCAGTTGGCACGGCCTGCATCGTAAGTGCAGCCTGAACACCAGGCACCGGTGTGAAAGTGTGACTGCTGAGCATATCATGTAATGCCGGGATGTACATGCATGTACACAAACGGTCGCCCCCGGCCTCACCGTATGGCCACAGGCGCAAACTAAATATGTTTCACCGACTGATCCACATAGACTCCTTCATAGCAGTTTGTTAAACCTAGCCTCTGATCACTACTCCAACTTGCTTTTCCTCGACTTCCTTTTGTTCCTACAAGACGCACAAGCGACATCGTTTGTTGGCGCTTTATGAAATTTGGACTGTCGGTCATTGATTCAACTGTGTGGTAATATTTGAGGCTGCTGTTTTGTCCACAAATGTGGACAAATTTGCACAAAGCAAACATCCTATTATGATGAAGAGCCTGTATTGCGATTCAGCAGAAACGGAGATAAGAAGCCTTAATAAGGAGACTGTTGTTGCCACAAAGCATAAGCTAATAAAGTGTATCTGGAGGATGAAATTGCCTAGGGAAAAGAGGGGGGAGGGGAAAGAAAACTAGTTCTTTTCCCACATGAAAACATCAGTAAACACCAAATTTACCTGTTTTCCACCAGCCGAATTTCACATGCAGCACACGTAGCTGCTGCTTAGACGCTGCATGTGCTTTAGAACTACCTTATCGTTACACACAGTGTTACTGGTCGATTAAGCAAATATGATAATATTGTTGTTTTATTAACGGTGTTGTAGTTTTATTTATAAATTCTTGCGATTATGGAAAAGCAATCTCAAAACAAATTAAGGGACAGAGAATATTAATATTATGTAAATTTCTAAATTCTGCCTCATAGCGAGGTGCATTGAAATTCAAATTTGGGGATAAAGTCTTTAAATGTGCACACAGTGTCCTAAACTGAAAAACACGCAGATAAACACACACATACACGAGCGCACAAAATCTGTTTTGGCACACACAGACGCACACCACGTTAGTGATAGTGATTAGTGAATGCGTTTCCCCACCGGAGGCTGTAGGAAGCTGATCAGAGGGATTGTTACCTAAATTGATTGTGAAGAGCTGAAATCAGCCTCCACCAAATTGCTGTTTGTGCGGGTGCTGATGGCAAAGTAAGTGTTTGTGTTGTGGTTGTGTCTCTCAGGGATGGCGTTTGGCACGTGTGTGTGTGTATTTACAGGCTGGGGCGCTCTCAGCACAGGCTGAACTTTTCTATGGGTTGTATTTACTCAAGCGTGGTGAAAGCTTTGCCTTATTTATAAATGCTCTGACGCCTCAGTGCTAACTGCAGAATGTTATGGGTGCCTATTTTCCTCTTGTTTTGCACGAGAAAGTAAAAAAAAGGGATTAAAATAGCTTTCGGTGTACTTGCGTCAGCTCAGGTTTTGTTTGGGGGTTTTTTGAAGGTCAGTCTTGTTATCGAAGCCAGCTTGAGGCTCGACTGCCCGCGTGAGGGCTGGTTTTCACCAACACCTGCCCTTATCTACGATATAACACCGTCCACCTCCAACACACACACTCATCCAGGATGTCGATCTGATGTTTTTGGACGTGGACAGTCCTCTGGGTGCAGTAATTGAAAGTACCGAATGAGACGAAAACATCACTTTCCCTTCACACCCTTCCTTTAGCGGCAGGCGGCTGACCTCTGTGAGCGGCGCCACCAAAGCCGGAGCTCGTATTTTTCCTGTTAGCCTCCACAGCCCCCCCAACCTCCTCACTCAGCTGAGCCTCCCAGTTTCCATAAGCTAAAAGTAGAATAGTGAGTAACGTCACAGTGGGTTATGGACACCCCACTGCTCACTAGCGTAAGTGCATAGCTGCTTCTTGCTGGGCCTGTCCGAGGGAGGCGTCGTTATTGGTGGGAGTCTAATTAGCGGGCCTGTTTGTTAGTGAATCTCCAAAGACAGGGGGGTGCAGCTGCTCTCACTTCTCCCAACATCCCATTTGACCTTTTCAGGCCTTTCTTTGGTTGTTCAGCTCTACTCGCTTTATACATGAAATGCTGCTGCTGCTGTGTATACACACACACAAACGAGCCATAACGTAGAGCTTTCCTGGAAATCAATTACTTTATTCCAGGGCTCTCTCTGTTCCCTCGGAGAGGTTGTATTGTGTTTGTGTACCTCAGAGGTAATAAAAAACAAAGGCGCGCAGTGCAGAAAGAAAGCCCGTTTCCCGTCGTGGGCATCGGTGGTAAAATGCTCTGGAGATCCGCGGCAGCATCCCTGGCTGTTTTTGATCTGCTTGAAAGGCGAGCCCAGGAGACCTCTCGTCCCCGCTCTCATCCAGCATGTGGCGCACGCGATACATGTGACGCAGATTTGAAGCGTGGAAGGTGGAGTGTTGTGCTGTATACCATAGCTGCACGTCTTCATTTGCATGCGGAGTCTGGGCGAGCAGATTTTAGCCTCATGTTCCTTCGTGTTTCTGTGAGTGTGTGCTAAAGCGAGGTGTTCAGGGGAACAAAGCAATCACACCCAGATTAACTCACCAGTGACTCAATGAACGTGTGTTGCATGCACACAGCGAGTGACTACTCATCGATATACCTGCCCCCAGTCAATTACAGCCATCATTTCCAAATAGCGGCGTTTGCTTTCTTTGACGTTGTAGGACCCTCTGGGTGTGTCTGTCTCTGTAGGGTGGAGAGTATTTAGCCTTCCACACTCTCGAGCGGGGATTGTCACTCTACTTTGTTTAAAATCTAAATTGTTAGTGCACCAGAAGGCCAAGAGGGGATGCAAACACAGGCATACCATCCAAAAGCGTGCCTCATAGGATATCTCCTACATGTTTGCGAAAAACCTGCAGGGACTCTGCACAATGTTGACTCGGGACGAGAAAAGTGAGATAAATGCAAAATTGAACAAACGTTGCCATTTAAAAAGGAAATCTCTGCAGGGATTCAAAGAGGCAGATTTTCCAGTGGATAAACTGGAAACACACAGAGGCCCTTCCGAGGTTTCAGCCGCCTGATAAAGAGACCGAACGCCTCTGTCCTATTAAAGCATTTAGTACATCACCACAGGGCATCCAGGTGTCCCATGGATCTGTCAGATGGGTCCTGTCGCATCCCACTCTGTCTCCTGCAACACAGGAGCGTTTGGGAAGAGAGCAGAGACGTAAATACATCTGCGACCCACTGCAAATGCTTCAAAACAGCACTCATGGTCTGTGTTCTCTCCACTTATCGAGGCTATTTTTTAAGGGGGGGGGGTTCATAATTTTGGGCCTCGAACTTCTCTCTGTTAGCGTCATGGCTTTCTTATTTGCCTGACTTTGATGTGTCCCCTCTGTACACATGTGCATATGTTTTTTGAGATTGGTATATGTGTCTTTTAATTGGTGAGACTTCTTTATTTCCTGGGAAAAGTGCTGGATGGGAGTGAACATGCCCTAGAAAGCGGTGGAGGAAAAGGGAGAGGAATGTGGAGGCGATGCTGTTTGAGATTTTTTTTTTAACAGAATAAGTTTGAGACTTTTTCCTTTCTGAATTATGTCAGTGAGTCAGTCTTTTTCCTGAGATTCGAGCTACGCTTTAATCTCGACTGTTTCTGATTAGAGGGAATGCGTGCAGTTACCAATACACTCCACCCTTCAGCAATCCAATACTGAATCTCTGTCACGTCCCCCTTGGCTAGTGATAAGGTGTCAGGATACAAGTGCAAGAAAGGTCCCAAGACAAAGATTATATTCCTAACTACGGGTGTCCCTGTAGTGGGCAGGCTGGCTTGTTATTATTTTCTCTCTTTTATTCTTTTCTTCGCTGATGAGTGTCTCGTATTTTTATTGTTTGTGTCATTGGTTTTCATTTATTGCTGTATTGCTTGTAAAGCAAGAAAATCTTTTTTAAAAATGGAGTTTGTTATTGTTGTCGACAGGGTAATTGAAAGGAACCGAGGGGACTCCAAAAAAAAGAATGCTTGGTCAGACTTTTCCTCGCTCTCGCTCATTTCCCTCCTCCCCTCTCACGTCTCTCTTGAAACATTTGTCTTCTCCTTCTGACTCTTTCCTTTGTCGGTGCGTTAAGGAGCTGCTCAAATGTCATGAGCTGTCAGGCTTGCTCATCTTTCCTGTCTTTTCTTTAAAGAGAGTGAAGGGAGAGCAGAATTTATTTAAAACAAAAAACAGCCACAGTTGTCACCAGGAAAGAAAAACGATTCTTCTTCTTCTTTTTTTTTTGGCTACATTTACTAGAGAACCAATAAGAGTGATCCAGTTTGCAGTTGCTCTGTTCTTACAGTTCCTTTTACATTTCAGAGAATTAATGTCTCCACGGATTGTTTTTGTCTTTGTTCAGCGGAAATTTCTTCTAGTTCTTTGTAATAACCTTCGGGCCTACAGATAGGCTGTTCGGTTTTATCATAATGCGACTACTCCGTGTTTGCATAAAACATGACAAAGGCTGTCATTTTTATTTACTTTGGCTTTCATTTCTTTATTGAAAATGGCAGTGTAGTGTAGATAGGGACGGGACATGAAGGGAGAGAGAGAGAGAAGGGGGGTGGAGGGTGATGTGGAACTGATGACTGGCAGTTTTAATTGACTGTCTTCTTTGTGATGCTGTTCTGAAGACTCTCGACTATGCTTTTTGAGTACATTGTTCTTCTTCTTTTCTTGGCCAGATGAAAGTAGTGACTCAGTAATGGACCATTAGCACTGTGCTACATCAGTGTCTTACGCCGTCGTCATTACCGAACTACATTAGACATGGAAACCAGGCCTGAGAAAATCCATTTTGCAAGAGCCTGGTGTGGCTTGCTGAATTCCTTCTGAAAAGGCTATCTGTAGTTACAGTGCTGTGTGTGCTTCCTGCAGACATTCATTAGGTTTCCGTTCTCTCGGTAGAGGTGTGTAAGGCTGAGCCGGTGAGTTAGGCTGGCTCTCTTATCGGTGAACTCGGACCAGTTTGATGGAAATGCAGCTTTGCCCAGCGACGCTCACAGGGATTATGATGTTGGCAGCACAAGATAAAAGTTATGAGCCTTTAGTCAGAACTTTCACACCGCTCCATTTCTTTATTTCTGAAACGTGTTTTGCTTCCATTGAACGCTAAGACGACCCGTTAAGCATGTCTTTGTCCCAGTTGGGTTTTTTTGCCTGGGTTACCCAGATTATTATGCAGATCTAAAGTAACCTTCCTCGTTAAGCCTTAATGCCAGTAATTCATTACCTCTGGCACGGAGACTAATGACACTATTAATCAGCTATGAATAGAGCTCGGCAATAGCAGTGGGAGGCTGACACCTTCTTACTGTAACAATCCCAGGCACACATGTACAAGAGAGATTGTCAGAAGGACACCGAAAACTGCCCAGCATGTCAATTACCTACGGCGGACACGGTGTATGAAGATGGAAGCCGCTCGTAATGATTTTATTTCCTCGCCCTTGTCTGATCTGTGAGGTGGTCTTGATTCTGTTTGTGCTTCAAACTGAGATAACCTCGAAGTCCACACTGGGCAAGAGTACTGATGGACAAATTCGCTCGCTAAAAGAATTATGGCGTTGAGCAGAGTGCAAAGGCAGTGACCTGTTTCCTGTGTCATCTTAGGAGACAATCTTAGACCTATTAAAAGCCCGTTTTCCTCATTTTCTGCAGACATCAACAACCAGCCAACAACTAGTTAAGGTTAATAAAGTTGAGTTAAAAAAAAAAAAAAAGGAAAAGAAATAAAACAAGGTCCAGATATGCATTTCTTAAAGCTCAACTCATATTCTCTTGTGACTTATTCTTCTGTTTTAATCAAGAAGTTGTGGCTCAACAGGGTTCAAAGCAAAACTGACTAATGTGAAGCAAATGTTGCTATCCGACTTTGCTTTTGAAGTTCTTTCAAACAGTTATCATTTGAGGGAAAGGAGAAGGCCTTTAAAGGCATATTTCATTGCTATATAACCATATGTGTGTTGGAATAATAGTAATATTTCATATTTAATATGTGAGCTGGAGCACAGCGTGAGGTTATCAAGCAGGGCCCTTCTGGTTACTATGAAAGAGTAGCATATCTTTTGCCTTCCAAGCTTTTAATCCTTCTTTCCTGAAGATATGGCAAAATTAGTATGCACATTAAAATCTCTAAATTGTTAATTCCATTGTATTCATCTCAATAAATTAATTCTACAGACTCAAGGGACTCATAGATTATTGCCTGCAGGACTTTACTTTTATACAACCTGAATCTGGAAGCAGAATTACTAATTTCCTGTGGATGTTGTCTTTATCTCATCTTCCAGCTGAATTGTATCTTGTTCATAGAATATTCTGAGGTTAAAACTTTTTGAAATATGTCAACAATGAGTCGTTCCATTCACAGTATTTGCCGGGAGTTCCTACTTGCGCTGTGTTTCTGGGTTGTACTCTACTGCGTTCAGATTTTTGGAATTCAGGAAGCGCTTCCCTATTAAGAAACTGAGCCTTTGGTGATTCGGTGAACCTGGTTCGAGTTAGATGGCGGTAATTCTGATGCTTGTGCGTGTGCGAGACGCTTTATAAATGGGGATAATTATTCAGCATCTGGTCATTTACACTGCAGTCAGAAAGTATTAGGATGATAATGTGTTTTTCATTGTTGCTGGCACTACTCCAGCAAACAGGATTTGAAATGAAACCGTGGCGTTGAGGCTGAAGTGCTGACTTTCAGCTTTAAGCTTGTTTGAGGCTGTCATTACCTTTGCTTGGTGAAGATTGAGAGACGGCTGGGTTGTTTTTTGGGGGGTTTTCTTCACCACTTTTAGAACAAGAACCCTAATCGCAGGGAAAAGGCAGCCAGTGTTTTTCTAAATGGTGTAAAATAGTTTTGGCTGGCCACTGGAGTTCAAACAATACTGGATTTTTGTAGGGTAAGGCAAGGCCTCATCACTCAGCTGACCTAAATCCATCTTTTCAGATGAGAATGAATAAAAAAAAAAACATTCCTGAAATGTGCAAGAAGCGGCCCTCCACATATCCTACACAAGGTGTCGTGCTGATGTCTGTGACTTTAACGAGAGTTTGGATTTCATAGACAGATATCCAAATTTGGGCAACAGTACCTTTTTTTTTTCTTTTTTTTTTTATTGAGTGTAGATGTAAACAAGCTAAAATTGAGCCTGACAATCTGTTTATTTCCCATCCAAAGTACTGGAGCATGCTACAAATTCAACAGCAGTTCTTTAGAGCATTACTCGGTATACACAGAGCCCATAAATACGGAGTTGAAGCTAATGTTTCTTGAGTGTTTATATACAGAAAGTGTATACAAACAGTGTCATTTTTCTTTGGGGGTGGGTCAGAATCTTCTATATCATATGTTGGCTTTTATATGATCACAGAAGTCGGTGAACTCTTTGATACGTAAACAAATTCTGAAAGCCAAATTAGCGGTTAGTCCACATGCTGTGACAGATAAATATGCCAGCAGCCGCTTTCCATTCCATCGCAATTTCTCCGGTAATAACACACCGTTTGAGCACAGCACTTGCCATGCGCCTTTCCTATATTTTCAGCCTTGCCCTCCAGTCCGTTTCCCCCCGACCTGCAAACAAATGGAAATGTCATACGGACTAACATTCTTTCCGTATGGTTTTGTTTCGCCTGCTTGCCAGGCAAATGGAAAGCAGATCTCACGAGGTCCGACCGCAGATTGTTCCTCCGAAAAGGAGGAAAAAAGAAAAACACACACACGCACTCGAAATGAAATCACAAACATTTCTGTGGCTTGGCTGTGGAATGCGACGACAGAAGTGCTTCAGCAGCATCGTTAGTTATGAGAAGCTAAAGTGAGAGGGGGGGTTGGGTTAGTCCGAAGCTGTTTTACTGTAAAATAAAAGTCAGACGGCCACGAGACGACTTTGTCCCTGTCACGACAAAGTGTCTCTCCTTGCAGAAATGCAGTCCAATCATTCATTTTAATGCCAATGATTGGCAGGAAAGCCACTGATGGTGAACGTTAAGTGTGTGACACTATGTTCTGCTCCCACTGCCCTTGCATTAGACAGGTGTGTGTAGATCTGCATGTGTAGTCCCTCCCTCTTTGTCAGCTTTGTGAGTGTAGTAGAAGTGTTGTATTGTGGTTCCTTGTCACACCAAGAGTCTTTTTTTTTTTTTTGTTACGTTGTTGTTATTTTGTTTTTTCTTTTTTTTGTTTCCTCCCTTTCTTTCGTTCCACTTTCATTTCCATTTCAACTCCTCTCCTCAACCTGCTCCTTTTGGGCACCTCTGCACAATATTTCTCCCACCCGACCCCGACATGCTACGGCTGTCTCCCTCCCGGTCTCCCTTGCTCTCATCCCACCATCCCTCCCTCCCTACCCCCTCCCAACCCAAAGTCGTAGCCCTGCCCTCTTTCCCTCCCCCTTCACTGACTCCTAACACTACTGACCATGTAACACCAGGCTCCAGAGGTGTAGGCAGTCCAGCAGGGCCTACCTCCTCGGCCCCCCGAGACGTCGTGGCTTCGCTGGTGTCCACTCGCTTCATCAAGCTGACCTGGCGTCAACCAGCCGAGCCGCATGGGGACGAGTTGACCTACTCCATTTTCTACAGCCAGGAGGGCACGAGCAGGTAGAACGCACACTTTCCTGGAGGGGGTACTAATACACGCACACGACTGCTGGCATCAGCACATTGCTCAAGTACACACACTCAGACCACTGAAATATCTGATTCAAGAAGTTCAGTCACTTAAAGCAAAACCTCCTTCTTAAACAAATATAAACCCCAAAAAAACAAATGTTCAAATACCATGCTCGCTTTCCCCCCCAAATAGTTCTGTGGTAAATTTCTCCCAGCTTCACAGGCGGAGGATTTACTGACTGAGAATAAAATTTAAGAAGCTGAGAGGATTTTCCACAAGTCTTCTTTTTTATGTCTTCTCTGTAACATGACGGTAAGCAAAAGCAAACCTTTAATATACAGAATCTGCAAATACGTGGAGCGTACCGATAACTCAGCGAGGTTGTAAACTAGGTCTCCCGGTCCTGCTGCCAACAGGTGAGCTGGTTAGTTTATAGACCAGTGCCAGCATTAATTTAGCAATCATGCCAGTTTCTGCTCTAGTTTCTTTCTCTCCTCTGCTCTGTTTTTGTGTGTGGAGCAGTGATACAGACGTGCATATGGAGCAGAGTAAAGGAGTTGCATGAAGATAAAGTTAGTGCAATGAATACCTCCGAATGTTAATCCATCAAGATGTTTTATTTTAAAGCTGCTCCCGTTACTGCGGATTTTATATTTTCCATTCCCACTTAAAAAAAAAATAAAAAACTAAACAAAAGAATGATGTGGCAGTGTGGAAAGGCCACTGGGACTCCTTCCACATAGAGAGCATGTGATGAAGAGGGACGTGCAGATGCAGAGGGAGAGTAGCTGTGGGTAAGTGGCATCTCAGCCACTCTAAGGTACAAAAAGGATTATTTTGATGGAAAACGCATTTAAATTGAAAGTTTTCAGAATGGAGGGTTTGGGTTTTTTTGGGAAGTTAATGGATGCCAACTAATGGATTAAAAAAATAATGAGGCTTACTAATAATGACACTTATTTTTAAGACTAGGAAGTCCTGTATTAATCAACTTCATTATCAAAGCCAATGTTACAAAGTGCCTCCAAGAAATACAGGAAAAGAAAATTTAAAGTCTCAGCCAAAAGATAATATACATATAAAATCTAATTGAGCCTTTTACACATTAAAAGAAAGACACTGATGTGACCTCCCTGTGTTGGATCAGGTGGATCGCAAGATCCTGAATGCCAAAATTACAACTAAAGAAATTACTAAATCTATTGTGTATTATAAAATGGTAAAGATGGTAAGAGTCCAGGCCCAGATGGGTTAGGGAATGAATTTTACAAACAGCTCAAGATCAAACTTGCTCCATATCTATTTAAACTGTACAACCATGCATACAATGTGGGCACCTTACCACCAACATTGAATAAAGCAGTTATTACTGTACTCCCAAAAAACGGTAGTCTTGGAGGAAGTGGGATCATATAGACCTATCTCTTTATTAAATTCGGATCAAAAAAATCCTGGCTAAAATACTAGCGAGTAGACTCGGTATGGTAATAGATAAACTGGTACATTCAGATCAAACAGGCTTTATACCAGATAGGAGCTCCTTTAACAATCTAAGACGTCTATTTAATATAATTTACTCCTCTAAGGCGCAACAGGACCTACTTATACTTAGCTTAGATGCCGAAAAGGCATTTGATCATGTTGAGTGGCCCCATCTCTTTGCTGTCTTAGAGAAATTTCAATTAGGACAAGATTTTATTTCCTGGATAAAATTACTGTATAAGAATCCCACAGCCAGAATCCTTACAAACCAAACATTATCCACTCAGTTTAAGCTCAGCAGAGGGACACGACAGGGATGTGTTCTTAGTCCATTACTGTTCACTCTTGCTCTGGAACCCCTGGCACGGACAATTCGCACTCACGCTGATATACATGGTTATGACACAGCATATACCTCTAATACTATATTGCTCTATGCTGATGACATTTTACTATACATAACAAAACCCCAAACTTCCATCCCAGCAACTCTCTCCGTTATTGACTAATTTTGGCACCTTTGGCGGTTAAGGGATCAACTGGGGAAAAAGTAAGTATTGCCCATCAAATTTGAAAGCAGTGAGTGGCTTGCATCTCTACCATTTAAAATAACTTATGTGAAAATTACATATCTGGGCATCTCAATAACAAGAAAATATACAGGAATATATATAAAATATACAAGAAAAAAACACCATTCAGTTTTGGAGGACACTCCCTATCTCATTGATAGGAAGAGTGAACTCAATAAGGATTTCTTCAAAAAGTTGGATGCCATTATTATGCACATGTGTTTGGCACCAAGATATTAGGTGCTCTAAATGCCACTTCACTTTGTTTCTTGCAAACCAGCATTAAACAAAACCTTCTGGGTAATTTAAGGTCAGAATGATTAACTGTTCTGTTACCTGTCTGCGTGCGACCCACCCCCACCCCCCCCTATCAGGGAGCGAGTCGTGAATACCAGTCGTCCAGGGGAGATGCAGGTCACCATCCAGAACCTCATGCCAGACACCAAATATCGCTTCAGGGTTGTGGCCCACAATAGCAACGGCCAGGGCGAGAGCTCTGCAGCGCTCAAAGTGGCCACCCAAGCTGAAGGTAACACTCTTGCTCACTTACTCCTCACACACACACACACACACACACACACACGTTTATATGTGCTCGGTAAACAGGACACATAAACACAAAGCCACACTCTAGCCAGTTTGTCGGAAGCGTGCTCACACTGATGCAAACAGGATGCACTCAAAGGAAGCACACAAGAGGCAAATAAACATTCGCACAAACAAATATTCACTCATATGCAGTATACACTCAATTCAAACAGAGACATCCCATATTCCCCGCACACATGGGCACACACAGAGAAGGCTGTTTAGTGCTGTTCGTTAAGGCAGACCACCCAAGAGCAGACCAGAGAAGCGCTGCATTTTCTTCTTTTAAGCCGCTTCTTGTTTACTTTTGTTTACATTTACTTGAATCTTCCGTGTGTTTGGCTCAAAACATGCCTACTTGAGTGAGGAATGCTGGAAATTAGTATTCCAGATTCCAACACTCTCCTCTTCCAGTCTACTGAGAAACTTATTAGGATGTTTTGAATAGAGGACACATAAGCCCGACTGTAGGAAGGAGTAGCAAAGTGGTTCCCTTCCTCTCCTCTCTCTCTTTGTGTTTGAGTGTGTAAACCTCTCTGTGGCTGCTGCTCCAAAATCACTTGAAAGTGCTGTGAAGGGGATTTCCCAGCACACTGTCAGACTGTGGACAACCCTCTCCTCTCGACCAAGCTACAGCTCAGTCACTGTCACTTTGTAGGTCAGCTGCTGTTTCTCTACTTGTGTCCTTGGTTGGAGGGCGGACGAATCAACACACAAAAGCACACACGCTACATCTTAATGCCCGGCAGCAGGAGCACAGCCACCCAGGGGGATAGCAGTGAGGGCGGGCTGTAGCTGTGCCGTATGTCTCTGTCGCGTGTGCGCGCCTTTAATGTAAGAACATGCTACGAACTGGAGCTTAAACTGTTGACCTGCATCCGAGTGCCAAGCATGTGCAAACCACACTCCCTCTGTATCACTTCTCTTTAGAGACGGGCTTTACACACCTGCACACACACACACACAGTCTCTCACCCTTCTAACATCTGTGCACGCTAACAAATGGGAGCTTCTTTCTTCTGGCAGGAACACCTGCAGCTAATGTCTACAAGATGTATCCAGAGCAGACATATAGCATGTCTGACAGCTGGCACTTGAACCTCAGAGTCACTGCTTGATTTTAAATCCGATGGGCCACAGTACAGACACAACAAGTAACATGTACATATACGTAGACACAGTGTAGTCACAGATTATTAGAACGGTGATACACATTTTGTTACGATAGCTGCGTCTTTGAGCACGCTGCATATTACATGAAATATTTAGTTTGAGGTTCCTGTCTGCTTTCATTTACGTTTGCACCAGATAACCAGTGCAGTTCTGTTTCTCCATAGCCTCCTGCACCAGAGTTATGTAGCAGATCAGCTCCCGCTGCAAAAATAACTCAGCGCTAATTGTAAAAGTGGACTACATCCCATATTCATCTAGTATACCAGCATATTATGAAGCCAGGATAAGACACATATAAATATACATTCTGTTTCTGCTGCCTTAATTTACTAATCAAGTGCAATACAATAAACAGGCTACCACATTCAAAGGTAGCAGGATCCCAGCGGTGATGGGATATTAGATGCATACTGATGTTTTTGTTGAAACTTCCGCTTTTGTTCTGGGAATAGGAAGAAAATCAGCACGCTGGCAGCCCAGTCCAGAGGGGGACAATTTGGCGTCAGTGTTAGCGCTGGGAAATGTGACTGTGAGGTAGCCAAGAATATGTCTTAGGTGGTAAGAACTAGGAATTGGTAAATTAGTTTCTTTCTCCCAGATGAGACACAATAAAAATGAAGAACGGTTCAAGATAAGAGAACAAAATGGTCACACTTGCTGCTTTTCTAATTTCTGTCCACCTGTGATATTTCGTCACCAGTCCAAGTACCCGGCCCGGCTCCTAACCTGCAGGGGGTGTCCAACACGCCGACCTCCGTTTCTCTCAGCTGGGACAAACCCCTCACTGGCAATGGAGAGATCCTCTCGTACAAGTTGTACTACACGGACAAGAGCGTCGGCAAAGAGCAGGTAGGGCGTGAACCACACTCCAGGGACAAACTCACGCTGCTCGAGCGCCTAGCGAAGACTTTTTTGAATTCAAAGGTTTGCAGGTAGCAAAGACATAAACAGGTGTCCAAAACCTTTTGCCTTAAATTGCAGCTCATCTCTTAAAATGAAGCTACAAAGTGCTTCACAATAGATTTTAAAAACCAATGAATTAAAAACACATTAATCGGAGAAATAAGTCGAAAATTAAAGTAAAATTGAAGATTTGCATGATTGTTTTTTTTTATTATTGAATTCTAAACAAGATTGTCCTGAAACATATGTCACACCGCTTGCTTTGCTACGTCGTCTTTGTGTTTTGCTTTTCTTTTATCGGTGATAAATTGCTTAAATCACCTGAAATAAGTGCAGACTTTAAACAGATGCAGCGTGTGCTCACTGCTCACAGTTTACCCTGTGAGCGAGGCATAGTGTGTGAAGCTGATGCCTGATTTCGCAGGGCCCATTAGATAAAATGCGTACAACTGATTGGTTTCTCATACAAATTGTGATGAGGTAAGAATCCCTAATCATTTGCCAAGACCCTTTGTGCTGATTTTTGGCGGCGTTCTTAATGATTCATCGTCTCACAGAAACAGCAGGGCATTGTGCTAAAAGAAAGCAGATATGATTCACTTGGTGCTTCTCTGCAGGACTAACTCTGTCACAAGAGTGGAATCGAGCTGCTTAGATATTGAGTCAACCCCAGCAGTAGCAGTGTGCAAGCCAGTGAGGCATTAAAAAGCCTTTAATATGATAATGGATGAAACGTCAGCCGGTGCACTGAGTAATGATGCCTCAGCTCCTTGGAGGAGAGAGCCAGAGATGAGGTGAAAAACGGGGAGAGATGAAGTGGTAGTAAAGGAGAGGTGAAGGAAGCGGACTGAGAGAGAGAGACACAGTGCTGAACCGATATTAAATATTGAAAGGGCAGAGGGAAGACGGGGACAACATATGATGCAAATTCAAGGGTGACGTGGCCAGAGGTAATCAGCTGACCCAAGTTCAGAGGTCAAGGAATGGACCGCTCTGGAAGCAAGATTAGAGTTTCCTCCAAGTGCCTTTTTTTTCTCCAAATGTCACAACCAAAGAGCTGCATGCAAATAGGCTTGAAGTAATTGGACATGTGTCAGCGTGCCCAATTTGTAAAGCAAAGCAAGTCAAAATCACAGAAGGCACAAATTGCGTCTCTGCGGAAGACGACATTTTCACACCGAATTACAAACACAAATGTTAGCGTGATGAAACGATGAAGGCTGGCGTCACATTGTGAAGCTACTGGAACGGTCCTAAATGTCTGCGTTTATCAGACTGCTGTTGGCTGTGAAATACTATAAAAATGCTGCACTGTAGTGCTATCAGTGTTTTTGTCTTTTTCTGCAGGTAATCATAAATGTTTCCTTTTCGTACAAGCTTCACGTATTCGGTTTTTGTTTTTCCCGTTGTTCGTAAACATCGAGATGTCGGTGAGCAGCCGTGAAAGTAGAGGCGTGTTTGCTTTTTAAGCAAGGGAAGTCGCACGATTCTCAATTCACTGACAAGTTCCTCTCCTTCCCTCCTTTTCTCATTCAGGATATTGACGTAGACGGCCAGTCGTACAGCATGGCGGGGCTGAAGAAGAACACAGAGTACAGTTTCCGTGTGGTGGCCAACAACAGGCACGGTCCTGGCGTCTCCACTGAGGACGTTGTCGTTCGCACCCTGTCTGACGGTTAGTGGACTGATGAAGTGTAAATGTACCAACACTAATTTGACTTTTATTGTAACACCACTGAAATGGTAACTGGAAATGTTCCTATATAGTGCTTTTCTGCTCTTCTTGAGCACTCAAAGCTTTTTGCTTAACATGTCTCACTTAACAGTTTTGGGGGGTTTTTAAGTACTTTTCTGCCTTAAATTCACACACATTCACACTCAAACTCTTTGGGAACAACTCAAGGTTCAGTACATTGCCCGAGGATATTTGGCACGCAGACTGGAGCAGCCAGTAATCAAACATCACTGCTCTACCTCCTGAGCTACAGCCACCACAAAAGCATTTGAAAAGTTGGGGTATAAAGAGTATTGAAACTATAAAATACATCTGGTGAGGTAAATGTGTCATCACACACCGTTTCCTTGCTGTATTAAAGGAGCTAATGTGGATTTAGCAAAGGAGGACAAAGGAGGGTTGATGTGAAACAGGATTCTAACAATAAGGTGACTTGAAGGCAGAAAAGGAAGCGGCTGAAAGAAGGAAGACAACCCCGGCTTCCACATCATGTCCAATCAGCAGTCCAAAACTTGAGGTTCTCAGTTAATGGGGCTCTGTTTACAATGTTGTTCTGTCCAGTTAATTAATAACTTGATTGTTTGAGCTCTGCCAAAATGTAGATTTCTATGTTTTCTTTAGTTTTACACTAACAAATTGTTGGTGTTTTCATTTTTCCACAGTACCAAGTGCCCCGCCTCAAAACCTGACCATCGAGGTCCATAACTCAAAGGTGAGGTTTATTTGTCTCGACTGAAGGGAGCGTCGACGGACCTTTTTAACTTGTTTAGGTTTCTCTGTTGCCTTGTTGAGGACTTAAGCTACAGGTACACCTAAACTGCCTGCAGACTGTTTGTTGTACAGCAATTGCGTTTATGTGTTTGCTTGAGCAAATCCGCCTTCACCCGCCCGCTCGTTCGCTTACTCGCGCACACAAACAGTTGAACAGATACATAGCCCGCAGGCCAGTGCACCGTTGTTGCTGTGTTATTAGTTGCGTCAGATCCTTGTAGCCCCAGCTGGTTAAGAGGGCGTGTGAACCCTCATCGATCTTCTCTTCGGCAGGAGACTCGCCTGTCAGAAGGTTTTATCCTCAGTATCACTCCATCCGTACAGAAACTGGCACGGGAGCCTACAGCTCAAATCTGATAGGATACAGGAAGATGCGGGCTAACTAAAACTGATACTCAGGTAGAATTTATAGGTCGAATGAAGTTAGACATCTAGTTGAAACCCAACATAACACAACTCATAATGAATGTAAGTTGGAAAAGTTAACTTTTCAACCAATATCGGTTCATTAAGTGCAAACGGTTAGAAGTGTGATGACTTACCAGTTTCCAATTCACCCTCTGTAATAGAGATCTCACTTTCTCACTCACCTTTTGTTTTTTTTTGTTAGCAGGCTTATAGGCAACGTGATAAAAAGATTTACTTGTTTAAAAGTGAGATCTCATTTTATCTGGATTCAATTTTCTCTTTGGAGCAGAGATAACTGGATCAATTTCTTTTTTTTCCCCCACAGCTCAGCCAACAAGTCCTGGCATCCTCTCAGTCTTTTTAAGTTTCATTGTTAAATCCTGTTTATTTCAGCCGAGACATGCCGCAGTTCTCGCGTGACGCGCTTTATTTGATAAGGCTGCTGAGGTGGCTGCTGGCTGCACAACACGCCCCTGATTAAAACAGGAAACGGGCCTCGGCTGCCCATCATCTCAGCCATTTGATCTTCAAACAGAGAGCTGTAGGCCTGTTTATTGTACTTTCCCACCCGAGTGAGGGATTAATTTTTACAAAAGATGTTTCTCACTCATGACATGTGAGACAGCAATTGCAAAAAGAAAAAAAGAAGAGATAGGGAAAACCTCGGGGTGTGTGCACTGACTACAAAAACGGCAACCAGCACTTTTGGCCCTTTGCGGGTCGATGCTTAGCACAAGTGAGGGAAAACACTGACAGACAATCCTATCACACACTCCCAGCCTGAGTTAGAGCTAGCCACCCATGCTGAGGGATCCTCTGCTGAGATTTGTAGAGAGAAAATGCTCTCATGCTAATTTTAAGAGTAAAATGAAGCGGGCTCAGTCTGTGGAAGGGACATGAATAGTTTTCTGAGAGGATAGTGTGCGTGAGGCCAGCTGTCCCTCCTCACTTTGGCCCGGACCAAGCGGTTTAAAGCTGTGAAACAAACATCTGACAGATTTCTTCTTTTTTTCCCCTTTAAGTGTCATTCAGTAATTCATCTCATTTTCTCTTTTTGTTGTCGTTGTCTTTCACTTTGAGCGTAAACAAGCCATTAAAAGAATAATTACAGTACAATTATTTAGATACAAACCATTTATGCAATTAGTTCGGTACACCCAACCAAAGTGGAAAAGAGCTAATTAACATTCATTTCATGTGTGGTCTCCTCTTTGGGTCCTGTCAAGCAGAAAGGTGCATCTTTCACCTACAAGGCAACCTGATCATCGTGTTTTCTGATCTTACTTCTCTGGGTTTTTTGTTGTTGTTGTATTTTTTTGCTTTTGGCATCAGCCTCTTCACCTTCCCCTGTGAGTTTACAAAAGTCAATTAAACTGTTTTTTGTCATTAGCGCCAGGAAGGTAGAAACGCAACAGACATGACGAGCCGGGGCCGATAGTGTAATAAGAAAAATGGAAATAATTGAACACACTTCACACAAATTTAATTTGTGCAATTCCCTCGACTCTGCTGGGGAGGAGCGCACGCGTGCCCTGTGCGTGTACTTGGGCTTTTGTGCATCAGTGTGACAGTGGGGAAGCGTTAATTAACTCTTCTCCCACGCTGAGCCACCCCCCACCTATCTCTTTAAACACACATGGGCACACAAAAACTCAGCAGCGCACATCCCAAAAGAGTGCAGCGTGGGCCCGCCAGCAGAGCGTCTTGCCTTCATCTCTCTGCCTCGGTGTCTCTGCAGGCTTAACCTGACCACACACCTCGCTTATCATCGCAACTTTTATTATTCATAGTCATCTCTTCCTAATGCATCTGTTTGCGCTGCATCTCTCGCGCTCACGGGGGTGTTTGCTCGATGTGGGTCTCCCTCTTGTTTGGACCGCGGTGACACTGTTAACACAAAGGTCCACGCCAAGGTGCGTGGGAAGGTGCGATGCCGCCTGCTAAACTGTGAGGTCACCTTTACAGCTACAGGCCCCAAAAGTACTTGCTAAACATGACATTCTGTTTCATTTACACCTTTCCCCGTCTCAGAGCATCATGCTTCGGTGGCAGCCTCCGCCCCTGAGCGGCCAGAACGGGAAGATCACCGGCTACAAGATACGATACCGGAAAGGATCCCGCAGGAGCGAATCTGAAACCACTGAAGGCACCCAGCTTTACAAGCTCATGGATGGTAATGAATAAAAAAATTGTGACTAATGACTTTTTGAATAAATCCGTCCTCTTCCCTCAGACCAGTGGAAGTGCTTATGAATGTATTGCATTTATTACCATGTGTACAGGAAGAGTTTAGCTATAAAATTTACCTCCAGTTACATTCAGTGGGTGTTCAGGTGTGGGAAGAGAGCCACCATAGTTCACATCTGCTAGTAAAATGTTTCTTGTATGTGCTTGGCCTTTTAACCCAGTTTGAAAACAAAGTCTCCAAACCACCCTGGATACGCAGGTTCAGAACCGGGTTTGAAAGACGGATCAGAGCTATACACGCCCTGCAGCTACGAAAAGTCATCCCATCACCAGATAAAAAAGTGCAAAGACAAGTTGGAGAGGAGACATGAACAGTTTTCTTAACAGGCAGTGCTGTGAGCAAAAGACTTTGCTGTACAGTTATGGACACATGCATCACTGTGCACGTCTGCAGGGTGTTTTTAGAGCTGTACACAAAAACAATGACATCACTGTGATGGTTTTATGCCCTCGTCTAAAAGCCCAAAAGTGATACAGATGCATAGATTTACATATCGAATCAGATTTTAAAATGATGGATCCACAAAGAATTCCCCTTTTTGACGTTTTCACTGAGCCCTAAGCTCAAACTTTTATGCTATCAGACTCCATGTCATCTCTATATTTTAGTATCTTTATCTGATGCGTCTTGGAAAGTGTGAGCTGTGTCTGATGGGGTGCAGGATTTTCTTTAAAAAAATTTTTTTATAAATCTCTTATCTTGAGCCTGAAGATGCGTATCGGATGATTCATGGGATTAGTCAGACTAACTGCGGGCCTGTTTATTTACTCAACATCCACACATCAGTTTCTAAACCCATTGCAATTGAGTTACATGTCCTATTGTACCCTAACATTACCCACCGCTATCAGCAAAATATGCACAATATCGCAAGAGAGGCACGGCAGCGGTGATTAATATTAGATGTCGTCTCAGCAACTTTCAAGTGGCCCGGCTTCACGCTGTGTGCTGCATCAAAGAGAATATACACTTAAAAGTTGATTTTTGTAGAACATTCTGTGGGGGGGGGGACACAGGGGTGTTTGTTGGTTCAGAAGCGTTTAGAAGAAGATGTTGTAGCCTCGGAGGCACGGATGGTTAGGCAGTCTTCAGAAGCTACCCCCAAGGGCGGCCCAGAATAGTGGGTACAGAGCGAAGAGAGTACAGGATTAGCATGTAGCGTGCAAATGGGACAATACGGCGATGATGAAAAATTTTGCAGCAAATTAATACAGCAACACATCATTTGTCAGCAGGCGTTCCCCTCTTCTCTGAATACCAAAGCTGGCACCCAGCGGTGTTGCAGCTCACTCTAAGGGAGATATAGCTTTAAAATATGAATTAATCCAGACTACCATTTTTTTTAAACTTCTGCTCTTAGTGTCTCTCCTTTTGTGCTACTTTTTATCAGACACTCTCTTTTTAACTTGTTTTAAAGGCTAGTGTTGTGTTTTTCTTTAAATCCCATTGAATCGTACTCATCAGATGTGAAAATAAAATGTAATCAACTTTAATATAGATTAGGCGAGTTATGGATTTTCTCCTTAAGCCGTGGAGAGACGTATCAGGTATCTGCTTTAAAATATTTGTGTTATTGAAAGCCCAACTGACCCAGCCAATCAGAGCGCACCAGTAGTAAAACCAGGACTGAGAGAGGTTTTAATGGAGGAGTTGACTTGGCGGATCATTTTGGCCAAAGCTCTATTTAAATACTCCAGTTTTGAATCTCAGGCTGATGTGTTGGTGTTGCCCGTCCAGGTCTCGAGCATGGAACGGAGTACTCCTTCCGAGTGTCAGCCATGACGGTAAATGGCACGGGACCGGCCACCGAGTGGATGACGGCAGAGACGTTTGAGAGCGACTTGGATGGTAACGTCAGCTGTTTTACTAAACCGGAAGCTGTCACTTGGTTTTGAGCAATTATTTATTTTAGCATTTATTTTTCCTCCTCATCTGAAGTTTTTCCTGCTTCTCCCCCATCAGAGTCCCGTGTTCCGGACCAGCCTAGCTCGCTGCACGTCCGGCCGCTGGTCAACAGCATCGTGGTGAGCTGGACGCCGCCGGAGAACCAGGACATTATGGTGCGCGGTTACGCGATTGGCTACGGCATCGGCAGTCCACACGCGCAGACCATCAAAGTGGACTACAAGCAGCGCTACTTCACTATCGAGAACCTCGGTAAGAACGGTCGCTCCCTTTTTGTTCTTCACATGTGTTTCTTTCAGCTTTTTGTATCGATGTGTGCACATTCTTGTCCCCAAAATAGTTACACATAAGGATCAAATACTAATGATCCACGTGTCAAATCATTATCAGACAAAATGTTAATGTGATCTAGTTGATGTGATACTTTATACGCTAAGTTTAATTAATGGTTTGTGTATTATAAGCAAACACACAGGCAGACGCACAAGCACTGAATTAATTCATCTGTACCCCACAGTGAGTGTTTAGAGAATTAATAAGATCCTCTCCACCACACGCCTGAGCTGCTAATTATACAGATTGGCCTAATGGGCACACAATAATTAAAGGTCATGATATTTGAATAAAATATTTGGTGGTTTTAGCACTCGCTGTCATCTAACCAGTTTTACCTCATTAAAATGTTCTGCTTCTTCTTTTGCATGAGGGCCATTTCTCCGCATGTGATCAATGCAGCCTTTGGGAAGCTCACACAAACTGTATTTGACTCTAAAACCTACATGATGAAATTAAAGTTAATTCCTTTTAAACCTCAGGAAGCTCTGCTCTGATAGAACCACCGTTCAAGAAACATTTGATTTTTTTTTTGTTCTTCTAAGTATATAATGCGCATCACACTCTATCATCACACTCTACTGCCACAGCTGATCACTGTCTAAATGCTGTAGTAAGGGGGCCTAGAAGATGGATAGAAAAAAGAGACACAGGGAGGAATTTTTCAACCATTTCTTCATATTTTTCTTCCAATGAGGCTTTCTGAAGGCCTTTCACAGTTTTTATTTGGACATCAATTTATTTTCAGTCATTTTTAGTCCAATCCCTTGAACCTGACCATTTTCAGAGTTTCGTCTCTTTAGCCACTTAACACTGACTTATGAATCATTCAAGCATACAAAAGACACCTAACTAAAGGAATGGATCAGCGTTGTGTCTACACATAGCAGATGACTTGGTGAAGAACAAATTTTACATTGTATCTTTAGGCACTTTGCTACTTAGCAGCCTGTCACAAAAACACAGAATTTGTTCTTATTTCTTTAGTAGAATCTGTGAAAAATGCCAAAGATAACACAGTTTGACATACTTAAAATGGTATTGTTGACCCAACAATGTGAATCCCAAAGGGCTATTAGCTGAATATTAGCTGGTGTGAAGTGTGTCCCTAAAACAGAAAACATTTGAAAAAAACTGGACTAGTTGGGTCAAAAGAAGCGGCAGACGCAGTCTAAGGAGCTTGGAAAGAAAAGTGTCTTCAAGACTTTTCACCTCGATGAGAGGCAAAAAGTCCAGACGCTTTTCTTAGACTTCAGCAGATGAACTGCATCTGAATCATGTTTTAAGAGATCAAATCCGCCAAAGACCCACCAAACATACACCTGGCCTTTCAGCTGATCCATCTGATAGAAGAAGAAACATGTAAAGAGATGAGGGTTGGCTCAAGACTTTTACACAGTACTGTATATGTGCATAATTGAGGTCTCTATTATAATGGCTGTAATAGGACTGATTGTATTGAAATACTCGCTCTGCTAATATTGCAATCTCAAGCTGAGCGTCTCAAGAGTTTTGGTTGATGAGGTGACTGCATCAATTTATTCCCCCCATCCTTCTCTTTCTCTCACAGACCCCAGCTCCCACTACGTGATCACACTAAAAGCCTTCAATAACGTGGGTGAAGGCATTCCTGTGTACGAGAGCGCCGTCACCAGAGCACAGTCAGGTAGGAACCAGACACATCCACATGTCGAATGGCTTTTCTTATTTGAAGCGATAGTGGATTTCTTACACCTTGAAGCGCTCAGAGGCAACATTTGAAGTGGTCACATTTAGTCTCTTCATCTTGTTGTTCTTCAGATCACATGTAATGTGAGCAGTGCTCCTTGCACCGTGTGGCTGTAAAAAAAAAATAATTCTGAGTTACAGTTATTCGCTCTCTCTAATCCGCCGTCATTATCAGAAAAAATGTGTCTCGACTTCAAATTACCAGACAGATAATGGGTCATCGGGGAGTCTCACTGCTCTAATTAACTCTCTTCATCATGGCCCCCAGAATACTTGAGTCTCTTTTTAATCAAGTGAGCAAACCCCTTAATTTTTTTATCCCAGACTATCAGTCCTGATGTGAGAGTGATTATGGATATTTTAACCAGGTTGAACGGCAGAAGCTTTACTTGAGGTTTTTTTTTTTAAGTAAAGAAGGAAAAAAACCTTCATCAGGCAAAAGAAGAATATTTTATGCAGCGACAAGTTTGTATGAAGTCTTTCATAACCGACTTCAAAAGAGCCTCATCACAAATGTTCATTATGCAATGTTAGCGTAATGGGATTTTGGCAGACATCAGCACTGACCTGAAATATCCAGCATCAGTCGAACTCTGAGACGCAGTTTTCTCTGTGCTGCAGACTAAAAACAGCCGCAGAATATGGACAGTCCTGTTAGGCTGCCAGCCACACAATTAAAAGTAGGACTTAAGTCCCAATCCTGGGTGCTTGACAAATGATCTTAAAGCGTGAGGCACTGCCAGTTAGACTGCATGTTCGTGGAGTTCACACAGATTATGTGACAGTGTCAGAAGACAGCCAGCCCATGCACCCTGGGGTGTCCCAGAATGTGGGCTGCACCCGCCTCTTTTTCCCATCCAGCCTCCCACCTCTCCGCTCAGCCTTGATCACTCTCAGTTTGTCTCTGCTGCAGCACTATTGCACCAACCAATTGAGGAGGGGTTGGATGCTGGATGACTTGAATCACGTCAACATGCGTCGAGGGGGGGTGGCAGCCGGAGTGCGCGCACACACTCGCACGCTGTCATACTGTACCCTTCTCTCTATGACGCTTCCTCACATCCTCTCACATACACACTCACATACAGAGCTGTGCACACGCAGACCCCCTGTGGTGGCTTTGGCAACCCTTCGTCAGATCCAAACGTTTCCTCTCAAAGCAGAACCAAAGCCTACCACCATCGTCTGCTGCTGAATCCTCGGGGGCGCGTTCCCTTCCTGCCAGTTTGTTCAAGTCGGGATTAAAAAGACAAGCTGACCTACATAGTACTTTTACTTTTGAAAAAAACTGAGGAAAACTTGGTGAACTTTGGTTGAGAAAGTGCTAGGCTGAATACTTTATAATACGACGCTTAACTGAAAAGCAGGAAATGAAATATTTCACCTCTATTTCAAAAAGGTGTTTTTTTCCACAAGGGCAAGTCAGCCTTTTCTCCTTCACAATATTGAACGCTGTATTCTTCCAGCCTGGGTAAAGAAATGTAGCTTGCATGCCACTCCAAAACCTCAGTGCCTCTCCACAGCCGCATGAATGCTTGGCGCTTCATCACGCACACACAAACTCTGTGACTCAGTCTTGGGCGTATAATGAGGGCAGCTATGTACAGAGGCATCAAATGGAGCGAGGCAGAGAGTAGAGGGCCAACAAGTAGGCTGAGGAGGAGTGTCATCACGGGTGACGGACCAGAGCTTTTTCTCCAGTCACAGCTAAACCAAGGACAGAGCTGTGAGCAGTGAATTCACCGGCCACGAGGTCATCTTAAAGTGTTTATCATTCAGCATGATGGCCAGCAGCTGCCTGTTGGACCCTTAGTTTGAACCCCACTCAACATTTAAAAAGATATTAATATTACACTATGGAAGCTTTTACTTAATTACCTCTGGTTGAGTACTGCTGAGAATTGTGCAAACTGGAGAGACAGTAGTATTATGATATTGTTAGTATTCAAGTATTTGTGTTTTTTTACTGAATTATCTATGCATTTCTCCAAAATGCACCACACATACACTCACCGGACACTCATTTGGTACATCACACTTGTAATGGTTAGACCCTCTTTCCCTTCAAAACTGCTCTAATTCTGTTGACACGCATTTGGAAAGGTGCCGGAACGACCATATGCTGTATGCTGTTAAGATGACTTCATCACACAGCCAATCTGCTGTTCCCCCACCTTTATGACAAATTCTGACCCATCCGTCTGAATGTCGCATCAGCCGCCGAGGCTCATAAACCTCATAACGTTTTTTCCAGTGTCCTACTGTCCAAATTTGGTGAGGCTGTGAGAACCATGGCCTCAGTTTCCTGTTCTTAGTGGGAGAAGTGTGTGGTCCTCACCGCTGTAGCCCATCTGCTTCAATACGTTGTGTGTTCAGAGATGCTCTTCTACACACCCTGGTTGTAATCAGTGCTAGGAGTACTGTTACTGCTGCCTTTCTATCAGCTCTGGGCAATCGGCTCACTCTCCTCTGATCTCTGTAAACTCAGCAGTTTCTGAAATACTCAGGATGAGCATCACGTTTTTTTTTTGTTTTGTTTTTTTTGGTTTTTTTGGGGTGGGGGCTCTTTATCTTGTTTACATGCCTAAAAGCATTGAGTTGCTGTCATGTGATTGCCTGTTTAGATATTTGCATTAGCAGTTGAGCAGGTGTACCTATTGAAGTGGCTGGTGAGTGTATATCCTAGTATAAAATTACCCATATTAAGTAAAGGCACTAAGCACAAAGCTGACTGTCTGAATCTAACACTTTTAAAGATGTTTGGTCGCATATATTTTCAGTTGTATATTTTTAAAAGAGTATACAAGTCATTGTCTAGCATTGATTCTAAGAGGGACTGCAACTGGAAGTAGGGAGCAACCAACCTCGCCCTCTCGCAGCAAGCTTTCCACCTTTGAGCCGCACAACAAAAGCAGCAATATGACACAAGCCCTCAACCGCAGGACCATTTGTTAGTGTCTCTCCCCTCTTCTGTGCCTCCAGGCTTCTTCCTTAAATCCTCAGTTTTCCTTCTTCAGTTTTCAAGAACATAATGCGCCTTCTCGGCAGCTCTCTGGGAAGATATTCCTGGGCACTCAGTGTCCCGTCTGTTCATCCACTTTGCTTTAAAATGTTGTAAAAGCTCCATGATGTAAACATCTGTAAATGCGTTTTGACTCTTTCTTTGAAATGACTGGGTTGACATTAATATGTAACTTTTGGCAGCGGGATTACGGGTGTCTTCTTTCACTCCGGTTTTCCATTTACTGTAATCTTTTCTTAATGAATAGAGTATCTCTTCCTCTCTTTCCGTAGTGCTACAGTTGATAGAGCAGCACATACTGTACTGTAGCTTCTGTAGATTGGTCTTATTGTAGAGGTCAGTGTCTGTTTTTCTAATAGAATCTTCTCTCTCCTTCTTTTCACCCTTCCCAATCCCATCCCTGTTGCACTTAACCATCCACCTCCCCCTCCTCCCTCACCATCGTCCTGCATTTTTAACGCATTAACCTTATTTCTTCCTCTGCGTCCCTCCCCACGTCCTGTTTTGGCTCCACTGTCTGATCCACCACGCTTCACATTCCGTTTTAATTTGCTCATTTTAATTTTTTGTGCGCATGCATGTTGGGTTTTATGGCCTGATGTCCTGACCCTGTAGACCCCGATGTTGACCTGTACGACCTCTTACATGCTCCATACACCCCAGTACCAGACCCTCTCCCCATGATGCCGCCGGTGGGCGTTCAGGCGTCGGTGCTGAGCCACGACACCATCAAGGTGACCTGGGCCGACAACTCGCTGCCCAAGAGCCAAAAGGTTACAGATAACCGCTACTACACAGTGCGATGGAAGACCAACATCCCTGCCAACACTAAAGTGAAGGTAAGAGATTCTTCTTTCGCATGATTGCATTCAGTTTATCAGATTTACAATTCGACATCAGTTCTTTAACCAAAGCAGGTTTAGTTAGACTTTTATTGTTTTTGGGTTTTTTTAATCTTTGGAGCTCATTCAACTGTTTCTGGTTCAGTTCAACGCTTTCAAATAAGCAACACATTTAGCACGGAGAACAAGTCAAATCAGATCGCTGTGTCCAAACATTAGTGATGCAGCAATATAGTACGATTTCAGTTTATTTCTGTGCATCCCTTCATATTCGTATTGATGCGCTGAAAATAAAAAGTGATGTCATATGAGGGCATATATAATTAAGTATTCCCACAGCAGCTCCCAAGCTCGGGGGCAGCATGGTATTTGTACAAGTGTGATGATCTGTTTTCATTCAACCTTTGAAGGGCTATAAAGAGGAACTGATCCTCTGCTCTGCACTTTTATGATCATCAGAACTCAGAACTTGCTCTTACATGATTGGTCGTCCTGTTCGTTAGGCTCGTTACTCTTACATGAAGTTAGCTTTTTTTTAAAACAGCTGGATTCTGAGTAGAAGTCTTTGTGTTATCAATGGCTGGAGTAAACAGTCCTTTAGCAGCTACTTTGTCAAGCAGAAGAGCAGCTGGTGCGTTTGTTTACAGTGCAGCCTCACACACTCATGTTCCTTTCATAAAGAAGCCTGTCAGCAACTGGTTTTCCCCCCATCTTTCCACAAGCAGCTACAGTCTGATTCCTTTCTGCGCTGGATGAAAATACAAAAAGTTGGTCAGTTACGTCCATAGGAAGTCAGACGTGTGCAGCTCCATCGCTCCTTTCAGTTTTAAAAAAGCTGATTCATTGAGATATTAGTTTGAGTTAGCAATAGCTTAACTTAGAATGACTCAGAAGAGCGATCAGCAAAGGGCGAGGGTGAAAGCAAACACTGGATCATATGATGCTGCATTTCCTGTAAAATTTAAATCAAGCAGGTGGTTAAGGCAGATCCCGAAACTAACAGACATTGGCACAGAATTGGATTAATCAATTAATCGCTTGAACAGCACCCTTTGAGTTGAAGCAGTTCAAGGACTGGCAGGATTGCAAACGTAAGTGGCCAAACAAATAGTCATGAACATGAGAAATGAAAATGAGGGAGTAACAATGTCAAGAGATGTATACAAAGATAGTGAGTGATTGTACTTGAACAGCTCAGCTAAACTAAACTTCATTTGAGGAATTTAAACAAGCAGATTTTCCTGTGTTAAAAAAAAAAATTGTTTTGGTTTGTTACAAAATCCTAACAATAGTTCTTCATCAGTGAAGAACACCACATGAGAATCGTACATTTATTTACTGGGATTAGTGTCCAACAGATGCAAATCAAGAGGCACTCTCTCTGAAGAGTTAAAATATTTGTAGTGACTGTGAGCCGAGCCTTGAACAGGCTGTTTGAGATTCCGATTCCAATTCCTGAGCTGCAGCTCAATTATGATGATTACTTATCTCCAAATAATAGAGCACAGCGGGTGTGTGTGTGTGTGTGTGTGTGTGTGTGTGTGGTCCTTGTATCATGCATGTGTGCAAACCTGTGACCGAGCAGAGCTCAGATAAAGGCCGGCGTTTCCCGATAAATTATTCAACAAGGACGAGGCGAACTGAGAACTAGAAAAAGAGAGCGTAGATCTGACGGTGCATTCTCCATACCGCCACCTTGAAAGGTGTATGCACAAACGTACGGAGACTCAGTATCCAGGTCTTGCACCGGATGCTGGCACCCAGTGTTTTTTGTTTGAGGCTTCCATTGAACTGCAAAGGTTTGTTGTCACTCAAAGTGAAATGGAGGGAGAATTTGAGCGATGCCTTGTTACACAGCAGATTCATTAACACAATGTAAATCCACAACAGTACAGATATATGGAGTACTGCTCAGCTTGCTGCCATGAATGGATGCTTAAAACGTTTTGTGTCACTGAGGCTCATCACCAATCTAATATATTATGATGTCTATTAGAGAGGCTCTGAAACTTTACAGTACATCGTGTATGTAAACATAGCTGTACTCAAGAGGTATACCAGCAGTAAAGCCTTCACCTTAATGCCTCCCTTAGTGCAAGTCCACAGACACGCTTGTACATTATTGAAGGGATGACTGCTCTCTAACAGGCTGCATGGTTCTAAAGAACAGGGTGTTTTCATTTCCTATCCTACTGCCCTCTGTTTGACAGCCCCCAATGGAGAGCTGCACTTCTGCCATAGCACGCAACATTATAGACAGGACACTGGAGAACCTGACTCTGTGCTGCTACGACTACTTTTTTTCTCATGCTGGTTCATCCCAGTGGAGCTCGAGATAAATGTTGCGTAACTTCAGATTCTAAATAGTTCACTAGCGCTTAATAACGTATACAGATGTTTTGTAAATGATGCACTTTCTTTGTGGCACTGTGCACTCAGTCCATTGCAAAAGTCTTGCAATAAAACCCCACTTCATGAAGGTTTTAATGTTCAGGATATTAGTTGGTGGTTAAAAATGTAATTTATTTTTAAATTGACAGGTTTTGTTTTTTTTTGCTTTTGTTGTTTACCTGCCATATTTACTCTCAATGATGTAAATAGGCCCTGTTTTGGCTGTAACTGTGAGGTTGAATTAATACCTCTTCGGAACAGCTGCAACAAAAACCCAAGCATTATAAACACGGAAATTATTGCGGGACTGTTTCATCAGACCTTACTCATTTTAGCAAGGCGTACCTAATAAAGTGAAAACTGAGTATTTCGTATAAACATGATTGAAACCATCAAAAGATGGAAAGGATGTGGTTCCAAACACTGGATAGTGCACATAATGCCTCGTGAATGTGAATGCTTCACACTGGTAATTTATTTTAGAACTAAAACAGGTCTTACTGATCTGTGGAGCTGGTTTTATACTTGAAGGAGCATTTAAATGATTCTGAAACGCCGCCTTGCTTCAGCTTCTCAGTCGTGAATGTTTTTGTTCTCTCTGAGATTGAAACTTGACGTGTTTAGTGTTTGGATTGTTAGTCTGGAAAAGCAAGACATCTGCAGGTGTTATTCAGTTAGTAAAAATCACACAGCTCTATTCTTTTCTCTGCCGGAAAACAGTTTCCAGGGTTGTTCGGCGGCTCTGCCGTCTCACAAACTGATTTCTTGTTTGCCGCTTTTGCTCGTTTTTCCCCAGATGGTCAACACCACCAACCTGAGCTACACGGTGCCAGATCTGAAGCCCAACACGCTGTACGAATTCTCCGTCATGGTGACCAAAGGCCGCCGTGTCAGCACATGGAGCATGACAGCCCAGGGCACCACCTTTGAGACCAGTAGGAGCACTGCAGACACGCAGACACAAACAACCGCGCATAAACACACACAGCACATACATGAGTACAAAGACACGAACACGACACCTACGGTGTAACGAGCCCCCCTGGCTGGCTCAGGAGTGACATTGTACTTCTTGCCGACCAAGGAAGGAGGAGGGGCAATGCTTGAAGATTATCAAGCAAGCTGTGACTCCACAGTGTAGTCCAGTAAAAACCAAAGACTGCCATTAACCCAAACAGTGAAAAGTAACTAAAATAGAAATTAAGGAAAACTGCAGCAAAGTTGGGGATTAATTGCAGGTGATAATTTAAGGAGAGTAGGTAGGGACTAACCATTCTTCCAAAATGTAATAATATTAATAGAAATACAGTTTATATTAAACTCTGGACCAGGTGTCTCAGCCTGAAGAGCAGTAAAAAATTCATGGATACAGTCAGTCTCCCTTAGACTACTTTTGGCTGGTCTTTCATTCAGGAGGGGTAGCCTGTTTGAAAAGCCATAAACTCCCTTTGTGTGTGTGGGTTTGTTTGTTTTTTTAAAAAAAGCTGGCTGCATAACTAACAGGTAATCAACCAACAAGCAAACTCTCAGTACCTGTACGACTTTAGCTCTGTGGGTGAGCAGGCAACCATATGGCCAGAAGCCAGTGGCCCAGGTTCGAATCCAACCTGGGGCCCTTTGCAGCGTCTCCTACCCCCTCTCTCTGCTTTCCTGTCTGTCTCCACTATCGCTATCAAATAAAGGCAAAATGCCAAAAAAAAAAGATAATATTTAAAAAAATAATAACCTGCTTTGAGATTACTAAAAGAAAAACAATTTCTTTTAATCTCTTGCATAAATATTTTTGAGTTTTCTAAAGGAAAGGTGAACAGCGTTTTTATTTCAGCCCACCCGGGGTTTGTCTCACAGCTGAGGAAATGGATGCTATTGTGTGCGTGTGCATCATCAACACACCCACACACACACACAAGTATAGTATATAAAAACTGTAGCTTTTTAGTCCAGGGGGAATACTATCAGCATAAAACTTTCCACATTTTATTTATATCCTGAAATGAAAGTTAGTAGTAGGAACATGTGCATGTGTGTTATTTAACCTTCTCATCAGCTCGAACAATGTCTCGTCTCCATCCCTGTCACAGCTCCCAGCTCCGCCCCGAAGGATGTGACTGTGGTGAGCAAAGAGAACAAACCACGCACCATAATTGTCAACTGGCAGCCTCCCTCTGAGGCCAATGGAAAAATCACTGGTGAGCCCCAAAGCCTCTCTTGTCCTTCACACAGATTTCTCACTACTTATTATTTTGACCATTTTGTAGCATCTCTGCACTGCAATGGACTCACATTTAGGTGAAGAATTGATGTGCAGATTGTGAATATGTCTGGGAGCTGTCTGATCACCCAGCTGCAGACTGATATTTTTTCTGTAAAAGTAGATATCTTTCAGAAAAGTATGTAAATGCATCACTCATGCTCTCCTGTTGGGGCTCTTAAGAATAAAAACAATATCCGTGATCTTACTTTAAAACTACATTTTAAACAATTGCTCGTTGTTCTTGGCGTCTTCTTTTGTAGGCTATATCATCTACTACAGTACAGATGTAAACGCCGTGGTCCACGACTGGGTTATCGAACCAGTGGTGGGCAATCGTCTGACTCACCAGATCCAGGAGCTAACGCTGGACACCACCTACTACTTCAAGATTCAGGCCCGAAACTCAAAAGGCATGGGCCCCATGTCTGAGCCCGTGCAGTTCCGCACTCCAAAAAGTAAGTTTATGTGACGCACGTTTTTCACATGGCAGCATTTACAGACTGTTAAACAAAGTCAAAGGTCCATCGGTTAAATAGACGTTTAAGCTCTCTAACAAAAAGAAATGAGGACTGTGAGATGTTTAGTCATCACGTAGCTTTATGCATGTGTAAATAGGCAGCTCTTGGCTAACATATACACAGTACACAGCTTCCATAGCTGCCGTTATGTCAGGGCTTTGGGTTAGTCGTGGTGTTACTCTGCCCTCAGCTGTCTAAAAATCAACAAATGGGCCTTCAAGATTTTTGTTTTCTCAGACACAGTGACCGTCCTCGGATTGCACCGGCGTATTTATGTGATGTGATTTAAATTACAGATGGATTTTTTCCATAGAACATTCAACACATCATATAAGCTTAAATACATTTTATTCCAAACACCTTTGAGCACTTTTTTTATTGCTGCGTGAAACTCGTGAGCTATAACAAGGATGCTTTTCAAACCTTCTTGATTAATTTGGCTTGGGCTGCTAACTGATGAGTCTGCTAAGCAAATGTTGTAAAGAATATTGTAGGTTCATTTTGTTTCTGCTTCTTACGGCTGATTTAGGTTTTAGCTGAATATATTTCATAAGCATCCACTCTTTTTAGAGAATGCTAATATTTAGGGCATAAAGTCAGTGTGTGTTGACTGTAGGAAGGTATTATATATATCAGTGTGTGTTTTAACTTCTGTATATGTTTTTCAATATACTTTCCTCTAATGTCAGTCTGGTTGTTTCTAGCATACTCTGTTTGGCTGCTGTCTGGTTTTCCTACTGGTTTTCCTTCCTATAGTTTTGCCCCTCTCTTCCTCCTCCTCACAATCCCCATCTCTCACTTTATTTCTGTCTCCCTCGCTGCTGTTTTCAGCTAACCACTTTTTTGCTTTTTATTGTCTCTCCCTCTCTGCTCTCCCTTGGCCTGTTAAGCTGAGTCCTCTGACAAAATGGCTAATGACCAAGGTAAACTCGCTCTCCACACTTTATCACTGCTGGACCGCACCCCCTAATGTTTCTCTTTTTCCAAGGACCATCTTCTACGCCAATTTAAAAAAAAAAAAGAAAGAAGGAAAGAAAAACTTAGTCCGTGTGACTGTGCTTGTGTAGTTTTTAAGATAATAAACATTTGACAGGCTCTATGTGGTGATAGAAAAGACCATTAGAATGACTTTTTGTTTTTCACCTATCTTGATTCAGCCTCAAATCTCACACCAAAGATGGGACCTTCAGGAAACCAACCTCCACGGGACCCTGTTCCACCAAGTAAGATTATAATTCCTCCTGCCTTATTTAGTGCTCATGCTCAGTTGTCATGTTGTCAGACACTACAGTCGTGCTGTAACCTGGACAAAGTTTCCCAAAAGTGTCCCCACGACTGAACAATGTAACTCAACCAACTCTTAGAAATGATCATAGACTAATAATTTATCACTTAGACGTGACTTATAAGTAACTATAGCCTCATATTTGTTTCAGTACAAATTTAAAACTATTTATTCTGATCTTGCATTTAATTTTTTTTTCTGTTGACGTTCATACAGACATTAATGCTTAAAAGTTTGCACTCTAACTTTGATTTTCTCTTGCCGAGGAATTAAAGATGGGGAAAATCATATCCTGGTCATTGTCATAATCATCTCAGTGGGAGCCTTCACCATCATAGTGGTGGTAGTGGGGGCTTTCCTGTGCACGCGGCGCACCACATCCCACCAGAAAAAGTAAGACGCACTGTCCCGCTTTTACATTGCATGCTCTCTTTCTGTCTCTTTGTAATATAGATCTTCTCACTCTGTTTTATTAACCTACAGATCAGCTCCCTCCAGTATCTTTGACTGTTTTGCTGCTGTCGCTAACAGCTCTGTGTTCTCTCTGATAGAAAGCGGGCTGCCTCAAAATCTTCCAACGGCTCTCACAAATACAAGGGGAACTCCAAAGACCTGAAGCCACCCGATCTTTGGATTCACCACGAGAGGCTGGAGCTTAAACCCATGGACAAGTCGCCAGACCCCAACCCAGTCATGACTGAAACCCCCATTCCCCGCACCTCACAGGACATCACCCCTGCTGACAGCGGATTGGAGAGCAACCCCCACCTGCAGCAGAGGCGCAACTCCTACCGTGGTCAGTCTTGCTCAAGGCGGAGACTTAAAATGTGATGTTTTGGGAAAAGGGATGAAAGCGAAATGCTACCCTTGCTGCCTGAGCTTACATGCATAATAACATTGAGTAGACCTCTCTAGTTTGGCTGCAGACAGAAAACTACATTTTAAGAGTGTGACTTAAAAAAACGATGATTTTCAGGTAGGAATGAGGTAATATCCTCAGGTTTGCTTTCAGGAGGTTGCTGGAGGAGTCCTGAAGAGGTTTTTGTGTCATGAGTCAACACCTGTTCAATTTCTGTTGTTTTCCCGTGATTATCATGCAAAACATTTCATGCTTTTCATACATGCTGCCCATTACTCGTCATGATGCAGGTTTCTGCAAGTACAGTAAAGCTACTCAATGTAACTGTGACATTTAAAGATACAATCAAAACCCAATTAGTGCATTGATTAAGGATCCTGAGATCAGACGGATCGTTAATAAAAGGGGGGGAAAAAACGACAATCAATAGGGTAGCAGCTCTTTCTGATTGGCTGGTGTCCACCGTACCTTTTAGGCCACGAATCAGAGGACAGCATGTCTACACTAGCAGGCCGACGAGGGATGAGGCCTAAAATGATGATGCCTTTTGATGCGCAGCCGCCTCAGCGTAAGTGTGTGCGTGTGTGTGTGTGTTTGTGCAGTCGATTTGGAAACTCCTCACAAAACAATATGAAACTAGAGCACACAAAGTCTTAAGTTAACAACTTCCAAATGTTCCTTGTGGTTGTCTAATTAGAAAACATTTCATGCTTCTCGTGACATGTTAATGTTTCTGGGGATTTTTTGGTTTAGTGACTAAGCTGACAGAGAATATTGAAGTGTGTGTGTGTCACAGAAAACTGCATGTGTACATCTCATTGTCATCATCCTCATCACCAGTTGGTTAAACATCTTGTTGTGTTTGTGTGTCCGTGTATTCATGTCCATTTCCATTCACAGCCGTGATTAGCGCTCACCCCATCCATTCCCTCGATAACCATCACCACTATTATCACATGGGCAGCCTGTCGTCGGCGACACGCAGCTACCTCTACCACCAGGGCAGCGGGTACCCACGCCCGCACACCTGCACCCCCATCTCTCATCTAGACAGGGTGGACTCCACAGGTGAGACACTGCCCCCTGCTGGACAGCACGAGGAATAACAAAGAGGACAAGGGCACTCTTACCTTATGTCATAACCACTCACAGATTTGTCATTTGCTTATTCATTCCCATGCCGCTACCACCTTATGTTCATATTTGAGTTCTCCATAGTGTTACTAACCACTGTTGCTTTCCTTCCTAACATACTGGCTGTGCTCTTTACCAAGATAAACAAGGGAATGCAGTCGGATACACTATATTGCCAAAAGTATTCACACGTCTGCCTTCACATGGATATGAGCTTCTTAATGCATAGGATTTAATATATTGTTGCTCCACCCTATTGCAGCTTCAACTCTTCTGGGAAGGCTTTCGAAAAGGTTTAGGAGTGTTTCTTCTTCCAGAAGATCATTTGTGAGGTCGGACACTGTTATATGAGAAGACCTGACTTGCAGTCTCCGCTCTAATTCATCCTAAAGGTGTTCTGTGGGGTTGAGGTCAGGACTCTGTGCAGGGCAGTCAAGTTCTCATCCATGTCTTTTTGGGCTTTATGCGCTGGTGCGCAGTCATGTTGCAGGAAGGGAACAGGAACAGGAAGGGGCCGTCCCCAAACTGTTCCAAAAAAGTCAGGAGTATGAAATGGTACAAAATAGCTTTGTATGTCGAAGTATTAAGAGTTCCTTTCACTGGAACTGAGGGGCTGAGCCCAACTCCTAAAAAATACAACCGCACACCATAATCCCCACTCCACCAAACTTTACACTTGGCACAATGCAGTTAGACAAGTACCGTTCTCCTGGCCATGGAAACCCATTCCACGAAGCTCTCTACACACTGTTTTCGAGCTAATCTGAAAGTCACATGAAGTTTGGAGGTCTGTACCATGTCTAATCATTTCCATATTTTTATAGTAGCACAGTTGACTGTAGAATATTTCGCAGCGATGAAATTTCACGATTGGACTTGCACAGGTGGCACCCTATCACAGTACCTACGACTGAGCTCCTGAGAGCTGCCCACTCTTTCACGAATGTGTGTAGAAGAAGTCTTCATGTATAGGTGCTTGATTTTATACACCTGTGACCACAGAAGTGATTGGAACACCTGAACTGATCTGGATGTGTGAGTGAATACTTTTGGCAGTATAATGCACAAATAACTAGTTATAGTGAAAGAAAAATAGAAGGCTGAACTGGTGTTCAACTGACCTGAAGTCATTTATAAAGGTAGACCACAAGTTGCAGCTTCAGAAATGTTAAGATGTTTGCTTTTTATTGCTACTGAGCTTTTGAAATTATTTTCCTAGTTTCTTTTTATTTTATTTTTTTAACACTTAAGATGTTTGCATGCTCTTATTCATGTTTTGAGGAACCTGGATATTGCTATAGAACTGGGATACTGTGAGATGTAAACGCAAAGAAAAGACCACTGGGATAGGATGAACTGAAACCTGAGTTCATATGTATATTTACAGGATTCTAAATAAGACAGGTTTCTCAGCTTCTCCTGTACAGACTCACAAATAGAAAGTTCCATGACAGATATTTAGATTGGCGACAGCAAACCCAAAAATGAAAGCCTAAAATTCCAGCTTTAATTATTAATTATGACATTTTCTTGGTAACTTTCTACAAGCCGGTTGGCAGGCACTGGCATGCCGAAAAATGTTTTAATCCTGCAAACCCGTATTCTGACTGTCCCCACCTGCTGCCTCCTCTCCAGAGTCTGTGAGGAATACTCCCAGCTCTGAGCCCGCCCCTCCTGCCACCGCCTCCTCCCAAGCCTCCTGCCCCTCAGAGATCCTGGCTGACCCAGAGGGCAGCTACCACGGCTCCACCACCACAGAGGAGGAGCCTAGCTACTCCAGCAACCTGCCCCCACTCCGCTCAGCTCACCCGCATGCCCACGCCCACCCTCTCAAGAGCTTTGCTGTACCTGCAATCCCAGCCTCCAGCCACCCATCCTATGAGTCTCCCGCCCTGCCCAGCACTCCCCTGCTCGCTCAGACCGGTGAGCCCTCATATCACTGACACCCACCAAGCTAAACAGAGTTGAATCAGAATTTTTCTAACTAGCTCTTAAAAAGTCTTTGCGAGCTGAAAAAAATTTTTTTTTAAAGCACTGGTGTGTGTTGCGTTCACTGAGTGTAGTATTTTCGTGTGACCTTTCTTCACTCAGGGCCTCCCACTCACCCGCATGTTGTGAAAACAGCCTCCATCGGAACACTAGGAAGGACACGAACACCGATGGTGGTCACCGTGCCCAACGCCCCCGATGTACCAGAGACCAGCAAGATGCTAGAAGATGTAGACAGCGTGAGTACAGCGCCCCACACTGGCTGCTTGTAGTAAGGCAGTCTGATTTTTTTTTTGGTAGGCCTGATGATGGTGGTGAATATTTGATATTATTTTTGCTGCTTCTTTTGGGTTGTTTTTTTAAATGATACCAATCACATTCCTTCCAAATCCATGTCAGGTTTACTTTGGGCACTGGATGATACAGTTACTTTCAGCTGAACATTGGTTTTAACCACATTTTCTGTTTGTTCTCTCTCTCTCTGTTTTTCTTTTTTTGTATTCTTTCCAAATTCAATCTCACCATGTTTTTACTTTCTCTTTTTTTTGTGGCGTTGTCGGCTCTCCTTTGGTCATTTCATTTAACCGTTAACTACCGATCTTAACAAAAAAAACAAACAAACAAACCCATAACTGGAATGATTTTTAATTTTTTGCCATTGAACCTTCTCTCTGCCTTGATTGGCTGTTGACCGTATGTTGGTGTTGGCTTCTCTTGGTTTTTTTCCTCGACGTCATGCTTTTGTCTGCTGCCTCTTTCTGTTTTTGTCCTTTTCCGACCCTTCAGTTTCATTGATCCACCCAGCCCCCCCCAGCTCACCTCACCCATGCGCCCCCTTTGCCAAACTCCTCCCTGTCCTCTGTGAAAGATCCCTGACTGATCCTCTCCTCTCCTTTCCTTTCCTCTGCTCTCTTCCTTCCCTCCTTCCAGGTGCTTGCCTCCCTCCCCCCCTTCCCCTCCCCCGCCCCCCGCAGTAACCCTGTTCCTCTCCCCCAGAGCTACGAGCCCGACGAGCTGACCGAGGAGATGGCCCACCTCGAGGGCCTGATGAAGGACCTGAACGCCATCACCACAGCGCCATGAGCATGCACTTGCACCAAAACACCACACACAGACAGACACACACACAACCACACACTCTCTGTCACCCCCCACACACACATACAGAAAGTCACACACCCTAAAGAAAAAAACACAACCAAACAATACAAAACAAATCAACAAAACCTTCGGAGCCAGAGGCTGCTGGACACAAAATGGCTTCTCATCCCCACGAAAAAGAAAAAAAAACTCTCGCGTCTCCCCCTGCAGAGAAAAACAAAACTTCCAGACTGAAACGTAGGAATTACTTTTTCCTTTTTTCCCCGGCTTACCTTGCTCAGTCTCAGGAAGGAGATTGCCATGTGAGGGAAGAAAAAGTGAGACAACTTCATCTTTATATGAAGAACCATTCTCAGAGACTATGAACTTTTAAAAAGGAAAAATAAAAACAAACAAACATTGGTCGCGTTCAACCGGAAGATTGTGAATTTTTTTTTTTTCCTCAGCAAAAATGGTAGTCATTTTTTTTTGTTTGTTTGTTTGTTTTTCGGTGCCGAACACTCTCGCTTGAGACGGTTGATTCAGTGTCAAGTCCAAAAAATATGCTGGTTTTTGATGTATGGTGCTCATGAGGCACAGTCTACACACAGTGTTTGTTTGATTAGTGTTTTCTTTGTGCATTTTGTATATCTATTGGACAGTTTCAGTGAAGTGAACGTTGGATTTCAGCCTCCTCCTCCTCTTTACCAAGCCTACATTATTCATCAACTTGTCTTTTGTCTTTTACCCACGTGTCATATGACTTTTCATTGGGTTTTTTTATGTTATTGTATTATTTTTTACATAAATATCCTTATAAACATGTACATATGTTTTTTTGTTTGTTTGTTGATGTTTTTAATGTTTCCCATCATTTCATTATTTTTATTATTATTATTATTATTATTATTATTATTATTATTATTATTTGGGATGGAAGTGGGATAATGAATGAGTCCTGAAGCTCAGTTTTTCATATCAGCAGAGGAGAGAGAGACCTGGTGCGTTTCTACAGTACATTCTTCTCTGAGGTCGCGTTGCCACCCTTTGTACATGAAAGTGTTTTCCAGTTTTTGGTTTGTCACGGGAGCTCCGTTTAAAAAAAAAAAAAAAAAAAACAACAAAAAAAAAAAAACCCTTACCAACGCGCAGGTATGTCGGCGCCGTGGAGACGACTCTGCTCTGCGTGGATGGTGTCACTCAGCTGTCACCATCGGCAGCTGCTTCTTCATCGTTCAGTGGGACTTGACAGGATCTCCTCGCAGGTCAGGGGTACCGAGGACTCAGGGCGCTGGTCCCCCACCCCACCTAAATTACAAAAAAAACATCTACAGCAACAGTCGAGTTGTGTTTTATACCAGAAGTTAAGTCGAATGTGTGTTGTTTTTCCAAAAAAACAATATTTGGTTTCAAGCATCTGTACTGCTGAACCACGTGTGTGTGCGTGCATCCCCGATCCCCGGCAGCGCAGGAGTGTGTTTGCTGTTTTTCCATCACCGTGGTTCTTCTACAGATGTTATCAGATGCAAAGATGTTGGCCTTTTTGAAGGGGACTCCCAATTTGTTTTGTTTTTTTTACATGGTTTTGTATGAAGAAAAAAACGAAGCTTGTTCTATACACAAATCCAATATTTAAAAAAAAGGAGAAAAAAAAAAGAAACTAGTTTTTCATTACTCTCTTACCCAAAGAAACTTGTCATTTGCGATCATAGTAATTTGCTCTACTTTTGTGAATACCATGTTTCTCATACATGTACATCGTCATGAATGTCAATATAACTGTAAGAGATTTTAACTATGGATACAAACAAGGAACAAGTTTTTGTGGGGCGGCACGTCGGGAGGGACCAGGGTGGGGGTTGACGGACAAAAGTGGGAGAAAGAGGAGCGGACTCCATTTGGGAAATAATCTATTGAGTTGTAAACAGTTGAACCTGTATTGCACTTTTTCACAATTTTTGGAAAGTACATTTCTTACATATCTTGTGTTTTAAATATCGAAAGCTGTTTGTGTAACGTAGTGTCCTAGGTAAGCAGCAGGCAGCTGGTCTTTTTTTTTTCTTTTTTTTTTTAATGTTTATTATTATTATTATTTTTGTTTTTTGCTTCAGAGATGATAAGGATTGAGCGGCCAGGCGGTTTATACTCTGCAGCTCACGATGAGGAATTCTGTTGTTGCTTGTTCATGTACAGAGCTTTCTTTGCTTTCTGTAGAAATGGAGAAAAAAAATCTGTGGCTTTTTAAAAAATGTCGGAAAAAATGTTTGGACAAAAAAAAGAGGAAAAAAAAGATGTTTTTTTTATTGGTGCTCCTATACATTGTGTATACAAACAATTATGAATACTAACAAAGTAACCGTGTCTGCTCGTCTTCTTTTCATCAGACATGACGCCCGACAGGCATCATTGGTATACATACATACTCCAGAGATGAGCGAACACTGAAGAGTCTCTAACCTTGGGCTTTACATATCTTTCGGTAAACGACAGGTCAAAGATTGCTATTCAGGCTTGATTTACAACATTGAAATCCTTCATTAAAAAAGCAGGGCAGCTGTCATTTCACCTCATAAATTTAACAATCCATAGAAAAGGACTGCCTATGTCAGTTTGTACTCTATCATGTGTTTATTATGAGATGGATTCACCTCACATGATAGGGAAAAACATTTGGGTTTTATTCACAGTGTGAACCTGAATCTATGTACACGTGACAAAAATTCTTCCATCTATAGACGTGACAACATCCTGTATGTGAGGTCAGCTGACGGAAAGTAATTTTTTCCACAGTCAGTGCAGTTATGATGAAATTTCTCTAGTTTTGCATTTTTAAAGCTGTGGATTTTACTTAAAAAAACATGTCTATTAGTCATGCTTTTTGCTGTTTTCTGCAGCATTCGCAGCAAAACAAAAAAAGCAAAATAAAACTACTTGTTTTGATCTCCACTGAGAGGACAGTCCAAGCGTGCAAAGCCAGTATAAAACGCATTTGTAAGAGTGTGCATAAACTAGGTATTGGGAAATATTACGATCTGGCAAAGACATGTAGAAAAATGACCCACTAAAAAGAAAATATATAGGCTAAAAATACTTTACTCAAAGAGTTGTAAACTGTGATATCTTGTCTACAGGATATGCCCATAGGGTGCGAAAAGCCGACATTTGAGTTTGTCTATGTTCATCTCAGACCAGATAAATATTATATAGTCTAGATCAAGATGTCAAACATGAGGGTGGGGGCCAAAATCGGCCCAACAAAGGCTCGGGTTCAGCCCACTGTATAGCTTTGGAACAAGTGAAGGACGCCGAGGTTTTAGACTTTTAACTGTATTTTAATAGTTTTTTATAGCATTGCTGCGAATGAAGACCTCACTCATGAGTATTCATAAGGTAAAAGAAAAAAACAGGTTATTTCCTGTAAATTAACAAAAGCTTTGTTTTATAATTACAGAAAAGTCTGTGCAATGAGCTGTCTGTACAGTAACTTTTCTATATCATGTATAAAAACTGAGATATATTGTTGAAATTGCACGCTGACACAAAGGTGAGTTTAACATGTCCAGCCCACTTAACATCAAAGTGGGTTGCATGTGGCACGTAATGTAAAATGAGTTTTACATCCCTGTTCTAGACATTTAAGAAACAAAGTGCCCTGAATTGCAGAACACCACCATCTGCCTGACAGTCTCCTGCTACTGCTTCACTACTACTAAAACAGTCTAATGCAACAGTTCAGTACAAACACCCAACCTTCAGGTTAATAAGTTCAGTTTTTGCCCTCTGATCTAGCCACATAACACTGACATTTGATCATCAGCGGTCACGTGGTAAGTGCACTCCTATGGGAATTACACCTTTGAACAGGTAAAATCATGTCACCTGAATGTAGACCAGGAGTGTCAAACTAATTTTACATTGCGGGCCACATACAGCCCACTTGGATCTTAAGCGGCAGGACCAGTGAAACTGCCCTTTCTGTCAATGTAAAGAAGTCACACATTTAACTGTTTTTCTACATGTTAAAGAAAGAGCTTCTGTGACAAAGAAAGAACTCTGTCAGCATGACTCTTTGGACTTAAATTGTAAGATATAAATGTGTACAATTACAAGAGACTTTCTGGTAGCTTATTGCCCAGACTCTCCTTGTTGTGTGGTTGTTGTTGTTTTAAAACTGTAGTCATAAAAAAACAGATTTCTATAGTAGAAAGTGGAAAAACAAACTTCCGTTTTTCACAATGTTACAGAGGTTTTATTACAGACATAGCTAAGCGTTTCGCAATTTGGTATAAATTTTGAAAGTTGAAATTTCTTTGGTGCTGAACTGTAGAAATTAGGCTTTCTTGTCAGATATAATTTGTGTGTGTGTGTGTGCGTGTGTGTGTGTGTGGCGGTGGTGAGGGCAGCGACCGACAACACTGTATACAACGGAAGATTGGTGCGTAATAAGCAAGCAAATAAGGCAGAAAATAGAGAGTTTTCTTGGGAAACTATGGTCTTGAAGCACACTGAGAGATGGTGCTGTGAAGGAAGTGCGAATTTATGGGTGGAAACAAGGCAGGCAAAGTAAGTGGAAATTCATTACAGTGTTTTTCAAACGTGAAGTGTAGTGGTCTTGTTTTGCTGCTGGTTCAGTGAGTTTTGGTTGGAGGGTGACAAAACCTGCCGTTTCGGAATCTGTGGGATGTCAGCTTTTCACACCCTATGGGCATATCCTGTATAGGTGAGATCCGGGCTTTGTGTTTACATCTTTTTGCGGAATCTGTTTAGCTGCTTGTTAATCGTTAAGCCGTTTTTGCTTTTTTGGTGGTCTTTGGTCTTTGACGTTTCTGTGGATACCACACATGTCTATAATCAAATAACAGATCTGGCGGTACCTCATGTCCCTCTAGCTCCTGGTACCATGGGCATTGAGGTTCAAACAATCGAAATGCATTGTGGGAGATGTAGTTTACGGTCAGCATGCGCTTTTAAGCCGCATACAGTAAACTTTAAGTAAACTTTAACGGTCATGCACAAACTTTTGCGAGGAACATAAAATTACATATTTTGACATATGCGCTCTAGACATTGTTCACGGTGCCAAATAAGCAAACAGTTTGGAAATTTTGTTTGTTTGTTTGTTTGTTTTGGGGGGGGGGGTGTTTTTAGATATTTGTCTAAGAAGCACACTCTCAGCAAAAATCTGCAATCTGAAATCAAAGACACTGTTTCTCTTGGGTTACAACGTGCAGTGGTTTCCGAGGCTGTAATGTGACCAAGTGACCGGCAGGTGTCGCTGCAGCCGCTCAACCGCCGGCCCCCCCTTCACTTCCGGGACGCCAGTTGCGCTCACAACAGGGAATATGGCGGCCAGCTCGGATCGGAACCCACCTCCTTTCCCCACAGCAGAGGAGTCAGAGCCGGGATTGTGTGACATGGCAGACGCGGACAGCGACGAGGGCGAGGACATCTTCGTTAGTAACGTAGGTTCCCGCTTCGGTGACACCAGTAACAAATTGACGTGTGTTTTTAGGTTTGCATTAAGTCAGAGTCAGAAAGCCTGCATTTTTTTTTATATCTCAACTGACCTGCATTCAGGGCATCCCAAAACGCTGAGGCTTTGACGGACAGTCGCGAAATACGGGCAGGTTTTCTTTGGAAGCAGCGAAAGTGATTTGTAAAGGTGTCCGGAGTTGGCTGAGAGTTAAAATTGGCCTCTCTTTATTACCAAGTAATAGGTTTTATCACTGCTTTTGTCTTGTTCGGCCTGTTCCCGTTGGTTAATTGTTAATTAAAACGCTGGCTTCGTTCACAGTCAAGCCCCTCTTACTTATCGTTTTAGCAGAATTAATAAATCAAAATTTGGTGAGCTCCGTTAGTCACATGACTCCACCCTGCTTATCAGCCCCTGTCCTAACGGGCTGCAAACTGTAATGACAGCTCGTCTCTGTGGTGGTTGTCTGCAGAGTAACCCCGTGTCTGTGAGCCGGGGAGTTTCTCAGCCCGACCGCGTCAGCGAGGAGGCGGCCAGCAGCACAGCGGCCAAGGCCAACGGAGTTCACTCCGACGATGACAACGATCTGTTTGCTGGTGAGGACACACTTCCCCCTAACAACATCTGCCAGTTCACTCGTGACTCTGCAGCATCCACAGCTTCTTGCTCTTGACTGTATCATTTTTCATGGCGATCTTGCACAGATAACATAATACTACAACAACAACAACAAACAAGCATGGTGACAGCTTGCTTTACTCAACTCAAGATTATGCAAACATGTTGATGATTTAAGTTTATGTGGCATAGTAGTTGGTGCCAGAAAGTTCAGAGTATTTCAAAAACTGCAGATCCGACCGGATCAGAGGAAAATTACCCTGCTGCATATTGATAGGAAGGCAATAACAAGTCAACTCATTACAGCCAAGGTGTGCAGAAGAGCATCTCTGCATGCACAACACATAAGACCTCGAAGCAGATGGACTACAGCAGTAGATACTAGTGTTAGAAAAGATGTACCGATTCAACTTCTTTACTCAAGTAGAAGTGAAAAAGTAATAAAGTACAGGGTATGAAATGTACTCAAAGTAAGAGAATAAAAGTAGCTCAATGAAGAGAAGGGGAAAGTATAGAGGATGGCTTTGACTCTAAACAGGAAAATGAGTAGGGAAGAGTCCGATGCATGCTCAATCATCCAGGTAAGGAAATCCCAAAAAGTTGATTCTGTTCATCTGTACGTAGCGTTTTTAGGGGGAGAAAAGTTTTGTCACTTGTCCAAGTGACTTCTTCAGTCTCAGCTGACTGCAGGTCACTTGGATGAGTGAGGAAACGTTTCTCATACTGAAAATGCTACATCTAGATGAACAGAAATTTTTGGGAGTAGGGAAGAGGTTAAAGTGGATTCAGCAGGAGCTCTAAAATCAGTTGTAATGACTTAATATGGGAAAAGAAACACAACTCAAAATAATTTCTATTGAGAGCTCCAGTAGATGTTCTTAATATGCAGACTGTGATCAGGTGAACTGTATAACTCCTGCTGCTGAGCTGCTCTTTGTGGATTTACACACCTGAATTTAACAGTTGTTTAAGTTTGAGTTGTTCTGGCTCATTTCCATCCTCTACACTGACAATACACTGTTTATGCTGTCGTCATATTAGACACTATACAGGGGAATGAAGGTGGAATTCGATGACCGAAGCATCATCAGTTTAACTTCAGATTCTTCCCTGCTACCCTTGATGTACCTAACTCTGACCACTGTCACACACTGTTCTTTACTTTAAATTATCACAGTACAACAAACTAACCTGTTTATAATACACTAACCTGCAAATGATTTTTATGCAACTTTTCTTTCATCTCTGAGTGAAGTTAGCTCTTTCTTTTCTCTCCCTTTGAAATACAGCAGCTGGACCTTCAGCTAGCAATACACTGTGCGCCAAACCTTTTGTCTTCAGTAGGGCCAGCTAGATGTTGAAGTACTGCAATTGCAACTCACTGACACCCGCAGTCGTTCCGGTGTTGTGGCAAAAAAAAACAACCCACTGGCCCACTTTAATCCCAGACTATAGCACAGTTTTGCCTCTTTTGTCTATTTCTATGCAACATCCGCTGGTGATGAATAAATGAACAGGGTTGTCTTCCACGTGTTTCTATTTAGGGTCAAATCAGTTTGATGTTTGGAGCTTCGCAGTGACGAAATAATATCTCTACCCAAATGAGTCTGTTTTGAAAATGTAAGGCGTAAAGGTAAAAAAGTAGTCAGGAAAAAACTACTCAAGTAAAGTCGAGAAACCTGAAAATTCTACTTAATTACAGTAATGAAGTATTTGTACTTCGTTACTTCCCACCCCTGCAATTGAGCACTGTTTAAACACCACAGCTTACTAGCTGACCATTTTTATGCATCTGTGACCCCAGTTTGGGAGATGTCTGCCTTTTTCCTGAATATTTTTCCCAGAAATCAAGATTCCCTCACAAAATTCACAAAGCTTGTTCTGGTTAGTTTCATATAGTATCTGTTACCTTTCCTCCAAACCACACTGCACAAAAAATTGAAATGAAAATCCAGTTATGAGTAGACATAAGCTGTCAGTCATCAGAAGAGGCTTAAGGCTGGATGTAGATGCTGCTGGTCACCAAAAGCTACCACAATAAATCTGAATTTGAATTTATGAAACTTTTTGCAGCAAGAAATGACAGCCAGTCTGTAAAAGTCTGGAACATGAATGAAAAGGCTTTCTTTCTCCAGATACAAACGTAGAACTGAGCACAGACAAGTCCAGCAGCTCCGCTCGGAAGGAGCCCTCTGGTCCTCGACATGCCTCCACATTCACTCCGAGCCCCGCAGCCATGCAGCCCACCTCCTTGGAGCAGGTACAGGCCACGGCTGAGCCCTCTAAGAACTTGTGAGAATCTCAGTAGCGTGAATGCTTTTCTAATGCTTGCGCTGCAAAGGCTTAGGTGTGTTCAAGGTATGAGTTGTGTTGCTGTCTTCTTATTGGTTGTAGCTGGAAGAGGAAGAAGCCAAGGACAGTTTTGATGTGGATGTTGCTGTCACAAACCCAGAGAAAATCGGTCAGTCTCTTTTTTTTTTCTTCTTTTTTTTTCATCATACAACCTTCTACATTTTGTAGATTAAACTAATGTTATTAATTGTAAAGTAGCTAATTGTGTGATGTTTTTGTCCTCTTTAGGGGATGGCATGAATGCATATGTGGCCTACAAAGTATCCACCAGGGTATATAATCCAGCTTGTGTTAATTCGTGGCTTTCACTAGCTTTTGCTGTTGTGCCTTTCTCATGTCCTGTCACTGATCTTCCACCAGACTTCCTTGCCCATGTTCAGGAGTAAGGTCTTCTCTGTGAGGAGGCGCTTTAGTGACTTCTTGGGCCTTTATGAAAAGCTGTCAGTCAAGCAGTCACTCCATGGATGCATCATTCCACTACCACCAGAGAAAAGTGTTGTAGGTGGGTGCCAGGCATTTGTTTTTTTCTTTGGTTCTGCACTTTTTTTCTCTCTCCCTGCTGTGTGACACGTGTCATTTGGTTCAACAGGAATGACCAAAGTGAAGGTGGGAATGGATGATCCATCATCAGTAGAGTTTGTGGAGAGGAGAAGAGCAGCTCTGGAGAGGTGTGGATCCATATATGATTTACACAGTGACATTATTAACGTCATGTCTAGTTTCTTTGTTGTTGTTTTTTTTTATTACATTTTCTGCTTCACACACTTCATCCCTGATGCCACTGTACTTTATGTAGGTATCTTCAGAGAGTAGTGTCTCACCCATCTTTACTACAGGATCCTGATGTGCGTGAGTTCTTGGAAAGAGAAGACGTGAGTATTTCAAGATATAAAAAGTAGGAATGGGACAAATACTTGACTGGTCACTGCTGAATTTTAAATGTATAATTCTTGGAATGCTTTATGTTCAGTTGCCCAGAGCCGTGAACACCCAAGCACTGAGTGGAGCAGGTTTCCTCAAAATGATCAATAAGGCATCAGATGCTGTCAACAAGATGACCATCAAGATGAATGAGTCTGACACTGTAAGGGCTGAAAAGAGGGCTGAAGTGTTTAGTTTTTACATACCGTTCCACATGTGGCCTCCAAATGTAAATTTGCATAAGGATGAGTAGGAACAGACCCTGATAGATCTGTGGAGCCAGCAGAAGGCATCAAACAGATCTGCCATTCTAAACACAATGAAGAGGTTGCTGATGTTTATTCTGTGTCTCTCAGTGGTTCGAGGACAAGTTCCAGGAGGTGGAGAATGAGGAGCAACAGCTCAGGAAGCTTCATGTCGTGGTTGACTCCCTTGTCATTCACAGGAAAGGTGAGCTTCACCTGCTTTTTATTGACTTGAGCTTTTCTTTGCATCGTTTATCAAATTAATTTAGGGAAAGAAAACATTTCAGCCCAACTGTCTTTCAGTTCTTTCAGGGTGAAACAAGTAGTCTGAATATATTTTCTGCTTCCGCCTTTAATACCAGAGCTATGTGGGAACACAGCAGTGTTTGCCAAAAGTTTGGCCATGCTTGGGAACTCTGAGGACAATACAGCTCTGTCACGGGCCCTTTCGCAGCTGGCAGAGGTGGAGGACAAGATGGAGCAGCTGCATCAGGAGCAGGCAGCCAGTGACTTCTTCATCTTTGCAGAACTGCTTGGTGACTACATCCGCCTGCTGGGTGCTGTGCGGGTAAGCCTTCTACTTGTACTGTTAGGATGGTGGATAGGATAGGGTAGATGGGAAGAAATATATTTCTTGAGGGAAATGAGGGCGACATCCCAGAGAAAGTAAGATTTGAGAATTTCCTGATGTTGGTAATTTTTGAGTATTTTATGTTGCATTTCTCTCGTAAAACTAAATAAACTGAATGAAGTTATTTACATAAAAATCTTAAAAAAAAAGAAAAGAAGGCAGTATCATTAGTGCAGAAGAACCTATACATGTACGATCAAGTGTCTGAATAGGGCCATTTAATGTTGTGCAAGTGAGCGATGCGATATGCACAGCTTTATGTTCGAATCGCACCGCTTGAGGAAGTAACGACAACAATAAGGGCTCTCCTTAGATCTGTAACCAACCTTTAACGTGGTGCAAGGTCACAGTTTTACTGCAGACAAGCTGTCTGTTGTGTTTCGTGGAAAGATCAGGTGTTGCTACTACCACTGTCTGATCTAAAAATGGATGTCCACAGGGCTGCTTTGACCAGCGCATGCGGGCGTGGCAGAGGTGGCAGGAGGCTCAGAGTACACTCCAAAAGAAGAGAGAGGCCGAGGCCAAGCTCTTGTGGGCCAACAAACCCGACAAACTGCAGCAGGCCAAAGAAGAGATCACTGAGGTAACAGTGGCAGTGAGCACACAGTTAATGCAGCACTCAAAGTCTTTAGTTTACACCAAAATGAACTTCAAAGGTTTTTCTTTTCTTTTTAAATTTCTCCTGCAGCAGATTGTTGATCAGGCCAGTTTGACAAACAGGTTACAGGAACCCAAACAAAAAAGTTTCATTTAAAATACTTTGACATCTTGTTCTGATTTCGGAGACACTCCCATTACCAACATGTCAGCTTCTTCAAATATATAAACATTTAGTTTTTTTTCTTTGCTTTTATTAAATTATCAGCTTCTTATCAAAGTGGAGATGTAAGAGTAATTTTGTTCATTTATTTAGTTCTTTTTGTCAGCAAGATTGCAAAAAAAGCTGCAAACCGAAAATCCATGTAACAAGTTGCTGTATGGTTGTGGATTATTTTGTAAGATGGCACTGTGAAGCTGCTTTTTCACCAATTTCTGACATTGGTTAATATTGAACTGCTCCAACACTAATATAGTTTGGTATCTGTTAGAGTGTTGTCATTAGTGGAATTGATTTCACATCAGTACGACACTGAAGGAATTTAATTTGAAGTGTGGGTTGTCAGCTACACTTGGGTTTAACAAGTTGTTGCATTGACCTGTTAGAAAATACATCTGTTTTTTTGGCTTGTTTCATTTGGTGGGTTTTTTTGTTCGATTCTTCCATTACAGTGTTGTTTGCTGGCCCAATGTTGTGAAGCAGTTTAGTGTGTAAATTCACTTTGTGTGTCATATTCTTTTGGTGCTGGTAGCTCACCAGGGCCCTATTTCAGGAAGCCGGTTTAGTGCAAACTCTGAGTAAGTATACCCTGAGTTAACGAAAACTCTGGGTTTTCGGTTTCACAAAGCGAGTTTAGATTAATTCTGAGTGAGTTACTATGACGACACACTCCGTGAAGCTAACCTGCCCCCTAGCAGGTTTACTTCAACTAACCCTGACCTTCTCCGCCTCTTTGTCAGAAACCTGACTGTAGGAAGTGTCAGACATGGCGTGCTCCTTCCTTGAAGAGCCAGCAGATGTTGAAGCCCAAATTCTCCGCAGAGCTCTCCGCCGGGAGAGAGTGATTAGAGCGCGTTTGGACATTTTATCATTTCCTGATGATTTTCTGTGTGAACGTTACCGTTTTTCAGCACAATCTATAATTTATTTGAATAACATCCTCAGGCCTAATATTGCTCATGTGACACATCGTGGACATCCTCTCAGTTCTGTACATATTATTTGTATTGCACTTCGGTTTTTTGCAAACGGGAGCTTTCTGTATAATATTGGTGACGCTGAGCACGTTTCCAAGGCTACCGTCTGTCGGGCAGTCAGGAATGTTACAGTTGCACTGAAACGTCTCCTGTACTCGTTTGTGGTGTTCCCCGGTCATAGACCCACACGATTCATCAAAGAGGGATGCCACAAAATTGCAGGTATCAGGATGAACGAAACTTAATTCATGATGTGGTGATACTTGAACTACTACTTAAATTTTACATTTATTCTCATGGTTCCCAGGCGTGATTGGCTGTATAGATGGCACTCACATTCCAATCATTGCTCCTTCAGTAAATGAAGGAGACTATGTGAACAGGAAGTCTTTCCACAGCATTAATGTACAGGTACATAGTTCCCTGTAGCATTTCAAACTAACAAATTATTTCATTATAGTAATGGATGCTAATTTGTGTTCTCTGCACTGTGAAAATCATATGTGATGCTGCCAACATTATCACAAATGTGGAAGCCAACTGCTCAGCCTCTGTGAGTGGTGGTGGTGGAGGACCCCCACCTGTTTTTCGGGCCTCCGCTTTTTTTTCTGTTGGCTATAACGGGTCACATTTGAGCATACAGAGTAAGCAAATATGTACTTGTAATGTGCTCAGATAATTTCAATAAGTGCTTACAGAGGGGAAATTAATGTAGCCTCTAACTGCAATTGATTTACATCGGACAAACAGACCAAGCACTATGGCTCATAATACAATTACACCTTACCTGTTTGGACTATATTTTTATATTTCATTTTTACTTGCTGCCAGGAACGTTTGGGGCCTGTTGGGTTGCACCTGCGCTCACATCACATCACAAAATCAAATGTATAAAATACAAAATAAAATATAATAAAATAACGTTTTAAATGGGTGGAAATCCCTAGATCAATGTTTAAATTAACACTCACGCATCGACTCTGTCGGCTATGTTTTGCCATGCATGCTCTCTTTCTTTTGCAGCTGAGGCTGTGTTACTTTTTTTCCGCAAAATTTGCATGTTATCGGCATATGCTGCCATCAGAATTTCGGCCTCAAGCGCTGTAAAATACATTGACCGCGCCTTCTTTCCCTCCGTCTCCATGGTGACTCGCTTAATCTGTGCTCCACTAATCAGGGCTTTATGTATCCTCGTGCAAACGCTTAACTTGGGGTTAAAGCAACTCCGCGTTGACTGAACTAATTGTTATCAGCCTTTCTGAAACCGAATATTCCGAGTTGGACAGTTCGGGGTTACTCAACCCTGAGTATCGTTTTTCACTCTGAGTTTTCTAAACCGACTTCCTGAAATAGGGCCCAGGTTATTCATTCTGTTTTGGAAAGTACTGAATTGGTTATTTTTCCACTCCTACAGTTACCATCCCACTAAGCTGTTGTTGACGGCATCCTTCACTCACATCATCACCACTGATATCAAATTCCTGACCTTTCCTCAATTTGTCATGAACTCAAACTCACGAAGGAAACCAGCAACTGCTTTTGAGCCAGTATAAACTCTTACGACAATATTATTGTATAATACCTTGAATTAAAGCTGAAAGTCTACACTTCAATCACCTCTTTGATTTCACTACGAGGAGTGGATTTCACCCTTTTCCGTCAATGTCGACAGTCATCTGTAGTCTCTCTGTATTTATTAGCTTGTGTTTTGTCATCTTTTGCAAGTTGTGGTGATTTGTTTCTTTTTCTCCCTTTGTGTCGTCAGTGGGAGGCGAGGGTTACTCAGTACGAGAGAGATTTTGACAGAATTGGCATGACTGTACGCAAGGAGGTTCTCAGGTTTGAGGTATGTTGGGAAGGGTTTCTTTTAATGTGTCACCAAAAGTTAGTATCAAAGTAGAATGATTGTGTCTCATTTTGTCACTGCTGGAATGTTAAGAGTGCTACTGTATCTATTTGACCTGGTGAACACTTACGGTTTTTCCAGTAGCACAAGCAACTTCATTGTGAACTCAAGATAGTTGATTTCAAACATGCACTTCATCCCTGCACTTTTCTTGACATTCTTCAGATTCAGTGCTTCAGATTGCACTGATTCATATGAATGTGAGAACAGAGCAGGTAATAATAAATGATGTTAGGGGACTGTGAAAGCTGATGAAAGCCAAAAGCTACAGTGGGTTGTTCTTCACAATAAAGTTGCTGGATTTCAGCTCCTTTTGACCTCAGAAACAGGGGAAGTTCTGCCAGAAATTCCTACAGCCGGCTTGAACCTTAGATGTGACAACTCTTGTGTTTTCAGAAAGAGAAAGCCAAGGACTTCAAGAGCCAGATAATCAAATACCTGGAAGCAATGCTGCAGTCCCAACAGCGGGTAATCACTTAACTATATTAAGCATCATATCCAACATGTACAAGTATTTGTGAGGATAACGAACATGGCTATTAAACTTCGGTAACGATTAACATCTTACTGTTAAAAAAATGTTTTAATAGTCTTTTTGTCTTCTTCTCACTCTGATTGTTTTCCAGCTCATAAAGTTTTGGGAGGCATTCCTGCCTGAGGCGAAAGCGATAGCTTGATGAAGAGGGAGACTCTTTAAAGACCCCGACTGCCTTTTTGAACACTTTACCTCTATAAGCAGGAACTGAGAGGACAATTTTGAAACACACAAGAAACTTCCGTCCGTTTTTTTTCTTTTGTCTTTTTAATGACATCGTCTTCTCTTATCTTGTACAGTACTTCAGTATGATAAGCGCCACATTTCCACAGCATTTCTCTGGTATATTGCCTTGTTTATGTTTCTGATTTAAGATGGTATAAAGCAAGAATCCAGCAGAGATTAACAGGGACACGAGTGTCTGTAAAACTCACCGTCCTGTCAGTGGGATATATATTTATGTCTCTTGTTTATTTTAACATGGAGGTACTGTCCCAAGGTAGCATTGCCTACAGTTTACATTAGAAGATAGGCATATGTGAGTCATTCCACACTAACAGATTGATGCATGTCAGATAATGTTTTGATGCACTAAAATGAATTGTTCTATTTCAAGAGGTTTTTTTGATATTATCAAACAAACACTATTGATAACTGGGGCCATGTACCAGGAGTATTAGCACATTCAAACAGTATATCATAGATTACGTATTAGATGATAGAGGCAGATTTGACAAGGTTACAAGCTTGTCAGAGGCGTTACAAAATGATATAAGTTGTTACAGTGAGCGCAGGGTGTGAAAATGTAACCTCTGCTTTGGTTGTATTTTCTACAGTGACACATATGATAGTTATGTTTATGTCAGTTTCTTCAAGAGTATATATTTGGTCCTATTTTGTCAGACGTGGAGGCCTAAAGGAAACCACTGGGAACTGCTCCAGAGATTTGTCTAGAACCATGAAAGTGACTGACATGTACAAGTGTGCACATATAAAGCACTGAACAGAACTTGTGCAGATTGCTAACCATTCTTTTTTGTTTTGAGAAACTTGTCTAACAATGACAGAAAGACGTTCAAGTGAGATGGTCCCTTATTTTCTTAATCAGCATTTGTAAGTGTAGTTTTTCTGTCATGTCATATTTACGTAAGAATGTGCTTTATTTTTGTAACCACTTTGCATTAGTACACACGTTTTCCTGAAAATGCTGTACATGTAGATGTACAAAATAAATCATTAGTTCAGCTTTGGGACACTTGTTTTTGTTTATGTGAGGTTTTTTTATGTGTTTGGTGGGATTTTCCATTTCACTGGGGAACTGAGATAAATTGTGATCTTCTAGACTTATACTGTACATGTAACATTGACCACTGGTTAGCACTGTCCTCTTTACAAAGATTTTGAAGGTTGGTTTTGACTTCTGCAAAAAACAAAATGCACATCCCTATACGCTGAAGTTTTTATCAAGTTAAATTTACCCTTTAAAAAGGTTGCTCTTACTTGAATAAGATTAACTTAATCAACTTATTCATTTTCTAGCTCATGCTGTCTATGCTACACCTAGACTATCTTCCTTTATCCATGCGCAGTCATAAAGAGATTGTGATACAGAGATTTCTTGAGTAGTGACTTCAAATTTCTAGATTATGGAAATTGAGATTAACTGATGTTTTCCTATTGCTGAAGTGTGATGGAACAACTGTCTAAAAATCATTTCTATCTAACCTGATACCTGCAAAAGCACTAAAGAATCTGTCGTGGAAGAAGGCTGGACGTGAACACAAGTGCAGAATACAGGCAAAAAGTTCAGTATGTTTATTGCATGTTTTGGCAGATGTAGCCCGTCTTTTGTGAGTGAAGCTGCAGAGTTTAATATGGTGGGATTGGTGAGTAGTATCTGGTATGCAGCTTAAAGGACTACTGTGTGCTAGGTCATGATAGAGACTAGTTATAGTGGCTTATTTTCAGGGGCCCTAGTTACAGGGGGTGTAGTCCAGTGCAGAGCTGTTTCTATTTGGTTTAGGATTGTCTTTAAGACTTGGAGATGTGTAATTTTGGCATTGATTTCTTAAATTATTATTGAATGAAGACATTGATTTGATGCATGTAAGAAAAAAAAGATTCATTTGTCTTTATTTTTTCCTCCTATCTCCCTACCCTGTGTTCTCAATGAAAAAAAAAAAGAAAAACACAAATAAAAAGAAGGAAAGAGATAGGAGAGAAAAGCCCAACAATTCCCCCTGAGCAAGCACTAGGTGACAGTGGGGAGGAAAACCTCCCTTTAAATAGGAAGAAACCTCTGACAGAACCAGGCTCAGGAAGGGACAGTCAACTGCCGTGACTGGTTGGGGTGTGAGGGTGAAAAATGATGAAGAGGGAGGGGAGACCAACAGAGAGATGATCGGAGAGGAAGGGGAGAGAAAAGGTGGAGGAAGACGAGACTACGCCTCCTCATGATCAAGTGAGAAAGCAGGAGAATCCTTCCTTTTGAAAAAGCAGAAGCGTTTTTTTTCTTCTTTTTCAGTCACTGTTCCTGGAGCGCTGAGGTTTTTTATGTCATCGATTGCTTCTGCGTTTCCCCTCTCAACTTTCTTGCATCTTTTCTACAGTTCTTCTAATTTTGCTTGTTTTTCTTCAAGCTTTTCTTTCAGTTCTTTTTTTATTTTGCCTCCTGTACTAGCTTTGCCTCGTGTCTGTATTCCTCCGTTGTACTTGGTTGTACATGTCTTCTAACTCCTGATTTCTCCAGTGCATTTTTTGAAGCGTACACTGTAGGTCTTTATGTGTTTTATCTTGTTCTTATTTCTTGTTCTCAGGTCTATAATCTGCTGCCGTACTTATCCAAATATTATTTCCCAGCCTTCATTTATAATCTAAATGTTGGGCTGTTATTGTGTATTGTTAATTTGTTGGTCTTGTCAGTTCATGAGAAATTCATTGTGCGTTTCTTCCAAGTGTTTATTTTGGGGTTCCATTTGTCTGCACTTCTCCTCTAGTTAAATGTTCTCTGCTTGCATTTGTTGAACCCTGTTCTCTAGATTGTGGTTTTCTTACTTTCAGCTAATGCCCTTCAGATGGATAATACGTCTTCTGGGGAATTTAACTGGTCACCTCAGAGAGGAGAGTCAGGGGAAACTTTTTTTTGTGGTGTTTTCTCTGAGACATGTTGGAGTCTTGATACAGTGACTGTAGAAGATCCAATTATGGATGGATGGATAGATAGGTTGCAAAGATGACCCCCTCTCCTGCCCCGCTCACACTCTGTTTCTCTCTCACACACATAACATCTTCCTGCCCTATTCAGCAATTTAACAAGTTAAACTGTATATGGACATCTTCAACTTTCCGCACTTCTTCCTGGCTGAAGAATTACAAAATATTAATAATTTTTTTAGTTGAATAAATATCTACTATGTTACCAAAATTATTTATTATTAACCGAAAACGACTAGTGTTTTGGTAACTTTTCAAATCATTCCTTTAAGAAATGATGCAATAAACCACAATGAAAAAACCTCAGTAGACATAGAATTGCATTATTGGAAAATTTTCCATAAGATATCAAAAGTGAAAGTAATTATTCTGCAGAAATACATTCCCAATCGATGTTAAAGTAATTAATATTACTGCTTCATATGTTTCAGATTGAGCTCATTTTAAGTACTCCATATTTTGTTTAATGTCCAGCATCATTTTCTATAAAACATATGCTCAACATATGCTTTAATATGCTCTTTTAGCTTTTCAGCTCCACCTTTTTGCTTTTGTTTCCATCTTTATCAGCCATATCTTCCACACTAAAACAAATTCTACAGGGTGCACAAGCGAGGTAAGGGAGGGTTGTGTTAAGAGACTTGATTGGGCAATACAGTGTAATAAAAATTACCAATGGGCTGGTGTCAGAGTGGGGCTAGTCTGTATAATAAGTTTGCGCTAGGCTCCAGTCTTGGCTTGTAAAGCTTGATTTAGACTTCTGCTGGAAAGCTACGTCCTAACCATGTCATTCAAGTCGTTGTGGTATGCATCAATCTGACATGTAGTTACATTGCTTGAGAGGTGCATATCAGGTTACGTAGAAGGTTATGGCACAGGGTTAAAATGAGTTAGAGTGTAAAATACACAGAAATTACATATAAGCAGTGCCACAATATTTTGACACCACCCTCTTTAGCATCCTTGTAATAAGACAACTTACATCCTTTTTTATTTATTCCTTCAAGGAATAAAACAACCCTGAGTTCCCTGATTGACAAAAGTACCAACACAATTTTTTTATGCTGGATTTGTTTAGACTCACAAAAATAATGGAACTGTCAATCTTATTAATCTCTGGGTCTTTTTCACAACATGACTTTTGTCCCGTCTTCCTCCCCTCAACCCTAACCTGTCACAGCAGAAGGCCGCCCCTCCCTGAGCCGGGTTCTGCCAGAGGTTTCTTCCCACTGTTACCAAGTGCTTTCTCATTGGGGACCGTCTGATTGTTTTTTTTTTTGTGTGTGTGTGTGTGTGTGTGTGTGTGTGTGTGTGTGTGTGTGTGTGTGTGTGTGTGTGTGTGTGTGTGTGTGTGTGTGTGTGTGTGTGTATTATTGTAGTGTTTTTACTTTGGGGTGACTGTTATTATGATTTGGTGCTATTTAAATGAAAGTTAATCAAATCGAATTTAATTGAAATTGCTCTATATTTCACATATTGTGGAAGTTCAAGCACCAGAATTTGTGCAAGTCCATCGCTAAAAACAGTAATGCATTACACAATGACTGTATAAAATAATCAAAATACTTTATTAATCCATGATAACAAAGTAATGTGGTCACAGCTGGTCCCAGACAGTAATAACTGTAACTGACTAAATTTAATTAAATATTACTAAGTTACAAAATCTAATAAAATACTTCTAATATACGTAAATAGGTTAATTATAAATATCCCAGTATATAGCACAAATTATATATATGGTTGATATTGAGATGCCCCTATTTTCAAACTATAAAACTTTCTTTTCTCTGTAGAGCATGTGTATAAGGGTACACAACTATAGAAGTATGTATTTGTGCATTAGATAAAGATGACCAATGACTGATTTTACAGTCAATGGTCTCATCGCTAATTAGCCAATCTCAGTGTGACCTGGAAGTGTGCGTGGTGAAGCGGGCGGTGCCGTCTTTCTACATCCGGTATGCTCGAACCTCTCACGAGCAGCGAAGGCAGACGAAGAATGGAGAGAGCCGCTCGGCTGTTCTAGCTTGAGACAACAGCAACAACGGGCAGCACAGAAAACCTCCCCATCACAGGCGGCGTTTTTTGTTGCGAAAAACGACAAGCTGTGCCCCGACTGTCTGGATTTCCCACAGCGAAGGTGAGCCTGAGGTGTTTGCTAGCCAAGCAGCATTTAGTTGCAGGCTTTTGGTTCTTGGCTAATGTTTTCGCTGCTAACGGAGCTAATTTCCTTGTTGCACTCGGTCCAGCTGTCACCTAGCCATCAGTAGGTGCTAGTTAAGGCGTTGACACCAGGCAGAGAGAGGGGCTGCTACATTTGCTGCCCTTTAAAACTACTCTGTTTTCATAATTAACATGAAAATGTCCATCCTGTGATTTTTCTCACACTATATTTTGAGCCATTGTGGCTAAGTAATGTTTGCTAACGTTAGCTTTATGGCTGATCAGTCTGGTTTGACGGTGGCGTGAAGGTAATTTTATTAAGCTGATGGTTCGTTTACCTACTACTCGACGTGACCGACACTAATGATACGGCTGGCTTTGAAACGCTGACGTGCAGCTGCCACCTCTCTTCCTTGTTTTGATTTAACCTTAGGCCTGCTGGTAAAGGATCGATCAGCCTCAGCTGCCTCTAACCAGCACTTCCTCACATAGAAAACCTAGTGCCTTGACTGCTTACTACAAGGTGAGGGATGCTCACAATAGGAAAGGTTGAACCCAGGGCCCCTGTCAGCCTGCTCGTCGTCGGCACAGTTGTAAATGTTGGACTGGATCTGGTCTGGTCGTCCCAGGTGCGCACGCTCGGGATTAAAGTCAGTTTAAATTTTACTTCTGTGTGTACCTCCAGTGTACATTTTCTTTGCTACTAGTCATATTTTAATACACGTGGACCGTCTTAAAGTAAAGTGTCTTGCTACTGAATCAATATGGGATGACTTGTGATCGGTATTTTGCAGTAAAATAACGGCGTGTCATGCTCCGTAAAGCAGCTCTGAAGGTCACATTTTATTGATATATTAGTAGTTGAACAATTGTCTAGTATAAGTCATCGTGAGAACATAATAAATGATGTGAAATAGTTTGTGTAGAGCTCAGGCTCACTGTTTGCACATCTTAGGAAGATCCACGTTTAGGCAAAGTGCAAATAGATTAGGTTTTTTTTAAAAACTTGTTTTCGCATCTGGAACATGTTTGTTCAAACTGGTGAATTTACAATTGCATGATACACTCTTGATGATCTTGCAGTATTTGCACAATCATTAGTTCAAACCTAAGGAAAAAAATCACATTGCCATGCTTACAATTTATTTTTATGTGTTTATTTATTGTTGTTATTACTGTGTGAATTCTCAGAGGAGGAAGAGCATGGACTATAAAAATTAAATTCAGTTCTAGTTCATTAGAGCTGCTGCCTTTAAGGAGAGAGGCAGCAGCCTTTAGCTGGCACGGCCACAGTAGGAGTCTGCACTGTTGGCAGGCCCCCCTCTCAAGCTGATCTTTCTACTGAAGGTTAATTACTGCACTGAGAGCCTTTATGTTTCCATAAAAAATGGTTTAAAAAAAAAAGTCAACAGATTAGTAATTTTTAATAGATGCTAATCAGCTTGAAGCATCTTTCGGTTTCTCGTAGTATTTTGACAGGCACATTTGTGCACTGTAATCAAGGTTTTTCAAATATATTTTCAGTGCCTCCTGACTGTGATACTGAAGGAAAAGTACTCTTGAATAGTTCTGAGTGTTAAAGCTGCCTATTAACCAATTGCATGAAGTTTCCTAAGCTTTTGATTGCCAGTAAATGGTAATCCAATAAAATCTTGTGCTTCTGATTTGACTACAGACAAATTAGTTTTTGATTCTCTCCACATTTCTATATTTCAGCGGCTCTGAAAACATGCCGTCATAATACATTACTTAGATATTTCTGCAAATGCCACATTCCTCCTTCATCATTTCTGGATTAGAACTAGAAAATAAAATGCCTCGATGCACATTTTCAGCTGAGAGAATATCAGTGATGTGACAGATATGTGAGATCAGCAACAACAACTCAACTCTGAAAGCATCTCCAGTAATATGACACATTTCCTCTTCATGCACAGTGAGCGTCATTCAGAGTTGTAAAGATTTAGGATATCCCCATTGTGGAGACAGTCTGCCCTACCTGAACAGAGTAGCATTTAAGTATTCAAAATATGCAAAGGTTTAAGTACATTAAATGGATCGTTTGTAAGTCTCGCATCCTGAGATTTAGTTTAGTGGTTACAAAGTGACTGCAGTTATTTATTTTCAGCTAAAAAGGAAGTGGCAAATCTAATTTGTACATTGGTGTTTAAGAATCCAAAATATTTATGAGGTTTTTTAAATTTTCTTATTGAACCCAATAATTAGAGCAGAATAATTACAATATTGACAGCTTTAATGCAGTCTAATGAAATGCCACTGTGCAAATGAGCACATCATAAAACATAGGCTGTGCCATGACAAAGTCAATACCCTCATAAGGAGGGAGGCTGCATTTACTGCTAATCTGTTCTAGTGCAGGATAAAACTAAATATAGCATCTGCTGGAGTTTGGCCATCTGGTCAAAAAATAGTACTGATTGATGATCAATCAAAATCATAATTTTCTCAATATATGTAGTTGAACTCATATCATATGATTAGCATCAAGTGTCCTCTCAGATGTTCAGACTACATCTTGAGCTTCTTTTGACATGTTACATTAGACCTTTCGCCACTATTCTGTTTACGAAAGAAGTTGTACATTAGGTCCAGAGGGACATTGAGTCCACTGTTAATGTGTTTCTCCAAGCTTATCAAGTCAGTCAGTCAGGGTGTTGGGATGATCCATGTACTCAAGCAGCAAGACAGGCCACTACATGACTGTTTCAGCTGTGTGGTGTCAGGTATAACTCTCTATCCATTGTGGTAGTAAATATTTAGCATAGTGTGCTGTTTTTCCTTTTCTTGGCTTACTCTCGCCATAATGTGAATTAGTGTGACATTGCCTCAGTGCGTCATGCTATCTACAGAGATGTTGCAAGTGTATGGGTTTATGTTTTTATTAAGGATTTTACTTATGATTATAGACATGTGAATGCCCCATCTCAATAACTATGGAAATTAAGGCTCATTTCATTAGGTAGGTGGTTCAAAGTAACCACCTGATTTGTTTCAAGATGGATGCTGAGTTCCTAAATTTGCTTAATGATTTAAATAAAATAATTAAAAAAAAGTATTTTAGCATCCAATAACTGAGAACAAAATATTTGGGGTAATTGATTACTTATTTTGCATTCATTTATGATAAGGAGCTGTTTTTGTTTTACTCTTTTGTGCTACAAATCAATTGCACCCCCCTTCCTTTTTTTCAGTGGTTTGCTGACTAAAAGCTCATGCTCCCTAATTTAGCTCTAGCTGAAATTACTGAAAGAGAGCCGCCTGTTAACCAGCTCCAGCTACAGGAAGAAAACCTTACAGGGTTTTTAGAGCTAAACCTGTGTGTTGAAGGCTGCCGCCTACCTTGGTCTCAGGATCAGTCAGGGCCTAACAACCTGGCAGGTGACGGTACTATGATGCAACATTAGTGGCTTAGTGATACAGCTTTTGGGTTTACCCTGGTTTTTCACTGTTTGCCTCCTAGCCTGATCTTTTACTTGAGATAAGCGATTAACAGCTAAGAAGTCTCAGTTCTCCAGAACATGGTGTCACCACAAATTGATGATATCACAGACCACCTCCTTGCGCAGATAGAAAGGTTTTTGATAAGTCTTTGTCTTCAGTAGCGTTTCAGTAAGAAATATAGATTCTTAGGAGTGACCTGCTTTTTTTCTTTTAGGCCTAAAACATTTAAATAATTTTGTACTGTATGCCTTAAATTAATGACCCTAATGCCGGACACCGATCTGTACTTATTAACCTTATATTAAATTCTCATGTAGACTAAGCTTACATTTGAATTATAACTATTCTTGAATTGCTCTTAGACTGTTAAACACCATGAAGGCTGCAGATGAAAGAGTGAGGCTAAAGATTAATTGAATGGAATAACAATTGTAATCCGACTGCTTCTTCTATAATAATTAAAGAGATCTAATGTTGATAAGTGTGATAACTTAGTCTTTATTTTTGCCAGGTTTCCTTCCTGGTTTCAGATAGTCCAAATTTATTGATGTCGTAGATGTTTTCAATTCAGAGCAAAGCTTAACGCCCCCATGTTCATACATTGCCTTTAATGTTAAACTACTCCTTTCATGTGCACTTGGTCCCCTGCTTTGGGGCAATAGTTGTATTGTTTTCAAATGGTTCTCTGCCCAGAACCATGTGTTTAAGTTCTTAATTATTATTGTTTTAATTATAGAATTTTATTTTCCTGTGTAAAATTATTTGCTTCTTTTCATTAGAATTATCAATGTTTCTGATTGGTCATACTCAGCAATACCACTTTAAAAGAATGTGTTTCATATTAGACTTGGAACCTCTGTGTTTACTTATCCAGTTTTGCGTTTGTGTGATCACAAGGCCTGACTGTTGATGTTGGGGTAAAGCTACGTAGAGTGAATGATTTTTGGTTATTTGCTTGCTAGCTACTTTAGGGCAAGACCCTATGGTCTACACCCTAGACAAGTCGCCAGTATTTATTATTTGAATGATATCTTACATTTAAAAAATCTATTGCAACAAGACACATTTATGCTAAAATAGAGAAGCAAAATGCTGATGTGAAAGTCATGACAGGGAAGCTTTTATACACCTTGGTTTTGTTCTTCTCTCTTCATCTTAAGAGATTTTTAAAAAGCAACGAAAAACCCCCCCAGTAGCTTTGTCATTGAAAACTCCTTTAGGCCTACTTTTTACTGTACAAAGATCAGGAATCAACAAGGTCATTGATGAAGAACCTAACCTGTAAACAGAATTGATAATGGCCCTGCTACCAATAAAAGCTTATCAATACCTGTAACAAAAGGTCTGACTTTCCCACACAGGCTGCCCCGCATCGGCTAACCAAACAACTGAGTGCTAATTGTTAGCAATATCAGATCTTCACATACAGTAGCCCATCTCTACTAGCCACTGTGAAACTGTAGTATGTTTATTATGGATGTAATTAGAGCTGGGCGATAGAACGATAACGATATGTATCGCGATATAACTTTTACTCGATAGAGAAATTAAGCTATCGCGATAGACCTCGCCGCTCTTGTCCTCTTTAAAAAAAAAAAAAAAAAAAAAAAGGTCAGCCGATCCAAATTCAGTAGCGCAGAGCTGAACCAATCACAGCCGCAGCGTCACGTCGCGTGACTTGTTATGTACAGCACAAGTGCCAAGCCGCACATGTGTTTGTTTGGGAAGCAGCCAGCGGGTAATGGAGCCAGCGCATAATGGAGGAAATGAGTGTGCCGACTAGAAAAATCAACCGAGCGTGACCGAAGAGAAAACAGATGATGGTTCCAATGCCGGAGAGATTGTCGAACGGAAGAGCCAAAGAAGTTCCGTAGTGTGAAGGTATTTCGGCTATTTCAAGTCTGACAAAAAACAGAGTAGCGTGCACTGTAAATTGTGCCGAAAGCAAGTCTGGAAATACAATAAACTGGTGCATGCGTCACACTGTGCGCCGCGTTATTGTTTCGGTGAAATGAATTTCTACAATACTGTTAATTCTACTCTCTGCAGTGTTTAAATGCTTACATATACACACAGTTACTGTCCCTCCACACATACGACTCGGTTCTGCTTCTATGCCGCAGCTTTGTTTACTTTTTCCCACCGAGGCTTCTAGACTTCTGATTGGCCAACATTTCTGCACGGTTAGGAATCTAGCGCCACCTGCTGCTTTGGCATGTTCATAGCAGCGTTTTCCTTCATTTCTGCCTTTATGTGTGGACGGGATTATTTTTTTAAAACGAAAACAGAAAATCTCAGTTTTCAAAAATACCCGTGTACGTGTGGACGTAGCCTCAGTCTCTGACTGGAAGCGCTAATTCGTCATTCGGCTTTTGTCAGACTAAAGTAACTGTTAAAACTGTTTGAAAAGCTCAGCTATACAACAAGGAGAGATTGAGAATTTCCTTTTAGTTCTCAGTTTATTTGATATTGACAAAAGTTAGTCAGTTTTGTCTGTTCTTCTGTAAAACAAACTAAGATTTATTTTTAGAATTAATATTTTGTTTCTAAGTGGAATTGACAATTTAGTCTGTTTCATTTGTTCTATTTTGAAACTTAAACGCTTTAGCGGCTGCCTTTTGTGTAGTTTGCAATATTTGCCTTTATTTATCTGAAAAAGTCTCATGTTCCTTAAGTACATCTACCCTGTTGAACTTATTATGGGAAATAAATATTTAAAAACAAGCTGCTGATTATTTCACATTTTACTTGTGAGCAACGGCACATTTAAATCTTACAAATATAGTTATTTGGCTTATATCGTGATAGATATCGTTATCGCCTGAAATGAAAAAAACATATCGTGATATGAAAAAATCTCATATCGCCCAGCTCTAATATATACATCCATAATATTACATGTACACTGTAGTTCAGTAGTTCTCTCATCTTGCCAGAAATGTTGCGTTTGGGAAACAAGAATCAGTTCTCATTAAGAGTGTTTCAGATTTGACTGGTGTCTGTTAGTCACCTAGGTCTGAAAATATCTGTTCCTTTTATTGATCTCTGCCAAGAACCATGAGGCACGAGACAGTAACTATTGTAGACAGGAGATTTCTTTTTCATTCATTCATTTATGTATTTATTTAGAAGAATACATTTGAAGAAGCACCAGCAACCTATACTTTTTTTGTTTATTTTCAATACATGACATCTTTGACTGCTACAGTTCAATCAGTAATCTGGGATTTGATATTATAAACTCCTTTCCTTTCATCTATTTCTAAGAAGTACATTTACTTTTATAGGATGCCAGAAGGTGTGTATCCTCAAACATAGCTTCATTTATCAGTAGACACTGTGCCTCCAGCGGGATAAAGGTAGGGGATTCCCATCCTTACATCACAACTAAAGACTCCGTTTATTCAGACCGCAGGTCTTCACAGTGGTTGATTCTCCACAGTATCCCACAATCCAGTAGATTCCCTAAATTTGTTCTCGTCTTTATTAATTAGGGATTGACTAAAATTCATCTACACAGATTGAATGTGTCCAGTGTAATAAAAAGATTTATTTTGTATGTCCTTTTAGACCCATAAGAGATACCTTTGTAATAATGTGACCTATTCCTCTTCAGCTATTTTTTCCTTTAATCAGGAAAAACACATGCAGTACAGTTAATAAACCAAACTAAATGCTAATTATTACAGTATTTAGTGCTGTGCATCTTTGCTGTTAAAGATTGAATGTCTTTTTTGCAGCGTGAATTATTTTTGTGCCTTTGATGTTTCTACATGGTAATCCTCAGGTTAGGCATGCCAGGGCATGTTTATAGCATAGATGATTTATGGTAGTCTAGTGCACCTGGCTAAAATAAATTATACATTTATAAAACAGACCACATTTGTTTTATCTCCAAAAAAATGAAACAAAAGGAAAGAAAAAAACTAACAAACTTACTCAGTTAGGATCAAATTATGTTCAAGTTTCATACAGAGCGCTGTCCTCTTGACTGACAGACTGATGAGATCAGCTCAAGTTGGTTTCATCAGTGTAACGTGTATTATTGTATCACCAGTGTGTGAATGTGTGTGTGAATGGGTGGATGACTGGATATGTAAAGCGCTTTGGGGTCCGTAGGGACTAGTAAAGTGCTATATAAATACAGGCCATTTACCATTTATTCACATAGCCACCCATGTCTTTTAAAAAATTGAATTCAAATGTTGTTATGTGGTTAATTTTTGTAGATGTTATATTTTCTGGAAATTTAGTTTTGAAACCTTCATATAAACTGACTAAAAATAAGCGAAAATATGGCTCTCTTACTTGGACAGCATGCTATACTTGAATACAGTTTAGCTTACTGTAATTGAAGCTTGGTATAAAAGGTTTGAATGGTCAAAGGTCAGTTTAGCTCAGGCTAGTTTTGTAGTTATCTGTGATTTTACGTAAAGTAGTAAAGTGCAGCTGTTTTCGCGTGAGAACACACTCTGTATATAAAAGATGGACCTACCCCCATCAACTGTTGTGAAATCCTGACTTAAATACTTAGGATTTAGTTAACATTTTGTAATACTATTGTTCATGGAGCCAGAAGTGGCCATATGCGGATGCAAAATGGATTGACAGACACCAGCGAATTAGTGATAATTATAGACAGAAATTAAATACTACAGTTTAGTTGGAGTTACAAACATTTTGTGCAGTTAACAATAAAGGAAAATGTATTATCTGTTAGATCATTTCATTACAAACACTGTAAAAGTGAGCAACATAACAGATGCAGTTGAGAGGTACAGCTAAGTAGCTCGAATTAGCTTAGCTGGTGTAAACCCTGGTGCATGCTGGGTTAGTGAGGCCTAAAAATGCTTATTTGCACAATGGAAGCTGCTCACCATTGGGCCTTGCTGCAAGCTTGTTTTATAGCTATGTTGCGCCGTTCCTGGTTTTATGTAATAGTAACACTGCACAGTTGCCCTTGAGAGCAAACTAGCTGTCTTTGATGCTGAGATCTGTGCAGGCAACACTGAGCGTGAGTCATCCAGAAGCCCACACACAAATACTTTCAGCAGCAGTTTTTCCATGCTCAGGAATTACAGCATTGTCATGAAAACAGTAGTAGCTGATGTTTTTCCTCAAAACACGAAAAGTTGTTTTCAGTATTGAAGAGGTATTTTGAGTAAATAATTAGCAGAATAGTCAATCGGCCTAATTAACAGGCAACGTTTTGTCGTGCTTCAGCAGTGTTATAATTTGTTGAGAATGGTTAACAGGATTTTCCCAAGAGGCCTGCAGTTGATAAAAAGCACATGCCATAAGTAATTGTTCAATGCATATTAACTGCTTTTTTTTTCTTCTGAATTCTCATAATTTAATGTAATCATGTAAGGAAAGAAGTTAAAACCAAAAAGGATTCTACTGAGTGCTCAAAACAATCGGATCAGTGTCCATAAAATTGAGCTTCGGTGCCCTTGCAAGCCAACATGGCTTTATATAATTGTTTACATAATATTCTCCTCTGACTTTGTCTGGCGGGGTTTAGCTGTGGGTAGTGAGATGCCTTCAGAAACACAAACTATGACTTAAGGTTTTTGTGTTGATGCTCAAACTACCTGCTGTGTTTTCTATGACCACTGTGACCTGATTACTATCTCTTCACCCAGCAGCCTGTTAGAGTGAGCCATTTGTCCTTGTTTAGCACTGTGTACTTGTAAACACAGTTTTGTTTTGTTTTTTTTTTTTTTTTTGTTTTTTGTTTTTTTCCTTTTCTCTTTTTTAACAGCCTGTAAACGACTTTCAAAGAGAGTTAAACCTGGTCTCTTATGGGGAAGTTAGATTATGTGTTGTTGTTGTTGTTGTTGAGGAATCACTATCAGTGAAATTTTATGACCTAACATGTAGTCTGGATTTTTCATTTTGTCATTAAAAAACCTTTTGTATTATAACCCCATGAAGTAAAGTGTGATTTTTTTTTTTTTTTTTCTCTTTTTTTTTTTTTTTTTCTTTTTTAGATTTTTCATCTAATAATAGCAGTAGAGTTTCATTTTCTGGTTCATTTTAATCTGTGATCATCTGTATTCTTTTTGATGCAATGAGGTTTTTAAGAGTTTAATCAGGGTAAAATGTTCTTTATTAAAGGGTAATCTCTTAAGTATTGCCATATGTTGTTTGTTACAGGTCTTTCACCTTCTCCTTCCTGTGACAAATGTTGAGGCCTAACATCTCTTAGAGGTGAGGGTGAGGACAGGTCGGAGTGTCGGTCAGCTGCATCAAGTTTTGTCCCATGAGAGTGACTGTACCATCCAGGCACCTCCAGTGACCAGGGCTGTGGCTGTGGTGGGCCCGGCCCAGGAGGCCTTTTTGTACATCACTCCAGGCTCCTGCTGACCTGTGCTGCTCTCACCATGGATCAGCAAAGAGACAAGTATGGCGACCGACAAAGGAGCGCTAAAGTGTCCCAGGGAGGCCGCAGCGGACACCCGTCGCGGCCATCTGGCTCCTCCAGCTCCTCTGGGGTTCTCATGGTGGGGCCAAATTTTCGTGTGGGCAAGAAGATCGGTTGTGGAAACTTTGGCGAATTGAAGCTTGGTAAGCTGAATCTCAATCAGATGTTAAAATATTTATGCAGGACATGATTTGCTAGCAGACATAGCAGACATGGATGCTGCAAAGGTTGCTGGAAGTATGTCATCTAATCTATTACAGAGTTATCTTTTCTCTAAAATAGTGTAATTTATTTTTAAAACATCTGAACCATGCTTTTGCTCTCCTGTCTTATTCCAGGAAAAAATCTCTACACAAATGAGTATGTAGCTATTAAACTGGTAAGTGCACTCTTGCTTTTATTGCTTGACTTCTCACATCTGCAGATGATTTTTAGAATCAATTTTAATGCTAAAGTCATTACTTTTAAAGCGCTTCATTATGTGAAAAAGGTCCAATACGGAAATTAGTAATAGTAGGATCAGAAATGTTGGTACAGAAAACATTGAAAGCATGGTTTGCTTTATTGTAATTGCTTGAATATAACAGTCTGAACTAGATGCACATTGAAAACAGAATAAAACAGATGCTTACTGTTAGTCTTTCCTCCGTGTTCAGTATTAGGTGTTGATATTAAAGTGATTTTCAGATGGGCTATTTTGACTGCAATTTGCAGTGGTGCAATCGTAGTGTTGTAACTGTTCTTGAGGAGAAATGTGAGTGAGGTGTAGATGCTCAGCTAGGCGTGTCTCTCCAGCGGCTGCTGGACTGGAAATCATGGCTCCTGACTCATGCCCTTATTATTGCTCACCAGAGAGTTGTAATTTGCTACAGAATCAACGTATTAAGCTTACCAACCAAATGGCTTTTAGCTACTCGCTCTATTGTATGGTGTGCTGACACTTGAGCTGGAAAAAAAAAAAAAAAAGAAGTTTCAATTTAAAGTGTGTTGAGTTTGAAAGTTCAGAACAGTTAACTGGAAATAAAGTTTAGAATTTGGGGGCACAGCAAAGTGACTGTTTTAGGTATATTTTTAAGTATATTCAAACTATTTTTCTTTAGCTCAAATGTGATGTTTTGTTGAAGTGTTGCTCTGAATATTGACCCATACACAAACATTTGCAAGGTGAAATTCATAGCATTAAAACTGCATTTATTCCAGTGTTTATGTCCGATTTATTGAACGCTGGTCTGATGTGTTTACCATTCAGGAACCAGTGAAGTCGAGGGCACCACAGCTGCATTTAGAGTACCGGTTCTACAAAACACTTGGAACTGCAGGTAAGGTCACAGATTTGTTTTCTACTCCCGTCTGGTGGTTTTATGTGACTTCATGATAGTGATTTGACTGTTTTGGAAGATCGGCCTAAAGATTGCATCATTTCCACAACAAGTGATTACTCTTCTCAGGTTACATATTGAAATTAAGCTGACTTTAATCTCCGGGAGTGTGTATATGACTGGATGAATGCCTACGTGCATAGAAAGCATGTTGAACAGTGACCTTGGGTGAAAATAGTATTGCCAGAGGTGCAGTTCACTATGAAAGGTGGTTTCTATTTTCACTTCCATTGGGCTGCTTTGCTTCTGTTTTGGCAGTGAGTGCCAGAGTCTGTGCTGTGCTTTGGACCTATAATGCTTCATTAGGTGGCAAGAACTTGTTTAGAGATTCAGGTTGAAACAGAAAAATAATTTTTGTATTTTGCTGTGATCAGTTCAGGCACATGAGCCTGAACGAACCTTGCTTCTGAAGTCGCAAAACTCAACTCTATATGGACGTCTTCAGGTTTTGGGCAAGTTGTTGAAGCACAGAGAGTGTAACACAATGTTTCCCACTCAGGATTACTGTAGCCCTTTCAACTGGCTCAAGGGCTTGGCTCAGTTCATTAGTCAGGTTCTACTGTTTAGGCTTCAGATCAAGATAGTGTTGTTTTCCTCGTGGAACCACTGCTGGGTCAGACAGTGCAGTAGTCACAAGCCATCTTTGTTCCAGAAGCCTGGGTAACCTGATAAATACTATTCTAGTGAATACTTACATCTTGAAGCATGTGCTGTGGTGTGCTCATTTGCAGCTGCTTATCCTTTAGCTCAGTGAATGCCGTCTAATTGCTGATGCCCGTCCATGCTTTTATACCAAAATCTTTACAGCTGCTACAACATTAGCACCATTGTCATGGACAACAGCTTTTTCTTTCTGTGGTGGAATGTCGAAGTTGACAAGACCGTCCTCAAGCCATTCTCCAATAGGGCTGTTCGATATAACGATATATATCGGATGACTGTATAAAAACGTCTATCGTTTCCTATGACGCTACCGTTTGTTTCATGGTGTCGTAAAATAAACTGTTTACGGCAATATTTTTTTCATTGTTTTGATGGTCACTGTAGCGGCTATATTAATTTCGTAAAGTTCTCTTTTCTCTTATATTTAATATAACCACTCTACGGACCGACAAGCGCGTGTTGTTAGCAACAACGACGGTAAAACCATCGCGTGGCTCCGCTGTCCGCTTGTTTGTTTTCCCACATAAACCTTTCACAATAAAGCTCAAGATCCTGTTGAGACTTTGCATACTCTTTCACGTGATTCTTTATTTTGAAGAGAGTTTATGGATGAGAAGCAAAAAAGAGCCGTCAGGTGCTAAAAAATAAACCTTAGACTCAAACTTTGAAAGAAAATGGTGGCCGTTACAACTTATGTTTAAAAATGTATCGTTTCATGCATGGGTTAAAACACTGGACTCCATGTAAAGGACGCCCAGCTGGAAACACTTCACGCAAGTTGCCCGAGATTCACAGAATTTACATAAAATGTTACATTTTTGTGATTTATATTGTTGCCAGGACGATAAATGTCTTATATCGGGATATGAGATTTTGGTCATATCACACAGCCCTAATCTCCAATATATGCAGCGTGTGTTCTCGTCAGAAGCATTGTTATCAGTCTGCGGGTCTCTATTCACCAATCCTTACGAATAATGTGAAACATCACCCCTCGATACGCCTCTGTAGCGAGGCTCAAGCTAGGGAGTGCAAGGAGTGCAAGGCTCAGTCTCCTGCAAGCTTAAATTATGGTCTCACAGAAGTGTCAGTTAGGGGTTAACACCCACCACAAACGTATTCTAGTGCAGTCCTCCAAAATCTCTGCTGCATGTCCTAATCAATCAGGATTTGACTGACCTAATCGTCAGACGAGTTGGCTCAAATAGGGAATGGAGTGACAGTGGGAGAAGCTTGGGGGAAAAAATAAATCAAAGATCAGAAATACGTTGTTTTAAAGCTCTTTGTATGTTGTAACTTTGCTCTTCTCTGTGGCTGGCTGATGGACCATCAACAGCATGAGTAAGAGTAGCCCACAGACTGGCTGTATGACAACAAACCCTCTGTGCTGGTGGACTGTCAGTCCATAATTGCCTGCGAATTGCCTTTGCCCTACCCCTGCTCAGGTGTGAAACAAGCATAAAGGGCAGTTTTTTTTGTTTTTTGACCTCTTCATAGTTTACTTTCAGGAAGTAAGTTCTTGAAGTAACTGTGTACCTGGGAATGAAAGTGGAAATTATATTCAGAAGCCCTTTGTCTTCCACCATTGAGTGTTCAAAATGCAAGTCAGCAGCATGCTCAGCTGAACATGGTGCAGCTGTCTGAACAAAGTTTTTTGCATACAACTCTGTGACTTACTGAAAAGGACAGTAACAAATAATTCATTGTCCAACAGTGGCTTAGTTTTACTGGTATAGTATATTTTTACTGGCATCAGAAGAAGTTTAGCTTTTTCTTTTGTTTGAAATGGTCTCAAACTAGTCTTCATCTTTGTCTTGTTCCACTATTTTATTCTTTCTCCATCACACCATTAATCATGATATAATTTTGAGGCTATATTTTTTTTAATATATTTATATATATTATCAAGTCTTATATATTTCATTTTTTTTTCTTCCTTTTTTCTAAGTAGCTTGTGCAGTTGAAAACTGAAAACGCTTGCATTGTTTGATTAAGCTGACATGGTGAATTTTTAGCAATGAGTTGGTTATTTACATATTTGGCAAAGCAGCATAACATTCATTCAGACCTGTACTTTCAAAAATCTGGCCAGTCTAAGTCTCAATCTTTGCACTTGCTTTTTGGCCTGTCTTGATGTTTCATAGGGAAATGTGAATCTTAAGGTTGTAAATGTTCCCCTATTGTAACCAGTTAGACCAGTTAGTCATGGACTTAACTTAAAAAAAAACTTCAAGGAACTAAAAAAAAACCCAATTACCCCGCAGCCCAAAACACAACAATATTATTATTATTATTATTATTATTGTTATTCACTCATAATGCCTACAATTTGTCCCTTGCACCGTTTGATTTGTAGTGTGAAACAGTGATTTTAGTTTTAATGGTACCCACACTGCCAGCCATTTTTATTTTTCCAGATTATCCAGATGCCCAACAAATCTTATTATCTAGCTTTCAGAATGAAATGCAAAGCAATAACTGACAACTTCTCGGTTTGTCATAAAAGATTAGTCAGGATTTGCTGACGCATCACTGTTACAGCAACCACTAGCAAGAATGTTGGCAGGATCAAATGAGCACCACAGAGAATGAAATTAAGTCATTTTTTAAGTGTTGGTACTAAAGGAAATGGGTGTGAAGGCTAGAAACAATGGAACTATGGAAAAATCTTTTTTTTTAAAACAGTATCCACGGTTGTCTTGGTAAAATGGGTACAATAATAATGGATACATATCAGATATATTGACCCAAACGAGCTTTTGAGGTCATTTTGTTTTTGTTTGGTTTTAATTTGTTACCTAATGTGCTCTTTAAAACATAGAGATGTTACAGTGTTTAGGGATGACCCCAGTAACAGTTTGTCATGGAAAATAAAAGCCTTTTTTTGTGTCGTGGGTGATCTTTGATGTGCTTTTTTGGAGCTCTACATGCATATGTGATAACCCGACAGGGAGTATAATGGCTATTGTTTTGCAAAGGCAAGGGCTGGAAAAGGCCAACTGTGCGGAAACTCATTAAATATTTAGAGAGTGGGTCTGCCTCTCTTAGTACTAACCTGCCTCTGTCCTCTTCTTCCAGATGGGATAACGTGACCTCATTTCTTCTTGGCTGTGTACTGTGCTACATTCCTCTCAGCCAATGTGGTTATCACAATGTCTGCATGATGGGGTCTTTATGAATTAATGTGGTTTGACTCAGCTGCTCTGTCAGGTGTTGTTATCTGATGCATAAACAACTATCGCTGGATATTAATGAGGATGATTCAATTAAAAATCAAGCATCATCTTGCAGTTAATATTTGCCATCGCAATCAGGGGTGCATCATCGCTTTGGTTTTACAAGCCAGTGAGATTATGACACAGCATTGTGAGGAGGGCAAAAATGTTTCTAAGAGCGTGAGGGTTTGTTCAGGGGTGGGTGGAGATTGTTGAGCTGTTAAAGGTATTGGCAGGCAGACCTCGTCATGAAACACTACACCATCTCTGTAAGCACTGCAGGGCACAACGAGTAAACATGTCCAATGGTGACACAGTTTAATAGATGTTACCGACATGTAAAGAAAAGGCCAAAGGTTTTATCGTGTGTGTGTGTGTGTGTGTGTGTGTGTGTGTGTGTGTGTGTGTGTGTGTGTGTGTGTGTGTGTGTGTCCACTTATGGGGAAATCATAGATATATGTTGAAGAAAATTGAGCTTCTTTCATTACAGCTAGATTTGAGTGAAAATAATTAGAGAAAATGAGGGATTAGAGAAACCATAAAGTGGTGTTTTTGTGTGCTTTTAGAAATTAAAGAGCCCAATGTTCTTGAGTGTGTTTAAAGGGAGACTTAAAGATCGAAAAGAACCACAGGATTTTCCTGCAGCTTTTATTTTTGCATAGAATGATAGAGTATAATGTTTGTTTTTAACACCATAGTTGCTGTATAATTACAGATGTTGATTTCTTGTCACTTAAAGGAAGCACAGCATTTTCAAGGGGATTCATTATGCTCATTTAAACTCCTAGAGTGGCTTTGCACAATTCTCAGTTCAAAATTACCCTTGTTTATCTTGTACTGGACCTGAGTGCAGACCGTTACTTCATTCTGACTGAAACAAACCATTTTAGTTCCTTCATCTTTAAGACCACCCTCCCTGTTTTCCATTCTTATGACTGGCTGCCTCTCTGTGTGCCTGAGAGATCTGGCTCTTTACTCTTTATGACATCAGACAGAGCTAAGAGCAGAAAAAAAAAATGGCCTTGAGAGAGTTAACAGAGTTCAAGCATTACTCGCATATATGCGAGTAACAGAGTTCAAGCATTACTCGCATATATGCGAGTAACAGAGTTCAAGCATTACTCGCATATATGCGAGTAATGCTTGAACTCTGTTACTCGCATATATGCGAGTAATGCTTGAACTCTGTTACTCGCATATATGCGAGTAATGCTTGAACTCTGTTACTCGCATATATGCGAGTAATGCTTGAACTCTGTTAACTCTCTCAAGGCCATTTTTTTTCTGCTCTTAGCTCTGCATTATTGCTTTGCATTTCATACTGCATTATTGGTAAATATGTCCACATCCATTTATAACAGTATGTAGACTGAAAATATGGAAAAGCATGTTAGTGTTGTTGTTGTTGTTGTTTGTTTTTTGTTAACAATGATATTTATTTCACGAAACCGTTAAAAGAATTCAGATTTTATTTCAAATTAATTAATAAAACAGCAAAAACGATATGCTGGTTGTTGAGCTTTTACAGGTGAAATGCAAATATGTGTAACAAAATGCCACAGTAGTCAAATAATTGGTCCAACAAATGAGCACATTGACAGCCATCTGCACAGGTTTAGGGAAAGCAGCCACTGAACAACAGAAGCAAGCCAGCAAATACGTCTGTTAGAAATTGAAAGGGGCCAGCTTGATGTTGATTTGAGGGTAGAGCTGAGCAACCAATCGCAGGCTATATCAGTAGTGCAGGCAGCCAATCAAAGATGGATCTGCACGATGTGCAAAATCTTGCATCAGGCAGGAGCTGGCTGTATTCCAGGAGTTTGGTGTGGAGCTGCTGTAGAACCATCACGAGGAGCCTGCTCACAATTTTCTCAGTAAAACCCACCCATTAGTAATATACAGTGGAAAAATCTGTCCACCAGTCTTTGATTTGCTTATCCTGTTATGGCGGGCTGGAGTCTCTCCTAGCTTACAGTGGTTGACGCGTAGCGCAGTACAGTCTTGGACAAATAAAGTCTCTCACAACACTGACAAACACACAGAGCATAGTGAGAAAAGGGAGTTCACGCCTACAGTCAATTTAGAGTCACGAATTCACCAAACCTGCGTTATATTAGACTGTGGGAGGAAACCCACGCATGCATAAGGAGAACATGCGATCTTCACAGAGAAAGCGTCACACACTAATCCAAAATTAATTTCTGTAAGATATTCATTTTCTTCTAACCTGATTACAAATGGTAAATGGCCTGTATTTATATAGCGCTTTACTAGTCCCTAAGGACCCCAAAGCGCTTTACATATCCAGTCATCCACCCATTCACACACAGTCTTTCTGTGATGCGTTTCAGCACTCTTGTTGTGCAATCTGGTCCACAACGCATGTCTACCAAAGAAATGACAGTTATGTGGCATTTTGGGCCTGTGGAAGACTTGATCCTTGACTTTGGGTTGAAAAATTGCACATACAGATTTCAGTGTCACAACCTGTGAATAAATGGGGGAGTGTGTCTTGGCTAGGATGAGCTGTCTTCATTTATCATGCATTCACGAGCAATGTGTAGATTTGTGCAGGTTTTAGGTGCATATTTCCTTCAAAATATTGCTCCAATAAAGGCAATCCCTCAGTGCTGTTCTCCGTATTCAGTCACTTTTGCATCCCGTCCACTTTGTTGAAAATGCAGACTTTGTCTATGCTCTGTGCAAATACTGAAGAAACTCTTACAGTCCAGGTGAGCACACAGAGCAGTCATTGCAATCTTTATGTTTACAAAAATTGAAAGAGAGAAGTGGTACCTGCAAAATTGGTAGCTTCCAACAGCGTTTGAGTTTTCCTGTGGAATTGCTGTGTGTGGTTGTGGACAAAAAGGTTCAGTCTTTAATGTTTGTTTGACTTTTGTGCTGTAGACAACAGTGGTTTGACCATCCCCATTGCTAGTTAAAAGCTAGATCCATATTGTTTTAAACTGTTTATCAACTTATTTACCGCACATCTCCAATCTGACACATTTTTAGGCCTCCCACAGGCACACAGGGTTTCAAGCCACTCATTCCTATGGTACAATTAGCAACCCACAGAACTACATAATGGTGTCCAGAAGCACAGGATGGAGCGCAGCATGACTCCTACATGCCCATATGCTTGCTGACAGCATTTATGCCACCTTTCATACTGCAGTGCATTTCCCATTACCCAGCTGGCAAGCCAAATGTCTCCAGCAACATGTTTAATATAAATACATCAGTGCACAAAATTTGGGAGTATTATTTGTATTTAGCTTTTTGTCGGTTTGTTTTGCCATTATTTTGAAAAACAAACAAACAGTGTCGTCACACCTTCATATGGCATATAATAATAATAATAATAATAACAATAATAATAATAATAATAATAAACCAAACCATTACAATGGGGACTGACATCCTGTCCATAACTTTTTCTTTTCTTTTCTATTCAAGCTTGTCCATTGAAAGAGAGATGCAAATTTACATTTCAGTGTTGTGTTTAAAGGGACTATTAGAGCTTTGTTAGATTTCACTATAAAACTATTTGCTTAGGGGTTGTTTGGATGAGAGGAGTTTTAATGATGGATGCATTTTAAATCTACATATGTATCTAATCTACATGTATACTTGCATCGCAACACACACAAGAAAGAAGACGGTTACTTTCAAAGTCTGATGCAAAAGATGATTGATGATTGAAAGACTGACTTTAGGATCTTTTTTTTTTTTTTTTTTTAACTTTGCAATTATACTGTATGTCCAAGGACTGAGTATAACTTTATTATTCTGTTATAGCAAGGTCCTTATGATTGGATCTCCCTTTGAAGTTTCTTGAGAGGACCTTTTTAATAGGAGTCTGACTAGAAGTAAGCACAGCCAAACTTTGAGTCATGCTTCCCTGAAGGCAGTTAACAGTTTGACCTGATTTCCTGTTCTTTGAAACTAAAGTTCAGGCGGTGGTCAGGATAACAACAAAGAATACAAATGTTACCACCAATTACGATTGCATGTGCATATAACTGTAAATCCTGCAGATGGAATATATATTTAGATTCTGTGACGTGCCTATAATTGAAATTAAAACTGCAGGAGGAAATCAGTGCACATGTTGCGCTCCCCCCCCCCCCTCCCAAGTTTAACTGTTAGAAGGAGCTTTCATTCCCAGATTACACATACAAAGAATTAAAAGAGCACTAGCCTTTATGCAAGTTCCAGTGGCATCGGACTGATCACCCAAGACTAAATTACACTGTGGCAAGAGGTAAAATAAGAGCCGGGTTGACAGATGGACAGGATTTTTGAGCAGTGAGAGTGAGTAGAGCAGACAGATCATAATTCAGTTGGGAGGTTGTGATATGAGCCAGAGAAAAGATTAGTTTTCAGCTTGCAGAGGCAGAATGACACAGTATTTCACCTCAGGGTTAATGTTTACCTAGCAGCGCTCTGTCCTCAACGACCTCGTAGTGCTCCTCCTCCTATCGGTCCATTTGAGGGCCTCTTATGGTTGACCTTGGACCCAAGTTGGAAACGTCATTAGTCAAGGGAGACGGGAATAATAAACAGATTTTAAATACTGTATACAAATGAAAAACACTGAGCTTTTTCTGTATGTCGTGTTTAGTACCCCAGCTTTTGAGAGTTGTCTTGGATTACTTTTAGATACTTTAAAATAAATAACATATATAAAGGCAACTACTGGGTTTGTGTCTCCTTGTAATTTTTATTTCTTTCCTCCTCGTATTTTAGCAGAAGGTGTGCCTCAGGTGTTTTACTTTGGGCCCTGTGGGAAGTACAATGCCATGGTACTGGAGCTGCTTGGCCCAAGTCTAGAAGACCTCTTTGACCTGTGCGACCGGACTTTTTCACTGAAGACCGTGTTAATGATAGCAATTCAGCTGGTGGGTTTGGAGCTTTGTATGACACCATCACAAAAACTTCTACTCACTTACTATGACTGATGAAATCAAATACATTGAACATAAAAACTCTGTGAAATTTCTATGAAATGGTTCAAATCACCATCAGCCTATATGCAGAAATGGCACAAAACTATTTGCTACTTAATATAGTAGCTGGAGTTAGACTAACAAGTTCATAATCAAAAAATAAAATGTTTACTGTAGTTTAACAATTTGCATGGCAAGTTCAGCACAATTTACATTTCCAGTTAATGACATATTTTCAGTAAAATCCATTTTCATACTATAGGAATGAACCCTTGTTTCAAAAACTATCCTGGCTGGATATTTCAGAGGCTTAATCCACCAAGCCTTTACATTTTATAGTATGCTCCAGAATTCCCAGTACAAAATGATTCTTATTGAGTAAACTGTCCATATAGCTGATTTTACAAGTCTTGCCTGAATACCTGAGGTTCTTGGAGCTTGTGGAGAGTGACTCTCCTATTACCGAGTATGCAAATTAGCAATCTGTTAGTATATGCATTCTTCTGGGCAGATTTGGGTAGACTGGAAGCTGTCGTGAAGCGCAAAGTCATGCACATCAAAATTTCTGACGTTTCATTTTGTCAGCACAAAAACTGCAGTGCTCTTGTAATATAGATATCCTCTGAAAAAAATGTAAAGACCTCCATAGAAGCTCAGCACAGAGGTTTCCTAAAGACTGCATCGCAGCCACCTCACATTATGAATTTATTATGTTGCTCACCTTTAATTTTTTTCCTAAAACAAGACAGTGATTCCACTGTAAGTGCAACAAGTTAACCTTAAGTGTTAAAAAGTTGTCGTGCTTTTTTTTTTTTTTTTTTTTTTTTTTTAAATAAACCATAATGCTGAAATTCATTATAACTGAGAAAATAATGTCAACTTGGTTCAGCAGAAAAACCCATTTTCAATAACTGTGACTCTGATTTAGTGGCCAATCATTTACCATGACTGATGTGTTCTTCATCACCAGATTTCACGAATGGAGTATGTGCACTCTAAAAATCTCATCTATAGAGATGTAAAGCCCGAAAACTTTCTCATTGGACGGCAAGGAAATAAAAAGGAACACATCATTCACATCATTGACTTTGGCCTGGCCAAAGAGTACATCGACCCCGAGACCAAAAAACACATTCCCTACCGGGAGCACAAGAGCTTAACTGGTACTGCGCGATATATGTCCATCAATACACACTTAGGCAAAGGTAAGAATGATTTTATTGTTGTTGTTCTGGGACGTCTGTTTGTAAAACGGATGCTTTGGGACATAGTTGTTGAATTGTGTCAGTGAGATGTTATATCTATTAATACAGAGCAAAGTCGGCGAGATGACCTGGAGGCTCTGGGCCACATGTTCATGTATTTTCTTCGTGGGAGTCTACCTTGGCAAGGGCTAAAGGTATGTAAAGTATATTGACAGTTTCCGAGATTCTTTCATCAGGACTCTAGTCATTGTATAACCTTAAATTCTAACACACTCTGAGTTGCTGTGTAATTTATATTATTTACCCATCAGTAGCTGTGGCATGTGCTGAAAGTCTGTTCAATATGACTGAGAAAATGTACTTCCGAAGACTTCAGCTTTCATTGTGTTTATCTCTCCATTGGCACATTTAAGTCTTTCTTAATGAATATTAAAAAAAAAAAGACTAAACAAAGGTTACAGTTGAAAATGAACCAGCTGTTATTTTGTGCTCACAGTTCAAAATTCATAATCTTTAGAAGCTTTTCTTCAGGCTAATGTGTACAGAGTGGTACAGTTGGTTGTTAATTGAAGCAGTAAGCTTCCTATTCCTCTTTGCTTACTACTCTGAATCCTTTCTGCTTAACCACCTGAAAATCTCCCAGAAAGTTGATTCTGTTCATCACTTGACAAAACGTTTCTCCCACTGAAAACGCTACGTCCAGATGAACAGAATCAGCTTTCTGAGATTTCCTTACTTTGATTGAACATGCAACAAGAAACCTCAAATCAGTGGTTCCCAAACTTTTTTTGCTAGGCCCCCCTTTGTTTTACAAGAAAAATGCCCCGCCCCCCCGCAAGCATGCACGCACACGCACAAACACATCCTCCAACCACACACACCCTTATTTTGCTCCATTGCGGTTTATTTCACACCTCAAACATTAAGTAAACAATTAAAAATTACAGGTAGTAATAAAATAAACTACTAACTCTTTTACGCTGCGTCCACACCTACACGGGTATTTTTGAAAACGCAGCTGTTTCGTCCACATGTAAACGGCGTTTCGAATCACCGAAAACTGTATTCCTCGTCCACACGTAAACACAAAAAAGGAGTTTTAAAAATCTGAGTTGGTCACGCAACGTCAAAGGTCTGTGCCTTTTTTCACATCACGCTGTACGCCACGTTATTGTTTAAATGAGATGAATTGCAGAATGGCAGATAGTCAGATTAACAGTATTTTGTCTCTATCTGCAGGTTTTACACGCTTACATATACACACGCAGTTACTGTCCCTCCATTTACAAAGGCAAAGGCATAACGGTGTGATTATTTTACGTGTAGTTGTTTTTTTCAACATTGCTGTCAATCAATTTTTCAAAAAATGCCTCTCTGTGCAAAATGGGTTTAAAAACATAAACAACTGTGGGATACTGTTAGTCCGTGATTTGAACCGAGGGAACAAATCGTGGCAGGATCAGTCTGATGTTATTTGTATCCCGCTGTAACTTTACTGTATAAAAATCTAACATCTCCAAAATGTCAGGAGTAGTTAGTCATTACAACAAGTGTGTGTGTGTGTGACCTAAAAATCAAGAATGTGGGATACTGTTTGTCCGTGATTTGAAGAGCCCAGCGCGTGCTCCCGACGAAGGGAAAAGCAATTCTGCAGGGGACCTACCTTGGCACTTGTGCAGGTGAAGCCAAAGGGAAGATATGCTTCACCATATTTTCTAGTCTTTGGCTCAGAATGAAGTTGGTTTGGAAACATATTCAGCGATGCTTCATCTCCTGCTTTGCGTTTGTGTGGGCGCCCCGTGCTAGCAGTGTCCAAGCATTTTCCCCCCTGCTTTTCATACCGTGCCCCCCCTGCAATGGCTCTGCGCCCCCCCACTTTGGGAAGGTCTGCCTTAAATGGTCTTGATGGCAATAAAGTGATCAGTAGTATCATGCTGTGTCTCCAGTCATGGAAGCTCAGTTGATTTTTCAGAGAGAGCGTTTACTTCAGACACATTAAACAAGAAAAAACACTTTGCTTTGAATCTTTTTCAGGCTGACACACTGAAAGAACGATACCAGAAGATTGGAGACACAAAACGAAACACTCCCATCGAGGTCCTCTGTGAGAACTTTCCAGGTATGCTATTGATGGCTGTAATCTCACTTTTGGATCAGCTTGTGAGCCTTGATAGTGTGAATACTGGCTGTGATGTAACGTGATTTTTCAGATAAAATGATCTAAATGTCGTCCCACTACACAATTTGTACGGATTTATCCTCATGAAAGGTGAGAACATTCTTGTTGGTTCTGTGTAATACAGAGGAGATGGCCACCTACTTGCGATATGTGAGGCGGTTGGACTTCTTTGAAAAGCCAGACTATGAATATTTGAGGACTTTGTTCACGGAACTGTTTGAGAGAAAAGGATACACCTTTGACTACACCTACGACTGGGTTGGCAGGCAGATTGTGAGTAACGGATCACATTTTACATGTCAGTAATTTCACCTGTTTGACTGCAGAGCTGAATTCATTGTTATTCCCCTCAGCCCACACCGGTGGGGTCTGTCCATATAGACTCTGGAGCATCTGCAGTCACGAGAGAGAGCCATCCTCATAGAGACCGACCCTCACAGCACCCACCAATCAGAAACCAGGTACGTCCGGTTGAGCAATGGGGACCAGACTGCTTCTTGCCATGCTGTGGTCCAGTGGATGGACCCATGGTGCATTACAGCCTGAAACTCCCTTTACTCTCTGTATGATGATCTCTTTGCCAAGCAAAGCTTATGTGCATGCAGTGACAATAGGATGTGCTATGCAAGTATTCTTTTGAACATCTCTGTATATTTAAATGCTGGAAAATTAGTTTTAAGGCATCAGGGCAAATTTATCCCAGTCATCTTTGCCTTCGTGTTTTTGGATTTACTGTGCGCTTTAGATATTGTAGATAAACTTTTGGCAAGTGTTTAAGACCATAAATTAAATGAAACTAAATTCTGGTAATTAAAAGCAGCCCACAAAGATGAAGGCTGACTGAAATAAAGCTTTGTAATCATTCACATATTCTACAGTGTAGAATAGAGGCACTTAGGGAGAACTTTTTTGGGTATATATGGGTTTTGTGCCCATGTTGTCAGTGCACCTGCTTTTCGATGCTATTTGGGTGCTTTAAATGCAAATTTCAGAGCCAGGGTTGAATTGTCGCAGTCTATGCTACAAATGAAAGACTTGAATAGCTGTTAGTTAGTCTGGTTGAATTTGATCTACAGTTTTGCGTGTGTAAACACATTTGCTTTGAATCCAATTTAATTCATTGCTGGTATGAAGATGAGCTGGAAAATAAATTGCTGGCTTTATAAAGCTCTGAGCATTTAAATAGGTTACTTGTTAGTGGTTCATGCTTATTTTTTTGTTATTCAGGTGTAATGAGATTGAGGCCAAAGTTTGAGACCTGTGAGCTTAACTCCATTAGGCTTCAGGCTCATTAGTTTCTGATTCAGTTTTATGGCTGAAGCCTTGCTATGATTTTGATTTACTTTTTTTTTTTTTCAATTTTGTTCATTTATTTATTTTTTCTTCTCCATATCTCATGCTGCTTTGCATGGTTACCTTGCCTCGCACACCCAAATATCCATCTTTCCTTCACCCCCCTCCCCTTCCCATTGCACTTTCAAACCCACTTCCCTTCACATCACCGACGCCACCCCCGATTCCTAAGCAGACAGCAGCCTCAGATCGACGAGGAGCATGGGAGGTGCAGCCCGCACGCCAAGCAAACTCCTCCTATCTGACCTCCCACCTGACAGCGGACAGGCACGGGGGCTCAGTGCAGGTATACACCCCTCACCTGATCAACCGGCAGCCCCCACCCAATCTCCATGGAGTCAGATCTGTCTCAAATAATCCAAACAAAGATAAATACACTCATAATATGGCTTGTAAATGGAAGGGAAAGACGCAAAGGCATTTTTGTGACACAATTTGTTTTCCCCCCCCGCTTGGGGAAACGATATATTTTCAAGGGATTAGTCTTATTTTGAGACAAATATTTTATTTGCGAGTTAAACAACTATGAATACTTAGGAAACTCGTGTTTAGCAAAGTACTCAAGCATTTAATTCCTATTATTTTGCAAATAATTTTGCTACTGAACTGGCATTTTTATTCATCTTCATTATCTAAAAGCTCATAATAATCACAAAACACTGATATAGTTACTAATGCTTTATGCCAGACATGAATTGCATTTATTAAGTGTTTTAGCTTCATGTGTGAGACAGATCTACAACCATATACCCCCCCCCCCCCCCCCCCCCCCCCCCCTCCAACCCTTTTGCCCCTGGCTGGGAAATGTTAATTTTCTGCTCCACCATATGCATGTCATCTGGTGCTACCCACCCCAGATGGTGAAAGTGTGATTTAGCTTTATAAACAGCAGCCCTTCTTGGGGCATTTTGATCTCCGGTCCTACAACTCTTCATGATGCTTGGACATTCTTTGCAAGATCAAGAAGCCTTCTGCATGGCAGAACGACCTGGCATAGCTAGCTAATTGCATGCTTCTAAACCATTATAGGCCTTTATGCTTAAAGGAACATATTTTAGTAATTTTGTCTCCTAGCCCATTCCAAAGACTGTCTCGGTCTTCAACAGGGTTTGTTTTGCTTCTGGGGATTCCTTTTACTAAATGGCATTCACTTAAAAATAGTTTGGAAATGTAAACATTTTTATACATATATTGTGAAACTAGATCATTCCCTGGAGTGCCATTGGTAGAAGCATGGCACTCTGTGAACACAGTGTGGAGAAAAGGGTGCTGTGACCAACGCAGTGGTCATCAGACTTGGCTTTTTCAGGCTTTATTATATTACACATCAGAATCAGTTATTTAACTCGTTTAAGTATAGATCATTAAAGACTGAAATCTCTCTTGTCCTTTAATGCAAACGCAACTTATTTCCTTTAAGATAACTGCTACACTGTTACAGAAAGATTTTTTATTTATTTATTTTTTTAAATGTTCTTTTTTCCAACATTTCGTACACAATCAGGTGTATTATCCTGATCTACTGATGCGTACATATTCAATCAGGTGAAAGTGTAAGGGGAAGTTGTTGGCTTTTTTTCATATATTTGGGCAAGTAAACCTGGAAGTTTACAGATAAACACAATTCTTTTCTTTTTTTGTGTTGGGGGGAAAAAAGTCAGCATATCAGCAAGACAGGCTTGGCTTTTAAAGAGGCAGGCAGGGACTTTCTGTTGTGTTTTTTTTCTTTTCTTTTTTTTTCTTTCTTCCTGTATCATGAAAAAACAAAAGGAAGCCAAGTTAATATCTTTTTTAGCACAAAATGTTTCCTTAAAAGTCATTATACAGCTCAGGAATTCTCTCTCAGTTCAGTGAAGGTAAAAAAAAAAAAAAAAGACTGAATAGGTGTGCTCGTAATTAGACACTCGTTCAGGCATCTGGGATGTGCCTTTCTGGGAAACAGAGACACACTGAGTGGAATTCAAGTTGAGATTTGATTTTACTCGTCTCTATGGTGCCTTGGCTCACATGTGTGAGCAATACTGCTGACTGATTGCGTATGATAAAGTGAGTCCACAACAAGTGCGTGATGTGAAATGAAATTAAATGTGTGAGTAGATGTACAGTCACATTTAATTTTTTACAGTCTGGCTACACTTTACTACCCCACCATCTGCACTGCTAGTTTGTCTTATCCTATCTGTCCTGTCCTATCCTTTGCATATTCTCCTGTCAGGATTCTTATAAATTCAAACATTTGGGGAAAAAAGGATGCCTGAATGAGGTGTCTTTTTGTGCCTACTAGGCCCTGGGCCAATCAAAGACAGTAGGAGTAGATGTGTTTGGCACAGACCAAAGAGCTTTTCAGGAGAAGACCCACACACACAGTGTGAAGCATGTCGGTAGATATGGTTTGGGGTTTCTTCCCCAGGGACTAGAAAGCTAATCGATTGAACTATTAATCCTGGAGGTCACCTTTTAACAGTGTAATGATTGTAAGCACACAGCAAATCCACCAAGGCCGAGCAAGAACACATGGAGGGTTATGAGATTGGCTACAATAGTCACATTTCATATATGAAATATGTCTGGACAGTTGCATTCAAGAATGCATACAAGAAATTATTATTTATGCTTAACATCGCAATACTAGCTTGAAACCAAGTGTTTACTTCTCCTCGACAGGAATATTGAGAATTTTCATTGTGGTAGATCAAAGAAGATATGTTTGCTTTCCTAAATATGTCCAAAAAGCCAACAAATCCACTTCACTCCACTTTTCACGATCTATATGTACTCATGAGTGCATGTGGGCGCACACAAACCCATTTTTGTGACAAATAAAAGCATTGCTTCTTTTTACAGGCTCATAAGTTCAAGAATAAATGGCTGCTACTGGCATCTTGATTTTATGATTTGTCCTTCATCTAAACATGGTTTTTTACAGAGCAGGATTACAGTCACAAGGGGTGTGACTTTTTCCCCAGAATTCCTGCTTTATTTTTATTAACTAAGAATTTTGACTTTCATCTCAGAATCCTGATTAGTTCTTCACAGAACTAAAGAAAACGCCAGAGTTCTGAGGCTGAAAAGTAAAAATTCTGATTCTTTTTAGAATTCCGAAAAGGGTGGAAGAGTCATCACCCATGAATACTTATAATAAAAATAATAATGTTTTTTTTTCTTCAGTGGCCCCAATCCTCTTATGTATGTTTAAGAAGTCATTTTACTCATTTAGTTTTATTTTTAAGTAATGAGTCTATAGGTTTGCTGAATGGATTCCACAAGCAACAGAAAGATGTTGGTGCAGTTTCGCTTTATACCAGGGGTGGGCAATTGAGTTTCCCAAGGGGTCACATGATAAACAAAGACTGTTGAGGACTGCACCAATAAGCTGAACTCAGTTCTGCTCAATATTAACTATTTCTTTGTTAGCTTACCAGTGCAGCCCTTCTCAGTAGTCCCAGTTTCTCATGGGCCCTTTGGGGAAAATCAGTTGCCCTCCCCTGTTCTATACAAATCTATTAAAATGAGTTTTCTACATGTAGTTGTAATTGCCCATGTTTGGTGAAGTCTTTACTTTAGTTTCAGGTGTGGTCACTGGTGAGACCTTGCCCTTGTATACTGTAGGGACACAGCTTGTTTGTTGATGGAAAGCTACAGCCCTGTATTTACGTGATATTGTAATTACTGCAATCTGAAATTTGCTTGCCTCCCTCCCAACCTGTGCTGTCTTTTGGGATTAAGTTTTGACTCTTGAAAGTCTTTTATTTTTTCTCTCTGGAGCATTTCAATATTCTAACTTTGGTGACTCGTTGCTGTTTTGGGGCAAATATCGATACACACTGATAACAAACAAGACTATGTTTGTATGACTTGAAGCTACAAAATAGTAAAAAAAAAAAAAAATAGCAGAACCATTCACAGACTGCAAGCCAGGTTTTTCTTCATGTTGTGGTTTTTTTTTGTTTTGTTTTTTTGCTGCCACGAAACCAGTTTCTCCCAATACAAGCAAAACTAAATGAACTAGAGTATTTGTGTTAACTTGTTCTTTGTTAACCAGGTAAACTTTCTGTCACAGCAGTATCTGGTTTTTCCATACGTATCTGTTGTGTGGACAAACATAAGTGGTTTAACTGAACTTAACACCAGTCTGTGTCACAGGTGGTCAGTTCAACCAACGGGGAGCTGAATGCAGACGATCCGCTGGCTGTTCATTCCAACGCCCCAATTACAGCTCCGCCAGAGGAGCATCCGCCCGACGAGGCCAAGTATGTGTCATATAGCCACCACGACTCTCTTCCATGTCCATCTGTCGCTTCCTCTCTTTCCCTCTTTACCTCCCTCTGTCTCCTTTTGCTATCGTCTGGAATTGTGACAGCTCCAGCCACCAGCTGTCATCTTCCACCTGCCCCTCTTATCTGTCTGGGTGTGTGGGTTTACGATCTGCAACCAGTCTCTATATCCCTCAGTGAATTTTCCTTTTCTGTAAAAATAAAAAAAGCCATTGTACAGTACTGTGCAAAAGTAAAAGCCAGCCCTCATTTCTTTAATAGCTCTTTGGAAATCACCCTGGTGGAGGAAAAAATACAAAACTATTTTATATCTATCAAACTATGTTATCTTTAAGATTTTCCTAGATTCAACTTAAAATGGAAACAAGTTTTGTTTTTACGATGGGCTGCTAGTAACAATATGCCTAAAGTTCTTTGCAAAGTTGTTTATGTGTAGACACAACACTAGTTCATCCTTTGAGGTAGGTGCCATTTTATCCTTGAGTGATTCATAGGTCAGTGTTAAGTGGTTTAACATACTGAAGAAAAAAAGCAGCCACTGGCCGACAGAATGCCTGGAGAACTATTGCTCAAGAGCTCTTAAAAGATTACAGGAAAGCCTGGCTCCATGGCAGCAAAAAATAAAGAAATGAAGGGTTGCCTCAAGACTTCTGCACAGTACTGTAGATTAACTAATGCACCCCCTCATGCCTGTGCCCAGCCAATCAACCATTAACATAGACTACAATCTCTACAGCACACAAGTACAGTGGGGCAAAAAAGTATTTAGTCAGCCACCGATTCTGCAAGTTCCCCACCTAAAATGATGACAGAGGTCAGTAATTTGCACCAGAGGTACACTTCAACTGTGAGAGACAGAATGTGAAGAAAAAAAAAATCCATGAATTCACATGTTAGGATTTGTAAAGAATTTATTCGGAAATTGGGGTGGAAAATAAGTATTTGGTCACCTCAAACAAGGAAAATCTCTGGCTCTCACAGACCTGTAACGTCTTCTGTAAGAAGCTTTTCTGTCCCCCACTCGTTACCTGTATGAATGGCACCTGTTTGAACTCATCATCTGTATAAAAGACACCTGTCCACAGCCTCAAACAGTCAGACTCCAAACTCCGCCATGGCCAAGACCAAAGAGCTTTCGAAGGACACCAGGAAAAGTATTGTAGACCTGCACCAGACTGGGAAGAGTGAATCTACAATAGGCAAGCAGCTTGGTGTGAAAAAATCAACTGTGGGAGCAATCATCAGAAAATGGAAGACATACAAGACCACTGATAATCTCCCTCGATCTGGGGCTCCACGCAAGATCTCATCCCGTGGGGTCAAAATGATCATGAGAACGGTGAGCAAAGATCCCAGAACCACACGGGGGGACCTGGTGAATGACCTGCAGAGAGCTGGGACCAAAGTAACAAAGGTCACCATCAGTAACACACTACAACGGCAGGGAATCAAATCCCGCAGTGCCAGACGTGTTCCGCTGCTGAAGCCAGTGCATGTCCAGGCCCGTCTGAAGTTTGCCAGAGAGCACATGGATGATACAGCAGAGGACTGGGAGAATGTCATGTGGTCAGATGAAACCAAAGTAGAACTTTTTGGTATAAACTCAACTCGTCGTGTTTGGAGGAAGACGAATACTGAGTTGCATCCCAAGAACACCATACCTACTGTGAAGCATGGGGGTGGAAACATCATGCTATGGAGCTGTTTTTCTGCCAAGGGGACAGGACGACTGATCCGTGTTAAGGACAGAATGAATGGGGCCATGTATCGTGAGATTTTGAGTCAAAACCTCCTTCCATCAGTGAGAACTTTGAAGATGAAACGAGGCTGGGTCTTCCAACATGACAATGATCCAAAACACACCGCCCGGGCAACAAAGGAGTGGCTCCGTAAGAAGCATTTGAAAGTCCTGGAGTGGCCTAGCCAGTCTCCAGACCTCAACCCCATAGAAAATCTGTGGCGGGAGTTGAAAGTCCGTGTTGCTCGGCGACAGCCCCAAAACATCACTGCTCTCGAGAAGATCTGCATGGAGGAATGGGCCAAAATACCAGCTACTGTGTGTGCAAACCTGGTAAAGACCTATAGTAAACGTTTGACCTCTGTTATTGCCAACAAAGGTTATGTTACAAAGTATTGAGTTGTATTTTTGTTATTGACCAAATACTTATTTTCCACCCTGATTTACGAATAAATTCTTTACAAATCCTACCATGTGAATTCATGGATTTTTTTTTTTTTTTTTTTTCACATTCTGTCTCTCACAGTTGAAGTGTACCTCTGGTGCAAATTACTGACCTCTGTCATCATTTTAGGTGGGGGAACTTGCACAATCGGTTGCTGACTAAATACTTTTTTGCCCCACTGTAGTGTAAAAATCATTGAAATTAGTTTTGGCACTGGTTTGAGCTGGTAGCAGGAACTAACCGGTAAATGGTGCCAGTCTTAAGCATCAGCAGCTGGAATGGTGCCACGCTGCATGGCTGGCCAGTCACTGAAAAAACTGCTGTGCAAGCTGAAGATCACACGGTTCGTCTGACTGACAAGAAGTGAGGGCAGCTCTTAGGATTCACACAGCTCTCAGACTAAACAGTATATAATAATGAGGAGATGCATAGTTTGAAACGGAAGTAATAACAGAAATGTAGGAATCAACTTTAAACACATTTTCTTTCTCCACCATGCTTTATGATATTGATTGAGGGAGGCAGCCATTCCAATTTAACTTCAGCACTGGACCACTTGACTGGTCTAGATTCAAGTCTGCGGTGGAAAGATTTATGATGCTGGGCCTATTTCATACAGCGCTTTCAGCTCCAAGTGCTTTACATTAAAGTCCAGACATCAAACAAAGTCAAATAAGACCAATAAAAATAGAGGAGTTTAAAAAAAGAAAAGAAATATAAGTAAACAAATTAGATTGTGCGTAACTTTTAATTTTACATGCAAATAAACAAAATTTGAGCAGAGGATATTTACTTTTTACTTTTAATTTCAATTATTCACAAATTTCTTCAATTAAAATCAATTTTTAATAACCGGCCCACTGAGTAAGTAACCTCAGAATCAGCAACAGCCCAACTGAGCCTTAAAAAAAAAAAAAAATGAAGTAGTTAACCCAAAAACAAAATTGTTTTGATGATTTTAAGACATTTCTGGCCGCAGCCTTCGGGCAGCTGCTCGACCGCTAAAACGTCGTGAGGACTGAACTTCATAGCACGTCCCTGACAAACTGTAACAGTGTGTATATATAAATAAATAGTAAGTGTTTAACAGAACACCTTGCTGAATTGCTGGTCCATTTTATGCTCTTACTTCATGTAGTTTATGTATACACTGGTGTTCTAGTAACACATCAAAATGAGAGCGAGCACACTATTGAACCCCTTAACACCCCAGGAAAAAAATCACTCATTGTGTACTGCGTTTTAATATGCTTTACATATAATTACCTATGAACATGTTTTAGATAAGTTCAGTTCAGCTGTCTGGGAAAGTTTAATGCTGAAGCGATTAACCATGAACCAGCTTTAACAGTGTTTATAAAGTGTCGCCTCCTGAATCTCCGAGCTGCGTGTTCTGTTTTTAATGTGCATTCATTTCTGTCTCTGCCCAGATGGCCGGCCTTGCTGCTGTTGTCTCCTTTCACACGATTGCGTGATATTATGATTGGTGTGTTTTGTGCCCATCTCCTCTTTGATGCCCCATCAAACAAAAAAATTATTTTTATTTTTTTAATGACATAATGATGGCAAATTGATTTAAAATTGGCCTTATAGGAAATATTTGGTGTAGTTAAGCTGAAATAATACGACATTTTTATTCACAATCATGGACTCAATCTAAAAAAGACAAAAGGCTGTCTTCATAGGACCAGTTTAAAATGTTAAGCCTCAGTTGCACAGCCCTAGAGACTGGTTGGTGATCATCTGGCAAACACAGGTTGCTAGGGAAAAATGTCTATTCTCCCCAACTTTATTGGCAAGTAGTTGCTGGCTGTTGCCGGCTTTTTCCATGTGAAAGTAGTCACAAAGAGTGCGTCGCAGTGAAAACCTCGGTTTGGGCGCTAATGATACTGATACGGTCGTTTGTAGTTTGCATGAAACTAACTTGTCTGCAAACATTGAGCTGTTGTGGAACTAGGCCTGTGGGCCTAGAAACTGGTCCATTAGCCTCTACAGCATCCTGTGTCCAAAATAGGAGACAAGTTAAAGTCACATGATTAGTGGTCATGTGACTGAATACCCACATGTTCGGGTTTTTTTTGGTTTTTTTGCATTAATATTTTCACCTATTTATGGGATAGAACAAATCTAGTTAATTGTTTTACTAAACAAAAATAGTTGCACTACATTATGTTAGTACTTGTTGTAGCATTAAAAAGTCTAGCCACCCACAGTGCACATTTGCCCAGTTTAAGTGAGCACGTAAATGTCAACTCTTGTGGTTCATTGTGTTTAACATAGAAAATGAAGTAAGTATAAGGACACAATGATCTACACACCAAGCAGCTTTTATTAAAGGATTTAACATTTTAGAAACATGCTCAAAACGTGATGCCGTATCACTCCCGTTCCCGGGAATTCTAGGAGACCTAATAAGCTGCAGGGATGTTCTGTGACCTTCTCTGTGACCTTCTCTCTTTTAACCTCTCTTAACTTTCTGTCTCTGTGTCCACCTGTGTCCTGTTGGTGCGTGTGTGTGCATGTTTGTGTGGCATGTTCCCAGCCCCATCATCTCGGTCTCGCTGTATTAATCTATCTTTCTTTTCTCTTTACTCTCCTCCTGCTCCTCCTCCTTCTCCTTCTGTAGCTGCGTGAAAATGCTCAACCTGTGGTGAGTCCCTCTCTGCTCGTCCACATCAGACTCATGGGACAGGGAGTGGACCAGCCTAGGCTGGGCCCAGTGGAGTTATTTACAAAATGTAACCAGACTCTCACTGGTGCATATTATATAGTGCCCACAAACATTGTCAGCTGTGTTTACTGCCAAGTTTCTGCCCGTTTTCTGCATTTAGTAAACCTTGCTGCCTGACAAACATTAATAAATAATATCAGGCCAGAAAGAAAAACTGTCTTTTTAATTATGGCTCCTTTATAACTAAACATTTGACTTTAGGTTACAGCCTTTTTGCATGGAACACCACTATTTGTTAAATATTAAATGAATCTGAGGGTACCCAGTCACTGTCCTATGTCCTAATCTGCTTTTTTCTTGTCTTTGTATGTTCTTATTAACCGTTCAGGCTCACCGTGTCCTGTGACTTTTGTGTTCACTGCTTCCTTTTTAATTTATTTTTAAAGATTTTACCTACAAGTATTGCCTTCAGAGTCAGTTTGTAGTTTTTGTTCCTCTGCCATTTGTCTGTTAAAATGGTGGGAGGTGAGTACGCAAACGCTTGGTGGATGGGAACACATCCATCGTGTCCATGTTAAGGTGTTACTGAGTTCTTACTGTTCTGGTTTAAAAGACAAAGAAATAAGACTCAGATGAGGCTCCTGTGATATTTAACACACTGCCGTGTTTGTTCTTTCTCGTGCTTCTCTCATCCACGCGCTCATTTAACGTCCACGTCTTTCTGCAGGTGTTGCTGTTTCTTCAAGCGGAAACGGAAGAAGAACACGCCACGGCAAAAATGATCACGCAGCACCAGCCTGAAACGTTCCAGCTGTTTGGCTCAGTCGATTGTGATTTTATTCGAAATCAGTAAGGTCCCGTTCAGAATAGAAGAGGGAGTCATCTGAGAGATCTTGATTGAATTGTTCTCCGTTTTTTGGACAAGTTTAAAAACGGTTTGCTGAGATGTACAAGATGCTTGTGTCTTCTTGTGGGATTTTTTTTTTGTTGTTGTCTTTTTTCTTCTTCTTCGCCCTCCACCCCTCTGTCAAGCTGTGCCGGGTTGTGTTGCAGGTCAGTCAGCCAAATGGGGAAAAAACCTTTCTGATGGAATTTTGCAGAGGATAATCTTTTTTCCTTCCTCCCCCAAGACTCCCAACATCAGTATTTTTTTTTTTTTTTTCTCCTGAAGAGGAAGAGATGGCACCTCCTGTGGAAACTTGCTTCACTACGATTCCTGCTTGACTCATAAAATCATCATCTTCAGTTCCTTTCTAATCTCCTAAATGCATCCTGCCCTCAGTTTGCAAACTCATTATGACACAAAGCCCTTTATGATGATTCCTGATGTAGGAACTGAATGTAACACAAGAAGAGCCAAGAGTGTAACCGCCTATCGTCACATACAGGCACAAAGAGCATCAGTCTGCCATTTGGCCTCTGCACGTTATATTTTTTGTTGTTGTTGTTTTCTTTTTCCCCCCGTCCTCCAAAGAGGTCAACTCTGGCACTGGGACCGGGGCCTGAGACATCAGAAAACAGAGACGCCTCATGTACAGTGTTCTCTGCTCATGCTGCTTGGTTAAAGCGCTCCCTTAACCTCGCTGCTGTCAAAACACACTACAGTCTCTTTGGACTCTCCTGCAGTTTTTGCTCCTACCCTTCGCTGAGCAGCAACATGACACTTGTAGATGCAGGGGGGTGGGAAAACAAATGCTATTTATGCTATTTATCTCTCGGTTTCCACCAGTTTTTCCTACTAATTCTTAAACATACGTACTGAATGTATGGACAGTAAAATAAATGACTTTAAAGCATTTATATAATCTGTCACGTGCACGGGAATGAAATTGCAGTTGGGGAGCTGAGACCAATGTTTTAAAAAAAAAAAAAAAAAAAAAAAGAAGAAGAAAAAAAAAGGTGACCAAAACTAGGTGGGAGGGTCTTAAATGTTGTTGATCTTGTAGACATTGGGGGATGCTTTGGAATAACATGAGGAAAAAGTGATGTGAGGCACTTTTGGAGAATCACAGCCTCTGAAACGCTTCTGTCCAATGCCTTAACCCCCCGACCAACCTACTGACCGACCAACCGACCGCAGTCACATCACCACTTGGATGACACGTTGGCGGCATAGTTAATGTGAGATTTCAGTGTCTTTTTTTTCCTTTTCTTTTTCCCGTCCCCTCCCCTTTTGGGTATCCTGTGTAATAAAGAGTACCAGACTGTTCCCAGCTAGTGTGAGAGCAGTTAACGACTTCCCCTTTGTTGACACACTGAAGATGTATTCCCAAGAAAGTGATGCCAAATGGAACGTTTTGGTGTAATGATGTGTAACGGTGTTCCAGATGTCCCCCAGATGTCCCCCGTCCCCCAGTTACCCTTGTGCGTACCAGTGTGAAGACCCCACGTGCTGCAAAGTGGTGACGTTTGGACGACTGCTGAACCCCCTTCTCCTTGTCAGCACCGGGAGAGGAGAAAAGAGAGGGCGGAGAAGTGAACGTGTCTGTACCATTCTCACTCTTTATTTAGTGTCACGGAGGACTGCCTTGAAACAAAATCCTCAGTACGTCACCTTGCCTATCCTCCTAACAGAATGAATTACCATATGTGTGTTCTTTTTCTTTTAAATTTTACATCTTATGCTAATGTGAATTTGTTGAATGCAATTTTTTTTTTTCATTCCAAATAGCCATGGTTTTATGGGGAAAGAGAGGTTAAACAAACAAACAAAAAAAAGCTTGAGACCACGACTGCACTACATTTGTTGACCCCGGCTTTCCCTGACGAGACCCTGCCTTCTTAATACTGTACTTTAAATGTGCTTATTACTTTAATTGTAGCTGCCTCGTGTGCTAGGCCTTCCCTATAGGGTGCAGGGAATGCGCACACACACACACACACACACTCTTCTGTTTTTTTGCCCCACCCACTTTTTTTGTTTGTGTGTGTGCCATGACGGCTTCCCTTCACTCCATTTCCCTCTGTCCACACACACACTCATTCATCCAAGACCAAGATGAGTGGAGTTTCAGGTTTGTCTCCATCATCTTTAGAAATATGATGTTGTAGATGTTGCAGATATTTCTCAATGAATCAGTATGTAAACCTGCTTGTTATATGTATTTACACTGTATAGCTTCCAGTTTATTATTATTTTTTTAACCCCTGACATGTTGGTTACTCTGGGGTCTAAGTTATTGTGTTATTGAAAGTACTTGAATTTGAAAATCTACGGGACCTTTTCTTCTTTTCTTTTTTTTACCCCTTTTCTTTTCTTGGGCGTTACCATAGTAATTCCACACATAGGATTTGAGGGGAACGGTGGGAAAACCAGGCTATCTGAATGACAGGTATTCATGTCTCTGATATGTCTTAATGCCTCTTAAAGTTTATTTTTTCCCAGACAAACACGGCTCGGCCATTTCATTCCAGCTGCCTGAGGAAAAAACTCAAAGTATTCTGATATGGATATCCAGACTGTAGCCTTCAGTCTTTCCCCCCATGGATTTCCCTGAGTGCCATTTCCTGAGACTACTACTAGCCCATGCCTTTTACCTGTGCCAGGAAAATATGAAGTTGAATGTTTTATTATTTTAGCTTTTTCTGTCTTTGGATGATTGCATTCCACCATGTGTCCTTGAAGGGGTCCGCTGTCATTTTTGGGAAGAATCCTCGAGCAAACGTGGCTCAGCGCAGCAAAGCGTTGCAGTGAAAGTGTTTCACGAGTCGTTCCTGTTGGTTTCTTTCATTCACAATGTCACTGGAGAGAAACCGGACACCAGGTTTATTATTCTCGAGTCGGATGTTGTGACTGATCATCTTTGCGACATTTTCTTCTTCCGTTAAAGCTTGCAGGCTGTCCAGCTCTTCAGCTCCCGGCTGAAATGCTCGATATGTTACTCTGATGTATCCGCTTTTCTTACTGTTGGCCTCATGTAGAGTGGTATAGGAGTGCTCTGCGTGACTTGTATCTGCATGGCTTACCTGGAGACTATCTTTCTCTCTCTCAGTCTCCAGCGAATTTCCTCACCTGTAGGGCTCGTATACTGTTGGGTCAGTGAGTCAGTTTTGGCTTCCAGGCCTCATGTAAAATACATCAAACATTTTCATGTCTTCATTCCTTTTCAGCGGCCATTATTTCTTACACAGTTCACTTCAGTCAGACTTTGGATGTGTGGAACTTAGTCAAAGCAGAGGACGGTGTGAAGTGTGAATGAACGGCTTCGGTCTCTTTGGGTTCTCTGGCACTTTTTCCTCGTTGCTGTACTGTAGACTTACTGTGTGTTGGATTTACTGTATTTTTTTTTGTTTTGTTTTTGAGGGAGAGGTGACATTTGCTACAATATTGTGATGATTATTTGAACTGTAAATTGTACAGAGTTCACAATTGTAGTCCGTTTTCTGTTGGGAATCCATATAAAATCGTATTCTCTGATCATTTTTTCCTTTTTCTGGTTTTTTTTTTGTTTTTTTTTTCCCCTGACTGTGGAAAATCAAATTGTACAGCTCCAGAGTTTATCCTCCTCCCTCGGCATTGTTTGTTTTTATTTTTTAGAGCCTATGATTAAGAGGAATCTTAAAACTGTAAATAAATATTATTGTGCTGAAATATGAATGTCACTTCAAAAATGTATTTGAATGAGTTAGTCAAGGGCTTCAAGAATGAAGGACCCACATTTCTTTTTATGGTTTCATATTTTTGATTTGCAGAAAGGTAAAGGTCCTTTTTATCTGAGATGCCTATATTTTATTTTGTGTTTTGTTTTTTGTTTTTCTCTTTGGATTCATATAATACAATGTGTCACACATGAACCTTATAAAAATCACTTTTTATTCCCTCCACACCTAAAGGGAAAACTCCAATTTGCACCCTTTTTTATGTAAAATAAAAGATCTCTCCACCTTGTGGGCATGTCTCTTGTGACGTGATTTTTGTAAAGTCTGCTTCAGGAAATGTTTTGACTTTGATCAATTTTTTTAATGTGTGTGACTTATAAACCCAGCAGATTTGGACCTTCATATTCAAAAACCAGAAATGCTGTTTTCAGCTCAGTGTCTGTATAGGGATCTTTGAAGTTTTCTATCAGGTCAGCTGTTTGAAGACAAGTTTTACTTTGTTTTAGAGTTTGACTGATAGAGGAGACCAAAATATTAGAGATATCAGCCAATATTTTTTTCCTTATGTGGAAGTTTTATACTGCCCTCTGGTGGACAAACAGTGCATCACCACCTCCTACAAGGTTGAAGGGTGTTTCTCCCATCTTTTTCTTAATTGTATTGGTTTGATATTAATGCTGATACCTATAGACTGGCAAATGTCTAATATTAGTCTTGCAAATAAGTTGGATGGGTTGATAAAAGATATACATTTGTGTCACAGCAGCCAAAACAAGAATGTGGCTCATAAAAATAAAGCTTTTACCATCAAATAGCTGAGGAAAGAAAATACACAAATTAGCTCACTTGAATTAAGATGTGGAAAGGTCAATCTGCAGGCTTTGAATTAGAATTGGAATTTCATAACAAACTCAGATTTTGCTCTTTAAAGGTTTTTAACACCATTATGGCCGGCCAATGTAAACGGACCATTTCAAAACAAACTGGTGCTGGAGGTATTTTGACAAAAGTTTCCTTTTTACATCTGTCACAATAAGGTATTGCACGTAGTTTTAGCTACATTATCATGTAAGTTGTGAAATGGTTTTAATAAAGACGGGTCACATTTCTTTTTTTAAATGTTTTTTATAAATCCCTTTACTCCTAAGATTTATATTTTGTTGCTAGACAGCTTGAAAACTGTCACTTAGCAAATTAAAAATATATTAAAATATATTTCACGCTCAAAAATCAAATTTCATCTTGGACTGAGACAGTCTTAGTCCCTTGGGGCTGCTTTGCACAGAAAATATTTGAAAATAAACAAAAAATTTCATTTTGTAGCAAAATGTTAAACCTCTGAGCAGTGCACTCCAGGTTTTAATTTACTGTATCAGTCTAATTAGTTAAAAACATGAAATGGTGACTGTAATTAAAAAAAATGTAACTGGTTATTTCTCAATTTTTTTTATTGCTGCAAAGTAATGTATGCATATGAACGAATGTTTGTGCTGTTAAAGCAACTTGTCATCTGTAAGACAAAATTACAAAATTTGGTTCAAATCTCAAAATGTTGATTTAATTTAATTTTCTTTTGCATCAGTTGGAATGATTTCCTCAGCATTTCAAGTTTTTTAAGGCTCAGCTCAACACTAACCGTGACCCTGACACTAATCCTAATTCTAATGTTGATTTATTAAATTGAAATTTTGAGATAGAAACCCAAATCTTGATTTATGTGCATAACAAAAAAATAGTTCACAGTAACGTGATGTTTTCTCCTCCCACCGCCAGGCGGCGACACTGCTCACTACGCTGTAGCAGCGCAGCCTCTAAACTATAAACTTCCGGTGTGAGCGTGCGTTAACCCTTTTCCACCGGTCCGAGTCAACATGGTGGGTCCACGGAAAGCATTTCATCTAGTCGTCCTCCACAATCCTTCACAATCCTCACTGGCTGTCCCGTCACCGAGCGGCTACTACCGTCAGTCTGCACACAGGCGACACGAAGATTTATAAAAGCGGGTTTTCGACGCACTTTGGTGGCGTTAACCATGTAAACACAGACTGACTGCTCCCGAAGTAACCGGGCACCAAGCCGCAGTTTCGCGGTGCACCTTTACGGGCAGTCGGCAACAGTTTGGCTCCGCTCGTGTTTGTATGCTTCTCATACCGAGTTAATGTCCGTTAGTTGTTGGAGGAAAGTTTGTTCATAAGGACAACTTGACTTCCGTTTACCCGTCTTTACCGTGGCAATGTTTTGCACGGGGACTAGCTGCTCGGTGACTTGATGGTGATGAGTTTGTGTTCAATGTACTCAAAATATGTTTTAACGTTTATTGGCCATTAATGTCTAAATATGTAAGTTTCGTCTGTTAAATAAGTCGTTAAATGTGATTTATAGACGTTTAAACTCACTTTACATTCCGTCATATGATCTGTCACTACGTAATTTTAACCTGTGACACACTTTGCCACTAAAAGCTGTCATACCTTTTCTTTTATGCCAAAGTTTTTAAACTCCAGACCGTGTTTTTTGGGGGAATCAGTGAAGATATTTGAAATTCCTTCTTCAGCAATTCATACACACGAAATCTAAGTCTGTGTGCCTCCTCCTCCAGGGTCGAGTCAGGACCAAGACGGTCAAGAAGGCCGCCAGGGTGATCATCGAGAAGTACTACACAAGACTGGGCAACGACTTCCACACCAACAAGAGGGTGTGCGAGGAGATCGCCATCATCCCTAGCAAACCTCTGCGTAACAAGATTGCAGGGTGAGTGGGGTTTCGGCTGTGTGCACTCCTGCTTTAGCCTCAGATCATGATTTGTTAAGCACAGATTTAAGGCAGAGGATTTCAGCTACAACATGCTGTTATTTCTTCAGCACAGCTTCACTATCCTGAGAGATCAAACATTATTTATGAACCTCTGTCCCTGTCCGAGCACACCGCACAGGAGAATGTCAGAGCAGCCCACATAGATGTATTTGAGGTCTGGTGGGGCCAAGCGTTTAGCTAGCTGACTTGTAGATGGTAGTAATTTTTTCCAAGTGTAGCTTTAAATCAAAATCTGGCTTGGTTTTCCCCTTGGTGTGGTTCCTTTGTCCTAAAGTGGCTCAAAACGGATGTAAAAAAACAAAAACTAGTGGTTAATTTATGTTGAACTTTATCCGACCTCAGTCTGACAGCAGGGGTAGGGTGTTTGCAGTTCGCTGGCAGTCCAGGGATGGCCCGTCTACCTGCAGTGAGCTTTGTTGTCAGATGGAGGCAGTGTACAAAGTATGTGGTATAACCGGTCTGTGGGCCACTCTTGCTTGTCTACTGTTGGCCCATTGGCCATGGAGAAGAGTGAAGTTGGAGCAAACAAAGAGCTGAAGTGAAGCAGATTGTTTAAAAACAGTGAAAAATGTACACTGTCTATGCTTTTCATGCCGTATCTCTGAAGTTGTTTTTCATGGTGAAAACAAACTTCCCGAATCTGTGCCCCTTGTCAACCAATCAGCATTAGGCAAATGCTTATGTAATCAGTTTCCAGTGACGTAAAGTAAGGATTTTGAAGGACCGCAAAGCAGCACATGTGGAGCTGTTGGCGTAAAAAAATGAAGTTTTCCAATCAGCTGTTGCATGTTTGGGGTGCAGAGATGGTGCACCCCAAGTCAGAACCTCTGAGAATTCCTCCCTCTGATTTCCTACAGCTCGTCATGTCAATGAAACATGAACACTGTTTTATTCTTGAATTCAGGCTTTGTCTTCATTTGTGCGTGTTTGTTTTTTGATATTGAATGAGATTGATATGTTGTGTTTTATACGAGTGGCATCTACTATTTTTAATTTTTTTTCTTTTAATTTGGGGGGGGGGGTTGCTTTTTGGGTTTTCTAATTTTTCTTTGAGAAAAAGGTGACACTCGCATGATTTAGCGCTGATATATCTTCTTTGTTATCTCTTGAATGAAGCCGGTGAAGAACCAGAGTGGCAATAAAGTTTAAATGTGATTCGGGTTGGGGACAGTGCATTTGCTTTACAGCGAGAAGGTCAGGTTCAAGTCTGCCATTAGGCAGTTTGCATGTTCTCTCCAGGTACTCCCGCTTCCTCTCACACTCAAAATGTAGTTAAGTGTGCATGTGAGTGGGAATGAGCCCTGACAGACTGCTGACCTGTCCAGCCTGCCTGTCAGCCTAATGTGATTCGGGGGGAGGTTGTTTTGGGGGTTTTTGGTTAGTTGGTTCATTAAAAAAAAAAAAAGACTCAGCTGGTATGAGTTTCACACCACGTTTCTGCAGGTTAAACGACTTGATGAGCTTGGAAGACGAGTCATGTGAAGTGCTTGTTTTTAGCTGAAGTCATTTTTCTCGGATTGTTAGATTCTGTGTGTGTGATGTGCTTCTGTTATGAACTGGTGCACAGTAGCCACTCATTTAAACTCCACCATTGCTGTTTGGAATATTTTCTGTGTTTGGTCTGAATTAACTAAAACTTCAGACATGTTGAACAAAAGTTAAATCATAAAACTTCTAAAAAAACAAAGTTAAACTTAGAAACATTTGTATTTTGCTGCTGGAGGTTTGGAGTACGTAGAAATGTGAACTGCTTACAGTCAGAAAAAATGTGTACTAATCTGCTGTAGGTTTCTGATTGCATGTTTGTGCTCACTTGTGTCTCAGGTATGTGACACACCTGATGAAGCGTATCCAGCGCGGTCCAGTCAGAGGAATCTCAATCAAGCTGCAGGAGGAGGAGAGAGAGAGGAGGGACAACTACGTCCCAGAGGTCAGTTCACTGTCTTCTGTCCTACCTGTGATGGCTGACTGTAGTGCTCCCCGTGCCTTAGGTTGCGCACCTCGTGTCGGGCTACGTTGAGCTGCCGCTCGAGTGTCCACGGGCTTCCTTAAGCATCTTTGTTGTCACTGAGCATTTCTCTCCAGCTGTTGCTGGAGTAAACATGGAGGTGAAAGGACAGTTCAGGTGGCTCATTTGTGTCTCTCATCCTGTAGATTTCTGCTCTGGACCAGGAGATCATTGAGGTGGATCCAGACACAAAAGAAATGCTCAAGATGTTGGTGAGTCTCAGATGTTATTTGCTGATTTATTTGGTTGCCACATAATTGAAAGTCCTTCTGAATTTCCAGCAGAACCCTGACGTATGATTTCCGTTAGTAACACTTAATATTTTGATAGAGAACATAATGGGCACATTGCAAAGAAATTGCCAGGTGTAATTTATCAATAATGGCCATTTAAGTACCAGTGTGTTTAGTGGGGGTGGGAAGGAAGTAGTTCTACACACATTAAATGAGTGCATTAAAAGGGTGGAGCAATCACCTGTTTTTTAACTGACATTTACATTTTTTTACATTTTTAACTGACTGAGTCTTTGCAGAGTTAAAGCATGCCCATATTTATACGTCATGCGTCCAATTTAGGCTGTGGTGTGTGGTTAGAGCAGGGTGAGCAAAATTAAGAATCCAATACATTAAAAAGCAGAGAAAATATAAATATAGAAACAGAAAACACTGGCATGTCTTCTTTTTCTGTGACTTCTGTAAACTTTTTTCTGAGTTTATGGACTCAGAATCACAATGGCTGCATCCACCTGTAATCCAGTCGGGGTAAAAATGAGAAATAGTCTGGGCAACAAAGTCACTTGTTTATCATTAGTTTTTATTTAGTCTGAGGTGTCATTGCTAGCTGAACTGTCATGTCACAGCTTTTAACTTGGTTGTTTAAATCACTAAAACTTTCTTCTTCTTGTAGGACTTTGGTGGCCTTTCCAATCTTCAAGTCACTCAGCCGTCCATCGGGATGAACTTCAAGACGCCACGAGGACTTTAAAATCATGTTTGATGGCCTCTGAATAAAGACAGTTGTTAAAAATGTTCAATTTAAAGCTTTCTGGATCTTTCCTAAAACATACATGAACATTAAGGAGTGCACGTTCTCATCAGCCAAACTGCCCTTACTGAGAAAGTCAATAGAAGCGCTTTGGATAGGTAGTAGTGGTAAATGAGAAGAGGCTCATTGCATCATGGGAATCCACAGTATGGCCATGGTACTTTTAAGTGAATTTCAAGTACTCAAACACTATTCTGCTTCAATAGTTGGGCAGTGGTATTAACAGAATCAGGTGCTTCTAATGTCTTGTGCTTCTGGTAATGTAATTGCACTGGGCTGAGTCGAGTCACACAAAGTAGTTGGTGTAATTAACCCTCATAATGTCCTCCCGATTTCCATACACCTGTGGTCAAACATGTCCCCACTTCATTTGAGTGTTTTTTAAAATATAAAGTATAAATTGTCAATCAATTCAGTGTTGCACCTTAGTTTTACTTAAGACCAACACATTAACACAAAATTTAGGCAACATTTTAGGGCCACCAGACCTTGTTTACATAAAGTTCACTGTGTTTTCAAGTGGAAATAAAACAAGAAAATAAAATATTTAATTGATTAGATAATTTTGACTGACTAACTACAGAGTGCTGTATGTTGAACTTTAGTGAGAAAGTTTTTTTTTTTTTTTTTTTTTTTGAAGCCTTTATAAATTTTAAATGGCAGCACATAATCCCACCTGTGGTCCTCAGGGGTCAAAAATGTCTCCATCTAGTTTGATTGATACTTAATTAATATGAAGTGGATTTTTTCCCCACTTTTAATTAAAACTCAATTCAAACATTTTGACACAATTTTTTTTTTTTTTATTCCATTTCAAATTTAAGTGATAAAAACCTCATAAAAATGAATTTTTTCTTTGTTTTCGGGTAAAAAATAAATTAAATCATCAGTTATTGTGATTATCGTTTCACAACCAGAGTCGGTTGCTTTAACAGATGATCACAGATGGGTTTATGTCAAAGTTAATTTAGAAAGCTGTTTTTAAACTACTTCAAGTTTTTTACTGGCAGCAAATAATCACATCTGTTGTCCTCTGGGCTCAAAAATGACCCCGTTTGCTTTGACTGTTTATAAAGCCATGAGTATAAAATATCATCCATCTCTGTGTTTCAAGGTTTTATTCATCTTTATTCCAACTCATTACCCTTCAGTTTTCTATATTTTGGCATGGTAGGACACCAGGGCATGGGTCTGAGTGAAGGTAAACTTTCATGAGGACAAAGGTGTGTCCATATTTGACACAAGTGCAGGAGGAAGCTCAAGTTTATTCCTCTGCACTGGTCCCATCATGGACAGCTTTCTTTTCTGCAGTTGCAGGCCAACAAACAAGTTGTTACAGGTGATTGTTTTCTTTTTGAAACCTGCAATGTTAGGGACAATTCGCGTGTCCTGACTGCAGGCCAGATAATTTGACATTGTACTCTAGCATGTTCCATGTACAGCTGGACCTGGCATCACATACTCTAAATATATTGACAAGGTTTTAAAGGAGAGAAAAAAAGCATTCATGGCTGGTGTTTGAAGCCTGCCTGCATCAGGAAACCAGCCCCTAGCTTAGCCTTGTACTACAGTTATTCTCCATTGGTTTGGCTCATTTCTTGAAACAGAAATTACATTCTCAAAACTCTAAGATCATTTGGCAAAACACTCTTACAGCTTAGCACAACACTATAGCTCACCTGCAAAAGCTCATATCTCTTCCAAAACTGTTCACTCAGGCTTCAATCTAAATCCCTTTCTCATTTAAACAGTCAGTGTCTCCAAAATGGCAAAGATCCTTTTCAATAGCTTTGGCTCATTTCTGGACACAGATCGGACATTCCCATCATTCGTGATGCTTTTGTCAAAATAAACCTGGATGGTTGATCACAACAACATAATCCACCTGCAAAAGCTCATATCTCTCCTAAAACAGTTCACTCGTGTCAAAACGACATTTCTTTCTAATCTGAATAGTCAGTGCCCCCAAAATGCATCGTCCCCTTGGCATTGTGCGAGTGCTGCCATACAAAATGTTTAGATGTTTTGTCACTATGGCAGAGGACCAACAATATACAACAGAAATGAGTAGCCTCCATCACAGATTGCACTCACACTACCAAGGAAATTATAACCATTTTTTATTCACACACAAAGAAAGTTTCATACATATGTAAAAAGAAAATGTACATTACAGTAGTAAATTGTATGAACACAAAATCAAAAAACAAGGACTTATTCAGTGGTCGCTGTACTCATTCTCCCGCTCTTGTCCACTGTCTTCACCCTCCTGATTATTTACACGCTGTTGTCCGTCTGGCCACAGATTCTCGTCCACATCACAGCGGATACTTTCTCTTGCGATGCAACGAGGGAAGACACGGCGTGCATGCCGCAACCATCCCCTGCGTCCATAGCATGGAGCAGGGACGGCTGATCCTGAGCATGATGCTCATACACTCTCCACCTCCAAGCAGAGAAAGACTCCTCTATCGGATTGAGGAGAGTAAGGTGGTAGGAACCCCATGACCATCCTTGGATGCGTTGCAAACCAGCCCCTAATGAGTGGGCTATGGTGGAAATTGACATTGTCCCACACAATTACATAAATGGGTAGGTGAGGCCCTATGAGACCTCTCTCATTTTCAGGGATAAAATCGGTATAAAGGCGATCCAAGAAGATGAGGAGCTTGTGTGTGTTGTATGGGCCAAGACTGGGGATGTGAGTGGCCACACCATTCTCAGAAATGGCAGCACACATAGTTAAATTGCCCCCTCGCTGACCTGGGACATCCACTGTGGCCAGGTGGCCAATAATATTATGGCCACGTCTTCGGCCCTTGACCAGGTTGAAGCCAGCTTCATCCACGAACACCAGGATGTGAGGGGTCTCATGTCCTTCCAATGACATTATTCTCTAAAATAGAGTAAAGACCATAAAATCAGTCATACAGAAGAGTCATATACTACAGTTAGACAATTACATGTTCTCCCCCACAGGTTCAATATACCACAGGCCACTACTCCAGTGGTTCTAAACTATAATAGGCCTATGAGGAAGTACTGCAGGGATATTTGATAGAAAGGGGAGTGGGAAATACTGATGACTTACTGAGATGTTACAGTGAAACCTACAGTATTAGATAGATTTGATTGGGAGACAATAAAATAAGGATTGTAATGAGAATTGTATCATACAGTAAACTGCAGTTTTCTGTTGAAATTGTTGAAGTCAGATGAAGCAAATACTGATTCTGAAATCAGGTAAAGGAGGTATTGAAACCAAATAAGTGAACTGCTGCTTACTGTGATTACAGGTAAGGTTATAATGAGAGACAACCAGTAACTGACTTACATTTACATACTGGTAGCGCAGCTCCTTCACTCTGTCAGAGTTCCTCTCATATGGTACCCTGTAGATTTGTTTCATTGTCATCTGATGCTTCTTCAAAACCCGGTTTATTGTGGAGATGCTTAATGTGTTTATATTCTGGAATATATGATTGTCCTGAAGGATGGCATCGCGGATCTGTCTCAATGTGATGGCATTATTTGCGGCCTCTTCCCCCTATTCCTCCACCACGCATTCTCAGTCCTCTTCTTCTTCCTCCTCTTCCTTGAGGAGGAACTTCCCCTTGTCCGTTTGCTTGGCCTTGTCTATCCATGTTCAGAGATCTGACTGGCTCTGGTCAAGCTCTATATATCTGTGTTTGGCAGCACACAATCATGGAACACACCTGTGTGTGACACTACCCCTTCGTTAGTCTAGTTTCACCTGACTGTCAACGACTGTCATCAATTTATCAAATATTCAAAGAAATTCATATATGGTATTCATGGTATTATGTTCTTGACCAATTTTGACAACTGAACAGACAGTTGTGCATGCGAGTACTTATACAATGAAATCATGCTGACATGTTTTGGAGGGAATGATCATTAGACTGAGAATCAACTAATCAGTTTAGGTCTACAAGATCTATTCATTTGGAAAATGTGCTAAATGTGGGCTAACTGTATAACTGTAGGCTACGTGTACTTAATCATTTGCAGAGATGCACTGAGACAATTGAGACATGTACTAAGGCATTTGCCATTTGATAAAATGAATGAGCCTAGCCCAGCTGTCAAAGGGCGAGAGGCAGGGTACACCCTGGAGAGGTCGCCAGTCTGTCACAGGGCTGACAGTGAGACCATTGTACTCACATTCACACCTATGGCCAATTTAGGTTGATCAGTTAACCCAACCCCAATAATTGCATGTCTTTGAACTGTGGGAGGAAGCCAGAGTACCTACACAAACTCCACACAGAAAGACCCCACCCTGATGGTGGAATTGAACTTAGGACCTTCTTGCTGTGCAGCAACAGTACTAACCATGCTCTGGATACTTGCACAAAACTGCCAATTTAGATTTTAAGCACAACATTAAGGTAGATTTACATGAAATTAGTGTCAGGTTTAGAAGCAACTTGTAGGTAAGGTTTGACAAGTTATTAACTTGTATCAACCTTGGAGGGGCCTGTGATGTCCTATTTCACACCATTCCCAAGCGTTTGGATGGTTTAGTTGGGCTGGTATAGAAGCTGTGCGCGTGTCAATTTCAGCTTTAATTTTGACTACAGATGTAAAACACTGCTTTGTGACAGGGGGCGTCTTCTAAACATGTCAAACCTTGTAATTTGCCATTGGTTCCTTTCACCACAAACCATATAGGTCTGTGACATTCCACTACCCAGTTACCATCACGTTTCCTGGGCTTACAGTTTACCATCTCTTGCAGGTGTGATCACCTCCTTAATTTAAAAAAAAAAAAAAAAAAAAAAATTATATATATATATATATATATATATATATATATATATATATATATATATATATATATATATATATATATATATATATATATATATATATATATATATATATATATATATATATATATATATATATATCAGTTTAGCAGCGACCTGCAGAGGCTGTTGACTGAGATTTCAAAGAAATGACAGCACAAACAATTAGGAGTCCAGACATGGCTAGTAATGCTTAAACACCTTTATTGTGCCCAATCTGAACATACTCCACAACTGTTAAGTAGCAGCAAACTTGGCAGACCACAATGAGGTAGACTTTCAAAACTCTAAAAAGCAGCTGGGCTAAGGGACAACAAGCTCAGCATGACAAACCTAATGGATAAAGAAAAGACACTTCGTCTTTGGCACACAGCTTATTATGCATTTATGTCCAACTGGAACAGGAAGGCAAAATGGGATAAGAAAGCATTGAATCATGTACTGGTCTACTCAAGCTCTGGGATAGATAATTTATCATCAGCTAAGTGGAAGTTCTTACATTCAACAGGAAACAAGCAGCTGTTCTAACATAGGCATGTCCCCCTGCCGATGTACAAAAAGTGATTAAAAACCACTGCCACCTCTCCACACGTGCAAATTAAAAAGTGCAAAAACAGAAATCAAACTATGTACAAATGATTTGCTCACTGTACTTTCATCAAGATCCATCAGTTGCTTGGAAAAAAGAAATGGATTACCAGTTGAGTTATCCAGTACTACAGTTACATTTAATATAACTGGACCAACAAAATCGAAGTAGTACATCCAACAATTTGTGCCCATTCAGTTGAAATTTTGGAGGGCAAATTAAAAAGAAAAAAACGCCAGGAAAAAAAAAATAAAAGGGGGTTTTCCCATAAACAGCCACTGGGTATAATTGTTCAGAATTTTCATGTCATGACTTAAAACCGTTTGTGTACAAATTAGTAAAAAACTGCGTAAAAATGTCTGAAATGCGACTGGTTAAATGAAGCCCAACATTCAACTCCCAAAAGTAAGAAACACCAGTTGGCTTGCACAGGAAAAAACTGATGCCAACTGGGGGTAGGGGGAGGGGGGGGAAATAAAAATTTAAAGGCACTGTATGGCGTTTGCCAATGAACGGCAATGAGACTTGCGTGATTGCTCTTCACTATGCAACACATGTAAACCAAAAAAAAAAAAAAAAAATTTTTTTTTAAAGAAATGGTGTTTTCATCCACTTCTTAACCTTAGGCTGACTCCCATCTTTCCATCTGGCCACAAGTCTGGGAAAATGCATAAGAGTGAAGGGCCCCTTGTCTTTCCCAACAAGGTCACTGTGCATAGTGCCACTGTGAACAGCAAAAATGTAGCAAGTGCAAAAGTGAACATTTTCTATAGTGATATCCCCAGTGCCTGGTGGTGTGCCATGGTATCCTTGTACCGGAGGTCTGGCACACGTGCTCTCCTTGGCGGGCAGCCTTGCCCCGTGCAGACGGGCACCTCCTCTGGCCCTTCAGGGACTATGAATCCGTCTCCTCTAGCTGGAGTCTCTGTTCTTCTGGTTGCGCATGAGGGGTCGGTGGTTGCTTAAGATGTCCATCGAGTGCTGCCAATGCCAGCAGGAGCGGCAGTAGTACTTGAAGCAGGCCTAAGAGTGAGATGGGTCTTTATAGAGGCACATCTGATTTAAAACAAGTCTAACAATATCGTAACTTAAACTTGAATTAAACAAGACAAGTTCTAAACTTCTATAACAACATCACTCCCATATTTCAATAGAGAAGTACAACTGTTCTCACAGAAGAGGAGATTGAACTACAGTTAAGACTCAAGCTGCTTAATTTCCCTTTTGTGTCCTTTCATATACAAACAAGCTTAAAGGATCATGATTTAATTACCAAACTTTACTATTCTGGTTCAGTATAAGACATGAAGTCTACTGGACAGAAAGCTTGACCCAGCCATGCTCACAAAAAAGGAGTACGAGATTCCACTGACCTGGTCTCTGCAGAAGAAAGGTCCAGGTTGGCGAAGGCAAACTTGACACATGGAGTCTTCCAGGTAGGGATCAATCTGAACCTGAAGGGGAAACGATGCGCAATTTACAGCAGACAAGTTTTGAAAATTGACACTTTACCAAAAGCAGCATAAAGCTGTTGAAAGACTTCTCTGCTGCTGTAGAGACCACATGCAGTAAACACGTCTTTACCTTCTTTGTAAACTTGGGTGTTTTAATCTCCACAAATGCTGCGCACACAGCCTTCAGGTAACTGCGCTGATTATTGAAAGTGACACGTCCAGAGCCTGTACAGAAGACAAACAATGTCACTCAAAGCAGCTCTTAAAGGTCAAACCACACCTACACACCAAGAACTGAACTGCAGTAGATGCTGACTGACAATTCGAGACTAGCAGTCTCACCTATTGGGTACTTGTGCTTGTCCGTGTCAATGCCAGCATACATGACTCCTCCAAAGAGATCGTTCATGATGCTGGCCAGCGCTTCAGCATTCAGCATGCCGTGCAGCGCGCCAACAAACACCGTCTTACTCGGGTCCAGACGTTGAGCAGGGCAACGCACGTAGTTGCTGTCAGAGATCACCCAGGGTATCACCTGCACCTGTAGCAGCCAAGAGCCACAGCGTTCAGGACGGACATCCTCGCTTCCCGTCCTTCACTAGGATCGCTCACTAAACAAAAGCCAACTGTCTCATAATAAGTGTTCTTAACAAGGTCTGATCAAAGAATCCATAGACGGAAACCTGTAGAAAGCTTCTACAGGTTTCCATCTATATCGATGTGTGCTGGTGATCTCACTTGAATTAGTCATTGTTGAAATCTGACAAACAAGGTGTGTGAAATCAGATTCTACAGAATCTAATCCTGGACAATCCATTTCTTGGAGTTGCATCACAGACAGAATTCAAACTATACCTATATTTCTTAAACATACTGGAGTACAATATGACAACTATTTGATTATTCAGCATTTCATAAATTGTAAATGCAGTGAGTAAATAATGCCTTGCATGCTTCGTTTCCACCTACATCCTTGCATCGCATTCTGCGGCTGGACATCTTGAAGTAGTACTCTCTGTTGTCCTCAGGGTGAAACGGGTCCTGGGAGCAGGCGTGGAGCAAAGCCCGGACAGACTTCTCATTCTCAAACACCAGGTAAACGTACCCTACAGACAAACACCAAAACGCTTTAAAGAGGCTTACTTTGCGCTGCAGAATGATGCAGCGCAGACCGATACCATTGGTGCTACAGTGCATGTTGCCTCTTGAACTACAACAACCCAAGACTGAGTAGCACAGCAACTACAGTAAAACTTGATAGCATTTCATACAATTTCCAGAAGGTCCTGACAGATTACAACTTGTCTGTAGCTGATTTGCTGAAAGCTTTGAAAGGTGCCAAGTACTTGACACTGAGCCAGGTTTAATGCTTTTAATGCTGTAACTGCAGAAATTCAAAGTTCCAAGTCCAACCGAAAAAGTTGGGAGTGTGAAGTAATGTATAATTAGACTAATAAATCAGTGATGAAATGCTGACCAATTTTAGCCCAGGTCCATATGAAATGTAGATTTAAGAAAATTTGAGAAAAAAAATAACTTAGAAAAACTGTCATAAAACCAGTTTACAACTTTATGGCCTGTGGGGGTACGTCACCGCTGGAAGTCGGCAAAACTCATTTATACAAACTAATTAGCAAAGTGTTACTGAGAGCATTAGCCCACCCCTGCTTCTAACACGCCATGTTTTAAGCTCCAGTAATGCCCAGAATCACCATCAGTTACTCACCACCTTACTACATGCTCACCACAGTGGCACCTTAAAACCAGAAGGGGAAAAAAAATAGCCTACCAGCTCTTTGTTACCTTTGGCGACATTACCTTTGGGAGGACAGCGAGGGTGCTTTCCATCCTTACCCGGCCACTCCACAGTCAGAGGACCATAACCACTGAAGGTGTTGATCAGGCCAGCTGAAATAAAGCATCAGTTTGTGAGGGTGGAATAACAATGCACACCTTCATTGTGTGACAGTGGGATGTCCCAAGATAGTGAGGTTTTAACCAATGCCTGTAATCGCTGCCAAAAAGACTACAGTAAATAAGGGTTTAAGTATAGTCATTTTTAAAACTGGAATGCATGTTTATTTCATGCTGCCATTAGTCCCAAGCTCTAGTTTTCAGTGGCTGCCATTTATAGCCACACATCTGCAGCTGTTGCCAAGATACTGGTTAGCAAACTAAACCATTCAGCATTAATCAATTCTGTAAAGCTACAATAAAAAGGTTGCATGTACCAAGTAAAACACACTATGGCTGACTGTTACACTGTTGGTGAACTGTTCAGAACCATCAGGGCCACATGTGTTGAAACATGAAAGTAGGGCCAAACCTGAAAAACCCAAAGGGAATAAAAGAGTCTGTGCTTCCACAGAAACAGATTTAAGCATGTCTGTATCTGGGATTTCAATAAACGATCTTTTCAAATCTTTAAAACAAAAACCAAACAACCTTCCCCCCCATAATATCAGAAGAACGTGTTTGAAAATAAAGACCGTTCACAGCCACAGTTACCTTCTGTGATGTCCCAGGGTACACCACCAAGAAAGACCTTGCAGGAGTAAAGAGGATCTTTATTGTTACGGGGAGGCAGCTGTCCACTCCAGGTGAATGTCGCCTCATTCACAGCTGAGTTGAAAACAAGATAGACAAGGTTTGTGGATTGGTCATGCTTGAACAGTTTCATGATTAATGAGTAGTGGCTACCTGCAGCCTGTCTATGCAGGCGGGCCTCCCTCTCAATGCTGAAAGCATCCTCTGGCTGATCAAGCACATCTGCACCCGGCCATGAAGAGCCAGCACGCCAGCGACGGGAAATAGCCAAGGAGGAAGGGCTGGCACTGGATGGAGGGGTCAGAGGAGAGCTAGTGTCCTGAGGGTCCAGGCGAGAGCCCAGTCGCAGCAGGTCCTTCTGCACGTTTGACGTGAGATAAGGCAGGGGAGGGGAAATCCGCAAAGTGGACTGGAGAAGAAGATATGCGTTAGTGTAACGAGGCCTCATATTTTCCTCTATTCTGTGTATTAAAATTAAAAAGTCAAAGGAAATTAAACTGACTGAAATTCACTGAAGGGTTTAGACTGGGTGCAGTATCTGACTTGATAATCAGAAGCTTTCACTCCACACTGTCTGCTGCCAAAACTCAAAGTTAATAAATGCCATCGTGGCACAAAAAATAAAAACCCTACAGCATGAAGCTCCACTTTGCCTGCCTTAATATAAATGATCAATTTCTGACATCCATCTCCAAAACTCATTTCTGATGTTTTACAAGAAAAGAAAAGCCAGAAAGTTAATACTGAAAATACCCTGTGATGGAAGCTTGAACAACAAAGCTGATGATTGCCGTGTCCAATAGAATAATGTCAAACCCTTTAAATCCTCAAAGTTAAAAAGCAGGCCAAAGGAAGATTAAGGTAGACTCCTGTTAGTTGAGAAAGTAAGAATCTTTAAAAAGTGTAAAATCTCACTGCTAGATATCAGTATACTGCAGACAACCAAATTCGATTTAGTGCCCCTCTAGATTTAAGTTCATAATCTTATCTACAGTGGCTGCTGGAGGACAAACAGCTCTGGCCACTATTCATCTGTAGTGTTGTTGGCCATCAGTCACTGTTCATCAGCTGTCAATATGCCGAGTGTCCATTTACTCTCGAAGTGGCTGTAAAACTTTGAAAGGCGTCCAATACGAGTTGGTGAGTCAGTAAAGCTCACTTCTGTCCAATGACAATATTGAGATGAGCTGAAGAGATCAGCATTTGTTGTAAACACTGCTTATAACCAGCTGCTGCCATTTGGCTGGGACAGTAGACTATTACACATAACCCAGATAGTTGACAACTGTGACAATATTGGGACTAAATAAGCATGTTTGTGTGTTAGAGCAGACTTCAGTTCAGGTAATGAGCTTTGAGGTGAAGAGGTTAGTTTAAATGGCGCTCTCTCTCAGCCACTGTATACAATATGGCAGGGCAACATGGTGGCTTCCCCAAACTGTCTAATCTTGTGCATTTCTAATAGATTCATTTTAGATTTATGAGAATGCATTAACTGTTGGAAGATGTAATTACACATTAATGTACATTTCTTAGAACAACAATTTTTTTACCCCCTTTAAATAGCCTTAAATTACTTTATCATACCTTTAAGTGCAAGACCCTTGCAGAGAAATGAAAGTGAAGTTCATGCACACAAATCACACTCTAAGCCCATCTTTTCAGCCACACCCTGTAGATTTGGATGCTACAGTAAAACAGTAAATGGGTTGATTGGGGTTTGAGATATTCACCTTCCACCAATCCAACACAAAGCTGGAGAATAAAAGTAATCTGCCTTACCAACATGTCACACAGGTGATCCGAGCCAGAGCTGAATCCACTGGTCTCCGAGTCTTCAGGACTGCTGGAGCGAGAGTCCAAAAAAGAGCACGAGTCTAGACGGTTTGCCATGCGAGCAACACCGGGAAACTTCTCCAGAAAGTCAGCCGTCATGCTCATGGAATCGGGGGGCAGGTAGCCTGGGGGCTTTCCAAGGAGGCCACTGAAGGGACTGTTCAGTAGACCCAACACTGAAAAACAATTACAATTAGTATAAAAGAGCGCGATCTGTGCCAGTAGCCATGTAAGGTTACTCGATAGCTTGTTTGCCATTTCAGCTTTTCAAGTAAACTGAAGAAAATGGGATTTGTGCCCAAAGAGCTGCATTGATTTGTCAGGAATGAAGCGACACAGCAAACTCGAGTTTAAAAAGGTGCATCTTCAAGGGCATCTTAAATTGAGTTTTGTGCTGAATCTACAGACAGACATTGATCAGAACTAAAAGGTAGCCATGTGAACTGAGGTTTCCAAAAATATTCTTGGTCAACATACCAGATGTGCAAGCTGGCTGCCAACAGACTTAAAGCGCAAGTTGTTGAGTCATTCAGTTTTATTTTCTAACCAGAATGCTGATGAAACAATTTCTCCCCTCAGATGCTAGATGCCTTTTTATAAGTCAAATCAATTGGAAGCCAGCGTTTCTAACACAAATCCAGTAAACGCCAAGCAACAATTCCTTAAGCATTAACAAGTCGCTTGCTCTTGATGCCCAAGTGAGTCAGCTGGCAACAGTGACAGGCATGTACGGCATGGCCTGCAAGTCAACATGAGGCTCTGAAGGGGATTATTCAGCTGTAGGCCGCATTCAAAGCTTTGTCACACTTTATTGCAGGCCCAGTTTGGAAAGCTTTAAATTAAGTTACACTGGGTTGGTGTGGACATGCAGCAAAACTATTGTGCTACAAATGGGTCAGGACAAATGGGCCATCCTTATCAGTGCTGCCAAAATGGCAAAACAGTCTTAAACAAGACATGTCTGAAAAATGTCAAAATTTACATATACTTGGCGTACATCTGTCAATCAGCTTTGACTTGGGCTGAATGTGGGTTTACTGCAGTTTTCTGACTGACATCCCTGACTCAAGTTTGATCAACAGGTAACAAATATTTAACTTGACTCTCAGGCAACATGATGAGAGTTTGAGAAAGAAAAGTAGCTTCACTGGCTGTTCGTGTGTTTGCTAGGGATGCAGTAAAGCAAAACTGCCACATCATCCTCCGTAGTGACGCTACAGGCTGTTCCCACACCGACTGCTGTTAACCAACCATCTTATTTTAATATTAACAAGAGCTACACAATAAAAACAATCTTACTATATTCATTCCACTTTTCTCTTTAAAAGTAAGAGCCAGAAAACTTTTAGGGAAACTGGTATCCCCAAATAAAACAGAATCCTATAACACAGTTCAAGGTCTGGCACTTACTGGAGGGTGAGCTGGTTTGAATGTGAGATGGGGAGGTGTGTGTATCTGCCTCCTGGCTGCTCCAAGGTTTGTCCCAGCCAGACAGACGGAGAGACTGAAGACCCAGGCCCAGGTCTGCGACACCCGACGGGTCCCTGGATAACGACATCTCCTGAGAGCCAGGCATGGCATCGCAGTTTGGGAAAAGCATCCTCCTGCTGCCCACTGCAGCCAGGTCCGACTCTGTGCCAAAATCCAGTTCACAGATTAAGCAAGAGCGAAAGGAGATAAGTGTTAGACAGTCACAAAGAACGTTTTTCAGCCTCCCATCGGCATCATTATACAGAAAAGATCAAAGCAAGACTTGTCAAAACCCCTTCTGGTAAAGAAACCACAATAAACTCCCTCAATAAACACATCTCCCCTACCCTGGCTGACGGCGGAGCTAACCTGCTGCCTCTGTGCCCTGTGCAACTGCCATGCATCTCCGTCCGCATCACTGACCCACCTAGCAGCATGTGACATGGCTGCTGATGCACTCGCACACCCCTGCTAATGACATCAGCTTCCCCCACCTCCCCGCTTCCTTGCCTAACAACTAATGAAAAATTCCTGTTGGAGCTATTGGCTTGTTGATAGAAGTACTCCCCTCTGGTAGGCACAGCACGTCTCCGAGTCAGTGTGAAGACAGCTGCTGCCGTTACTGCTGCTTACTCTGTGTCTAGCCTCGTTTCCCCGAGCGAGCTGACCGAGGCAGGAGGGAGGGGGGGAGAGAGGGGCAGAGCTACAGAAGCATGGCGGGAGGCAGCATGGTAGCAAATGACTCAGCAGACTTCAACTAAAGTATTGTAGACTTGAGGATGCTCAGGGCATTTCAGTTTCAGACTGGCTTGTGAATTTATTTTAGCACACCAACACTGAACAAACGGGCAAGGAGTGTCTCGCTGTAGCTGAAGCAGCTGACTGATCAGATGTTGAGGACAGTGATTTGCACCACCAGCTCCTCCCTTCCTAGGCCTGGAAAGCTTCCAGCTGCCAGTTACACCCCTGATTCAGCAAGACTAAGCTGGAGTGGATGGGACAAAAAGAACTTCAGCTCATTGTGCATCAAGACCCAGCTGACCTTTGCTATGCAACATTTATGCTCTGCTCATGTCAAACTAAGGATTGTATTGTCATCTAAAAACAAGAGCAGAAGTCACAAGAGCAGACATGCTTTAAGCAAACTGAAAGGACTCCAGCACTGTCCTGAGCCAAAATCTTGGCAAATACCACCCCTGTGGTTTAAAAAAATAAAAAACCCACTTAGAACTACTGCAGTGCTGCAGACCAGCAATGCAGTATGAATCAGCTGCTGGCACCTGAATAAAAAGACAAGGTGAAGGAGGTTCAACAGCTTTAAAAAGTCGAAGGGGGATTTCCATTATAGGCAACGCAGGCTCTCATCTTACAGAGCACCACATTGGTTCTGCACACTGCATGCATGTTCCTTCATGATTTTGTGGTTTTAAGGAAAATGCAAACTACAGCAGCAGGAGAAGCTACCACTGAGGGCAGAGGTCATGTGACCTGCTTTCTCACACTTCACTGTACACGAAACTAAAAGCATCAAAATTCACACAACTGAGAAAGACTGGGAATTTCCAAAGAGATTCAAGCACTTTGGGACTCAAATTGTTACAGTATTGCTTATGTAATATCCCTCAATACTACAGTACCTATATTACTAATATAAAATGAAAATAATTCTGTTGAATAGCTAAAACACTTCATTTTTATCAAACAGTGAAAACAGCTGTTGATACCATCTGGGGGCCCAAATCAAAACCTTCACGTTTCCCTGACTGCAAGTGACCACAATGAGCACTTGATGTGTAGGCAAATAAAGTTAGCAGAAAATGCAGTTTGACTATTAGACCTTAATAAAAAAGTACTACAGATTTGCGCGGACTTGCTAAATATTTAGCTATTTGAGCATTTCTAAAACGTTTTAAACCCTCATGGCTACAGCCTCGTTTTAAATAAGTTTAGGCTGCAGTAGTGTCGGATACTAATTGTTTTTCGCCTTTGCACTCAAGCCCACCCAAGTTTAACTCTTGCAGAGTGAGTGAGGAGTGAGGGTTTACCGGACATCAGGTTTGGTTTTCCCTTGGTGTTGGGTGTGGTGCACACACCGGTGAAATCCAGAGCGTTGCCCAGCATAGTGTTCATCCTGCGGAAGATGTCTGCGTTGCTGCAGGTGGACAGTGCCGGAGAATCGGTGTCTGGGCTCTCAGGCCTGCGGGCTTCGTTTCTCTGCAGAAGGAGGCCGTGAGAGGGACACAATTAACCCAGCACTCATGCTAAAAGCTAAAGGTCAAGCTTGTGCACCATGCTGCAAAGTGGATTTTTGTTTGTTTGTTTTGTTCCGGGGAGGAACTAATGGGCCAAATGAGGCGGACATACGGTCAAATAATAACGTTAGACGTGGCGCAAAACTGACTTATTTCACCCATTTAATGCCGTTTCAACTCACCAGGGAAAACGCCATGATGTGGACAGACAGCCTAAAAGAAATGTCACAACAACGACCGCTGGCTGCAATAAAAGGTCATATTTATGAGGCGTGCTAACAGCTAATTAGTCATAATTTAGTGAACGTGTGCCCAGCTAATGACGGCGCTCGAGGGCCTCGTTCCGTTCACGTGCTCCACATCAAAGAGCAGGCCGCTGAAGGGAAAATCACGTGTTACTGCGGCCAATAATTTAAAGAGAGGCTTATTTAAAAATTACAGGGATATTTATCAATATTATAGCAGACAGAATATGTTTTATACGTGCAAACGTGAATTATGTCATTAAAATAAAATAAAATACGCCAATATCTAAAACCACAGTGCTCTCAGTGCTTCTGCGATGGAATCACAGCATATAGGACAAAAAACAAAATAGTATATTACTATAATTTCAGATGGATGTGAACTACATTTTTTTCTTATAAATTAATGTAAAATTGTTTTTTTGTGCAAACTGAACTTAACTCAAATATGACTCTTCAGTTCAGAGGCATGCCTTTAAACTTTATTTATCAAGAAAGGCAAGACTTAAAAACAGTTGTGAAGACCTCTAGTAATAACCTGACTAATAATAACTACTACAAAAACAAATAAAAACAATGAAATAATTATTAAATATGTTCATAAAAACACCTTTATACAAATGTTAGACAATATAAAAACAATAACATTCCAGGGTTATTGGAGCTTTACTTTGAAAATATTCAAATCAATTGAAAGGAAACACATTGTGTGTCTCATTCTTTCTTACAAACAGCTTCATATGCTTTATCATTGTGACCCAAGTTTCATTAAAGCAGATCTTAAATTCTTTCCTCTGGTATTTTACATCGTGTTGTAATCGGCCTCCAAATGCGGCCTCAGGAGGATGCAGCCTATGAATCCGGACACACCACAAATAAATAAATATTAAACTTGGAGTCGCAGCCTCCCACTCTTTTCCTTTGTATAATTATAACAAATTACCACTTAGGGACTATGCTGCTGTACTCCTATTTATGAGATGACCTGACAAATCTATTGAATTTTGGTAGGGCATATGAACTGAGAGCTTTAACATTAAATCACCTGCTTAATATTGTGCTGCAAAACAGCTCTGTCATCAGTGGGATTGACATGGTATCTCTGGGGTTGTCTTTTGGTATTTTTGAATCACAAAGGTTGGGTCCTGTGGGTTGCCTCGGTAGATGGAGTTGTTCCCTGGGGTCTCGTGCAAGCTTGTTCAGCTTGAGATTTGAGATGTTTGGAAGCTGGGTCAGCACCTGGGTCTCCTTGCTGTGTTCCTTGTGTGGTAGATGCATTGTCCTGCTGGGGGAACCCCTGCTGGTGTTGCAATATTTAGGTGGGTGGTTCGTATCTCCTTAAATTCCAAGACCCGAGGTTTTGTAGCAGAGCGTTTTATTAAAACAAGATGATTAATTTTATACGCTTTACCTGCCAGTGGTTTTAATGCTATGGCTGGTGGGTTGTCATTTCATTAAAGAAACTCTGGAGGAAGTCATTTATTGGCATCTTGTCATTTTCAGTGAAGTGTTTCAGTATTTTTTGACACCTTTTTTCTTTTATAATTCTGGTTCCAGTGTTACATAAGTCTGTAAGAGGTTAAAAAGAGCTCAAAGATTAGTGCAGACCATCACAAACCCAGTTGCAGTTATGGGAATGAAGTGCACTTTCGCTAACCTCCGCCAGATTTCTGTAACCTTTACAACAACACAGCAACCTTGTACTCTGCACCTGCACGTTGATAATATCAGACATAAGCAAGATGCCAAAAACATCTGCTAAAATTGTTCCAAGGTCTTTTGTTTCAGTGGCCCACAGTTGGGCTTTGCTCCTTTGGCCTCTCCTCATCTGTATCAAGGTCATTTGTAGGTAGCTAAAACTAAAAAAGAAAGAAAGAACATTCTAGTTAAGTGAAATAAAACAAAATCCAGCAACAACTAGCTTTAAGAAGAAAAAGGTCTATATCACTGGGACTTAAAAATGTTTTGCTTGTAATACCTTCTATGAACTTGTTAAACCTCTTCTGTGAAAAATACCCATTTTATGTATAGAAGCTAATTAAACTTAAAGTACAAGTAAAAGTTCATCTGAAATGACAAGTTTGCCTCTGTACACTGTCAAAGTTGCTTTTAAATAAAACAAGATGCAACTGAAATTAAAAAATCAGCTTTTATTCAACATGTTCAGCAGAACTGTTCATAATTTTTTACACGTATCCGTTTAGAGGCTTGATTTGTACAGTCGACTCACAAGCGGTTTCAAGGCTGTGTTACTGTTATTCTAATGACAAATGAAGTTCTTTAACAAATGCAAATTAAGAATAAAAAAACTGCACTGGTGAGTAAATTTGAAATGGGACCTATTTCCCTCTTAAAACTAGTTGAATAGTTTTATTACCTGCCAGAGAACAGAGTACATTAACATTAAAAATATATGTATATTTCATCGCAAATATGATTTAAAAAAACACGAAACAGGATCAACTTGTGAACCTGCAGATTGTGGTTTATAAAGAGGCTTAGGTTATGATCCACTCTGTTGTGCAATGAACAGCAACTGGGTGTTTTTAGATTGAGGGATGCGACAAGTTTATATCGTACAACAATAAGAGAATAACAAAGAGTACACACGGCAGATGACCAAAATAGCATTGTAGGTAACCTGTGAAGGGATTTAAATTGTCCACTTAACTGACTCCGGCTGGCTTTTCTAATAAAATATGCTTTCTGAGACTGTAATCACAGACAAGGAACCACTACTTACTTGCACTTAAAGATGGATGATATATGCATGCATTGATTTGTGAGGGTGGAAAGTCTATGCAGCAGCAGACTTAGTCATGTGACAATATAAAAATAGAGCAAAGCACACTTAAAGTACATCAAACAGCAGTTAATACTGGTATAGAGCAGAATTATGTTTGCTGTATGTCAAACTCATGATGTGCACCTGGAAATTTAACATTATGTGGTTGAAAACTATAGGAAAGAGAGAGTGCACGGGAAAAATGAGTCATTCAAAGGCAAGTTCTAATGAGAACACTGCTGGCTGAAGACGCTGCTGTGTAGACACTCTTACTTCCACGAGAGGTCTCTGTAGCTGCAGCTGCTCATGTGGGAGCTGAGCCGGCAGAGGGCAGAACAGACCTGCAGTGAGAAACAACAGTTTTTTTTGTTTTTTTTTTAAAACACCACCACCAAACTGGAACAAGTTAGTTTTGTTATGAGCCACATGTGCTGTGAACACAAGAAAAACTTGTGTACTTTATGTCTTTCTACATGTTGCAGTACGTGAATACATTTCACAGAATTCTATCCGATACACAATTAGAAAAAAAAGTCTTAAATTTATTATTTATTTACTGTGTTTCAGTTAGTACCTGTTCTTTCTGCAATGCAGAGTAAGATCTGTGAAGAAACAACATTGAATCCTCTGGATGAAGGAGCAGATAGTTCAGGTTTACATTTGGCCCCAGCCGATGAAAACAGCAGAGAAAGAGAAACTGTTCCTTTCAATCTGTAGCATCCCCATCTTAGCACTCTATTGATTTTATGTCAATCCAAATACTCTGAGATAGTGATGTTAAGTGACCCATATTTCCATGAAGGGCAAATGGCTGATTCTTGGGAGAATATTGGCTTCTTGTGAGGCATTTGTTGCTCTTTTGGGTTTTTACGTGTTTTAGAGTCACTGTCACCGTCTCTGGTTTAATTTAATTAGGTTCAGAAAATTCACAGAAATACTCAATGTGATAATAATATATACATGTTTTCCAAGGTGATTAAATGACTTGCTTGATCAAGTTTTCTTTTAAAAATTCAAGTTAGAGAATTTTTAATGATCCAAACAGATCAAACCCATTTTAACCCATTATAGTGATAGTATGAATTTATTTTAGCTTTAAATGATAATGTTCTAAAGTCACCAGAGGAATTAAACTAAATATCATGAAGGAATTAAACTAAATATTTAATTTATAAATCAATTTCTAAAATAAAATAAAAAAAAGACTTAAATATGAATGTGGACTACCAGTCATGTATTTACACAGGGAATTTAATGTTTTTGCATATTTTTCCACACTAACATGTTTCAGATTATCAAACAAATTTTAATATTGGACTAAAACTACTGATGTAAATACGAAATGCAGATTTGAAATCATTTGAGGGGAAAAGGTTTTCCAAACTTAGCTGGGCTTACATGAAAAACCCAACAAATGGTTCTTCCACCCTTGTCAGCAAGAACTGCAGGAAAACATTTGTGATAACTGGCGATGAGTCTTTGACATCACTTGGGGAATTTTGGCCCAATTTTCTTTAGAGAATTCATTCAGACACACTGGAGGGTTTTCTATCACAAACGGCATTTCATTAGGTTCAACTCCAGACTGACTACGCCACACCAAAAACTTACTTTTGAACCATCCACATGTGGACCGTATGTTTTGACTCGTTGTCCTGCTGCAAATTAAGTGTGCTTGAGCTTCAATGATTGAAGTGATGGCCAGATATTCCCCTTCAGGAAGCGGCAAAGCAGCCTCAGACCGTCACACTACCACCACGTTTTTGTGAGGTTTTGTAAAATATGCTAATTTTATACCAGAGCAGAACTCAAACCTTTCAAAAAGTTCAGTTCGCCAGTTTTCTTTATCCGTTGATAATTGCCCTTACCGTGGCTCATTGAGTCCCAAAGCCTACAAACTGCTTTGTAACCCTTTACAGACTGACAGGCATCAATGACTACTGGTCATTCATTTAGATCGTAGCATAATGTGTTGGTTTGCTTTAACCTGCTTCACTTTATCAGACAGGTTCCAATTTAAGGGATTTTTGACTTGGTTCAGGTCTGGCAGTAATTTGACGTGGGTGTGGCCATTGAAAATAATAAAACAAAATCTTCATTTAACCATGGGAGTCGATCACATTTGACATGTCCAGGGAATGTTTGTAAAAGCTTTTTTCACTTAAAAATCATTTAGAACGGCACTTTGTATTTATTAGGGTCATATTTACCTGGTATTAAATTTTCCTTTGATTGTCTGAAACATTTAGTGTGACAAATGTGCCCCCCCCCAAACAAACAAAGGCCAAATACTTTTTCATGGCACTGTCGCTTAATTAGCACAATATTGTCAAATATAAATAGTTACCACCAGCACCACTTCAATTAGGCAGCTGGTCATATTGAGAAGAGTTGCTTAAGAGTCCCTGGAGGATCCATCACGGTAGGTTGAGCAGAGCATTTTAGCAGCTAATGAAGGCAGAGTGTGGAGGTCAGCTCCACATATGACGCAAACAGACATTAATGCAGTGGTGCATCACAAATGAAAAGTTGGTATGAATTATTGATGCCAACATCTGATGTTTCTTTGAGTTAGCATAGCGTTGGAGCGTTTAACTTTAGCGACCGACTTGACTCTGTGAGAAATGACAGATGTCCAGATATATGCATTCACTTTTTATTCATAAGATGGGATTATCATTTTTTACATCTTATGCACAGCAGATACAAAGACAAACAGGTTCTAAACCACAAACTAAATTCCTCCATCAGTCTAATCCTGCTTCCCATTTCAAAATGCCCCCACCCCCCCAAAAAAGCAACCCTTTGTTTGTAGTCCAGTTTCACATTCTGACAGATCATTTTACAGCAATCTCATTTTAGCAGAATGGCACAAGCCACGTTCAGAATACTTCCATGTTTTGACAGATACCCACTTCCCCTTTAAACAAATTGCACTTTTTCTTCTTTAAAACTACTTCAACAGGATTATAGGCTCAAAAACACCAAAAACACAAGAGACGACTAAACATACAACTTATACAGGTTCATTATTTAGTTGCACAAAAATGCATAAATATACATTATGCAAAAAGTACAAAAATATTTGTACTTTCCTTTACTCAAATAATGACAAACATTGATATGATCATAAGGACTGGGATTGTCAGAACATAGGGATGCATTCACAAGGTCCATGCGAGATAAGCCATTTACACAACAGCCTAGCTTTCACAGAGGTAAGACCAAGGTTCTACAGATAAACAAAACATTTCGCTGTCTAGGCCAAGGAAAAGCGGCAACACATACACTAAGAAAATTAGGATACACAGAACTCTGCGTTCTAAATTCATGCCAAAAAGACTTTAACATGCAATGACTTATAACGCTTCTAAACCTCCCAGGAGCAGCGGTAACTCAGGGAAGGACTAGCTTAACAACAGTTGCTTCAATGCATCAATTTTCCTCAGCAATTATGAGCCATTGAGTTTGAAAAGGTTTTGCATGAGGTTTTTTTTTTTGAAGTGCTAAGATGGTACCACAATAGTTGCCAAGGATAAGCTCAGATTGTCGACAGCAAACTGGTCTTAACTCAGGCTCCCCCAGAGACAATCGGAAGGAGATATAAATACTGTTTGCTTATAGTAATGCACATTTGTCCATTAAATAAACTGATTAAATTAATGCAGAGCTTGGCAAACCTCACTTCAGCTGGACAAAGGTGTGGCTTCCAGAGGCCTGAAGAAAAAAAGGGGAGGAGACAGACAAGACTATCAGTTTTAATGCCAGGTAGCTTCCCAGTTTAAAAAACCAAAATGATCTAAGACCGTGTGAGTGCTCAGACTTCCCTTTTCCATCTGTGGTGCTCAGCCCCAAAACAACTGGTTCAAATTTAAGTCAAACACCTTAACAGGACATTTAAAATAAAATAAAAAAAATGATCCAGTTACCCAAACTGCTAAACACACTGCTAGTATATCCTGTATACTCAAACAGAGGCAACTGGTGCATTTGCTGGGGACATTTCAGCTGTGGACTAATGGACATTTGATGCATTAGTAAACATTTACAGCAGAATGCAGACTGACCCCAAAAGGAGGGGAAAACAAACCTTACAGTATCTGTTCATGGTAAAGTGTCAGCCAGTCAAGAGTCCTATAATAGAAAGACTACATCACTGGTCTAAAAGTTCAGTGTGATGATAATCACCTATTCTGCAACAACGATCATACCCCTCTGCTGGAAACACCCATTCATGCACCAAATATGTTAATCCTCAGCTCAAACCCCTGCAAAGCATCTTAAAACAGATGAAAACTGCTTCAAATGGGCAAAGAAATTCATTTAAATACACAAAACTATATATAAGAAACAAAAAGCATAAGAGTTGTGTTTTAGGAAGCCATTTTACATTATAAAAAGATCAAATTTGAAGCCTTTTTATAAAAATGTACATCTTTAATGAGAACAAATAATTTGGGGCCGAGTTACAGAAAGGCTCGGGAAGTCCTGGCTACATTAACGTCTTACTGGATTTTGGCAATAGAAATCAGAATATTGCCAGCCCTGTCCTTTAACAGCTAGTCAGATATTCAGGGATATGTATTTGTGTTTTTTATTGTGCTGTGTTTACTTATAAATTTTAATGTGTCATTATGCAGGTTTCAGTATGTATGACATCAGGCTAGCAGCAATAAGTGGGACGGTGACAATTCTAAAAATACTGTTTGACCAAAGGTTACTCACTAAATATCTAACAAAACTGCCGGGACTTCCATCCAGGCTGGGAAGTCTCAGAGGGAGTAGGGTACCAGCGCATCTAAAGAAACACAAACACAGTCATGTACACCAGACCAAAACCAGGCTTCAGTGCTTCAATCTACAATTCTGCAGATTAACAATTAATACTCGGAAACGATACTTTTATAGGCAGGTTTAGGAGGACCGAGTGTCCCTTTAAGCCCTAGTCACTGAAGCCATGGGAATGTGGGTCACGTAGCTGCTCATTCAGGACAAGTCCTGGAGTAATTAACAGGCATGGAAATGTGGAGAGGTGAACTTCTCCGTGTGTTAAACATTTCCACAGGGTAGGAGCTGGTATGTCTGTACCTTTCCTTACCTGTGACTAAACCTTAGAAAATGAGGCCTCCTGTTTCTACAAACCGTTATAGGCCACAACTGCACGGCCAGAATGCTCAACATAGTTCTGCAGTTATCAACACTTGTTTGGAGACATGTCGAGGATTTTTTGGTCGTGTCGTAGATAAAACAAAAAAAGCCAGGCAGTGGAAGAGCATTAGGATCGGCGGCATTTTAGGGGATCTTTCATCAGAATCCAATTAAAAGCTTTCCCTCCTTTATGTTTCTACCCACTCAGCTTCTCTTCCAGCAGGAACATAGACAGTAAGTTGGCACCTCCAGAAAAGGCCATAAGGTCCAACAATTTCTCCAAGCAAATGCCTTACATTCCTGAGCCCTCTGTGTGTGACAAGATGGCCAAAGTAATAGCTGCCTACTTTACAGTCTAGCACTCCCCTGCACTCCTATTGCACGACTGCATTAGCTGACAATGAACTTTAAATGACCCAACACGAGAAATATTTTCCATTGCTATTGTTACTAAAAGCCCTGCCTACTCCCTGGTAGCTGGCTGCACTATTGCTCTAGCAAATAGAGTGCAATTAGCTTACAGTGTAAACACTACCCATTTCTGTACAGATTCCTCATCCTCCATTCATCAGAAATAGAGTTGAGATTTAAAACCAGATTCCTTCCTTCCTCCCCCCCCCCCCCAAACACCAGACTCCAGCTACAGTCTACTGTAAATACAAACTTGCATCAAACACACACTTTAGCCTCACATGGATGCGTTTAATATTACAGCGTTATTCCATGCTGAAAACCAAATCACAGCTTCTCATTAGTATGTGCATCTTTAACCCCCCAGCAAATACAGAATGCTATAAGTCACGTCCACAAAAATGTATCTCTCGTGATCAAAAACATAAGATTTAAAGCGAGTACTGTATTTAAAGGTTGCACTCAAAATGCACAAATCTCCACTGATGCATAACCATAGATGAGAACCTAAACCTTTAACAATTTAAAAATTGCCCTGTGGGGGATTATCAAATATGATCCTGATCCCAGAATTTCCAATTTGAAAACATCTTTTTATTATAAAAAAAGATCTTGGCTCACCGTTTGACAGGACTACAAAGTTGCACCGACAACCTCAACTCAGACTCGATACCGTCATCCTTTTAAGCAACGCATGCCGATGCTGTAACTGCATTACCTCAGAGGACCACTAGGTTTGTTTCTAGAAACTGAACCTCTGCTTTCAGCAGCACAGTTCTGGATGCTGAATCTCAAGGTCTTACATTTTTGGATCACATTTAATTTTACAGATTAAATGGACAAACTGAAATTAACACTTGTGCAAGAAACATGAATTTTAGGTTATGATAATCAGCATTGTATCAGAGTGTGGGCATTAATCTAACAGAATTCACAGATGGGGATGTTTAAAAAGAAAAGGAAAGAAAGAAACACACCGGTTGGTCCCTCACCTGGGCGTGGAGAGCTGCGGCTGCAGCGGCGGCCGCTGGGTAAGTGAAGGCTGCGTGAGGGAGGCCTGGAGTCAGCTCAGTGGTATACAGAGGGTAAGGAGTCCACGCATCCGGTGACGCTGGGATCAGTGCTGCCCCAGTCAGATCATCTGAGGAAGCACAAGGTGGAAGGAAACAGAGCTGACTGACCTACCTCTAGTGGCTTTCATCATTGCTATAGCTAGCTATATAGCTAGCTATATCTATATCTCTATATATATATATAAACCCAATCGACCCAATTTTTAACAGTCAGTTCTTTAAGTAATAAAGTTTTACCTTTTAAAAAACAAAAAAACAAACATTTTCTATGTGAATCAGACAAACTACAATTTGATTGCAAATTAGCTCACTTAACTTTAGTATTGGGTCAATTTGCAAAACTAATGGGAGCTCTAGTATAAAAGATCAGCATAAGATCCAGTCTGGATGCTGCAAGTGCAACAATGCAGTGTTACTGTGTAAAATGCTTGATAATGTTTTGTGAACTGATGGGTTTTTTTTTTTTTAGCCCTGTTGCTTCCCCTTCTTGCCCTTTGTGAAGAAAAAAAAAAATCAGTGGGGAAAATATGATCTGAGAGGATCTAAAAAAAAAAAAAAAAAAAAAAAAATTTGTCAAACCCTAAAGAATCACTGAGGTGTTCAGGCAAAGAGCGCAGAGACGACTGCTGACTAAAACCTGAGGGTGGAATTTCCCAGCTGGACAGAAGCAAAGCCGCTGTCAAAAGACTTGAGATGACGCATGCATGCAGAGGTGAGTTAGTCCTTCATTTGTTAGAAGTTTAACCTACAGGTATTTGCCTTAAAAAAAAAAAAAATCCCACAATATCCAAAGTTTGTTTAAAGAAAAGGGCAACAAGGACAGCTATGTACTGGAATTGTCAGGGTGAGAGTGGATGAGAGCCTAGAGTGGTGCAGCGGTAAGACTTACATGGGTCCCGTGCAATGAAGTGTGCTCCTAGAGCAGGGTGGATATTTGTGGGGTTCGGTGTGGCCATCAGCTTACTCTTTGCCATCTTCGTGTTGGCTTTAGCAAACTCTAAGCGCAGGGTCTGGGGACTTTCAGGGTCAAAACGGATTCCCTGGGGGGAGAGACGGAGGGACACAGTATTGTAAGGGAGGTGGGCTTAGTTCGCGGGGCTGTAGCTCAGTCTCACATGGCGCCCTTTCCTTAAGCAGAGCTTAAATAGTCAGAACATATCCTTCAAGCTTCCCTTGAACCAACTACTCTCACTGGGATGCTAACACACCCGCTCCAACGTCACTAAACTAAAACTACTCATAAAAAGAGATGTCAAAATAAGGGCAGATTGAAGGACACTTCTGAAGTATTTCAAACACGCTTGCATCTCTTTCTCCTCATGACAAAAAACGGAGAGCGCAGGCGACCGCAGGTGATCAGTCACGTGAGCTCAGAGGAGACGGGGATGAAGAAAAGGGCCAGTGGTGAGACGTTGAGTGTTTAAGTTTGTGGTTTGACCCTGCTTGTGTTCTTGTGCCCTAAGCGTTGTGCCCACATGCAGGTGAGTAGTATTTTGGTGTATGTGTGTGTTTGTGTGTGTGACTGCTGATGTGTCTAAGAGGTGATGCTCATAAGGAATGCTAGGCTATGAGAGAGAAGTGTTAGATACTGCCAATGTGGGCTAATGAGTGACAAAAATAAGAGTTACACTACAGAAGATGTGTCCATATAAACACTACACATGTGGCTATAGAACAAGTATTACAGTAAAAGCAGTGATATGCAAAATGAGGAAAGCTACACAGGACTAAGAAGGATGTGTATCAAGGTCAAAGTAAACTACCGTAAGGCTACAGGATTCTGGCCTCTTTCCAAAAATGGCCCTGCCATTGAATTATAAAAGACAAAATGGGTTGGCTTCGAGAAATTTTTAAGAAAGGGTCCAAAAGACTTAAGTCCCAATCACTCTCTTAGGTTAAAGCAAAGGTTAGAACAAATCTAATTCCATTTACGATTTGTTTTATTAAATAGAGGGAAAACAGAAGACTGTAAAAACAAGCCGTTGCTTACATTTAGTGCATTTTTTGCAGCTTCAGCTCCAGACCGACTGTCAAAGGTTACAAACCCGACAGGCTGGAAGAGAAGGGAGGAAACAAAGCTACAACTTGACACACACGAGCACCATCATTTTCTTCAAATATCACACTCATTATTTTGCCGTCACAATATAATGATCCTGATGAAGTAGGAATTTCTGTGTCTTGTCGAATTAAAAAGAAAACTAGTGCCAACACAGCCTGCAAGTTTATTTAATATGGCATTAAAGCAATGATGAAGGCATCTCACCTGTTTTGATGTTAACTTAATCAGTGACCCTTCATAACCCTGCGGGGAAGAAAGATAGCCAATTATCCACCCTGGAGTCACATGCAGGAAGTCAAGCATGAATGTCTCACTATATGAAGAGAAGTCTGCTTTTGTGCACCTTCACTTTGAGCTCCGCAGCAGACCATCCCACACTCTGTGACAGTTTCATTTACATTTGTCACAATCAAATTACATGCACATTTCCAACAGGTGAAGCCTTCTGCAGTTTGACTACATGTAGAATACTGAGTCAGATTTGTCTTCAAAGCTAATTAAAGGAAAACGAGGACTGTAATAGGCCAAGCATGTGCTATCAGATATGCAAGATTCTCTTTTGCATTAGTTTAATAACAGCTTGGGCATGACTTCCAAATAAAGCCAATTTAAGTAAAATAACAAAATAAAACAAAAACAGCACAAGGTTTAGGAATTTACTCCTGTTTTAACTAAGAAATGAAGGAATTTTGCCTGACTAAACTATTGATAAATGGGATCTTTCCTAAACCTGATTTACAGCTATGGAAAATTAAACAACTTTTAGTGGCTATGATAAATCTTTAGCACCAGTCCAAACCAGACTCAGTTTCAGTAATTCAGAGCAAGAAAAGAGGCAGAATAGGTGAAGTTACAGCACTTCTCTTTAGAAGCTCCAGTATAAGGACACAAAGTCTTTATTTAAATGTAGTCCTGAATGTAAGAACTGAGATCAGATTAACCCTATCAGTACACAATGAGCAGTGTTTGCCTACAGTAGATGTAAAAGGGGCCAAAACAAAGCAGTGTTACAAGTACAATCGCTATTTCACAATGCACAAATGTTAGAGGAAATAAAAAAATTTCCCTACACAGTGGGCGAACTGGGTCATGGAGAGGATTGGTTGGCCAATCGCGAGAGCTACTCATTTACACATTCCACAAGACCATCCATGTGCGAGGGATACCACTTCCAATTTGGTTAGTTAGGACAAGGGTGGGAGGGGTGTTTATGGAACTTGAGTCCCGTCAGGGAAAAAAACAGCAATGGGTGAACAATAATGTGGCCTCATTTCCATATATGTAAATATCTGGACTAGAAAGAAAGGAATTGGGTGGGCTTAGTTACACTAAAAAAGAAGCACGGTACGGTCTGGCTGTTCATAGGCACTTGAAGAGATTCTTCACTTTTTCATGCAGGTAATCTTTATAGAAAGTGTCCACAGGTCTCTTCCAGAGCCTGGCACGCAGGAGCTACCCTTGATTTTTAAGTAGAGGGACAAATCCACATCCAATCAGCTGATATTACCCAAATGCACCAGTGCAGTTTCACGATGGGCAACACAAATTCCATCACATGTACCTAAAACTGCATTAGAAACAATAGAACTTACTTTAAAAGGTCTGAAGAGAAGGTAAAGTTCCCGTGGCTTGATATCGACCGGTAGGCCACTGACAAACAGTGTTCGTACCTGCAGACAAAAAAGAAAGGAGGGGGATCACAAATTTTCTGTGTTTTATTAGACCACTTATCACTCAAAAGATTTAAAAAAAAAAAAAACCTTGATAATTACCAAATACCAAAAGAAAGCTCAGACCGTGGAAATTTGAACTGACCTTTAAAACAATTATGGGTCTGCTGTTCCAGTAGCAAGAGCTTCACAGACCTTTCCTAAATTACTTCAGTGGCTAAAACGCTGAAATACTGCAGTGTAAAGTTGTACTACAAGAAAAACAACATTTCAGTAGATGTTACTTTAGGCCAATAGCCTCAACTTCCAGTTTATCTGGCCAACAAGAGGCCTCAATTCTTCCCGACACCATTACTTTTAAATGTCACAAAGACCTACAATTATCCACTGATGAATGTGAAAGTCATTTTTGTACTGCAGTTTTCCTCTTTTATGTTAGTCTTAATCATGCTGTGACCTCTGAAAATTAACAAGTGAACCCTTGGCTGGGTCTCGAACCTCAAGTCAGGAACCGCCAGAAACCCAAACAGAGCTCCGCTTTATTTAAGGGATTACAAAATGATGAATCAGGAATAATGAGTCATCGATGAGCGAAAACTGGGAGTACAGCGTTGTTTCAGCCGTACATTTCTCCAACATGTTACACAGAAAATGGTGAACGTGAAGCTGTAGAGGATCTTAAAGGCCATGTGCCCCCCCCAAAAGAAAGAAGCCTTGAACCTGCCTTGATCAGATACTGAAAACTAGTGCTGTGTATAATCCAGTGTGGGCAGGAAAATGAACAGGGCGGTGTGAGGACCCATTAGTTCCCAGCCGGTGGGAAGGCCCACAGTACAATGGGGCTGCCAGAGGAACAGCACTGGACAACAGTGCACAGCGTGACACCATTTCCTTCCTCTGACCCGCGGCCCCAACCCTGTCGGCCCTCCGGCATTTTTCAGGTGCCGCACAGCAGCAATTCTCAGCTCTTTACAAGTCAGCATATACAGCGACTGAAAGCTGGCCCAGCTGGACACAACTCAGTGGCGATGTTTTAATTTATCCTCCAGCTTCTCACCAACAGTGCCTCCAAGATGACAAGCATATAGAGCTGGAGCTGCAAGGAAGCCCGTGCACCCTGTGTGGCTTCTGTAAAATTCACAATAATCAGTTTTACACAGATCGATTTCCAGAAACAAGCAGAATTGTTAATGACTGACAATGAAGCTTTTTCAGGACCCCAAAAAAAAAAAAAAAAAAAAAAAAAAAGAATTAGGAGGAAAAAATTTTAAATGTATTCTTTGCTCCTAATTATGAAGAAAAAAATGTTAAAGGAAAATGGGCTGCAAACAAAAAAAAGAAAGAAAAAAAAAAGTCAAGTGGCTACTCAAGGCTTTGTTGTAAGACAATGGGAACAAAGAAGGAGGAACAAAAGGCCTGGTGCTCCCCTCAGTGTCTCGCTATAAGGAGTCATTAAAGAGGAAATATAGCTGGCCACACAGACACAAGAGTGGCTGCTGAAAATAATTTAAATTAAAACAAATTAAAGAGGGCTTTGAAAATAAATACCACACTGCAACATTTTGTTTTAGGTTCCAGTTTTATGGTGACAAAAATGACAATGGCAGATTTTTGTAAGGGGGGGTGCAAAAAAGAAAAACGCTACACTATTCACTATGAATATGAATTTTACTGGCATAAATACAAATAAATGAAATGATAACAAGTTAGTTGCGCTTTCAAAGAAAAAAAACGTCTACAGGATATTTCGAAGACAAATTTAATTTCCAAGCCTAATTTTTTAGACAAATTGTTAGATTTGACATGCTTGCATGTCTCACAAATTCACAGAATCTCAAAGGATATGAAGAGAAAAAAAACCCAAAACAGACGGGGTCATTTTTAACAGTCTTTGCACGCTGCTGCTAACAATCTGCAAACAGAGGTAATATTAACGTGTAAAAAGTAGGATTAGTGAAAGTTGAAGCTCACAGCAGCACGCGTTTAAGTAACAATTTGGAAAATATTAACGTGTGCGCAACTTTGTGAGGCTCCTCAGGTGGCGCGGCAATGCCCCTTTAATTTTTGTTCATCATAAAGCGCTTCGGGACCGACTGGAAGAACGTAAAAGATAATTTGGGAGAAGTCTGAATGCGCGGCCGGAAACAAAGTTTACATTAAACGTGAACGTGACCGGGTCACAGCCCTGCGCGCAGAAGAAATACAACTTTGGCTAAACTCACCTCCTCCTCGATGGAAACGTTGTTATTCGGCTCTGCGTCAGCTTTCAGACTCATGTTGACGGTCGCGTCGGCTGCTGCTGCTGCACAGAGTATCAAGTTTTTCCTCGTCGAGTGATATTTCCCCCAAGTGCGTCTGAAGCTGCAGTGAAAGTCCTGGTGGCGTTTGAACTTGAGCAGAGAAGATGTGCCGAGGTGAGTCTGTGCGGACGAGGACGGCGAAGTATCCGAGGATAGTTTAACAGCAACACTGCGAGAGAGAATCATTCATAAAAGGGAGGAGGAAAAGGAAAAAGGAAACACAGACACGCGCTAAACTAAAGGTGAGAAGGTGGATTTGTGCTCCATGTGTGAGGGTGAGAGATGGGGGAAGAAGTGCGCGTAAAAAAACTGAAAGCCTCTGCGCTCACATCAATGCCCTCAACTGTGGGACTGTGCGGAGGAAGAACAAGTAAACTTTTTCCTCATTGGAGCGCGTCTTTCTCTCTCCCTCCTCCTGAGCTCCCCCCTCCACCCCGTCTCTCCTCCTCCTCCTGGTTTTCAATTAGGTCATCAATTATGTTGGAGTCTGCTGTGAGCCGTAATCAGGCTGCAGATCCGCCTCAGCTGTTGCAGGAAGACCCGGCCCCTGCGCCGCTACATCACCGTTTCTATGGGACCCCCTCGCAGCCAATGGTAACGACCGCAAACCCGTTAACTTTATCGAAAATGAAACTACTGTTGGTGTTGCTGGCATTAGCTATATACTAAACTCATATGTTTGTTCTTTTTTCCTCTTTGGCCTGCAACTTCTACGACCTTTCCCAAAAAGAAAAGAAAAAAAATCTCTTCAGCAAATATTAAGCGCCGATTTTTACTGTAATGTTGAATTTGTAGTTTCACGATTAAGCGAAATTCTGGTCTTTACATAATTGGATGTATAATTTTGCTGCGCACTAATTTAGGAGATTATTGGCTTTTGCTCTTTTATTCACCGTTTTTTTTGGTGAAGAGTAAAATACAGAACATTATACAGTAAAGTGTTTTATAAAGTGAAATTGTAATAAATATAATTCAGTGTGTACCGATGGTAGAGGCCATTTCAGATTTACTGTCAAGTATATCTTTATATGCCCTTTTTTATCTCTTGCTGACACTTTTGCTGAAGGATGAAGGTAAATGTGGTATTTCTGCTTTTCCCATTGAAAAAACATCTGAATACCCATTCCAGCACTGACTGCTGATTTTAGGAATATGACAGAATGAGGACATACAGTGAGATCTAACTCCTCTAATTTAGATCATTTTGAATATTTCTACTATATCAGAGTAAAATAACAAAACTGAACCGATGATTTATGGTTTACCTTAACCTTTAATAGCTGGTACACAAATACTCAGAAATGTAGACCTTAAAATGTCCTCTTAAAATATATCACAAGATGCAAGCATGATGCTGAATAGCCTAAAATATTTTTAAAATGTGCTAAAAAAAGAGAGAGATGTAATTTTGCTGATTTTGTGTGAATTTGGTTAATAAACTGCAAAATAAATGAGAAAACAGGGCCTTTTTAAAATGTGATATAAATGTGCATCATAGAAATGTTGTAACCTCTACTAATCTAAACAGAATCACGTAACGACGAAGAAATAATAACTGAGTGTTAATTGTTTGGGCTCAGGTTGATGTAAGAAGGGCGTGGGTGGAGGGACGGCTTGTGTTGTGTATCGAGGCTCAGCACTGGATGCGAGCCCAGCCTACAGCGTGTTTCCTCACAACAAGTCAGCTCTCAGAGGCCAACTGGTTTCCTGACTTTGTATAGGAACACAATCAAGCCCACGGGGCGAGGAGCAGGGGGGTGGACCGACGTATTCTCACTAAAAATAGTGAAGCTGCTTTTTTAGTGTGTTTCTGCACACACTTAACCCAAGTGCTTAATACATGTACACACATATTGAAGACAAAGAAGAGTCGCTCAATGAGAGGTGAGACATTTCAACACAAGCAAGAAGGTATTCGTGCAAACCCTTAAACAACGAAAAACAATCTGTTTATCGCACTGTGATCGGTGTGCGACTGTATTTCAGTGGAGGCCTAATTTTATAGCTTGCAGATTCAGTCTGAACCTTTATCCTGCACTGTACATCAGCAGCAAAGTGATTTTCTGATCAAGACACTGGGAATCGTTTCCTGTTTCTCTTCTCCTAAAATATACACATTTGCTTCTTTTTCTTTGTTTTGCATGACTTTAAATGTTTAAATATTTTTGTATTTTTCAAAAAAAAAAATTGAAGACAATTTCAAATTTTGCATATTAGCTGAATATGAGAAAATAATAATTTGTTGCTGCCCTCCATAAATTTGTGCACAAATAGGCAAACTTTAATGCTTATAAAAACTGAGAAACTCTGAATAAAGCAGCCTATGACTGTTATTATCGTAATGGTTCTGACCAGTGAAATTAAGGATTATAATCTGCTCTATAAACTGAGATAAAGATAAGTCGGGTTTTAAGGTTCTGTTCTTAGTAAGTAAATTTATCCTTTAAGATACAACTCATGAGCTGCTTCACATCAATTAAAACCAACAAAACAAAAAAACATACCATCAGAAGTAAAATGACACCAGGATAAATGTAAAAAATGGAATTACAATAAAATGCTACCCAGTTAATATTCTTATAACTGGACAGGTACTGGACTTACACAATTTAATGGACGTTTACATTTTACTCAAATCTCCTTCCTAAAGGATATGTTTCTCATTTTGAGACGAAGCTCCTTGCCACAGGATGTAGTTCTACAGTTTATGGAAATGGTTTAGGGAGAAACTCCCCCAGTATACATTAGATAAGGGGAAGTGACTCTTCTCTACCAGAAGCTAGCAGCTAAATTATGCTTGAGTTTGGAAGATGTGAAAAAAATGACATGTATTATGTTCTGTTTGTCTCTTTAGTAACACTCGCTGCCTATGAAATGTTAACTGTGTTGCTGAATGATCATTAATTTATTCAGCGTTTTCCATTTAAAAAAATGAAAAACATTAAAAAAAACATTAAAAAAAAAGAAGACGTGCATACGTAGATAATAGAACTGATCTGCATCACATTCAGTGATCATTTTCTGATGTTCCCTTTTACAAATATCATTCATTACATCAAATTCATGTATCAATTCCATCAGTTTGCCAAACCATTTTAAAGGAATAAAAATAAATTGCTTATAAATCCGAAGCAGATGAGATAACCATTCAAAAAGAAAAAAAGAAAAAAGTCATTGAGGCTCTAAACCTTTTATATACCTACATGTCACAGCCATCTTCACTGCTAAAGATAACTTTGTGCAGATGTACCAAACAAAATATGTCTTATTTATTATATGTCTCTTCGGCTGATTTTAAAAGAACACTTGATGTTGTTTGGAGGTGCACTCATAGACCTTTGTGCATGGAGGCTTTACATAATTGAGGGCTGAGCCATTTATGGTTGAAAAGAGATGTTTAGTTTTATTCTTTGTGGATTGCTTTCATACATTTGAGTATGTTTTTTCTGAGCTGAAGAAAAATGTGAAAATCAGTCTGCTCTTCTGGACTGGATGAGTGCCGCCTGCTTTTATTGATGAATGTATTTGTCAAAAAATTTTTCCTTTCAACTAAATCAGTAGTTTCAAAGTGGTCTTTTCTGTGTAGCATGATTTGTTTTTTATTATGTCTTTGGTTCCACTCCTTGGGCTACTGTCATTTTTGATAAGCATATAGTACAATATATGAATCCAAAATATTAGATCTTGCAAATGCAACATCCTGTCTAGTGATCTTCTCAGTTTAATCATATCATATCATATCATATCTATTTTATATTTCACATGTTAACAAATGTACCCTTATTTAAGCTATCTCCTGCGATATTTCAACACATTATTTAACCTCACAATCTGTCCTGATGGGGGTCCTGCATTACCATCAATAAAGTGTCTTGTTAAATTACCCTTCATTGTATCCACAAGATAATCCACACAGTTCAGGACCATTAAATCAGATTTTTCCGCCCTCTCTTTCAAACCACAAACACCTGACAGAAGCAGAGCCTGTATAGTTCAGAGGCTCTGGATAAGCCTCATGTTTTATTTGCGAAAAGCGGCCCCATTGTCCCATAAGTCACCTCGCACAGCACTCTTCTGCTTCACGCCACACTGAGCCTGTCCTAGTGCGTTAGCGTCACCCGCTGCTAAAGCACTTAGCTTGTGTTCTCCGTGTCCTCTGTGGTACAGCCAAACATCCATTTTGAGGTCCTAGGAAACTTTGAAGCTTTTTCTCCCACTCACTGAGGGAGGCGCGGGATACATTTGTGACGTTTCATGAATACTTTGTCCAATAAATAACTCCCTTCATGAATACATTAAAACCAATCAAAGGCGTGGATGTTGCTAGGCTTTCATTCTAGATCCCATATAAACTGAATTTGCTTTTATTGAAAGAGCTTTATGCCACTAAAATGTGTAGGATGCTCTTCACCAGTGATAGCACCATTTATCCATTTGGTTGCCACATTTTTCTCCTGCCTTTTTTGCTAACACTTGTCAGACATTGTCACACCTGCTGTGAGAGCCAGAGAGGACAAGAGCGGGGTGACAAAGCAGCTTCTTGTGGTGGAAATCAATCAACCCGCATATACTGCACTGTGCAGATACATGCATCAGACATACCCACACTTCTACGTAGATTCATTGGGTATAACGTTTTACTTGTTAATTTCCATTTAAAGAGTAAGCAACATTTGTTGAGTAGTGGAAACAGCGGCCTCTGTGGCTGAAAGTGTTAACAACTGGATTTTGGTTCATTTAAATCTGCTGGTCTCAAGTTAAAGTGTTAAAAGGTCGACAGTCTATCAACAACTCATGGAACCAAAAAGAAATCCTTAATTAGCACAAGTAACAGTTAATGCTTTCATATGTCACATCTTTGTTGTTGCAATATTTATAACAAACAATGTGCAAACAAGGTGAATTATTATTATTATTATTATTGTTATTATTATTATTATTATTATCATATGTATTAATGGTTGAAAGGATAGAACTAGCTACATTAGTTGTTGAATGATTTTTAGCAAAAAACAAACACACATACCCCCCCCCCAAAAACAAACAAACAAACAAACAAACAAACAAACAAACAAACAAACAAACAAACAAACAAACAAACAAACAAAACAAAACAAAACCAGGAGTAATGTTTTGAGTTTTCAAGATATTATTTTGTAAGTCAGGGAAATCTCAACCAGCACAGACTTTTAAAGTAGCCTTTTGAGCTACTATGAAGCTGTCACCAAAAATAAGTATTACTCACTTATCCAGATCACACAGACTAGTACTGATGCTCTTTTTGGCTTAATTTTGGTCTTCACGCAAAATAATGCTGTAAAGAGATCCATTTATTCATTAGTTTGCCACTACCTTTGTGAATAGGTTTTTTTTCTTTCTGTTGCTTAATGGTACAGTACTTATAGTTATTCAATTAAAAGTTGATAGGAGCAGATTTGTGATTTGTGGAAGCCAGTTTGTTCCCATACCATATTTAAATACAGTGGCTGGGAAGGACGTCTACGCTCTGACTAATGGCATTTTATCTATGTGGCTAGCGACCATCCAAATACATAGTATGCATAAGTCAAATGAGATGAAAAGTCATAGACATTCATGTGCCATGAAGAGACATTTGAATTTATCCCTGCACGTTTAGACCCTAGATATTAGGGAAGAAGGAAAAAGATAATGCTACCGGGATTTTAATAAAATGTCCTCCTCTTCCTCGCCTCATCTCCTGAACTGAAGTCAGGACTCTAAGACACAAAAATGTTCATAGACATGTTTATTCATTCCCAATATTGTTGCAATTACTTATTTTTCGCAGATTAGACATACAACCCTCCTTTCTCCAGACAGCTGACAATGAGCCAGTTAGACAACAACAACAGCTGGTTACAAGCTAATATTATGCCAGCTAACGTTAGGCTTAAAAGTTGTAAAATCAAACTTTGCCTCTGATAAACAGTTTTTGATTACATTCTCAGATAGTATATGAGAGTTTATTTATTAAGCATTATAGTCCAACAAAGTTACATCCACTTCAAAGAATGTTTCACTAACTGTGGTGAACGCTAACAGCTAACAGTAGCTAACAGCAGCAAAAACAGCAGCGCTTACTGAAAGAAAATCTCAGCAGATCCTCAGCAACTCATTTGTGGTTGTGATTTGATGCTTTATAAATAAATCCGAATTGAATTGAACTGAATTAAAAGGAAAACAAGGGATACAAATCGACTGAAGGGCCAGATGCATTTCTCAACTCCTGTGCCAGATCTTTTGGTAATTCATATTTCTTAAGAACCCGACAGTCAGATCTCCTATAGATATGTTTTCTTTTGGTCTACCATCTCTTCTTTAAAAAGAAAAAAATATTCTAATTGAGAAAAAAGATAATGTTAAAGAATTAAAAGTAGGGATAAAGTTACTGAAATGGACACATATTGTGCGGGTTAGTCTACAGTGAGAGTTTGTAAAGTATTAAAATAATCAATGAAATTTTTGAAAAAATAGGATAATAAGCGTTTTTCCTCTGAGAAATGACATAACACCATCCATCCACCTTCTTCTGCTTTATCCAGGGCCGGGTCACGTCACTACCCACAGCTCGTGACCATAAGTGAGGGTAGAGACGTAGATCGACCAGTAAATTGAGAGCTTCGCTTTTACGCTCAGCTCACCACGATGGACCGGTGCAGCATCCGTATCACTGCGCTGCAGCACCAATCCGTCTGTTAATCTCCGGCTCCCTTCTCCCATCACTCACGAACAAGACCCCGAGATACTTGAACTCCACCCTTTTCCGGCTGAGGACCATGGCCTCAGATTTGGAGGTGCTGATCCTCATTCCCACTGCTTCACACTCTGCTGCGAACTGTTCCAGTTTGTTCCCGTTCCACCCAATTTCACATCATCCATGGAAAGATGAGATTCTGAGCCCACCTATGTGAAAGCCCTCCGCCACTTGGCTGCGCCTAGAAATCCTGTCCATAAAAATTATGAACAGAATCAGTGACAAAGGGCAGCCCTGGCGGAGTCCATCACCCACCGGGAACGAGTCCGACTTATTGCCGGCAATGCAAACCAAGCTCTTGCAACGGTTGTATAGGGTTCCAATGGCCCGTAGCAATGGGCCAGACACCCCATACTCCCGTAGCACCTCCCACAGGACACCCCGAGGGACACGGTTGAATGCCTTCTCCAAGTCCACAAAACACATGTAGGCTGGTTGGGCAAACTCCCATACACCCTCAAGTATCCTTGAGAGGATAAAGAGCTGGTCCAGTGTTCCGCGACCAGGACGAAAACCGCATTGTTCCTCCTGTATCTGAAGTTCAACTAGCGGACGAACTCTCCTTTCCAGCACCCTGGCATAGACTTTCCCAGGGAGGCTGAGGAGTGTGATCCCCCTGTAGTTGGAACACACCCTCCGGTCCCCCTTCTTAAAAATGTGGACCACCACCACAGTCTGCCAGTCCAGGGGTACTGGGGTCTGCCAGGGGTACTGCCCCTGATCGCAACATTGTAGAGGCATGTCAACCAGGACAGCACTACAACGTCCAGAGCCTTCAGGAACTCGGGGCGGACCTCATCCACACCAGGGGCTCTGCCACCAAGGAGTTGTTTAACTGCCTCAGTGACCTCGCCCCCGGAAATTGGCGGGTCATTCCCCTCATCCCCAGACTCTGCTTCCTCCTCGGAAGACATGTCAGTGGGATTAAGGAGGTCCTCGAAGTATTCCTTCCACCGCCTGACAATTTTCTCAGTTGAAGTCAGCAGCGCTCCACCAGCACTATACACAGTGCAGGTAGAGCACCGCTTTCCCCTCTTGAGACGCCTGACGGTTTGCCAGAATCTCTTCGAGGCAGTCTGAAAGTCTTTTTCCATGGCCTCTCTGAACTCCTCCCACACCCGAGTTTTTGCTTCAGCCACTACCCGAGCCGCATTCCACTTGGCCTTTCGGTACCTGTCAGCTTATAAACACATAAGAGTGTCACTTATGGACACTCTTATGTGTTTGTTATGGCCAAACTGTGATTTGCACAGAAGTCCAATAACAAAACACTACTCGGGTTCAGATGAGGGAGGCCATTCCCTCCCAATCACGCCCCTCCAGGTCTCGCTGTCGTTACCCACGTGAGCACTGAAGTCTCCCAGCAGGACAACAGAGTCTCCAGGTGGAGCACCTTCCAGCACCCCACCCAGGGACTCTAAGAAGGCTGGGTACTTTGAACTGCCGCTCGGTGCATAAGCACAGATGACAGTCAGGACCCGTTCCCCGACCCTAAGGCGCAGGGAACAAACCCTCTCATCCACCGGGAAGAACCCCAACATACAGGTAGCAAGCCTTCTGCGGGTGGTGGGCCTGCGGGAGGATGAGCACATGTCCCCTTTTCGGGCTGTGACATAACACCCTTAAGACATTATGTCTCAGATGGCAAAGTAAGGCATAACATCAGTCACACTGGTCCACTATGGTGGGTTCAGTTTTTGATAAATGAGACTTTGAGAAGTGAACTCTGTTTAATACCTTAAATTGTATAAGTTACAACCTATTGTGTACCAAAGTGTACTTGAGCATGGCCTTATCCCACCATTAGCAGGAGAAGGTGGAGAAAGATTGAATCTAAAGTCTGCTACATAGTAATTCAGGCGAGTAATTCAGCCAATAAATCAAGTTATGAATATGTGAAAACCTCAGTTGCACAGGGGCAAGACTGCCACTGAATTTAAATTTTTGCAATGAAGATAAAGATTTGTCCTCCATTTATCCAGTTTGCTCACACCATCTTGAGATATACCAAGGGGTAATAGCTCTTTAGCCGTTGCCTTGTTGGTGCAAAAACACTATTTCATGTCTGTCGAACTTTGTCATGTCTGGTATTTTTGTATATTCCAGTAAAAAAATTGTAATAAACTTTCTGTTTTTGTGACAGGCTGCAAAGTGCCTAAAGATACAACTTAAAATTGTCTTTTTGTTAAGTTGTCTGTTATGTGTAGACACAACACTGCTTCATTCCTTGAGTTAGGGCCCATTTTTTCTGATGAATGATTGATGATTGGTCAGTGAAGTGAGCTAAAAAAAGAAATAAAATGTACTGCTCTGCAAATGGTCAGGTACACGGACTCGACTAAAAACTAATGCAAAAGCAGATGTCCAAAAAAAAAAAAAACCTTTCGGAATGCTTGGTCAGGACCACTTTAAAAAGAAGAAAATAAATCCTGGCTCCTTGTAATCAATATATAAAGACATAGGGGTGGCTCAAGACTGTGGCACAGCTTTGTAGCTATGTGGATACCATGCCATGTTTACTGTTGGGTTTTACAACAGCACCTGTACTCCACACAACTTTTAGTTTACTGATAAGAACGGAGACATTATTGACTGAAAACTCTCCTGGATGACTCATCACTAAAATCCGTTTTATCGATCAGCCCACAAATCCCCCGAGAGAAAAGAAGAAGCCCACTTCTGCTGTCGCTTCAACAACATCATATTCAGCTTCTGAGAACTTCAGTTCTTAGAATCTCACTTTGGATGAATTTTAGGTTTCATGACAGAAATCAGTGCATGAAGTTTTTTGTTAGTTTGGGTCTCTAATTCTTCACATTAACACATGATAAAGGGGCACAGTGTCGTGTTAATTTTGTTTAGTAGACTCTTGTTCATGTAATAAAAACATTGTTTACAAGAGTATTTATTTATTTATTTATTTATTTATTTATTTTAGAAAGAGGGGCAATACATATTAATGAACATTTTAACAAATGTAAATATGCCAGATTATAGCCTTGGGCTAATTTCCATCTGCAGACCCTCTGGCAGGTTGGTGTTAAACACAAGTTAGTAAAAACATACAGAGACACTATTTACAGGTCATGTGACAAGGACAAAAACAGTGATTGATTATTGTTTAATTGATAGACCTCACTGTCTCTCCAAGGTGCAGCACGTCTTTGTTACACTGATTGTGGACAGTCACCTTATCATTTTCATAAAGTTTCCTTAAGCATTTCCAAAGTTGAAGGTTCGTTTATGCACACAGCCTTTGAAGATTATGCCTATATATATAAGAAATGACGTACTACTGGCTTCTTGGATGAAATCAAGGTGGAAGAAGTCCCGTCCATCCTCCTGTCTGTCCATCCATCCAATTCAGAGTCGGGGGCCTGGCCCAGCTACCATAGGGTGTGAGGTCGAGTACAGCATGGCGGTGGGTGTTACTAGCCACTGTAGCACTGTGGGGTTAGGTTAATTGATGATTCTAAAGTCCTTTTTAAATTTTTAACCAGTCTTAACGCAATGGTCAACCAGCAAACCACTCAAACAGGAAGTGGGCAGTGATGCTACCAAACAGGAAGTGAGGTCATTTCTCAGCAACCATTTTAATGCATTGACACCAAATTAAATGCAAATTTTTGTTTGTCACAGACACAGTACAAAATGTAGCTTGTGTCAGAGCTCCGGACATAGCCGCGCCATTCCAGGGCTTGGTTTTAGCATGGGTGGTCTAGCCAGGACCCTCAAACGTGTGACTCTCGCTCCAAAAGTGTGTAGTCTTACCACTACAGTATCCAGCTGCCCAAACTTGGTGTATGGACTTCCAAAAGGCCCTACAGCCATGGTTTAAGCATTTTCATATTGAGCTAACATAGCAACCAGGAGCTCTGCTAAGTTGCTTGGTCCCATCATTGCTGTTTGCAGCTATATTTAGTATCTGTTAAAAACATCTATTATAATTCATTGCAGTGGAGGAATGAAAGCAGACAAACACAAGACTTTTTGCATTGCTGGTTTCTTTTTCTTTATTATTTTTAGATGTCAAACCTTTCTTCATCTCTCCAGATGTACAGCACTGACCACTGTGGTAACATCCCTGTGTTCACAGCTTTACTGCAGGGGCCTTTGAATTTGTAAATTACTGAAGAGTCAGCATGAATCACCTTTTAAGAAAAATAAGGTCTCGGTTACATCAGGACTTCGTGGCACAACAAATATGATATTCTATCATTGCTACACACTGTAACTCCAGTTCATTGCCTCCACCACTCTTGGATCTCAGAATTGTTATGTTTTCCAAAACGACAACAAAGTTGGTGCCAGCAGTGACTATGTTTATTGTTTCATACAAAGCAGAAAACAAAACTGTGAGCTAAAAAATGTTCCGAAAGATTTGCCAGATCACGGGACTACTGCGAGACCGTGTGTTACATATTGTTTGCAGCTTTGAAATAAAAAACAAATTTTTTTTTCTTCTTCTGGCAGTCTGTTGGTCTCTGTTTTTCTCACACTCGTTTTTCAGTCTTGCAGAAATGACAGAGCAGAGATGATCATGTTCTTAATCTTATAAGGTATTTCCTATTATGCTGAAACACTCCCACTTTGAGCATTCCTAGCAAGAGGAAGTGCAGAAGAAATAACCCGCCGGGACCATTTAAATAGTAATTTTCTCATGAAGTCAAACTTGCAGATAAAGGGGGGGAAAAGTCCACTGAGATTTTCCTCATCATGGGAAAATGTGAATGAAATTGCTTTTCTGAATCATACTCCAAAATAAAAGTCAGCAAATTGAACACGGCAAACTGCCTGACTACTGCACTTTAGAGGTGGTGCTGTTGTGAAATGCAACGTCACTATGAACTTAGTGAAAAACAAACACTTTCACAACATCCTCCCACAGAATTAAGGCCTTAACTTCCTGTTTGTGTATGGAGTATGGGACATGGAGGGTTATGCTATTTAAACCAAAGGGCAGCAGATTCCCATCTAACAGGGGCTGGTGGAATCTGAAAGTCTGCTGCCAGCTTCTCAAGGGACTGAAAAACGGGTGGGAAAAGTTAAAATAAAGGAACTGAAGTAAAACATATGGAGCCCCCCCACCCCCACCCCCAAAGTTCAGCTGGGAAGAGAAGAGCCATGTGGAAATTCATATTTATTTTACTTTTTGGCAAATGTGCAATTAAAAAAAAAGAAAACAAAACAAAACAGTTTCTTCACCAAGATGGTTACATTGTTTTTTCTGTGTTGGTCCAGATCTCCACTAAAACTCAAAATCATTTGTCTGCCTGTTACTGAATGAAGCATATTAATTTTATAAATAATCCACTAAAGCTTAATATGTAAATAAAGCAATCATGCTGGAAGCAGACAAGTGAATGAAAAGGGTTTCATGAAACAGGCTTCAGGGATGGACCTCCAAGCAGCGGAAAGACACATTAACTAAACTATGTTGTTGCTTCCTTAACCCAATCTCCAATCTGTAAATAAAGTGAATGCGCTCTTATTCAAAGTCTCTCCAGAGACCAAATAAGATGAATGCGTAGCGTGAATGACAGAGAAAATATGACGGAAAAACTGGCTGGGATCTCTTGCTTGACGTTTTATTGTGAGGATTTTCTGTTAAAATCTTTGCTGCATGTAATATTTAACGCTAGTAGGAGGATGGTAGAGGGTAGCTGCAGATAACTATTCCCTCATCACAGGGATTTCCAACACGGGAAGACCTTTAGATAACAATCAGACCCCCACCCTTCACCCTTTTCCTTCACTTGTGGGTACTTTTTGTAGCACCCAAAACAAGCAGACCATCTTGTGCTGCACATTTAGACTGTGTTTGAACTCTTTTTTTTTTTTTTCTCAGCTGTGAGACATGATAATGTTCTGTTTTTGGGCCGCGCCTCTGGAATGTAAACGACCCGCTGCCCACTCATAAACAGAAGACTTCATAACAGCTGTGTAGCAGTGTTAGGGGGCCTAATGAAATACGGTTAAATCTCAATTTTCACTTGTAAATCTCATCACATTTGCAGTCATTTATTGAACGATAACATTATTATTAGTGATTTCTCACAGGGAATTTCTTTAATAAACTCATTTCCACTTGTTAGACTAGCGGTGTGTGTGATTGTATGGGTTTGTGTAAACATTCTGTAGACTTTAGCCACTGAACTAAAACCGTTTGTGTTTTCTCAACACCCCTTCCCCTCTGTTTTAGTCACTTTCATATGATCCAGATGTTTTGTGAGTTAGCCAAACTAACCAACCTCAAAACACAAACTGAGTTATAATTCTGACAACTTTAAAGCTGACCTGTTCAAAGATGGAAAATCCAAATATGGTTGAACAAATGTAAACCCCTTGCAGCCCATATACTTTTTTCCCCCCACAATGTTACTTATACAGGCTCTAAGAGGCTTTCAGAGCGCTGTGACGACAGTTAAACGGGCCTCTGTCTACCGCCAGTGCAAGCCGAGAGCTGCGGTGTTCTATTTTTGTGGTGTGATGAATGAGTCAACTGTGGAGATGATATGAAAGTTTCCAGCAAATCACTGAGGCTATAACCTGTGATGTGCTGGTTTGTAACCGGCACAAATGGGTGAAATATGTGACGTTGAGCGTGGCAAGGTGCAGAAGCTCAAGCAAGTTTGTGACTCTAAAAAAAAAGGAGTGAAATTCAAAACCACATTTCAGGTTTCCTGAAAACAGAGAAAATCTAATGCACTTTTTGACTTCATACCAATATACAAATACACATAATATTATCACAGAATGAAAAGCGACTCATTTTGTAAGACTTTATCCAGAGAGCTTGGATCAATGGATTTTATTTAGCCATCTTAAGTCCAACTTAAGTCCAGACTGAAATCTTGCAACACCCTCTGAGTGGATTGCCATTTATGTTTTTTACTTGTGTTTTTACTTATGGTGCCCAGATGTGCTCATGTTGTCAGTGAACTGAGCAAATAGCTCTTGCTACTAAAGAACATTCTAGCGATCAATGCACATGTATTGGACGGTAAAGAGTAATATGACCTGTTGTTGTAGCTACTGCTAAGAGCACTTCAGACAGATAGCACTGAAGACAGTCCAATGAAGGAGTTTTAAGAACAAAATCAGAAGACATCCTGACACAAAAAAGCTAACGTGCATGAGTCAGGATGTCACCCACACTGGCAGCCAGTCTGAAATGTCTCATTGAGTTGAGGCATTTGGCTACTCTTGGGAAATACACTAATGATTAAGTAGTGGACCACCTAAATATTACACCTGTAGGAGCTGCTCAGCCATGGAAACCCAATCCATAAAACTCCTGGTGCACAGTTTTTCTGCTGATGTTTTATGCCAGAGGACCTTTGGATCTCTGCAGTTATTGGGTTTAATGAATTCATTATGTAACTTTATGTGTTCAGACACTTCATGGCTGAGTTGCTGTGGTTCCTAAATCTTCCCACTCATCCAATAAGACCACTTATCTAAGAGCAAGAAATGTAAAAAAAAACCAAACCCTGACATGTTGCAATGGTGACGTCAGATTATGCTCTTTAGAACACCTCATCCTTTCACAAATGTTTGTAAAGGCAGGCTGCATGGCTAGGTGGCTGGCTTTATACACCTGTGGTAATGGGACAGAAAATGCCTGAATATAAAGATGAAGAGGTGTGACCTAATAGTTGTGTTTCTATAGTATAATTGCAAGCAACATGAATGCATGTGCATACTTCTCTTATGAAAGTATTCTGTCTATGATTCTTCAGTAGTTTGAAACAGCTCTTTTAGTTTGGGAATTGTCAGAGTCTGACGTGCGTTCTACTGAAAAGGAAAAACTCAGAGCAGCTCAGTTAAACAAATGCAGAAATAAACCATACTTTTGGTCAACCTAGTTGTAAATTCTAAACTGTGAACTATGAATATGAATTTGTTCCTTTTAAACAATATGAACTAAACTTGTCCTTGCAAAACTTGAACTTGTACAACACTGGCTAAATAGGGATGAAAAATCTTGAAAGCTCTTGGATAGCGTCACATTCATGTCACTTTTATAGATCAATAATAATAATACTAATAATAATAATACGTCTGGCAATCTCTGGAGTCTTCATTTTCTATAAAATTTGTAGGTTAAAAATAATTTTAACCTATCCAACATCCAACTGAAAATTGTTCACCTGTGAGAAACACTGCTAGCAAAGATTGATTTTTTTCTATTCAGCAGGCAGCAGGCAACTCCATTTATTATAAAGCTGTTGCCATTTCTCACCAGTCCGTTTCATAAATAGACTCACTTGGATTGCCTAACCTGATATATTAATGTTCATTCATGTAGATTTGCCATTTTTGTAGCACCAACTGCAACTGATTTACTACTAAGTTCAACTGCTGCTAACGTGCTGGTCATCAGCCCTATCAGCCTCATTTCCTGCCTTTTCCCATGACTAACCTGGTTCTCTCTCTTGTTCCACTGCCTTGGATTACAGCTGGTGATGCTAGTCCTTGTTGTTCTCCATGACTTAGAGGGACAAAACCTGCAGCAGGTGGACAACTGCCGTGGTGAGCTCAGCAAGACTGCAGAGTAGAAACTACGAAGTGCAGTCTGTGGAGTTGGAGTCCATCTGTAGCAGGAAAGACTGCCTGGAGAGGCAGCTGGTTATACTATCAGTGACAGTTTTCACAAAGTGTTTGCAAATGAACTACTTGGAGAGAAAGACCTTATATAAGGTAATTACTCTGTGTGCCTTCTTTGGGATGACAGAACATTTAACCCCCACTAAAACCTCCAGATCTGTGAGAAACACTTTTAGCAAACATTGTACTCTTTCCTAGATGCCAGCAGGGGTGATTGTTTACATGTCTATGAGAAAATTATCCTGATTTATTACATCAGAAAACATTTTCCTAGTTTTAAGTTTTAATTTATTTTAAAAATTGTATTGTGTATGTATGAAGTGTCTTCATTCCTCGGTCAGATCCACTTTCCAGACAGCAAGATGGTGACAGCCAAAAAGCCCAGTGAAGGCTACATGTAGCCACTGGCGGTTAGTTAATTTCAGTTTTCCATCTGTTATAAAGTGTGTGATTTCTACCAATGTTTAATTTGCAAATGTCAGCATGCTATCAATCTATACGTAGACATTATATATGCAAAAGTACTTGTCACTGTTAACATGCTAGCAAGATGCTGCTGCCAAGATGATCTCACAGTGTCTTAGCTGTTCAGTCAGATCTACTCCTCAATGCATTTTGAGATAAGTGGGGCCAAGCATAGATATGCCTGAGAGTTGTATTTCAGAGGTTTTCAGAATCAGACGCTCAGCAGTTAGAAAGTTAAAAAGGAAGTATCTCAAAAAACCCCAACATCATATGTTCTTTAACCATGTTTGCACATACTTCTTACTTCTTCTTTGTTGCCACATTTACTGTGTCCTCAGCCCAGGCTTGAGTACGGTGCAAGTCCTTTGGTAGCGATGGTGGGTAAATCTCAAAGAGCATCAATCACTGGACTCCAGTCCAAACACATGTTCAACGCACATTCTCCTGTTCCTTCTCCGTGCCACAGATCTCAGGCATGGCTCTCATCTAATGGACAATAACAAGGCAGTTAAGAGCAGCAGGACCGAGTTCAGTCCCACTCAGAGACACTAAATCAATCTGTCCCAAATAAACACCAGGCTTTTACGCCATTTGCTCATCCTGAAGCCTGAGCTTGGAAAGTAACATCTCTAATTTATTACAATCCAGCTACAAACGGATGAAGACTTTATGTTACCTAGAAGTAAGACTGTGCTGTCAGTGCACTCGTGAGTTGAAATATCTTTGCTCTTCCCCACATTTCTCCTGGTTATCATTTTTCTTTTCCGTGAAATCTAAACATGCCTTCCTGGAATTAGGAGAAGCTATTTTTAGGGATTCAGCATATTTCAGACAAAAAGGGAAATGTTTAAATTCAGACTTTTAAAAAAATCGTTTTTTGCACAAATTTTTGCACTTCTTAAAAACCGACTAATTTTGTAATTTTCTGATTAAGTTCAAACGTCTTCCAAGGTTCAGACACATTACAGGATAAAATGAACCCCTTTTCTTTTAAATGTGCTAGCTCATTTATTATATTAAGCTTAATTAATTACAGTTTAGCTGATATAGGTTTAGTGCAAAGAGAGTGAGAGCTGACAGTTTGGGGAGACTGAGTAGCAGGGCAATCGAGCCTATGTTATGAATTATAAAGATGTGGTATTAAAAAAAAATCATTTCACATTAGTGTACACTGTGGTTCAGTACTAGCAGTGAACTAAACGTGTTCACTCTGGACAAGAAAACAAGGAAATTACTTTTTAATGGCATTTAATTAGTCTTATGCACAAAAAAGGCACGCGCCAGTCAAAAAATCCTTGTGAGGAAACATCTGCTTTATGTGCACAAATGTGTTCCGGCAAGCACGGGGATATGTGGCCGTGCACAAATACTTTGGTTTCTAGGTTTAATGGGACAGACGTGGCAAGCACTTCTTGACTTTTTTATATTTCCTTTTGGAAAATTTGACAAGAAAAATCTATGTTAATAATTTTGTTAAAATTTCCATTCATAGTATCTATAAAATGAAAAAGTTTTTTTATAGGCAGTAATGGTGAGGCACATGTGTACACAGATTTATGACAAGTGTAATCACACAGAGACCTTTCAGAGGAGGAAACGTCCCCAAATTTCATCAGACAGAGTTTGAGTTTTGTTGAAGACGGTTACTGTAAGAACTATGCTTTTAACATATGACAGTCCCTTTTTCAGAATTTTCCATCTCTTCCGTGTTAGAGATGATGTAAACATAGACATCTACTATGCTCTAAAACATAATTTGTCACATGCAGTATATGTTTACAGTCTAGAGACTGGTTGTCACACATAAAGGTTAAGTTCTTGCTTAGTTGGTTTCTTCTAAATGGAGCTTTTTCTTTTCAAATAGCTTTAAATTGTCTCACATTAGGTGTGAAACGTCACAAACAATCAAAACCAAAAAGGAAAAATCAGGTTGCAGTTTGGGGCTGGAGTCACTCAGCAGAAGTAAGAGTGCAGAATCAGTGAGCAGAACTAATTTCATCAAATATTAAACTTGGTTTAGCGACTCGGCTGAGCATTGCAGAATTCCAGAGAGAGTTCTCCCCCAAGGCTGACTGCATGAGGAAAGCTGAAGGATCATGGGACATTTCATACAGGAAGGACTGAGGGTTGCCATTTTGAGAAGTAATTAATACAAAACATACATATATATATATATAAATTCTGTTTGGTATATTTATTGGCAATATTTAGTGACGAGGCAATAAAAATAACAAGAAAAATGCTGAAAATTCTTGAATCAAATCCAGCTAAAAACATTTGAGTAAAAACATCATATCGTGGACATTATTTCATTTTTTGGCTTTGATTGATTGATAGAAATATTTTATGTCTTACTTTATTCATTTTTGGTCAACATTCTGGATCAGTTCCAAGAACACCTAAAATATATATGGATATATGATGAACTTTTAAGCACTAAGGTAGTTTGGCTTCGTTGATGCAAAGTTGTTAAAGTTATCTAAAAAACAGCTGTCTGAACATCCAACTCAATCCTAGAAAGTGCCGTTTGTTACAAGCTATTAGTCATCTTCCTGGCTGTTCTTGCACTAAGCAACTGCATGAATTTTATTTGGAGAAAGTGGCGATTCTGTTCTTCCGGTGAACATTTTAGGCTCAGAGCAGGTGATGTGTAGAAAAGTGGGCGGGTGGGTGGGTGGGGGGCTTTAATGGCTGAACAGAATCAGAGAAAATGTTTTTGGAAGTAAGATAAAGTGCATTACCCACGGGCAACCAATAGGTTGGCACTATCCCATCGCTTTCCATCACCCCCACTCAGCTCCGCCAGCTGAGGCATACTTAGCACCATTCATAATGCATACTCACCCTCCTCCCCACAACCCGGCCTGTCATGGCTCGTTCCCTTCGACAACTCAGCCCAGCTCTACTTTTGCCCCTAAGAGGATGCAAACAGTTGCATAATTTAGATGCTACCCGCTGTTTTCAGGGCTCATCTCTTATCAAAAATGTAACACACAGAGTTTCTGGGGGACTTTTATCTAAAGGGGGCAATGGAAGATGCTGTAGTTGAGACAATGGCCTGAGACATCAGCTAAAACTTCCCAAACTTTTTTTGTGCAACTTTTCCGAACTGTGATGATGTCATGTTTTGCTGCCTACATGTGTGCAGCTCATAAAGCCTGAAGGACGAGGAACAGAGACATACGCTGTACCTTGAAAACAAAAGCAGTGTAGATTAATTTGAATGACCAACAACAGAATTATATTTAAGACTAAGCTTGCACAGACTTATCTGTTGTACTTTATTAAAAAGCGAAGGTTTTTTGCTGCATTTGTGGTTTTCTGTACAATCTGAAATCATTACTTGACATAGTGAGTGCCATAAATTGTTGGAAAATACAATACCTCAGTTGATTTTTAAACAAACAATCAATATAAAAGCCATGGCAAGAACTTTACTGGTGTCCAAATCCACAATCGGGTTCATTCATATAAAGCATAAATGCACCAGCCAGTGCAGCAAAACTAAAAGGCTACAAAGACCACAGAAGACAACTGAAGTGTATGATGACAGAATTGCCAGTGGAGCCGAGTCACTAGTGTTTATTGATGATGTGACCTCTGATACAAGCACCAGGATGAATTGTGAAGTGTAAAGGGTTACACTCTCTGCTCAGATTCAGCCAGATCCTTCAAAACTGATCTAACAGAGCTTCACAGAGCAAACGGATAGTGACCCAAAGCAAACTGCAAAAGCAAACCAAGAGTTTCACAAAGCCAAAAATTAGGACATTTTTCAATGACCAAGTCAGGGACCTGATCTCATCACAACAGAGCTTGCTTTTCAGGCACTGAGGACAAAACTGGAAGCAGAGAGACCCACAAACAAGCAACAACTGAAGGTGGCAGCAACACCAAGCAGAGCATCTCAAGGCAGGCAATGCAGGATGTGGTGATGTCCATGCCATTTTATATTAATAGTCACTATGGTGGGGGACAGTGGATGAAGCAAAACTACAAAAAAAATCATCTTTGTCCAATAAATTGTGGACCTATGTAGAGTAATATTGTACACATGACATATTTTTAAATGACTAAGCATGAAACACTGTCTCATCATGAACGGGGGAATCAAAGTATACCACATTAAATAAATGAGAGTATTGTTTCAATGTATTTGATAAAGAGAAACAAAAGGGCCCATTGAGGAAACTCACACAGCCGGTGTGGCCATCTGCAGCCAGGGAAGGTCAAGGTGAGTGAGGCCACAAGGAGAGAAAGACAGAGGAATATTTAAGACAGGAGGAGAACACCTGCTGAATTTATCTGTCTTCATTCTGTTAAAGAAAAGATATGCTTGTGTGGGATGTGTAGATGGAAGTTTTCTTTGGTTTCACTTCATCGTCACTGTGGAATTCTAATAAAGGTTAAAATACAAAAAGCCATTTTATTCCATAAAAATCTTTTTATTTATCTATTAAATCAGAAACAGTGTTAATGCCACTAATATACGAGTGCCCTTCATTTACAAATGATTTTAAATCCAAGGACCCTCAGTAACGTCCTCAGTAACTAGCTGGTGGCTGTAGCAGCTTTCATAAACAGATTGAGGATAGCAGAGTTGGTCTGATCCATGATCGGAACAACTGCGAATCACAAGCTTGACATTGTTACAAAGAACAAACTTGAAGCATTTAATGCACAAATTTTAAAGGTCTGATGTGAGGGGGGAAATAGCTTTAATGGGCAATGTGAACAATCAGGCAGATGGAAGTAAATACACATTTTCTCATGTACCTGGGTCTACTTTCTATAGGGAGAAGAGGACAGAAAGCAGGATGAGTTATACATCATGTTGGGCTTGTGATATGAAGTGAACCAGGAGTGATCATGGTGCTTTTATTCTCTCTCAGCACACATGCATTGCTGTAGATTTGCACGCAAGTGTAGCATGTAAGCTATATTGTTTTAGTGGTTAATCAGAATCTAACCAAGAAGAAACACAATGGAAGACCCCTCCGCTGCCCAGCGCTCGGAGCTACTCACATTCTTTTGAGGTTTAGCTTAGTTTGGGTCTGTCAGTTTCTAAAAGCTGAAAAGCAGCCAGGCAATGCATCAAGTAGAGTTTACATAAAATCCGGTGAAAGTGTATCCTGGTCTTGATCATACTCAGGATATACTCTTTACATGAGAAAGCAGGTTTCAGATCATCTGAGTGCAGGTGTGTCTGCTTTAACTCCATATTCAGCCTGCGTTTGACATTTCCCCACTGAATGAGTTACTTCTGCGGTTAATAATGAACCCAGATTGGTGTCTGGGTTTTTGAACAGTGTTGTGGAAGAAAATGGCAACTAAAATGTACTGTTTAGTGGAGTTTCCTTTTTGCTTTTTTCATGGTTTGCTGATCATTGTTGTTGCTTCCAGTCAATTTTAATGTCACGTTTACGCAGATGATATTGTCATATATTGTGCAGCGCCCATTCCTGCTGAGGCCTTTGAGTATTTACAACTTTCATTTGATAGAATACAAGTATAACTTTGTCATCTACAAGTTGTCTTAAATGTAGACAAAGCAAAATGTAATTTGTTTACAGCTTCAAATCGGTATTGCCTGAGTTCAACAAAATTGAGCTTGTGTCTGTTTGCAATTATCTTGGATTTAAAAAGGATGATCTTTTGTCTTTAAAGGAGAATATTCAAGATGCTGTAAAACAAAACAAAAAAAGAAACTTTAATTAAGATTTTATCGGTGGAGACAACGTTTTTTTGCCCGTCGTTGATTATGGAGATGTGTTGTTTCTGAATGCTTCTGTTCATTGTCTTCACATGCTGGACTGAGTGTATCACAAGGCCTGCGATTCATCACCAACTGCAGTCCCCTTACTCACCAATGTGTACTTTATTCTAAAGTCAATTGGACATCTTCATGCATTAGAAGCCTCAGTCACTGGTATGAGGTTATTTCTAAAACTATTTTGGTTATTGTTCCGTCTTATTTCTCATTCTTGTTAACAAGGAAACATGGAAGTCATGATATCAGATCTATGGATGTTCTGCATTTTATAATCCACAGAATAAAAACTGAACTGGGGGAGAAAGCATTTTGAGTTTTGGCACCAAGTGCTGGGAGTAAATTACAATCTGAACTTAATTTTAAGACGTTGTTCTGATGAACAAAGTTCTGGTGGGATCATTAAAGTTAACCTTGTCTGTGTGCAAGTGTTCTAGTTGTTAAATTCATTTGATGTGTGTTCTGTGTATCTATGTTGCTGCCCTCTTGGCGTGGTCTCCCTGCTAAAAGAGATCTTGGTGGGACTGACCTGGTTATATAAGATTTCATTTGCTTTAGATTTTCTCTATATTTACTATAAACTTTAAAGTTTACATTTGTTGTATTTTTAATGAAGGCTGTGGCACAGAAATAGAGGGCAAATAATGAAAACTACATTCGTGCTTATTCTTGCTAAAACTTACAACCTTGACTACAGACTGAATATCTAAGGATTGTTTTCTCCAGGTGTGAATAAGGTGTAAAGTTTTCTTCTGTGTTGAAATAAGCACGTGACACGTTTGACAAAAGCAGAAATTGTTTTTTGCAGTAATAAAAACAGACGTCTCAGGAGCCTACCTTTGTAACTGGATCGCCTCGCTGAACAATAGGAGCTCATTCTCAGGACCTTATTAGGCAAACAGAGAAAAGTGGCTGGTGTTGGAAGCAGAAACAGAGGGGCACATGTGAATAATATCTAACTGTGGTGAAAAACAAGTGAAAATGAAAACAAGAGACCACCTAAACGCTTTAAAATAAATAAACTACTGTGGTGTTTGTCTGAGTGTAAACTGTGTGACATTGATATTTTTTTCAAAGATCACAAATTTATATAAGCTTGATTAGAATCGGCACATATTTTACAGACTTGACAATTGACTTGAAAGCCTCACTGAGGAGTCCTGAGTCTAGTCACTGAAATTAAAATAGAAAAATGACTAAAGTTTTGGTTTTTTAACCTTTTTTTTTCTTTCTTTTTTTTTACATTAACCATGTATTATTATTTCAAGGCCATGTAAATGTTTTCCCCAAAATATCTGCCTATGCCAATATAGTATAATGCCCCACAAAGCCTGCTATTATGTGCCAGCAGCAACATAGCTTCATTTGCCTCTCCATAATAGGTCATATCAGGAGCTCGGCTTGTAATTATTGTTTACTGCTCCTCAACTCCATTTATGGTGAACTGTCTTGATCTGGTGGTGAGCGGCGAGCCTGTAATCTCCTGGATTTGCGGGCTGCTCGCAAAATTACTGTCACGGATGAGAAGATTATTTAATTCCTGAATCCCAGTAAGGTCAGAATTTCACACATCGCTGAGTGGCCTTGGCTTTAAATTGGAGCCTGCTGGTAAATGTCAGTAAAAGAGGTAATGTTGATTAAAGACATAGTTTCATAGTTTAAAGATGACGACTACCTGGTGTAAGCGCAGGTTTGCGATTACAGGAGTTACCTACAATACCTCAAATTGGATGCTGTGCTGAAGTTATTAACTTAAAGATGACAAAGCTATATGACACAGCCAGTGAGTCTTTTATAGCCACATGTTTCATCTTATCCAGAAAGAAGCAGCAGATCCAGTTCAGTAGCTGAATGAGTTTAATTTGCTGTGAAATGCTGAACTTTGAGCTTTACTTCATGCACCTGAAGCCAACCTCCTTCAGTTTCTAGATTAAGACTTAGGGCTGTAATAAAAATGGCTGTTAGAGATTTAACCCAACACTACAGAATAAATGATCCTTGGGTTCACACTGTGCTTATGTACTTGTGCTAAAAGTCTTGATCCTTCTTAGGTAAAAGTCAGACCTGGAACATCCTGGTGGTTTAGGGGTTAAGATGCTGGTGCCTTCCTCTGTTTGTCTTTGGCCTCTGACCTTTGTTGTGTGCTCCTCATTTCCCGTCATCTTGTTATTTCCTCCTATCTAAAAAAAAAAGGAAGAAAAAGAACAAAAAGCTTACACTAAAAATAAAAGCACAAACCGCTTTGACTCAATTAAGGCAATAATAACATAAATGTGTCCTTATTTGTTTTGAATCTAGCCATCTAAGAAGAGCTGATCTTTGCATGGCTCAGGTTCAGAGATGAGCTGCATGGCATGACTGCAAACCATGCCTACCCTGTTCTGAGCCAGATCCAGGGGGGCCTAGAAGAAGCACTGAACTGATTTCGTCAGTCGTCAAACACGTGGTCCCAGCCCTGCACCAGTGCAAGTCCAAAGTCTGGATGGCTGGGGGTCTCCTGTGCTGTAAACCATCTTGGACTTTATGCCAGTGATAGGTGGCTTAGACTCTCAGGATCAGCGATGGGATCAAAGGCTTCAAAAAGGCAGCAAGTTTCATGTTATGTTTAGCCTTTTATGCTAACTGGTGTGGCCTCTCCTCTGGGACTGGGGGAGAGATGAGAAGACGATTATAGGGTCACTCCCCCTTGTTCTCATTCTCCTTCACCCCCCCTCCCCCCCCTCTTTGACTCTTCCTTCCTTCTCTATCATCTCCTCCTCCTGCTCCTGCCGCTCCTCCTCCAGCGCTAGCAGGATAACATACCGCCTGCCTCTTGTTTGGATAACTTAATGCTGAGATGTCAGCCTCGATTCTGATATATACCACCTGCCTTGGCCTCTGGCTGACCTCCTACTCCAGCTCCCACTGCAGAGACATTCCAGTGCTTTTCTGGTGCTTTGTTTACACTGCAGCAGATTGCCATGGTCTCCCTATCTGTGTCATCACAGTGGTTGGCTTCCACGAGAGTCATCCCAACATGCTCGGGTTGTTTTGGAGGATATGCAAGTTCAACGAAGCTTCGGTGACCCTTAAGATGAATTGCTCTCCGTAAAAGTGAAATTTTAAACTGAGAAGTTAAAATTCCTTTTTTCAAAACTTTAGATTTACAGAATTAGAAAAAGGGGGAGGTCACTGGACATGTTTGCTACACAATTTCTTTTGGCCTGGGCCCAGGAGGGGAAGTCCCCAAGCGGCCAACAGTCATTCAGATGCCAAGAACCCTCCCACTCAACACTGTGGCCACACCACGCCTGGCCTTTAAATGAATTAGTGCTGTTGACTTACATTTTAAGTCCATGTTAGATCCAACCTGAAAGACTGACGTCAAGCAAAAACAAGTTTTCAATTCAGTAGCCTTTATCGTGGATTTAGCTCAAGTGCATCAGTTTTAATGGGACACGCACAAACTCTGCTGTTAGAAAGCTGTCTTGAAGAAGAAGAAACATTGCGTTTTTGTGTGAGTGTGTTTTTCCATTCTTAGTTTACCTGAAGTTACCTTCTTAGTTATGTTCTGCCAGCAGCTGGCACTTGTGACCAGGCAGATATTTTCATCTACTCTCAGTTTATCTTCTGCATAATATTCACTTTGACATCTGGTTTAACAATCAAGATTAGCATAAACAAAGCAATGCAATTTTACTTATTTATTTATTTATTCATTCATTTATTTAATTATCTATTTTGCAAGACATTTAACCAGGCATCTAAAGTGTTTGGTTTACTCCTGCTTCTTTTCAGCTGAGGAACACAGCTGCGAGGAGACCCATTTGTGTCTCAGGGGCTGAGATGGAGACGAGTGCTGACAACCTTTGTAATTCACTACTCCCTCTGTCTTTGCAAATAATCTCTGAATCATTTACTGACAAGCCTTTCAAGGAGCTCTCAGGTATCCGCACTGCTGATCCATCCACTGAGGCTCCCCGTCAAATCCATAATTCATTCCAAGGGGTTAGAACCCTCCATCGTATCTATCTATCTATCTATCTATCTATCTATCTATCTATCTATCTATCTATCTATCTATCTATCTATCTATCTATCTATCTATCTATCTATCTATCTATCTATCTATCTATCTATCTATCTATCTATCTATCTATCTATCTATCTATCTATCTATCTATCTATCTATCCCAAAGAAATTTAGAGTCCCAGCAAAAATGTATTATATCATTTTTCAAAGAAAATCCTTGTTGCCAGGCATCCTCTGCCGCCTTCAGTTTTGTCTACAGTCTTGACTGACTCATTCATTTCTGATCCTTTACTTTAATAAACTCATCATGATATGATTTGGGTCGTTATCCAACTGCACTACAAAGGGCCATCTGATCAGTTTTAGCAACAGGATGAATCTGAGCAAGGAGTACAACCCTGCACACTGACCATCCCACTGCTTCTATTAACAGTCACATCATCGATAAACTCTAGTGACTCAGTTCCACTGGCAGCTGCCCATACCATAACATTGCCTCCACCATGTTTGACAGATGTTTGTAAGAAAGCTGTTCCTTTCACTTTCCATACTTCTCTATTTTCCCCATTCTGGTTAATCTGTCCTGAGAGTCCAGATTTGAACAGGCTTTTTTACATACCCTAATCTAACTTGACACTTCTTTTTCTGAGGGCCACCAGTGTGACACTAACCTTGCAGCCTGTTTTTTTTTTTTTATTCCTTTGTATTTACATCCATGGAAGTGTCTCTTGTTTGGAGATGCTGACCATGATAACCCTGTCTGCTCAAGTGTTCTCGCTTTGGCCTAGGGAGGCCAAGGAAAGAGTTTCACCATTGTCTGCTTTAGTTTACTTTCATAGTCTTAAAGGCGTTTTTGTGTTGCTGAGCTGGCCCAGTGCATTACTTATTTATTTATTTATTTAGAAAATAGACCAAATTGTTGAGTGGTCACTCCAAATGTTTCTCATTTCAAATCAGTTCAATGTTATCTATATATTGCCTCAATGCACTTATTATTGTAAGGTAAAGACTGTACAATGATACAGAGAAAACCCAGCAATCAGATGACCCCCTATGAACAAGCACTTTGGCGACAGAGGGAAGGAAAAACTCCCTTTTAACACAAAGAAACCTCTGGCAGAACCAAGCTCAGGGAGGGACAGCCATCTGTCACAACTGGTTGGAGGTAAAGGGAGGAAGACAGGACAAAAGACATGCTCTGGAATATGATAAATAACTAATGATAAATGCAGAGTGGTGTATAAACACGTGAGTAAAAAAAGGTGATAGAAGGAGGAACATTTAATGCATCATGGGAAGGCTCCCAGTAGCCTAGGCCTATTGCAGCATAACTAAAGGAGGATTCCGGGTCACATGATCCAGCCCTGACTATATGCTTTATCAAAAAGTAACGCTTTAAGGCAAATCTGTAACATTACAGATTCATCAGAGCAAATAGGGGATAAAGATGATAATTATTAATGTTATTAATTTTAATATTAACATTTATTTAATCCTATCTTTTATTTGATCAGTGACGGGAATATAGTTAAACTTACTTGCACGGCAGTTATTTGTGCATTACACCGTCCCTTGTATTAAAATGATTGTTTTCTAGTTTCTGTTGTTCTTGCAAGTCCTCCATGTCCTTGTCATGGATATGTCTCATTTAATTGCTATCCTGTGTTGTTATCAAGAATAAAAAGATAGAAAAGAAAAAAGACAAAAAAACAAAAATAAAAAACCAACAGAAACCACGACAAACTTGAGAGACCCTCAGTAGCTCCGAGAGCTCTCCATGCAAGAAAAGGCAGAGCAATATCGACTTTGTTCTTGTCATTCCTCTTTGTCTGAGACCTTTATAACCAAAACATGAAAATCTGAAAGCCCTGGACAGCACTCTGCCATCTTGCTTTAACAATGCAGTTCAGGAGGCCATACTCGAGTCTCATTATGAACAAAAAGAAAGCCGACAGATTCAACGGGAGGGCAAATTTATGGGACAACCCCATTCTCTGTGAAGGATGCCGTCACTCCACTGTTTCTCTATTTATAGAAATCTTGCAGTATTTTTAAACCCAGTAAAATAAAGCTGCAAATCTGAACTAAACAGTGTTGATTGCTTCATTGCGCTGGTATGCAGACGCAAGGTTTCCTAAACTGTGCCACTGTCCAAACACTTGTGAATTTGAGCCTATATTATAAATAAAAATGTGCAAAAGCACTCGTGAACGAATTCTGTTGTGTACTGCTGACAGCACAATGCAATATACACAACCTTGCTTTAGCAAATATGATGGAAGAAACTGGCAATCAACAGCTGTATTAAAAACTAGGTTAGTGCAACATAATCTTTCCAGGTGATGTGAAAAGACTAAAAAGATACATATAAAATCTATCCATCTATCTATCCATCTATCTATCTATATATATATATATCATAAATATCTATCTATCTATCTCTCTCTCTCTCTCTATATATATATATATATATATAGAGAGAGAGAGTTCTATAGCAAAGAATGTAAAGAAAAATAGAAATGAACAGTCCAAAACACAAACACTGACCAGAAGATTTGCTTTATTGATTGGAGCTCTGCTGAGATATTTTCGGTCTATACAGGAAGTGATGGTGTCGGTCAGCTCAACCTTCTAGTGGATATGTTCTATAGTGTTAACAACAGCTGGTTTTAGTGATCACCTACATCGTTTGTAACAAAGTTCCCTTTACTGATCACACACCAGTGATACAGGCACGGAGTTGTGTTCATATTAACCACCTGCTCTTTATACCATGCTATCCAACATATCTGAGTGTTTGTGTACACAAAATTGATGGCATAATGACAACTATTGCCCGATCACTTAGGATTATGTGTGATTTATTTTAAACTTTTACATCTGTGAGTCTGGCTCCACTGCTCTGTATTCAGCACGTCTTGTTCGCTGACTGATGACTGTTAACCAAATTGTGGTGGTTATTTTTCATAGTTTATGGTGCAAACTGAGCAGTGTTTTGAGATAAAAATGATAGAGCCATGCTACGACTCTATGAGAAGAATTAAGTGCACATGTGTTCCCTAACACAGACCAGGACATTGGCTGGAGTATATTTGAAAGGTGAACACATTCGCCATCAAGTGGTAAGCAGATCACATTACAGAGGAAGTGAGATGGAGCTGGCTGAAGGATGCGAGGCTCAGTGGGCCAACAGTAAACAGAGGAAACTTTATTTTTAACGCTCAGTGTCATGGAAGAGAAGGTTATGCAAGACATGTGGTAAATATTTATCTGCCTCTCTGGGAAAACAGAGCACATAACAACTTCTATTTCTTTGAATTAATAGTCAAACTGTGATCTCGATTTTGGTGACTAGATGCGTGCTTCAACATGCTGGATTTTTTTATTTTTGAAGTGACAGTTTCACAATTAATTGCGATACTACCAAAAGTAGTAGTGTTTTCTTAGCTTCTCTTATGTTGAATAAAAAGTGTTCATCCACAAGACCGATGGCTCCATCAAGTGGCAAAAAACAAAGGGAGCTTATGACAACACAGCCATACAGATGGCCTTTAATTAACTTCAAAATTCAGCATACTGCTTATTACATTGATATTGCTCTAAAGCGTGTTTTATTGTGTAAATAAAACACGGATCACGTGTATGACATGTACAAATAAACCAACATTTCTATCAGTTTCCAAATGTTTAATGTAAAAGACAAAACAAAACAGGTTTTGGTGACACGGGTGAAAAGAAAGTTATTATTTTGCTCATTTGTCCTTTTCCTTCTGCTCCTTCTCCTTTTTGTCTTTCTCAGCCTTCGCCTCTTCGGCCTCGTGGCGCTTGATGAGTTCCTCCACTTCTTTCTGTTTCAGCACTTTTATTTTCGTCTTCCCATCTTCCCGTGTCAGGGTGGCAATCTCCACTGAAACAGTCGGTGCGAAACAGGGTTTTATTATCGTATACTATTGGCAACAAGGCAGGACCCAATTTTGGTCTACTGATAGTAAATGGAAATAACAGTAAGAAAGTCCTTTTGCGCCTCACCTTTCTCTGCCGACAGCTTGCTGACATCCATTGTTTTGTTGAGGACTTTGACAGCCAAAGCCAGAGCAGAGGACAGAGTCATCTCTCCCTCTTTGTAGTCCTGCTTCAGCATGGATACGGCAGCCTGAAGCAAAAGAAGTGAACGTGTCAAACGCCACAAGAACAGTGTATTAAAAAAAATATGTGTATACATGTGTCACTTAGGCCTCTAGAATTTCACTAGAAAAAACAAAAACATTTAGAATATCCATTACTATATGGGTTTAACCAAACCCAAGACAAAAAAAATAAAGAAATAAAATAAAAATCAAAGAAACTAAGGTAAATAAAGGATTATCACGAGCTTCTGAGATTTAAGACTACAATCTGGTTTGCTTCCCACTACCTGGTGTATGTAATGAGATCATTTCACAGATTTTCATTATCAGAGTATTTTCAGGCTTACAGCGCTGTTGTTTCCAATGCAGGTTGCCTTCCAGCCTCCATAGTTGCCACTGGGGTCGCTTTGGTACAACTGGAAGCCGTAATGCTTATCCCAGCCCATGTAGAGGAGAGAAACACCAAATGGCCTCTTACCTGTCAAGACAAACCACACAGCTATTAGAAAATGCTAAAATACATCTTTTGTGTTTTAAGCAGAGAGGAGAGCTTCACAGATATCAGGTTTGACAAAAAAAGTATAAAAGTCAGTGTTATGAAGAGACATTTAAAGCTACAGATGTTCCTGGCAACAAATTTACTAGTCACTTAAATGACAGAAAAAAAAATCTCACTAGTTGACTAGTCTCGAATACAAAACACACTGAGAAAACACTGAAAACTGCATGCACGTTAATGGACGTAGATAAATATTTGGTGTATTTTAGTAGCTAGAAGAAACTGTTAATCACGTTTCTTGTTAATCAAATCATGTTTTAAATGTTGCTGTTATGTGTCTCACTTTGTATCATGGATGTATAACACTGCAAAAACACAAAGTGTCAGATTAGTTTGCAGTGCTAGCAGCAACAGCAACATGCTAGCCTCCACACCTTGCTGTGGATTGTGGTTACACCTGGCTTTGGTTGCTGTTTCCATACACAGCTGACATACACCTGCTAATTCTTTCTAAAATCAAAGTACTGCAGCATTACACGGGTTAGCATGGCTGTCCTCTTTTTACTCCCACCTCTTTCCCATTCAAAACTTCCCTTCATAGACAGACAGAGCGAGGGTGGTGCAGCTGTCTTTCAGGGGCTATAGCCATGGTTAGCAGTTGCTGGCACAGTAATGACTTTGAACCGGGAACTACAGTTGTACAATAATAAAATAAGAATATTATGTTTAACCGGTGGCATGGTGGTTAGCACTGCTGCCGCACAGCAAGAAGGTCCTGAGTTCAACTCCACCATTAAACTGGGGTCTTTCTGTATGGAGTTTGCATGTTCTCCCCATGTTTGCGTGGGTTCCCTCCAGGTACTCCGGCTTCCTCCCACAATCCAAAGACATGCACTTATTGGGGATAGGTTAACTGATTAATCTAAATTGCCCATAGTTGTGAATGTGAGTGCGAATGATTTTCTGTTTCTGTGTGTTAGCCCGCCTCTCGCCCTATGACAGCTGGGATAGGCTCCAGCACCCCCCGCAACCCTGAAAAGGATAAGCAGATGAATGGATGTTTAACTAACTAGTGTTTCTGGTGTTAAAGAGCAAGGGCAGCAGTGTTTAAATGTCTAGTTGACCAGTCAAGCACATCCCCATTTAAAACACTTTAAAAGTAAGGACTGACAATAAGTTGAGGAGATTTGCCATGGTGAGCAATGTAAAAGGCTGTGAGCATTAAAACAGACAGTGCATCTTACCTCCGAACTGTGTGTAAGCTTGCTTAATGTCACACAGAGCTGTGACCAGCTGCTCACAGGGTATTGGCTCCTGGTACTGCAATAAATACCTAAGAAGAATTCAAACTGGTTAGTGGTTGGTGTAAATGAGAGAAATGGTTAGAAACTACAGACACATGTTTAAGGCTGTAATCTCAAACTTCAGATCACCAACTATTTAACACATTTTGTGATAAAATAACTCAAGTAATAAGATTCATTTTGAAAGTGCACCAGTCTACACATATTTAGGCTTTTCTTTATTTATGGCTATGAAAACAACTGCTGGTGGTGGTTATATCAGCCTGCATTCACCATCATCCCTTTGTTTCTAATTACAGCCATAAATGTGTCTCCTTCTGAAACTCACCTCTGTGCAATTAGCCGCAGCTCATTTGTCAGTACATTAGCATCTGATGTGATCCCAGCAACGCTGCAGGCCATGTCTCTGAAAATGTGACCACAAACGCAATGTTAACCAAAAAACAAAATGAATGACTACATTTTGAAGGTAAGAATCTAGTGAAGCTCACTTACTCATTGAGTTTGTAGATCTTCTCAGAGAAGAAAACCTCATCAAGCAGTTTGTGGATGTTGCGTCTCTCTGCTGCCAACAGCACCCCGTCATTTGCTAGGATACCCAGACACGTTCCAGCGTGACCGATTGCTTCCATTGCGTACTCCACCTGATACAGGCGTCCTGTAAATTACAGTCGGGTTTTTAGGTGAACAATACTGAAAAAACAAACCCCTTTAAGACCAGTTTTTGGAAAACAGTGGCTATATAAAATACTAAAGACAAATACTTTTACAACAGTTTCACCATGGATACGAGCTCACAGGTAGCCCCTGAAGTAAAATACTAAACTCAAATTATTCATGCGTTGACCCAGAGTGTTTATTTCTTGGGGGTTGTACTAGGCTCATTAAACCACATGTTCCTGCTTTAAGTACTAGTCATGAGTTGGTGTATTTGGATAGTTTGTATTTGTTTTGAAGTTCATAGAGGGATAAAAATAACAAAAACTCAGAAGATTGTAATATTGTAATAATGTAATAATAGAATGATAGTATTGGGCCTCTTGTGTTGGATTATTTTGACCAGTATTTGGTTACAAAGTCTTAGATAAGAAATAAAACATACCCTCTGGAGAAAATATGGTTGTCCGGGAATCATATCTGCGAGACTAAAAAATAACAACAACACAAAATGAATGCCTATACTAGTTAAAAAAAAATAAACAAACAACATTTTGAGATTTTTAAAAAGTATAACAGCTACGTACCATTTTCTCAAGTCGCTGGCAATATCCTGGAAAAGGTAAAAAGAGCAGCAGTTACAGACAGGCGTAAGCTGCAGAAGACAAGACCCACACAACGATGCCTTTTTAAAATTGACACAAGACGTATCTGAATTCAGGGATAAAGAAAGTGAACATATATTTAGCTAAAGTCAGAAACCAAAATAGGTGCTAAAAGTTTCTGAGGCTGGTTTACAAAAACAACGCGTGCTTTAATAAGCCCATGGCAGCTAGTCGGCTAACTGGTGCAGCAGAATGAATCTGCAATATCTCAGCATGCTAGCTAGCATGCTAACGAGCTAGTTCATAACAAACGAAGTCGCCAAGCTGCTCCACGACAAAAGGAAGTAAAGATGTAAAATTATGCTAGAATAACAAGTACTGTAGTGACTATATAGTAATTGTGTATTATTTACCTCGGATGAACGAGTCTAAGTTGGCGTACTTCTGCCCAGGATGAGAGGTCCACTACTTTCAGTTTGGCGTTTCCTCACAAACACCGGCGTACCGCGTCAGTGAAGTAGCCGCTCAGCAGCGCCACCTCTCAGTGGGAGGACCGATCAGTCTGTAACACAGTGCACAGCTCACTGACTGCTGGTTAGTGATGTACTTGAACACCCCCTAATGGCACTTTTAAAAATGACAACTTTACTGAAGCAAAAGTACATCCTCCTCCTTCTTTCATCTGCTCCCTCTAGGGGTAGACACAGCGGATAAACCGCCTCCTCTGTCACACCAACCCTTTGCATATGGGTTGTATGTCCTCCTGTGAGGAATTTCTCTGTTTTTCCTGCCTGGCAGCTCTATTTTTAACATTCCTAGTCCAATACACCCACTGTCACTCCTCTGCACATATCCAGGCCATCTCAGCCTTGCCTCTCTAACTTTGTCCTCAACCTGAGCTGACCGTCTAGTGTACTCATTTCTAATCCTGTCCATTCTGGTCACTCCCAGTGAAAAACGTAAACTTTGCCACCTCCATCTCTTTATTGTCAGCAACACTGTTTTGCAGCAATCTTGTAAACATACCCTTTCACTTTTGCTGCCATGTTTTTCTCACAAATAGTCACTGTCTTGTGCAGAAGCAAAAATACTAAATGACGTCTGAGCCATGGCACATGACACAGTTTAGAGTCATAAGGTCATTAGGTATGTTTTTACATGTTGTGGGTCATTGTTGTCATTGAGTTGAACTATTCTTCTGTTTTCAGTTATACTTTTTTCCCCTTTTCTTTCTTTCTTTCTTTCCTTCTTTCTTTCTTTAGATTGTAAATATTTGCTTTTATTAATTTGGTAAAAATCAATGGAACACCAAGATTATAATATCCTTAGGAACATATTTTATACCATGGATGGTCAATAAATTAAACCAAGTCGCGTTCACTATAATAAACGCTACTTAAACTAATATCAGAAACTGGGCCCTGATAAAGTATATATTCAAAACAAAATTCGGGTAAGTTGCCCTTTCTTGCCTCTTGAACTTGCTGAAATACATTTACTACTCCAGCCCTGGTGGTGCGCGACAGTAACGAGACAGCTGAAATATCCGGAAGCGTAAAGTAAAAGAAAGCGAAGAAGACACTTTGCATGTGATTGGCTGTTTGAACAGCATGGCGTTTGAATGGGAGCAGGAAGATCTCGGAGAGTTAGCCGACTAGCTTGGAAGTTAGCCAACTCCGTGTTTTCTTGTCTTTCACCCACGCTAGCTTTAGTTACACATTCCCAGTCGTTTGTTGACGCGATGTTTCATGCTCGACTTACACTAAGCAGATGACTCTGAAATAAACACATGTCCGAATAGGTAAGTAGTCACGAAGCTAGTTAACGTTCAACCAATGCTAACATCGTTTACCCCGGGGCTAGCGCGGCTTAAGCTAAAATATGTTAGCTAACAACGCTAAACCAGTAGGTGGCAACTGGCACGTTTTGTGAAGCTCTTGGCTTGCTCAGTGTGTTAGTTGCTATATTAGGTTTACGTGTTGTTTTCAGATGAAACACTGGCGCTTCAGTTGACTCCACGTTTACTCAGAAACGCGGTGTCCTCTGATACCGGGGTCAGCTACATTCTCCTATAATGTGTACATATATAATCAGACATTTGTAAGAGCATGATAGTACAGTTTTTACTTAAGACACTTATTTCTTTAGAAACAGCCTTTTAGCTTTGATTTGCTAGTGTCAGCATGACCCTTGAACTCATTCGTAGATAACTGGATGTAAGTTAAACATTACTGCTCAAGGAGAAGTAACAACCAGTTTTGTATTAAAGGCATTTCGTAATATATTTAGGTAATATTAGGAATGACAAAATGGTACAAGATCGCCTAAATTGGAGAGGTTATTATTGCATCCAGGAGGATTTTCATGAAGTTTCTGCACTTGCCCTTCATCTCCAGAATACAGTGTCTAAAAGAGTTTCAGAACACAAAATGTTTGCCAGTTTTTCATTTTGAATATAAAAAAAAACCCCACACAGTTTCTTTTAGCTGCCACTTTAAAGACAGTTCTGTTTTCTTTCCTTTTTTTTCCCTCCGTGTGTTAGACAAGAATCCGTCTGATGAGGGGGCACCTACAGCTGTCAGGATGCAGCAGAAAAGGAACATCCAGATCATCGAATGGGAGGACCTCGACAAAAAGAAGTTCTACTCCTTCGGGTTGTTCATGACTATGACAATCCGGGCCACAGTCTACCCGGCCACTCTGATCCGGACTCGACTACAAGTGCAGAAGGGCAAGTCACTCTATGGCGGCACCTTCGATGCCTTCTTCAAGATCCTGCGGGTGGAGGGCGTACGAGGCCTGTATCGTGGCTTCATGGTCAACACCTTCACCCTCATCTCAGGCCAAGCGTACATAACCACCTATGAGCTGGTGAGGAAGTACGTTTCGCAGTATTCAGAGGACAACACCGTCAAGTCACTGGTGGCGGGGGGCTCGGCCTCCCTGGTCGCTCAGAGCATCACTGTTCCCATTGACGTCATATCTCAGCAGCTGATGATGCAGGGCCAAGGGCAGCACCTCACACGCTTTCGGCTTGACTCAAACACTGAGACTGGAAAGCCAAAGAAAGTGTTTGGCCAAACCAGGAACATTATTGCCCAGATTTTTGCTGCTGATGGGTTTAGGGGTTTCTACAGGGGATATGTGGCTTCTTTACTCACCTATATACCGAACAGTGCTGTGTGGTGGCCTTTCTATCACTTTTATGCTGGTAAGTGGAAGCTATAGTGCAGTTTCTTGACTTTGAGGCTGTAAGTCTGTCTTATCTTTTGTGTCTTCATTATTTTAGTAAATTTGTAGTGTGAATGAATGCTTCATGGCCTCAACATGTGATTAATACCATATCTGCATGTGTAATGTTCTGCAGAGCAACTCTCTAAACTGGCTCCCAGCGACTGTCCTCATCTGATCTTACAAGCCATGGCTGGACCACTAGCTGCTGCTACTGCCTCTACTGTCACCAATCCAATGGATGTGGTCAGAGCCCGAGTCCAGGTAGGGCTGCTCAATTAATCGAATTTTAATCACGATTACAATCTGGGCTTTCAACGATCATTAAAAATGACTGAGCCGATTATTAGCCCCTCCCTCGTGCTTTACTCTCGCGCTGCTCCGTGTGGCAAATCGAGCGCACCTCTCTGCATTTTGAACACGCGTCACAACAATTAAGAGGACCCAAGGGAAGCTCGGAAAGCTAAGCAGAAGTTATTCGGAGAGGAGAGTGACTGCCGGTGGTTGAAAAGAGAGGTAAAAAAAAACTTCAGTGGTGTGGAAACATTGTGGGTTCGCGGAGTCAGACGTGGATCAAGTAGACATAGTGTGTAAACTTTGCTACAGTGTCGTAGCTGCACCACAGAGCAACACTGCAAAGTTCACTAAACATAGAGGTTTACATTTTTCATTTATTTTTTATATTGCAAACATTTGCACTGTTATCAGTATTTGCACACTATTTTATATTATTTTTTAAAGTCATTATTCAATACATTGTTATTGTTAACCCTTTAAATCCCTGTAGAACCAGAACCGCGTAAGCTAGCGCAATAATTTGTTTTGCATATGCGCGAAGCAGCGGTATTTGAAAAAAATAGAGTGCATCGCAAATCTGGACCCATATGAAATACGGCAGTGGAGTAAAGACCCAGACGACTTGCCGCCACTGTCCTACCCCGATATCTTCACCTATCTTGTTTGTGGAGTAAGCGCTTACACTGCGAACCAGTTTCGTAATTACAAGTCACTGGAGGCGCATATCCAATTTACAAATGGCTGGGTGCAAGATTTGGCTATTTTCAAGCCGCCAAACTCTGAGTACGTCATCATTCATACCAAGGTAAGTCAGCTGGAGTGCATCGAGTGAAATAGCCATTTTCCACCCCCCACCATAATTAATGTTATACATTTATCATTAAACTGCTAAAATATCGTTATCATATTATGAGAAGAAAGTGTGTACATTATTGTACTTTATTGAGCCCCGTGGGGAAATTGCTCTCTGCATTTAACCCATTCACTCAGTGAAGCAGTGGGCAGCCATTGGGCGCCCGGGGAGCAGTGTGTAGGGACGGTACCTTGCTCAGGGGTACCTCAGGGTAGCTGTTAAGGGGAATCGAACCCCCGACCTTCCGATCATGGGGCAACCACTCTACCTACTGAGCTATCCCTGCCCCATTATGCCCAATTATGTGCCCATAATTGTAAAGTAGATGCAAATTAACACATTGATAATTGGGCAAATTATTAACGCCAATTTGTGTCCTCCCTGTCTCCTCCTGCGAATCTTTACATAGCACATATGTCTGCAAAGTCACTCCATTCGATGTTTGATCGCAATTTCTATAACTTCCGAGACCACCAACGATAATATTATTCAGCTATAAAGTGTGATGTGAACATATTTAGAACTTACCGGAATGAAAATGTCTTGAGCACACCAGCTGATATCTGGAGACGTAACAGAACTTGATATCAGCTCGTCTCACGGCTGCTATCGAGGCTAGACGCCTTCGTTTGGTAATATCCGATACATGAGCTCCTTCATGTTGCTTCCAGGTTGGGAAAGCATAAAAAGACAATCCAAACTTATTCCCGTGCCGGTCGTAAGATCGAACATTGCAGCCGAGCACACAGCAAGTACGAACCATGGCTATGCTTTCGCTCCTTACTTAGACCCCCAAAATGGCGGATCGGGCCAAAATCCTTTCCACGCCCACCCCCGTGACATCACGCTCCAAAGCCCTATTCCAGAAACAGGCTTTGCCGATCTGATCAGCTGTTCATAACACTTCCCACATTGAAACAGACGTCAGAGCGAACTATCGCATGTCTGCCATTTCCTGTCCGAAACCGGAAGTGACGTCATTTTCGCAGGAAATGTAGTTTTTTACTTGTAGGCCTTAAAAGCATATACTGGTGTTTTTATAGGTCATGTTTGACTATACTTTTCTGAATAGTTTCTGGGATGCTTAGAACTCGAATTGCACTGCTGGAAATTTTTACAATTTTGATGGATATGCTGTTTTCTTTGCAAATTTTCATCATATGTTTGTTTTTCCTGCAGTATATAGAAATTGCTGTATCTCCAAAATAAAACTATGAAGAGACTCAAAATAAATTTCCTGTGGTGGGAAACTATTTTTTGCAACTTTTTTGTATTTAAAGTTTTGAGGGATAAGCCTCTTAAATTTCCCCAAGTAGAAATATATGTAAAAAAAAACCAAACAAAAGCGATTTTCAATTTTTTTGTAGTTTATTGCACTTTTTTGCAATTAATGTAATTACTATGGACTTAATGCATGCATATTATTAAAATATGGGCTATAACAGTTGTATTGATGTATAGCAACTTGAAATGCTCACTTGAAATGGCACTACAGCATGTAAAAAAAAATAATATAAGCTCTGGCGGACTTGGTGCTATGGTAGATCTTAAAGGGTTAAATAAATATCGTCAAATAATCGAGATCTCAATTTCAGTGAAAATAATCGTGATTATAATTTTTGCCATAATCGAGCAGCCCCAAGTCCAGGTAAGCTATTATATTTCTCACCAAATACAAATGTTGGAAGTATAGACTGTATATAAGGGAAAACTGCTTCCTGTCGAATGGCATACAGGTGGTGGCACCTTTGGTTGCAAAAAGAAGTCTGTGTGAAAATGACCCTTCCTATTCTTTATCACCAGCAGGATTGCCTGTGCTTCCAGCTTTGCATATCCATTTTTAAATGCTGGTAGAAATGCAACCAAATAAGTTAGAGCATTATTTTTTTTGCATATAAAACTCCAGGAGTTGTGCTTATATCGTGCCTTCAGCGTGTTCCAGACCGCTGTTTCCTTCTGCTAATGTCAATCACGTGAAAAGCATGTGCAACAACAAAAACATTATAATGCTGATGCAGGTGTTTTATCAATATGATCAGCTGTTCACAGCGCTTCCTGTGTCGCAATATATATCACCACGTTTTCATCATAAACTGTTAAATGTTTTCATGAGTGCCAATAACTGCGAAAACAAAAAGATGTAATTCCTCCCCCCCTTTTTTCCCTCTCCAAGGCTTATCACAGCTTCACTTGTGTTATTAAAAAGTCATGTTTGACTTTTGTGCCTTAGAAGTTTGAATGCACTTTTGGAAATGGTCTGTGTTGATGTGCATGCATACGTTTTGCATATTGGCCACAATATACATTTATTTTCATTTTTGCTGCAGGTTATAGCAAGAGTACCTCAAAATGAAGTTATGAATAATGTGTTTAAAAAAACATTTTAAGCTTTTTGGTGGTCTGTTGCACTTTTAAGCAATTTATTTAGTCTCTCTGGACTTATTGCAAACATATGATTAAAATTTAGGATATGGAAGTTATATTTATGTATAGCAAGTTGAATGTGTTGCAAAAAATGGCACTAAAGTCAAAGTTAGCTTTATCTTCAAAAACCATATGTACAGATTATACACAGGAATTTTAAATTGCAGCGCTCCCACGGCCCTCAGTGTTACACTAAACAAACATAAACATTTTATATACACAACAGAGTCCAACACAATCCACTTGTTTGAAGTCAAGAGTTCATGTGCATAAGTCAACTGCACATTTCTATGTGAAGCTTGCATGTTCCCTCTGTGCTTATGTGGCCTTCTTGCCCACATGGCTGCCTTGCCACAGTCCAAAAACACCCATGCTAGCATAAATAGTAGTTATAAATTGGCTGTAAGTGTAAATGTGAAGAGTTGTCTGGGTGTGTGTGTTACAGTTGAATCCTTGTAGAGTCTGTGATGTAACGTACACATGTGGCCGAGGCTGTTACCAGCATTCATACCTGCGGGTGTTAACCACCTTGTAATTATGTCCAGGTGTCTTATATGCGATGGCAGCCTTGATAGAAACAAATCTATAAAGTCATTATAAATAATGCTGTGATTATTAGGTGAGGTGGTGATGGTTCTGTCACTGATAAACTGAAGAACTGCAGAGAAAATGTAGCCAGAAATGCACAGGAGGGATCGAAAGTACAGAAAAGGCCGATTACACTGGTTGCTCCATTGATGTGACGTGTAGTTACATTTCCAGAGAGGTGCATGTCATGTCGGGTTATGCCATGGGTGATAGTGTAGAGTTTCAGAGGTGTTTGTGGTTATGACATACCTACAGTGATGTTTCAATGCAGAAGTCAAAATCAGCTATTAGCCCAGTGACAAATTGGCAACCTGTCCGAGGCGTCGTCCCCCTCCACCACCCTTTAATGGATGGTCTCATTTGAGTCAAACATGATCAGGAAATGTCATTTATTTATTTATTTATTTTGGATCGGTGCTATTCTTCTTTAAGTTCTCTCTAAACCATAGATGATCTGGTAGCCCTTACTTCAAGACCAGGGCCCTATTTCAGGAAGCCGGTTTAGTGCAAACTCTGAGTAAGTATACCCTGAGTTAACGAAAACTCTGGGTTTTCGGTTTCACAAAGCGAGTTTAGATTAATTCTGAGTGAGTTACTATGACGACACACTCCGTGAAGCTAACCTGCCCCCTAGCAGGTTTACTTCAACTAACCCTGACCTTCTCCGCCTCTTTGTCAGAAACCTGACTGTAGGAAGTGTCAGACATGGCGTGCTCCTTCCTTGAAGAGCCAGCAGATGTTGAAGCCCAAATTCTCCGCAGAGCTCTCCGCCGGGAGAGAGTGATTAGAGCGCGTTTGGACATTTTATCATTTCCTGATGATTTTCTGTGTGAACGTTACCGTTTTTCAGCACAATCTACAATTTATTTGAATAACATCCTCAGGCCTAATATTGCTCATGTGACACATCGTGGACATCCTCTCAGTTCTGTACATATTATTTGTATTGCACTTCGGTTTTTTGCAAACGGGAGCTTTCTGTATAATATTGGTGACGCTGAGCACGTTTCCAAGGCTACCGTCTGTCGGGCAGTCAGGAATGTTACAGTTGCACTGAAACGTCTCGTGTACTCGTTTGTGGTGTTCCCCGGTCATAGACCCACAAGATTCATCAAAGAGGGATGCCACAAAATTGCAGGTAGCAGGATGAACAAAACTTAATCCATGATGTGGTGATACTTGAACTACTACTTAAATTTTACATTTATTCTCACGGTTCCCAGGCGTGATTGGCTGTATAGATGGCACTCACATTCCAATCATTGCTCCTTCAGTAAATGAAGGAGACTATGTGAACAGGAAGTCTTTCCACAGCATTAATGTACAGGTACATAGTTCCCTGTAGCATTTCAAACTAACAAATTATTTCATTATTAGTAATGGATGCTAATTTGTGTTCTCTGCACTGTGAAGATCATATGTGATGCTGCCAACATTATCACAAATGTGGAAGCCAAGTGGCCAGGCTCTGTGAGTGGTGGTGGTGGAGGACCCCCACCTGTTTTTCGGGCCTCCGCTTTTTTTTCTGTTGGCTATAACGGGTCACATTTGAGCATACAGAGTAAGCAAATATGTACTTGTAATGTGCTCAGATAATTTCAATAAGTGCTTACAGAGGGGAAATTAATGTAGCCTCTAACTGCAATTGATTTACATCGGACAAACAGACCAAGCACTATGGCTCATAATACAATTACACCTTACCTGTTTGGACTATATTTTTATATTTCATTTTTACTTGCTGCCAGGAACGTTTGGGGCCTGTTGGGTTGCACCTGCGCTCACATCACATCACAAAATCAAATGTATGAAATAAAAAATAAAATAAAATAAAATGAAATAACGTGTTAAATGGGTGGAAATCTCTAGATCAATGTTTAAATTAACACTCACGCATCGACTCTGTCGGCTTTGTTTTGCCATGCATGCTCTCTTTCTTTTGCAGCTGAGGCTGTGTTACTTTTTTTCCGCAAAATTTGCATGTTATCGGCATATGCTGCCATCAGAATTTCGGCCTCAAGCGCTGTAAAATACATTGACCGCGCCTTCTTTCCCTCCGTCTCCATGGTGACTCGCTCAATCTGTGCTCCACTAATCAGGGCTTTATGTATCCTCGTGCGTGCGCTTAACTTGGGGTTAAAGCAACTCCGCGTTGACTGAACTAATTGTTATCAGCCTTTCTGAAACCGAATATTCCGAGTTGGACAGTTCGGGGATACTCAGGGTTGAGTAACCCCGAGTATCGTTTTTCACTCTGAGTTTTCTAAACCGGCTTCCTGAAATAGGGCCCAGGTCCAGCTTGTAAAACAAACAAACAAACAAAAAAAAAACATGACCAAAGAGTAAAACTTTATTTTGACAATGACTCACAATTTTTTTTATTATTTTTTTTTTTTGAACTAACTCGCAGTTTCTCCCTTAAAGCGTAAATATTACATTACTAAACGAAAATAAGGAAATGTTTGCCTTGACTGACTAGATTAAACACATTACCCAGCCCTACTCTTAGCTGTGATGTTTGTGTGGTTCTAAATGGTAATGGGATTTGTATGTGTTTAGGTTGAAGGGAGGAACTCCATCATTGAGACGTTCAGGGAGCTGATCAAAGAGGAGGGCTTCTGGGGATTGACCAAAGGACTGTCTGCACGCATCATTTCATCCACACCCACCGCCATCGTCATGGTGGTTGGCTATGAGACACTAAAGAAACTGAGTTTGCGACCAGAGCTGGTGGATTCAAGACACTGGTAGAAGATATCTGGAGAGACAATATAAGGACCAGTTTGTTGTGCCACTTGTAGCCCTCAACCCTAATTTAGACTTTGTGTGTAAGTACTGAGTGAAAAAGGATTTGCTTTAATTGCATTTAACAGCCCTGGGGTCAAAATGGAGTAATTTAAATACACACTATGAATTCTAATCTTCAAACTTCAAACCAACTTCAAACAAACAAACAAACCAGTAACCTTAACATGAATTACCTGGTTATTAAGAATATTAACCAGGTTTACAGTTTTTATGTGTTGCCGATTAACAGAACCTGCTGCTGTTTGGTACGAATTAAAGGGGTGATGCCATTTTGTTTCAGTAATGGCGAGGGCATGGAAGATAATGCAGCCTAATGGGACTTACTTTATATATTTACTTTATATATTTGATCCTCATGTGTTGGCATTTTGATGATTGAAAGTCTTGTTTGAGGACCTTTGCTGTGGAGAGTTGATTGCTGACAGTTATGTTTGATCATTTGTGTGAATAACCAGATGGTTACTGTAGTAACCTGTGTTTGTGCTCTTCTAAAAAAAGCCAAGATGTGTTTTGATGATGGTTTGGATGAAGTTCATTTAACTGGCGATGACGCATTCACATCAGCAGTAAATAAATCTTTCCCAAGTGTTTGTGTCCTTATGTTCACCAGACTGGCTTTTATCTCCGTTTGAAGTTCCTTTTTCTTGGCCTTTTTTTGTTGTTGTTTTTTTTAAAACCTGCCTTTTTAATGCGAATGCTTTTTAAAGCTGTGTGCATCAGCCAGGTTGCATTCAAACATTTCACTTTAGAATCTACAATGTGACAGATTTTTATTTTGATTCAAAGTCCTCATGCACTTGACACGATCCAAAACATGGTACATATACCGTATAATGTTTTATTTACACTTTTTACTGACTTTACTGAGGGGTTTTATTAGCAGTGTTGAAAATATCACTGTGATCAAGCTGGTTAGTAAAAGGCTCATTTAGTGTTTTGTTATCTAACAGGAAGGCGACTACAAGTGAAATCTTTCCATTATGCTCGGGCTGTGACTCTAACCTGGTTGTGAACTAACTGCTGTTTCGCTATTGTGACAGTATATGTGCAATAATGTGAATGCTTTGTCCATTTCAGCACAATGTATTTGTATGTTTCCTCTAAGCTGTGTGAATTTTAAAAAGACCTAAATTATTATTTTTTCAGGTTTATTTTCTTTTGGGGAATATGGTGACTAACATTTGCTTAAGAGGAGTAACTTTGGGCTCACAGAGGTGTTTTTAGTTGCACTTTGTAGAAGGTAGTCAATTACAAAACAAAACATTTATTTAAAATAATCTGAAATGGTCAGATTGTAGAAAGGATTCTAAGACAGGAGAAGGTAACGTGTCTAAACGTTTAGGTGGAGCCATAACTGTCCATGTGTTAAGTTACGCGTACGTCTGCTGTGTTGGAATAACTCACGGGATCCCAGTTGGACTTTGGAATGAACCAAAACTAAGACTCCATATGGATGAGCTGGGAATTCATGCAAAATGTTTTTTTAAGATTAATACTTTTTTCCCCATTTTCATTTATGCAGCCTCGAGTGACTAATGAAAGTGATATATTTTTGTCTTTTACTGTAAATCTAAACCTGATTATGTCACGCAGAATACACCTGGGTTCATATCATGTGTCAGTGTGTCTTCAGGTATTTGTTCAATAAAACATAAGAGCTATAAAAAGGAGTCTGTCAGTTATTATAGTTTTTTCTTTTTGGGGGGGGGGGGGGGGGGTGTTTCTACTTGAATCTTTGACTTTGCTTTTAATCCAGTAGTTTCCATATTGGGTTTTCTTGTTTCTGTTCAGTTTTTATTTATTTCCAGTTTAATTTTTGATTAGTTTCAGTGTTGGCTTTAGTGTTGTTATTGTTTTTTATCTTAGTTATTCAAGGAAATAATCTCACTGAGATTAAAATCTTTTTAATTATTATTGTAATGAGGGTGCATGTCAATATTGTGCATTCCTGTGTACGGTCCTCGGGGAGTTCAACGTGCAGATAAGAGGGTCTGATGGGACAATGTGTTTCCTTGATGTTCACCTAACCGTAAGGCATCCATAGATCTTATCCAAGGTGACGCTCTGGCACCAAAGGTCATATCTCATTATGTTAGTTAGATAATGAGATGAAAGGATCTACTTTGCAAAGTCCACTGGGTTTAAATGGTGTTATTCCCAATAGAATAGCTTTGCAAATATTTTAGTGTGAAGACTGGAATCCTTGTTATCATAATAATAAAAGTGCTAGTGTACAGTCACACGTTCTCAGTTCTTCAGAAAGGTCACTGGAGACCTACACGAGTGAAAAACCCTGACTCTTTAAGATCAGATTAAACAGATTGCAGCACCAACGCAACTGACACGTACGTTAAAAAGCTCAATTTGCATGAGCTGGACAACAGATGGCAAAAGGCAATGCTCTTACAGCGTACACTCTTCCCTCTGAGCCTGTCACACATCCTCCAACTGTCTCTCTATGCCAAACAAAACGTTCACTTTCCCTTTGAAAATAAAGCCACCCAGAGACCAACGGACAAATCTACTGATGAATGAAACAAACAAGGAGGCCGAGTGAAGACGGCAGAGGCCTCCTTTGAGCTGACACTTCCTGGTGGGATGACAGAGTGCTCCCTGTTCTGAGCTATACATTAATTATCAAGCCATGTCTGGGAGGCATTTTGTCAAAAAGATTGATGAGGGGCCGTCAGACGGAGAACAAATCTGACTTGGCCAGGGTTAAAGGGAGGGCCCCTCATTCTCATGGGATGTATTGGTGGAAGCTGTGTAGGGTGTGTGGTGCACTGAAAGCATCCACATGAGCGTGGTATTGAAAAGACGATTACACAAGAATGTTGTTTGATATGTGAAGAGAGGGCAAATAGTGACCACAAAGGAGTTTTATTACATAAGTCTATGTCTCATCTTCAGCGAAAGTGATGAGATGATGATGTGTTCATTGTGTGGATGAAAATTTCATCTTTAGAAGACCACTGTAATCTTTTCTCCTCTCCACCTTATACTGTAAAGTGATTTCTTTGCAGCCTAACAAACAGAAGGGAGACATAAGATGGGGGTCCTAATTCAATCAGTCCTCATTTCAAGCAAAAATAAAGGTCATGCAACAGATTGTGACACTGCTTCTGCAAGGGAACTCCACATAGGTGTTAAAATTTGGGAAACAGTGTCTTCATATGGACAGCTTTTATTGTCTTGTAACAAATCCAGAAAACAACTTATAACGCACCACGTTCACCTCTGTAGAGGTGGAAACCCCTCCAACTACTCAAAAACTAAGCAAAAACACGATTTCTGCTACTTCAAACACATCCTTTAAAATCGGATTTGCTATTCAGTACATGATAGCGCTCTTTGTTTAATCAGCTCTGAGAAATTTAGCGAAAAAGATTTGAATTTATTTCCACTGCAGATGAGATGAGACCTGAAAACCTTGAAACTAAACAGCAGTTTGAGGTCATGAAAAGAATTCTCTAATCAGAACAAACCATCAGAGATATGTGTGTGTGTGTGTGTGTGTGTGTAGGTGTATAAATGTGTCTGTTGAGGGGGAGAGGAGGCAGAGGTCGAGGGGGTTTGGTCTGCCATGAGGGATCATTACACATAGGGAGGAGAAAGGGAGGGAGCACAGGGACAGACGGAGAGAAGCGGAGAGAGAAAGCCTGAAGAAAGGCAGCAGAGGAGACAGAAGAAAGGAGGCGTTCGGCTGACACACAATCAAAACCGCACAAAATGCAGAATTTCACAGGCACCTGGAAAATGAAAAGCAGCGAGAACTTCGACGAGCTTCTCAAAGCTTTGGGTGAGGACAAATGACTCTTTCTTACCTTAAGGTGTGAGTTTATTCAAAGGTTTATTTCAAACATAACTGAAAATTCAGTATTCTAGTTAGTGGGTTATTATCTTTTATTACCCCAATTAAATTGAAATGCATTACTTTGAAATAAAGGTAAGTTCAGTGAAATTGTGGTTTATAAATGTAAAAAAACAAAAGGCTGTTTAAATTGATACAAATAGAAGTCATTTGCTAATCCACATATGCCTAATTTTAGTCTGGTACTTGCTGTTTATTTTTTTTAATTGGAAAATATAGTGACAGGAGACAAATTTAACACTGGAACAAACACCGCACTTAAGCTCTAGAGGTGCACTTGAGTGGAAACAGGCTGAAGAATTCTGTCATCTGACTGTTTGCACTTCAACAGATCTGGTTAATGGTTTTTCCACTAATTTGAAAGACAGAATCTATCACGTATTGCAGGACAGCTAAACAAATCAAATAAGCATTCCTCCATGTCATCACATTGGCACTGCACTCTCAAAATTGACAACATCTGGTGATAAAAATATCAGTTGTACACGCTGAACGCTCCGATTATTAAATAATTAAACCATCAAGTTTAGACTCTAACATCTTCTCCCGACAGCTAAAAGGTGATGACTTTTCGTTCGACTGAGATAGATGGGACAGGCATCTTCTACCTTTACTTAGAAACATGAGCTCAGATATTTTTCTTACCATCTTTTTGGCCCTAGAGGGGAGCAGAAAAAATGTAAGGTGACAAGTCAACACCAGACAATAGAATATAGAGAAAGCAGTAAGAAGTAGATATCCGAAATGTATTCATTTAGTCCTCTACAGGCTCATTAACACACTTTAATGTATGTATATATCAGTGGCATGGGGTGACTTCTAAACAAAGGCAAGCAGGGACAATAAAGCAGATATGCAAGGACAGAGATCACTTTGCTTTAATAGATGCTCTCCTTATGGAACACCACTGTTATGTGCTGTAGTTGTGCAGAGAGTGTAACCATGTTTTTATAGGTACAATCATACTACAGTTATGTTTTCTTTTTCGAAAAGAGGACAGCTGCGAACAAAACAATAAAATAAATAAAACCACTTGGTACCAAATAGAGTTTTAGACCATCAGTGTCATGAGGGATTCTGTCAAAGATGGACCTTTCTGCCTGGTTCTCTTTCTTAAGGCCTGTTTTAGAGTTAAAACCTAGTTTTTCAGGTTAAAAAGAACACTAGGTTAGAACTATGTAGGGGTGTGGCATTTAGATTTAATAGTTAAATGTAGAGGATAGAAGAGCTGAAAGAGTTATATTGAAAACCAGGTTTTACAAATTACTGGACAACAAAAGCATAAAAAACAAAAACAAATTGGCAAATAAGATGAATCTCAAACACAGAGAGAAAACAGAGCACGCAACGAAAACCTGACAGAGGCTACAGCAAAAACACACTAAAGTAAACACACAAAATGAGGGAAAAGTAATAAGAGATGGTGAACTTAGACACGAACAATGGTGGGAAAAGAGCAAAGGAGGAAAATAAGAAACACAGAAAACCACAGGAGGATCTAAACTACAAAATAAAAAGAAAGAAAAGACCTGGACCAAACTCACACAGGCAATGATAACCAGACATAAGGCAGCACAGAAGGTACTTAAAAAATAAACGATTGAGAATTACAACTAAAGATTAAAATAAAAAAATAATTAAAGAAGCAACATTCAAAAACACAAACGAATAAATAACAGAACCATGAATTATACAAAGACTATGGCACTGATTGGCAGTTTCTTCACTGACACTGATTTCAGTGAAGGTCATCACAAAGATAGCCAACCAAAAAGCCTGTGTGTGCCCCTCCCCCTACACACAGAGTGGAGCAGGCAGAGGAGGACTTCCTTGGAGGACTTGTATGACTGGCTGTGGAGATAGGTGAGCCACAAAGTGCCTCATTGGGAAATTGGTGCATGCTTTCAGGTGTAAATGCCATGCTGAGGAAGGTAGCCGTGGCAGCCGCATCCAAGCCCCATGTGGAGATAAGACAGAACGGAGAGCACTTCTACATCAAGACTTCAACCACAGTGCGCACCACGGAGATCAACTTCTGTATTGGCGAAGAGTTTAATGAGGAGACAGTGGATGGCAGAAAGTGTAAGGTAAGTGAATTGACCTGTCAAAATTTGAACTCTGAAATGTACCTATGCTGAAGCTATGGATGCTGGGGGGAAAACAAACAAACTGCAAAGCCTTAAAAGTGACAGGAAGTAGTAAAAAAAACCAAGACATTAGTGTGACAGACATAGATAAACAACCCTCACATCTGTGCTAACAGCCAGGTGAAGCCAAAGTGATGAAATACAGGAAACTCAATAAAATTATGCTTTTCGACAGAGTTTGGCCACTTGGGAAACGGAAAACAAGATTTACAGCAAACAGACTCTTCTGAGCGGGAACGGCCCAAAGACCTTCTGGAGCCGAGAACTCAAAGGGGATGAACTGATATTGGTGAGTAATTTTTAAGTTTATACTCTAACTTGAAATGTGGCGACAGTGTGTGCAGCTGTGGAGTATAGGGAATGCATTATACTATGGGCATTTGTCTTTTTTGAGATGATCACATTTGTTTTTCATTGTAGAAGAAAATTCAAATTTGTCAAATTTGGAGGTCTTTATTCACATGGGTGCTTTAAAAATCAAAACCACAGTTCAAATAGTTCAGCAAAACATTTTTCTTAAAGGAATAGTTTACCATTTTGAGAGTTTTTTCACAAGAGTTAGAAGGTTAATATTTACCTCTATCACAGACTGTATATGAAAATGCAGTTGTAAAAAACTAAGTACACTCTTGCTGCTTTCATAGGATTTCAGAGGGAAAGTAGCAGTCAGATTCTGCTGATCAAATGAGCATGACTGGCTAAATATTAGCAAGTGTGAGCACTTCTATGAAAGCAGAAATTTGGCATTATGGTTTTTGTATTGCTTTTGCATGAAAGGGTTGCCAGGTGAAAGCCTCTTCTCTCTTCTGGAACAATGTCCATTGGACAAATAAAAAAAGTGGAGTTGTTTGGCCATGATCCACAGCGCCACATTTGGTAAAACTCAAACCATCAAAAACTCATAAACACACTTAACTGTCAAGCACAGTGGTGGAGGGGTGATGATCTGGGCACCTTATAGTCCCAGAGTGGACCATGAACTCCTCTCTGTACCAAAGTATTCTAGAGTCAAAGAGGATATGAGGTGGCCAGACTTTACCTTTGGTCCTTTTTGATACCATGCTGTATATAATTGGCTTTTGCGTTGATTAGAGTAAACAAATCATCCAAAGCTGTTAGCTCTGACTTTGGGGACTACCCAGAAGTCCAACAGATCAATCTGTTAATAGTAAAAACAATTAGTAGCTCTATTATGAAAATCAGTATATACAGTTAACAATAGTATCAATCTTTTTATTCAGCTCTCAGAAAGTAGTCATTTTCCACAGAAAAACAGAGCAGAAGCCCAAACCGGGCAGATGGTCAAGGGAGTTCAGAAATGGGTGGTGACACCAGATGTACAATTTTTTTACCAGTTTTCTAAAATACTGTGTAGTTCATGGGAAATGTCTTTAAGCTCCCATGGTTAGTTGGAGAAACCATCCATTCCTCATTTTCCCTTTAGAAGGGTGTGTCTTTAAGACATCCCATTATAATGATGCATGACTAATGATGTATGTGCATCAAGGACAAAACAAAAGCCACCCAGAACGGTTTACCTAAAACCAAAACTGTTCTTTTCTTCTTCCTTTCAGATAGATACAAATAATTGTATACTCATATACTCAAATATCACATACTTACTGTATATTTCAAAGGGGCAAATTAAGATTTCACTGCCATACATTCTATCAGAAACACTTCTCCCTCCCGTCCCTGGCAATCTGAAATCACTAACACAAAGCAGTTTTCCTGTAAACATCTGGTCCTGGGGTTTATTGGCCAGATGGACAACAAAGCTGTGTCCAGTTTGGCTTTGATGGAGAGCTCCTCTTTACTGGCTGTGACTCTGCAGAGAGGCAATCATGAAAACCTTTGAGATGGCCTGCTATTTGGATTGAATGCAGGTTTTCAAAGGCGTAACAAAAAGCTTTGAACGGGCCAAGTCTGTTTTTATTCAAGATGAGGGCGTGCATGTCTGTCCACGTTGGATTGATGGACTGTAACCTAATAGGCATGTGGGAATGAATCACTGGAGAAAAATGTGATTTTTCAAAGAAAAGATCATGACTTTATGTGTGATACCGGTGGGAAGGGGGAGATCAGACAGATTCCCTGCTGTCAGTAACTTAAGCAAAACGCCTACATATTTCATCTCAGCTAATGGATTGTTTAGATGTGAAGATCTGATGTTGGAGCAGATAATAATGAGAGATAAAATAGACTGTAAAATAAAACCTACAATATGAATTGGGCTATGAGCTCAATGGCTGTAACCACACAGTCATTACCCTGAGAAACATTATAGATAAATCTACAATATGAATACAGGCAGAATTGTCCATATAAGGTATGCTCTCTCAATTATACTGAGTCTCAGTATATTGTGAATGCACATTTGTTCTGCCTACAGCTACAGCTTTGGAAACACAGGGATTACTTGTACACACATGGGCAGAACAGAAGTCGATCCCATTTAAAGGTGTGTATATTTCTGGGCGTTTTAAAGGGAACGATAAAGACAAATATTGAACAAAATGGCGCTAAATTCAGTGTAGCTGCTTCAAAGCAGCCTTTAGAGTCTATAGTTAAATAATTGTGAAACAATCCAGCTCCTGCTTTGCACACTCACGTAATTTCCTCAAGGGCCAGCGGTCTGGGGTACAGCTGCAGAGGACTGTTTAGTCAAGAAATCAATGAGTTTGAAGCAATAACATTGCATTTTGGCTTTGCCCCGTGAGGCTGTCCTTTCTGTCAGACAAATCGTCCTTACATCTGGTGGCTCCAGCTTCCTTAATGTGAATATTTACTTTTGTGTCAGCAATGATTCTCTTTCACTTTTGGAGTATTTGCCAGACGGAAAGAGATTTGAAGACGTCACATCAATAAGAAGCAGATCAATCAGACATTGTAAATATTTCATGCTTTTAATCCTTCACGTCCATTTATTTTCCTCTTATCTCATTGAATTCATTAAATTAACACTTGAGCCTTTTTTTTTTTAAATTTCTTTTTTCCAAATAAGGGAAAAGGTCAAAACCCTCCTCTGCTGCCCATCAGTAAACATGAAGCTCATTTTGTGGACAACTAAAAGCAACCACATCCCATCTTGTACTTCACAGAGGATTGATCCTTTTAGTGTAAACACACAAAATACCCCAACAACATACACATGAGGCTGACTTAAAGCACCGTGCAGCAGATGAGGAAATAAGGCTCTAGGCGAGAGATGGATGAAAGTGGAGCTTAATGAAGACTCCATGTGGTGGCTCATTGCGTTTACTATCATCTAATATGAGTGGACTATAATCAGGGCAGTCTAGTGTAAAATGCAGATGGGGAAAAAATGAGGAACCTCACGTATGTCCTCTTATTTCACTTCAAAGCCAATAAATATTGATTAGGAAAGATGAATAGAGTATTTGCATCGACTCATTTGTGATGGTTTAGGAGCTGGGAGAAACTGCAAGGCTGTCTGGTGGGGGGTTCCGGATCTGTATGTGTCCTCATGTGGGTTAATTGGTCTCATTGATCACGCTGTGGAGAAGTGCCAATGAACCCCGGTGTTACCTCCATTAATGTCTCCCTCGGCATCACGCCACGCGCCAGATGGAGTCTCCTCGGCTTCATTTTTCACAGCTCTGCTTCTTCGCCGTCCTGCCACACAGCTTTGCCTGGGATATTGATGATGTGTAGCGCTGCAGTTGGCCATAATGCTACGCCCCAGGGACTCCCATAAATCACTGGGCTTTGTCACGCACAGGCACACGCCCCTACAGCCAATATCAACCGCCCCAACGCCCACCCTCTATTCTGATATCAGTGTTTGTGCATCTGTCTCTTTTAGCAAAATATCAAAATAAAAATGATGCCATAGATGTGCGGCAGAGGATGAGCACTTTGACGATGAAACATAGTTACTACACAATACGCGGCTAAGAGTAAAAGAGAAAAGAAATAATAATCAAACAACACTTCACCGAAGTGACTTACACCTGCCTGACATTAGAGTACATTGATTAGAAGACAGGGTTTTCTTTCCAGTAATGAGCCACACTGATAGAGAAAGCTGAAGGTCCTGTCATATTACACTGCACTTTCATTCAGATACAGTTCTGAAGAAGGGCTTTATTTGCTGTTTTTTTAGATGATAAGTGGGCTGTAAAAAGCACAGTGTATTAAAGAAGAGCTGAAAGATGCGGTTTTATTTTGATGTGTCCTCAAATTTAGAAACAAAATCTAATTTTGCTTTTTAAATCTTGTTTCAGATCTTTGGAGCCGATGATGTGATCTGCACACGGATCTACGTACGCGCATAGGAGAGGACCACGATTGTCCAAATTCAAAGTTCGCTCAGCAAATAGTCTGTCAGTGTGAGAAATTGCCAGTAATCCGTTTTCAATAGCATCTTACATTTTTGTGCAAGTCTCTATCTTAGCAGGATATTAGACGTTAGTTCTACCGCCATTTTTTTGTATATATTTTTTGTTTTTAGCGAAGTGAACGTTCAGTATGATTTCTTTTATACAAAAAAAGAGCAGCAGCAGTAGGCCACATAGTAAATACTACAGGGAAAACGTAATGAAGAACTTGCTAGTGTCAAAACTTTCCCTCAATAAATTTTTTAAAACAATATTCAAGGAGCACACTGAATTCTTGGGGGGCATAATTTAGTAATTGCTTTAAAAGCGAGGTCAGCATGAACACCCTCGGGTTCTGTGGATGAGAGTCGCTTTAGACAGAGAATATACACTCACGACCACTTCATTAGGTACACCTTGCTAGTGTGCTCAAAAAAATATACAATAAAATATTCCCATCACACCACCAGCAACAGCCTGAATTGTTGATAGGAGGCAGAATGGAGCCATGCTTTCACGTTATTTACAACAGATTCCAACCCAGCCATTGAAACTCATCCGACCAGGCGACATTTTTCCTTTTATTGTCTAGTTTTGACAAGCTCATGCAAATTTTTGCCTCAGGTCATCTTCTGGAAGGCAGCAGTAACTAACCACTTGTTACAGCAAAGGTATGCAGAACAGCATCTCTGAATGCACAACACATTCAGCCTTGAAATAGATGGGCTACAGCAGCAGAAGACCACACTGGGCATCACCCCCATCAGCTTGTAGCAGCTGCTCACTGGAGATTTTTTTATCAGACCATTCTCTAAAAAGCTCAGATGCTTCCCAGTAGGTCAGTTTCAGAAACGGATCAGCTCAAAGATGCTCAATTTGCCCGTGTCTACATTCCTTAACACACTGAGATGCTGTCATGTCATACTCAAATTAATAAATAGCTCATTATGTGCACCTAATAACCCAGTGATGGTAAATCAACTATCTAAAAGTAACTAAAAGGCTTTTATGGCAAAACTGAACCCAGAATGAAGGATAGGATTGGGGCTTGGGACATAGGATTAAACATAAGTGACAATGCCAGAAATGAAAAAGGACACCGTGAACTGAACTTCTGTCTACTCAAAGGATAGTTTAATGCCAAAACACCATACTAACAATCATGTACAACATCATAAAAGAGAAGAGACATATTAAACGCAGTACAAACAATGTCTTAATGTACAATCAGCTCCCCGGGGCTTCCTGTGGTATTCTATATTAAACACAGTAATATATAAACTGCTCCAAGATTGTCTGCAGCTGGTTAGGTTACTGACCACTGCTTTTAATGGAGCTAAGGAAAGTGTCAAAGGGTGTCATGTTGCCAGGCAGCTTCTTCTCTGGACCTCCATCCTGCTTATGTAATGATCCACGTGAAAAGTATTAACAATAAAGAACTGAATGTGTTGAAGTTTATATTAAGAATATGTATATTTCTAATGTGAAACATGCTTTCCAGCATTTAATGTGATAGATATCCGTCTTCCATCTAACCTCACCTACATTATCTACAGGGCCAATTCCAATTTTATTAAACTGCTGAGAGGAAAAGGCAAAATGCGTAGTTTACATCCCTCTTTTAAGGGCATACAACATTCACATTTGTACTTCAGCCACAAATACAAACAGACAAACTGTGACTGAAGGAATTATTGCTTTTTCCTTGCTCCTTAATCTGTACACAAGTCACATAACTGACAGTCTCATACTATACATCAGTCAGTGTTTGTCGTTAGCACTTACCTTACACAAGAAAAAAAGATATAGTCTTCATAGGTGGCAAAACATCACTGAACCTGTCTTACAGATTCTAACCATTTTGCTTAAATACACAAAAAGCAGACAGTACTGATGAGACTTCAGTACTATATACATATACATACTGAACTTAAAAAAAATTATATATATATATAAAAAAAAAAAAAAAAAAAAAAAGGACAAATTGTTGCTCAGCTACATTCAATCATCTTAAAACCACGAGTGATGTCTGAAGACTAAAAGGTAGAAATACACAGAACTGATCCAATCATGTAGAAACAAAGACTTCAGGGATCACATGTTCAGCAGAACATGAGCCTTTGGTTTAAAAAAAAAAAAAAAAAAAAAAAAATATAGGTAAAATTTTGTATTTCTTAATAAAAATTTTATTCAATTTCCAGCTAAAGACTGATTACTGTGCGCTCTGATGTACGCTACACCTCAGTGACATCTGTTTAAAAAAAACAAACAAACAAACAAAAAACCCAAAAAACTACTTTTATAAACATATTTACACAAAGTGTTTGGGCAGTCATAAGTTATTGTACTCGATACACAATGCTGGAACTAATGCCGAGCATCTACCCAGCAATCACTATAGATGTTTTTTTTAATATATAGAGTGCACCATTGCACCTTTACCACCAAAAGGGAGAACATTCACAGGCTATACAAGTTTACAGCAGGAACCCATATTAAGTTCCACGTCCACACACTTTAACAGAGGTAACTTGAACTTGTTTTTGCTACCTAAAGACAGAAGCTGAGGTCGTTTTGTTTTTATCTTCTGTAAAATGATAAGTTGCTCCTTATCAAACACTTTTCACTGTTAAGCTGCTGAGTTTTAGTTAGGAAAACCTTTACACTGAATTGCACCATGAAAACAGATGCTCTGAGTGTTTTTCCTCTGTATAGTCATTTCATGTAAAAATTTGCCTTTAACATTATAAATTGCTGCCACCCACTCAAATATACTGACAGCAAATTTTGAAAAAAAAAAAGTTCCATATTACATCTGCTGCAGAGTTTGCAGCATACGCTTTACAGACAAATTCCTGCAACAGGTGCAAAAAAAAGAAAAAAAAAAGAAAAAGAAAAAAGGAAAACTTAGATCCAGTTTGGATCATGGATTGAAAAACCCTCACAAAAAGTTTGGCAACTGAATCCAGTAACGGCAGCTCTGAGAATTCATCCTTGGCAGCTTGTTGTGTGGACACGTTAACAGCCAGTTTGCTGAGACACAAGTATTACGGTGTTTTGTACTTCACCCGGTACTTGTTAATGTTGAGATAATGGAGCAACTCAGGGCTGCAAGTCGTGGTGCAGGCCAACAGGCCTTCTTGTCCATCTCCCATGAACCACTTGCGGCTTTCAGCGGCCATGTCACTGGTCACGTGCTCCTTGGCCCAAGTATCCAGCCAGGCGTGAAAGCGTCTGTGCAGGCGTGTGTTCACAAGCTGGTGGGACTGAAAGAGATAACAGGAACACGGCACAAAGGAACGTCACAAACTGTGTGTACATGAACTGCAAGGGCTGTCCTATAGCCAAAACCGATTGCGGATGTTCTGTCAGCGATATAGGGGGGAAAGAAAAAAAACAAGAAAGACAAAAAAGAGAGAAATTTGCCAAATGTACTTGGGCGTCTTGCCCAAGTAAAGTCTGGGGGAAACAGCTACGTCTCAAAAGACTATAAAAATTATTATTTTCATATTATTCTCATCCATCGACAATTGGATACAAATCAAGTGAACGTTATCCTGTATGAGAAAAATGTGGAGTACATCATAGTACTCCACATACGCTTTATAAGACTGATCTAAATTAAAACAAATAAAATAAATGAAAAATATCTTTGTACTTCTAGCCATCACAAAAAACTGCTGCATGACCACACAGGCAAATTTAAATACTTGTGGTTGTTTTATGATTACTTACCATACAATTCTAACACTGAAGCTTATTGGACAAGACTAAAACAACATGGCAAACACATGCCTCTTAATTTTCGTCCTTACCTGATGAGCCCGTGTGAGCGCTGTGTGCCTGTACATGTAATCTTCTGACTTGCAGACATAAACCATCTTGTAGGAGTTCAGCTTGAACATGCACTCCATCTTCAGCTCGCTGCTGCCGTCCTGCGACTTGTCCGAGGAGCCTTTGGTCATTCTCTCCTGTTGCAGCTGCTCCCAACCTCTCTGGCACTTCCTTATCCGTCTCAAATTCCTAAAGGCCAAAAAAGATCGAGAGCCATGAATAATACTGACCGACGCTACAGAAAATTTCTTGATTACACCACACATCAGAAGAATACATCACTTTTTTTTCTTTTTTTGTTTTTAAAACAAAAGGAAATATCCAATTTCACTTGAGAAAGTTTTATGGTACGATTTTGTGCTTGACAGTACTTACTGGTCAATTTTAAAGCCTAAGATGTAAGGTCAGAGACGATACACGTACACAAATTTAAGAACAGTATTTCCAAATTTGAGAGGACTGTCCCTTTAAAAGAATTGTAGTTTTTTTAAACCCATGCAATCCAACTCACCAAGAACCAGCGATAATTAGTTAGGGAGTCAAATCATTCGTGGGAAATGTGGATCTATAAGAGCAGCAGAGGCAGCGGTCATTTCTCTGTACAGTGCACTTCCATTGCACAGCCACATTTTTCCAAATCTTATGCTTGGCAAACAATTGGATTCATCCCGATTTTGTGCAGGCAATTTTCTTTTCTTTTCTTTTTTAAAAAAAATGCAATTATTCACCCCACCTGAATGAAAGGTTTAAATGTGTACTTACCACAGAGGGTAAAGGTGAGCGAAGACTGAAACCATGAAGCATTTTTTGCATTCAGGGCTCCACTTAAAAGACATGACAGTGAGGCCAATTTCAAGTAAAAACGGTCACATCACAAACACTAAAAAAGGAAACTGCTGCCTGACCAGATACCAAATCCAAAAAATATGAGCAGAGGGTATTTCAATGTCTTTGACCAGAGTGTCATGAAAATGAGATGAAGACCCAACAGAAGTGAAAATTGATTTTTTCTTTTTTGAGTGAGGAAAGGCCAATTATTACTATTATTATTATTATTTAAATCTCTTGTGCTGCTGATCTCTCATAGATTTGATGAAAGAAAAAAGAAGACATGATGTGGGTGAGCCCACTGAGGAAATCATAGTCAGATTTATGCAATGGGTTAAAAAAGAGAAAACTCAAGAGCTTTTTTTTTTTTTGCCTTTTTAAGAAGTTGTTTGATACGTATATGGTAATGGACAGCCATCTCAAAGTAACGAGACGAAAACAAAACCAAAAACACAAAAAACACCAAAAAAAGATGCTTCAAAAGATGTTCATGTGCAACACTCAGCCTTCACGCCTTCATGCACAGCTCTGAGGTGTCAGGAAAGAAATACACCAACATATGAGCATACAATTTAGACAATCATTTTATTTACAAACCCTACTCCTCTGTACAAGTGCTGCAGATAATGTGCTTAACCAGAGTTAAAAAACAAACAAAAAAAACCAAACAGAAAACCTAAGATCACTAATCTCTTTCAAACCAGGAAAAAAAAAAAAAAAATCTCACTGACAACAAAAAGTTGTAACGTGAGTGCACTGCTTCCCCTGAAAATTGTTACAAACATAACACTGGGTATAACAGTTGTGAACAAGTGAACATTTGAACATTTACAGTTTCAAACAGTGATTAAGTCACATACAGGACCTTTGATCTGAATACAATCACAAAGGGCATGATAAGGAAACCATGACGTCCCTTCTCTTCTTTTAACAAAAGTTTCTCTCAATCTGTTTTTGTCAAAACATCGTAGGAAAATAAAAAGGGAACAAATCCTTGTTTTGCCTTAAGCTTTTGCATTTATCGACTTCTATTCGTGCGTCACATAATCATTCATCACTTCAGTTCAATACAATGTGAATAATCGAACTAATGATTCTTCTTCTTTTAGCACTCTAAGGGGAGAAAAGTTCAAAACCCACAATCAAGCCAAAAACCATCTATAAAAACTTTACTTACTATAAATAAAATTCCCATTAAAAGGAATCAATAAATAAATAAATTCACTTTAAAAAAAAGAAAGAAAAAAGATGATCGTGTAAAGTGCTTCCATGTGAGGCAGAGGTCACAAAACAAACTGAAGAAGTTAAATTTACGGCCAGTGAGATTCTTAGCAGGCGGACATTCAGGCACCGCGAGCACAACTAATAACTCCTCAAACTTCCTCTTACAAAAAACAGGCAGCACGCTCACATCCACACAGTTTCCTCTTTTCTTTTTTTTTTTTCTCAATTAGCTTTCAAAGTCAGGCTTGTGCTGAGGTGCCTCTGTTTCTATCTTGACAAAAATGACTTGTGTTTGGCAGCTGGTTTGGCTCGGCAACAGTTGAGTGGCTGCTCAGCTGACTAGAGCCTCGCCTCGGGACAGAAGCTTAAAGTGTGCAGACAAGAGGGAGACATGGCTGGAGCCTCACCTGGGGAGGAACACGGGCTTTTGGGCCAGATGCTCACGCAGCTCTGGGGATGAGGAATCTGAGTTCAGGTACCTGCCTACGTAGTCTGACCACTTCTGTGGAGGACAGAGCAGAACAGCAACCAACCATGTAAATAACAAAGACATACATTTAGGTTCTGTATGAAAGCAGGTTGGAGGTTATAGCCTTTAATTCTGGACCATGTGACACTCCTCAGAGTGTCGGAGGGTTTAAAATCATAGGTGCACAAATTAATAGCCAACACTAGTTTGCAGAGGTACATGTGTATGTAAACCACCAAGTACAAGGAATTTATAATACAGGAATATGATTAAAAAGTTTAAAACCAAGATGACTAGTGCTTGACTATTTATTAAATTGTAATATCAAACTATTACCTGATAACTAGTGCTATACTAAAAATTCTTGAAGGGCAAAACATATTAAGAGATACACGAAGCAATGCCACCCCAGCATCACATATACTACATGTCTACTTAATAAACTGCTGTGCACATGAAATGCATTTTGTGAGTCTTACTTCTGCCTCTGCAGGCTCATCAGAGTTTTCCTCTTCTGTATCCAGGAGCTCTACTGCCAGACTGACAGAGGCTTGGTTCTTCACAAATATCATCTGGATAAAACCAGACAACACACACAGAATTAGAAAAAAATACTGAGGGAGAAAAACAAAATAAAGTCAGCCTGTTTTAAAATATAATTATTCATTTCCGTGCTGTGTTGTACCTTGAAGCAGTTCTCATCCGGCATAAGCTGTTCTGCTTTGCGCTGGTATCCCCCCTCTGCGGTGGCCCTCAATGCCTGTGTGGGCAGTGTGCCCCCCGTGGCTTTATTGGAACTCTCGCTCAGATACAGGTCCGTCACACGCACAGACACATCATCAGTGACAAGGTGCTGGAGCTGTAAGAGTAGGTTAGTATGCAACGGGTGTGTCCACATCAGCATGTAGAATCAAAACAGCAGCACCTTCAGTGACTATAGATGCGTACATTTGATCATCGACTAGAGGCATTACTGAGTTTTGACGTGAGGAGCATGTCTATTTTATTTTCCCCCTTTTTCTTCTCCAAATTTAAGAACGAGCCTACAGCTCGCGATGCCACTCTAAGGTTAAAAATGTATTTTTTACCTTGAAGACGAGCAAATAAACAAATTGGTAAACAAATAGATGAAATAAAATGAGAAAATCTTAAAATGTGCTGACCTGCCGGACAATGCTTTGGATGAGTTTATCCATGGTGAAGGCAACGTAGGCATGGACCGTAAACATCTCCCTCAGGGAGTCCTCATACTGAGCCGGCTCCATGTTTCCATCCAAAAGATTGCGAACCATTTCCAAAAATACTGAGTAGTAGTCCTCCACATCAACATCCACTGCAGACAGAAAACACACACACAGTGAGTAATACATGGAGGAATTGAGGAGTATGACGCACCATGACTGAGAGGGTTCATAGCAAAACGTAACAGTTAAAAAAGTCAGTTTCTCACTTACTTGGCTCCTTCATCTTCAGCTGGATGGCTGGATTTTCGTTTTTCTCCCTTTTGAACCCCAACACTTCTCTTTCCCACTCTCGTTCACGAGCATCCTCTTCGATCTGCTTCTCAGCTTGCCCGTAAATTCGTAGCAAACGAGAACAGAGGATGTAGTGAAGACGAAGGAAGACATACCAGTAGTTGTTCACGTAGAACAAGTTGTAGGCATCGTCAGTTCCCCGGAGCTTCTGAGCTGCCGTGTTGCTGAACAGGAGCTTGGACTTGGTTGGGCTTCTGCCTGGCAGGCCATTGTGTTTCTTGCTGTCATCTTGATCCATCTCCGTGTCTTCGTCCTCTTCTTCCTCCTCCTCCACATCAGAGAGCTCACCTCGCTGTGCAAACAGCAGGTCGGGGATGAAGTGGTGGACTATCTGTTTGATCTTGCACTTGTCTTCTTTCTGGATGCCGACCTGTCTTTTGACGTGGTGAATGATGAGGGAAGCGGCATCCTCGAGGATCTGGCTGTCGTCGTAGGTCAGAGTCATGTGTGGGCCATTTGGTGGCGGTGTAGCAGACTCCTCTGATGCCCGCTCCTGGCGCTACAGGACAAATACAGGAGCATTTTAGACTGTAATGTTTTACGAAATTTACAGTTTAGCAAAATACATTAAAACCATTTACCTGTTGATTTTTATTTACAATTAGAGAATCATAATATATAACAAAGTGGAGCATTATTGTTTGATTCAAGGATAACTGCGGCCATAAACTTAGAATCAGTCTAGATTTATTCTGCATTTATAAATGTCAAATAACAAATAATAATATTGTTTAAAAACAATTTACTTACTTCATCATATAACATCTCAATTTCATTGAGCATGGTCTTTGAGCGTAATACTTTGGTGTCATTCTGCTTGAAGTTAATGCCTTGATGGTCAAGTGACTTCAGGTAATACTTTTCATTCTGCTCCCGCCAGATTTTGTTGAAGCCCCTTTGGGCTTCTCTCCACTCCTCATCCTTTATTTTTAATCTGAAAACAGAAGAAACAGATGTTATAAAACTGTAAAGGTGTGAGCTGAGGAGGACACACTAAAATCTAACTGTTACCTTTTTAGAACTATGGGGACGGACACAGCAGGGTTCTTCTTGAGTCCTTCAATGATGTCTTGAGCTTTGTCCCCATATATCCGCTGGATGGCTTTGCGGTGAATGACCTCTGAGGAGCCACCCATTGTGTTGTCCAGCTTGAAGCGTAGCTGCTCTTCTGCTGACATACGAGAGAGCCGTCGCTGCACTGTCTCGAGGGCTCGGATTGTGGCAAGGTTGGTCTCCAACACAATATCCAGCTACAAAAGGAACAATCACATTCAAATGAATAATTTCAACAGAACCAGATTTTGAAATGGGCACCTGGACAGTTCATGTGGTGTGAGATCTTTTCCTGTGGTTTTTTGACTCCTGAGCAAATCGCATCACACAGACATTTATGTAAAAGATACATATTATGTAAAAGAACCTCCATTATTCCATCTTCTTAACCTCTTCTACATCCAAGGGTCTTATTTTCATTTGGAGCGTGGGTGGACTGAGTATGTTTTACCTCAAAGCGCTCATCTTCACATCTGTAAATGTGTTCCTCATATTGTGTCTTCTTGGAGCTCACAAATGTGGAGTCCTCAGACCATGAAGGAAATGACACCCATGTGTCATTCAAAACCTGCAACAGGATGTTACACCATGCAGTGAAAACACATTATTGTGACTCTAAATATGAGATGCATTTCATATTTATGTAGCAGTAAAATAAAAATGCATGAAACTTAATGTAGTTAAAAATGTCTTGATTGTGTGGTGAAACACTGGGTTCAATAACATCAGTTGATCAAAGAAATCACTCATTATCTAAATTTAAATGGCTAGTTACAGCCAAAAACAGTTCATGTAGTTTATAAAATTAAAAATATGTTTTTCAGTAAGCAGATCATATCCTAACTTATTATCTAGACACTTAAACATAATAAGGTAACATTAAATGTAGCCAAACAGTTCAATGATCGCTAACACTTCCACCAACTCACTGATCGACTAAGAACAAGATTGCTGGCATCTGCTGTCTGCTCAAGCCATATTTAACTACAGGTACCATCTGAACTTTACATCAGTTTCTGCTCCAGAGCACCCTGTGTGGGCCAAATACATTTGTTGTTGTACCTGGTGGCCCGAGGACAAAGGATAAAATGTACACTGTAAGACAAATACCTTTATTAAACCGAATTCCTTTAACGACTCACCTCTCTGCACAGCGGTGTTCTTCCTGTGCATTTGGGCTGCTGGAAACTCTTTGGCAGCGCTCTATAGCTGGACCCCAGCTTCTTGCAGGAAGAGTAGTCGATTTCCATGGCGATACCCTCTGTGGCACGCTCCTTGGGTAAACTCTCTGCATGGCTCGACTCTCCGTGACTGGACTCTCGGTAGCCCAAGAAGTTTTTAAACCATGTAAAAAGCTCGGGGAATTTTCTGTCAGTCATGGCACAACATATGTGAAATACAGAGTTATTGGTGCGGTTAGGGTTTAAATGTTAGCAACATATTTCAAACAAATGCAGGTGGTTTACTGGTTTACATTTGGGTGATTAAAGTTTCATTATGTAATGTTATGTATCAAAACTGTTTGATTTCAACTCAAATCTGACTTATTGGCAAGAAGAAGAAGAAGAAGATAAAAACTCAAGAATTACGTACTGAACCAGTCAGTTACAAAATTGGACTACAGGTATGCCCCATTCAGTACCTAAAAACTGTATGTTTAAACTCACCCAAGAAATGGGATAACTAACTGGACCAGCTCAGTGCGTGAAATGACTTCCTGGTTGAAGATGTGCAAGCAGCGTAGGAAGTTGTCATATGCCTCAGAGCTTCGAAGAGCCTTCTTTACCTGTTAAAGTGTTTGCAGCCATGACAAATAAAGCAAAATGAGATTTAGGCTACGTCCACACGTACCCGGGTATTTTTGAAAACGCAGATTTTTCTATGCGTTTGCACCTTTCGTCCACACGTAAACTGCGTTTTCGGTCACTGAAAACGGAGATTTCTAAAAACGCCTGCCAGGGTGGATATTTTCGAAAACTCAGTTTTTGCGTTTACGTGTGGACGAGAAAAACGGAGAAAACGCAGCGTCAAAGGTGTGCGCCTTTTGTGACGTCACACTTTGCGCCACGTTATTGTTTCGGTGAAATGAATTTCTACAATACTGTTACTTGTACTCTCTGCAGTGTTTAAATGCTTACATATACACACACCGTTACTGTCCCTCCACACATAGGACTGGGTTCTGCTTCTATGCCCCATCTTTGTTTACCATTTCCCACCGAGGCTTCTAGACTTCTGATTGGTCAACATTTCTACATGGTTAGGAATATATCGCCACCTGTTGCTCTGGCATGTTCCTAGCAGCGTTTTCCTTCATTTCTGCCTTTATGTGTGGACGGGATTATTTTTTAAAACGAAAAATCTCAGTTTTCAAAAATACCCGTGTACGTGTGGACGTAGCCTTATTTTCATCACAGATCAGTGCAAGTCTTTATACAAACACTCAAAATGACAATACTGACCTTCTCGAAGAACATCGTTTCAGTGCTGGTGCTGTGTTTGCTCACGTCACTCATGACGTTCCCTGTTATTTTAGGTTTCTTCTGCAATGGTGTAAAGAGATGTTGACTGTTGGAGGCCCTCATATCTCTGAGTCTTGGGTAGATTTTACTAACCCTAATTGCCAGTTTGTCTGATGAACTTGGGTTGTACTACTAACACAATCTAATAAACATGTTCTGTAGTAAATCCTCTTTTTATGAAATTACAGATGTTTTGCTTTTGTCAAAACTGTCTGGGGGCTGATATCTGGAGTCAATGTATTGTCCATACTTCTTAATTGTAGGCTTTCACTGATTGAAACAAAAAAGGCCTGTTTCCCCCTACATGTAATGCATACAAAATATATGAAATATTACCTTTCTGGTTTAAAGTACAAACAGCTGAATATATGCAGAGTCAGAGAGTAGATGGTTACATACCTTGACAGGTGGTGTGGTACCCACGCCTGAGGGTCTCCTGATTGGAAGGCCGTTCTGGCTCAGTCTCTGTTTGTTGTTCAGGAAGTGTCTCTTTACTGTGCCACCATGATCATTACGGACTGACTCTGCCCTGTCTGGTGTTGCTTTGCTCAGTAGCTAAAAAAAAAAGGGCAATACACATGATCTCAACAAAGCAAGACAACAAAATTAACAGTATGCAAAGAGAATTATGTAACAGGGCTCGCAAAATCGCTAGCCCGATCCCGGAGCTAGCGATATCTCCGGTCGGGCGACCAAAATCTATCTCAGCCCCACCCGTTGGGTTATCATATAGCGGGGCGGGGCTGAGATAGATTTTGGTCGCCCGACTGGAGATATCGCTAGCTCCGGGACATCGGGCTAGCGATTTTGCAAGCCCTGTGTAAATACCATTGATTCGATTAAGTGAACCAGTGCTTTTCCTTCCAAGCTCTATTTTTATGCTTCAGTTCTACCGGAGTAGTGATGTGTGATTCTGAGCTAAAAATAATGCATCATACACTGGGCCTCTGTGCACCTATTGTGTGACTCAAGCCCTTTAGCACCAGCTCCTCAAACCAACTCTCTTCTGCTTGTTTTGCACAAACACTGTAAAAACAAAAGAAAACTGTAAACATACTAAAAAGCAGTTCTGTGGAGTTGAAGCTGATTGTAGTTACTAAGAGCTCATAAGTCCCTCAGCAGCTTTCTGTCAGAAATGTGCCTCCTGAAAGCAGGAAGCCAAACGCAAGAATAGCATATAACAGCTAATGAGTTTTCAGAATAAAACACTATCTGCACTGTAAGAAATCTTATGAAGGACAGAACAAAACCTTGCAACAACCTAGACCTGAGCTTAGTGAATTCCCTACGCTCGAAACAGTATTCGGGAATATTTTTGGAAGCACGGATGCACCGTCCAGATCTTTAAAGACCTGGAGAATCCACACCAAGGTGCACCAAAGCTGATCTGCCAACACGTGGTGGCCCAACACAATACTACAATACTTTATGCTGGTTTCTCTTTTAACTTGGCACCCATCTGTAAATCAATTTCATATCCAATGCAAACAAGTGGTTTTAAGGAAAAGATCAAAAGACAGACAGTTACAAGGATCCAGTAACTCCTAGTCATACCACGTATATTTGCAGGGACGTTTAATAAAATAATTGACCGTGATGTCTGGAGACTCACCACTGAGCTGTTGGCATCAGGCAGGAACTGCCCGAACTCTGAGAGCAGGTCCTCTTGGTTCTTGAAAAGTCTTGCAACTTGAGTGTAAACCTCCTGTTCAGTCAGTGCTGGGGTGTAGTTTCCTCCAGCTTCTTTAGCATTTCGCTGTTCCTTCTAAAAATATATATTTTTATAAATATACAAGATATGATATAATTAAAATTTACTTTCACGTTTATTTTTGCAGCTGCATATATCTTATAATATCTTAATAACAGTTTAATGCTGTGTATATTTCCTTGCCTGGTATGTGTGCAGGATTTCCAGGAAAGCTTTGTAGATGTCTGGCTGACCTTGGAAGCGATTTTTGATCTTGTTGACATAATTTATAGCATGGTTGAACTCCACGGGTTGGTTGTTTTGGATAGGTGGCCCACTGGATGGTGTGCTGCTGACAGGAGTGTGGGACTGAACTGAAGGAGAGCGGGGCGAGGCGTAAGATGGGATAGATGGATTGGGTTGGCTGGTGGGTGTATGGGCTGGAGACTGAATTGGCTGTTTAGAAGAACAACAAGTGAAAAAGGTCATTTAATGCATCTGTCATACTAGATGTAAACAAATAAAGAACATCGTTATCTACCTTGCTGGTTTTATTTGGAGCAGGCTGGGCAGGGATAAGTGGTTGGGTGGTAGTAGTGAGTGAGCCAGCCTGTGGCAGACTCTGGTGCTGGTGGTGGCTGGGGGCAGGCTGGCTGGGTGCTCCACTTGCAGGGATGTTCTGAACAGAAACACCGTGTGGTGTGATGTAGTGGATCTGATTTGGCGTGGTCACATTGACTAGATCGTTGGTTTGAACTTCAATCTTGTATCCAGGTGGCAAGAAAGTATTGAAACCCATGATGAGGTCTGGGTGGCCCTTGAAAAGCTGAGACACACGGTTGATGACTCCAGGAGTGTCAATGCTGTAGTAACAGAACAAGTTTTGGTACTTTAGTTTCTGAAACACTGTTATTTGGGTTCATAGAGATCACTTAGGTGTCATGGTAAAATACCAGTTTTTCTTATCAGATGTTAAGAAAAACTGGCAATAAAACAAAAACTCACCTCTGCGACTTGAACTCTTTCATGATATCAAGGAAGTCATTATAAACTTGAGGTTGATTCCCAAACTGCAGTTTTACTTGATCCAAATAAGACAAGGCATCTTCAACCTACAAAAAGAGAATGGAGAAGATTGTCAGATGATCACCACCAAAATGGCAAGACAGGGCAAAGGCAGAGAACTTGTCCCGCTGGTGCTCAGAAAACAACCTGAAGCTGAACATCTTTAAAACAAAAGAGCTCATAATGGACTTCAGGAGGCACGGACATTCCTCTGTTATTATAAATGGAAAATGGGTGGAATCTGTCTCCACCTTCAGGTTTCTGGGCACCCACATCTCCAATGATCTCATCAGGACCCACAACACCAACGCCTGGGTAAAGAAGGCCCAACAGCGGCTGTCCTGAGGATGAATAATCTGGACCAGAAACGGCTGCTGGCCTTCTACCGCTCCTCAGTGGAGAGCGTGCTCTCCTACTGCCTGGGTGTTTTGTACGCATGGGCCACTACTGAGAACAGTAAGGCTGTGGAGAGGGTAATTAACACCCTATGCCACCTTTCTGAGCCTCCTGTCTCAGAAAAACCAGGGCCATCACAGGTGACCCCTTGGACCCCGCCCACCACCCGTTTGACCCTCTGCCCAGTGGTCGGTGCCTCAGGACAATCAGGTCCCACACCTCCAGACCCACTAACAGGCCCCCGCCTCACCAATCTGAGACATGGTCTGAGTAACCGTCAACACTCAGGCCACTCACATATGGACCCTATTCAGATCGAGTCTTTTCTTTGCACTACCTCCAGTCACTATGCTCTCCATTGTGTGCCCTTCTATTGTTTTGTACATATTCCTCTAGTTTGACTCTTGTTTGCTATTCATTCCTGATATCGTTGCTATGTATATTTTTTTATCCTGCACAGTTGGCATTGGAGCACCCATTATTTATTGTACAGTAGGGCTGCCACGATTAGTCGACTATCAAAATCGTCGACAACTGATTTAATAGTCGACGCGTCGTTTGAAGCTTTGTAAGATCCCAAAAGACGCAGGAATAAGTAGCAGGATTTAAGAGTGTAACAACGGATTTAAACAGAAGATGGCAGCACTGCATGTACAAGGATGCCAGCTGCCGTTAAACCCCGAAGAAGAAGAAGCTGTGTCCCAGAATTCATAGCGTGGCCCAGCTCAGTTTCCAAAAATGGCGGCAGCTAGTTAGTTTTAATATTACTCTTATTATTCTTTCTGGGTCACAAAATAAACGTTTAACATATTTTCAGGCGAGAATGTAGCTTTGTAAACCTCAAATATCTGCTCAGTTTATCAGGACGCCACATATTTTCAAAAGCACTCCGACGTTTTCGGAGACATCTGTTACCCACCAGCTCGATAGCTAGCCGGAGACAAGGCTCACTAGAACCGGTGAGAACACCGGACTCCCGAAAAATTGTTTTCAAACCTACCGCCGTCTTTTGCTACTCAGGTTAAACATGATATATAAGTCACTTAGATAACTTAAAATGTTATTGTTTGGCTTTTTTTTTAGTATTTTATTTGTTCCTGAGTAAATCGGTTTGGCTGAGATTAAAGTAATTGCAAAAATAATCGGTGACTAGTTGACTATCAAAATAATCATTTGTGGCAGCCCTATTGTACAGGTACAATGAAAATATAAGGGCTACTCTATTCTAAAATGGCAAAATCATATAAAGCTGCTCAACTATACCAAAAACTTAATGATTGACTAAATTAACTAAACATTAACTTTAAATATAATTCCATTGAAAAACAAAAATCAATTGAAAAGAAGTGCCCTGACTAGGCTTTGTTTTCTGCAACAGCTGATTTTCACTGGACCGAAAAATACACTGGGATATATGATAACAAGGTGGCAAAAGACTTATGTGTCCCAGAAAACCCGAACAGAAGACTCAATATTGACTCAACTGTGCAGATGTGTTACCTGCTGTGCATCACCCAATGTGGTCTAGGTATATGACTTCAAAGGCGTAGAGACAAAGGTCGCTGCAGGCAATTTTTAATAATCCTTTAACAGCGTCAACCTTCAAAAATATTGTGAATTTTTAGCTCCATGTCTATAATCTCTCATCTTGCTGTATTAACCAGGGACTTTGAGCTTTTAGAGAGGGGGGAAAAATGCTCACTGGTGAAAAGGGAAGTGGTGCACTTGATTATAAGGGAGAGGGAGAGAGAGAAAAGATGTCCATGTAGCAAAAATGAATGTTAAAAGTAATTGTTTCATCTGATTTCTTTTAAACTGCTGGAAGCCACAGCGGTAATTAATTTGGCATTAAAATCCGACTAATCGCCCAACCATATAAGTTGATAAGTAGAAAAGGTTTAGGATGTTGATGAAAAGATATATATAACAAGCACGCCAGCTTCAAGACTATTTCCCTTTTTAGCCGTTGTCTATTGGACTTTGTTCACCTCTAACGAAGGGTGAACAATGTGTATGTATCTGAATGCCTCCTGTGTAGAAAGATGATGCTTGTTGCTGCTCTACAAAACATACTCCTCACTCTGTCCTTTCAGCATGCAGACACAATGTAATTTTAAAGGCATTCGCTTTTTGCCTTTGTGCACTTGGGATGAACAGCTGTTTTGGTTTATTCTGGTCCTCATGTTTTCATATATGTGGTGATGTACAGATACCTTCAGCCGCTGAAATTGCTGCTGTCCTGTGGCTGAAGGCATGGGTGCAGGTGGATGAACATGACCTTGGACCACTGCAGGGCCCTGTGACGGCACTGCTAGAGCGTGTGAGTGAGGACCAACGTGTGGTGCTGTATTGTTGTGTCCATGCCCATGTCCACTTGTGCTCTGAGGCATTGCAGAAACCTTTGAGGAACAAATAGATATTTTATATAATATAGACATTTAGACAAGATTAACCATGTCACTAGCAGTATTGTAAATATTACAGATTACATTCTTGCAAAATAAAGGTAAAGAAAATCAAATCAAAATGACACCTACTTCTTAAACACATTGTTAAATAATATAATATAATATATATTATAGGGCTGCTCAATTAATCGAATTTTAATCACGATTACGATCTGGGCTTTCAACGATCATTATAAATGACTGAGTCGATTATTAGCACCTCCCTCGTGCTTTACTCTCGCGCTGCTCCGTGTGGCAAATCGAGTGCACCTCTCTGCATTTCGAACACGTGTCACAACAATTAAGAGGACCCGAGGGAAGCTCCGAAAGCTAAGCAGAAGTTATTTGGAGAGGAGAGTGACTGCTGTTGGTTGAAAAGAGAGGTAAAAAAAAACTTCAGTGGTGTGGAAACATTATGGGTTGGCGGAGTCAGACGTGGATCAAGTAGACATAGTGTGTAAACTTTGCTACAGTGTCGTAGCTGCACCACAGAGCAACACTGCAAAGTTCACTAAACATAGATGTTTACATTTTTCATTTATTTTTTATATTGCAAACATTTGCACTGTTATCAGTATTTGCACACTATTTTATATTATTTTTTGACAATCTTTAAAGTCATTATTCAATACATTGTTATTGTTAAATAAATATCGTCAAATAATCGAGATCTCAATTTCAGTGAAAATAATCGTGATTATAATTTTTGCCATAATCGAGCAGCCCTAATATATATAATATAAACACTTCTTCAGGTATCTGTGCAGATTTATCATACCTGGTAGCCCTGGGGAAGAGAGTACTGGATGCTGGTCGATGGCTGCATCTTGTCTGCAGGTGCCTCTATTACAGTAGGGGCCGGGGCAAGGGCCCGGTGCTGGAAGTTTTCTGTAATTCCTTGTATTTGAGGTCGGCGTAATAGCTGCTGCTGAGGCGCAAGTATTGGTTCCTGGTCCTCCACACGCCTCTTCATTATATACACATAGTCAAAAGGGCTAGAGGGGGGTAAACAACAATGGACAATTTACAAGCTGTTAGCATTTGCCAATTTTTTTTTTTTTTTTTTAAACACACCCACATTTTATTTGTGTGTGTGTGTGTATATATATATATATATACACACATATATACACACACACACACACACACACACACACACATATATACACACACACACATATATATATATATATATATATATATATATATATATATGTATATGTGTGTGTGAGAGTGTGTGTGTGTGTATATATATATATATATATATATATATATATATATATATATATATATATATATATAAAATGCAACTTACAAATGGAAACTGCAACATGCTGATTAGCATTTTTCTCTCTGGCTAGCTGATTGATTTAGACAGTGATCTCCAAAGCGGTCTAACATACCACTGCATGTGATTAAATAGATAATAAACTGGCCTGCATTGTTTTAACAGTGACAACAACAGTAAGTACTCATTCATTCACAATGGTCAAATTAAATTTGAGTTTCACAACTCAAGCAAAACTTTTCTCACAAGTGTCACACAGATAGGTAATGGCAACAAATATTAGGACAATTGTTGCAAAGTGGCTTAAGAGCTGGGCTTTAAGCAGTGGCTTCCAAACAACACTCCTTTGACATAATTAAGCTCCGAATGTGACACCAATCTGTTTTGCTTCATTGTGCTTCCTCAGTGTACACAGAGGCTTTACAGGACTTAAGCTAGATAGGTTAAACCCAATGATATTTGGTGGTCTTCTGAGAGAACTAACAGTGGTGTGAAAACACACCTTCTTTGACAGATATAGTCTGTGTACATTTTTTGGCTGAATAGTCCTGATTTAACTGATAGATTAATTCATCAACCATTACAGTGACATATTTTAATTAACTTAAATAATTCTGTATTTATTTATTACTGAGTTATTATAATAAAAACAAATGCAGATACCAACGCACTCCACCATAAAAGTAGTAGTAGAAAAAAAACAAAGCTATGAGCAAAAGTGATTATTTAAGGTTGTCCGTAAATAGACATGCCATCATGTTCAGCAGACTGACTGTGGCGGCTGGCTAGGGGCCGTCTTTCAAAAGACATTAAGACAGAGTGACGCTGCCAGAGCTGTCATTGAGTCGACTCAGTGAGACAAATGATAATGATAACGTTCAATGCACATGTATTATGTGCATTTTTTTTCTCCTGTAATATTTTTTTTATAACACAGGTACAAACCTATTGGTTATGCCATTCATTCTCCTGTAAGCATTCGTCGCATGTAAGACTTTAAGCATATGCGAACACCGCCGATGACTAGACTTTAAGTTAATATTTTTACGTTTTATTTGTATATTTTACAACTTAAAAAATACACGGGGGTGTGGAAAAAACACGTTTGAGAAAACGTAACAAGTTAAACTTGTAGCTGCAAGCACAGCGCCCACCATGAGTATACAGTAAAGAAATTTATCGACGGTTCCTAAGCAAACGTCACCGCATTTGCTAAGAGGAGAGGAGACATTGTGCCTCACTGCCGCGCACAACCAATTTCGGAAAACACGGTGACTGAGCGTACGGTCTTCATTCGCCGAGATCGTGTCTGTAGCGTATCCAGCTTCAGAATTTCTATGCCGAAGCGCTACGCAAATACGGCAGATAGTCAATTGTGTCGAAACTGATTAAGTAGGACTAAAAGAAACTTGAAATTTCGCCGACAGTCAACGTTTTGCAGGCATGTAGGCGCTGTCTCTCTCTTGCTGGCTGTAGCCCTGCCGTATCCCCTCCCCCTCTCTCCCAAACACCGAGCTTGTAAGGCTATCGGTTTTCGGTGAGCTGACCGCTTTCGCTAGTCAGATGGCTGACGTTGACTTCAGTTCTAGCTTCAAAGTTATGTGGAAAGCAAGTTACCCTCTGCTTCGTGCAGACTGACAGTTAAATGTTAGAGAAAAAACCGGAACATATCAGTTTGTCACAGCCGGGTCTTCGTTAACAGCCCTCAGTAAACGGGAGTCTCAGTAAAACATTAGACGAGCAAAACATACTGGCTACCTGACGTTACCCTTGCCGTTGGGTAGAAGACGTCGAAAAGAAAACAGCCATGCCTAATCGCATCAGATAACGCGGCAACACAGTCGGTGGCTTAGTTTGTAGCGTACGGGGTACCGGTACAATTGGGGCAGTTGAATTAAGTTTCATGGTCAGTAATTAATTTGGCTATGCTAGGTGGTTAGCTCAAGAAGAACACCAGCTAGCCAACAAGCTAACACTTCGCACAGCTAATGCAAATGTCGCATAAACGGCAAGTTAAGCTAGAAGTTGCAAAAATGATTTTTTTTCCTCCCAGCCAAAACTACTTATCTGTCAGTTACGTTACTTTGACATCACCCCGATCCAGCAATAAAAATCAGTTGTAGCAAGAACAAACTGTGATCAAAAATACATGTTGTCAGGTTAGCCTGTAAGCTAGTTCATGGTCGCCGCTCTTAGATTGCTAACCTAACCAGCGACTTGGTTCCACTGACTTGTCGACACTGCAAGTTAACGCAACCGCAAATAAACTCCCACACTATTCTGCTATAACACTAAACTACACCAGCAACAGAAAGTAATCCGCGTTGGCTCACTATTTGGAGACTAGACAAGGTTATTTAGTAGCTAACTGATTGCTATGTTAGCACAACAACCAACCCCCCTCATCACTACACTCTCCGGCTAGCCAGCTAACACCACTTTAACTTACCTCGGGGAACCGCCACCAGCAACAACTTGACCCACCAGTGGAAGGGATCTCGACCAACACGCCGCTACTCGTGCATTCACCCGACAGTGGAAAAAAAGCGAAGTTTTAAGAAGTAGCCGTAATTGGAAATGTGGAAAATCAAACTGGCCGTAGTGGCTACGTCGCTAACAACAGTGTGTGTGTGAAGCGCTGTTCCTTGAACATAGAGGTGTGTCTATTGGGAAGGGCGGGTTGGTCTCCTCCCAGTTTGAACCGGGATTGGTCAGCACTACAGAATGAAAACAAATACAGTTAAGGCTGTGGGCCAGGCCTGTACCATACCTTTGGTTAAAAGCGTCTATGGTCATGCCAAGTGCAGGGTCATCAGCATGCCATGGACGGCAGCACGCCTTCCATGGCATTACGTGTACGGCACAATATACTGAATTCAACAGATAAGCTCAGTAACTTTCTTGTCAGTTACAATGACTAACGTATACAGTTAGTGCATTTAATAAGTATTTATTTGCACTGATATTTAGGCTTATATATGTATTATTCTACAACTGATTCTGATATGACACCACACATGTGTTGATAAAATAAGATATGGCTAGTAAGTGTACCTTAGAGCTAAATAATTTAATTGCACATACTGATCTCCAAGGATGAGGACATATTTACATACTCACAATTAAAATACCTGTATAACCCTCCTACTTGCTGTTCTCTGCCTCATTGTTAAAACCACCCTGGAGATTTTTCTAATACCACTGATCTTATTATTAGACCTAGGACCTTGATTAGTGCTCCTGGAAAAAAATTTTTTTTTCTATTTTTCTTTGGCATCAGTAGAGATTGATTAAGGGGAAAAAAGTGGCTTCTTTTCACAAAATCTCCTACAACAGCTAGGAAATCGATCCAATACCAGTACAGCTTTCATCAAATAATAATTCATGCTTTATTCATATTGGCAAACAAACACAGTTGAAAGGCCTTATAATAGATTAATAAAATAGAACTGTAAAAAGGAAAAATTATTAGAAACATGGTTAATAATAATAACTACTTAGCAACATATTTATGTTATTCTAAAAACATAGATAGAGGATAGAGGAATTAAGAAAATTCTATGCAATCTATTTCTTTTCCCTTTGACAGTATTTTGTGTGATCTCACTTTAATGTGGGAATCTGAAACAGCTCAAAATACACACTGGAATCATTTGTGTGATTCTATCTCTAAATGTCCAAAGGAAACGAATGAGGTGCTCCCTAATGTGACAGATAACTCCAGATGCAGGATCAGCAAAGGAGCATTTTCTGAAGAAATATGCTGAAAGTTGTCAAAATCACTCCTGTTGCCAGAGATGAGGCCTGATATGGAGCTGCAGTGGAAGAGAGATGAGGTCAGTGAGTTAAGTTTACAGTTAACACTGTGCACTTATTAACATTTAAACATTAAAAGCAAGATTATATAATTGAATATGGTAATATTTTACACATTTGCCTAACAAGTGAAAGATCACCAGTTTGACACTTGGAAGGGATACAAATCTCTTTGGGACTCCTTAAAGAAGGTAGAGAGGGGCGGATCAATCAAAAATATTGATAGTATTGATTCCAACACTTGTATCGGTGTAAGGTTGACACTAGTGTGATAGGATCGATACTTTGTTTCTATCCTTCAAGTTCAGTATGCAGCCCACTGAACTGTTTTATGGAAATGAAAAAATGTACATCAAACATGCAACTTGAAAAACTTTAAAATCTTTTTATGTTGACTCTCACACTTTTTTTATTTAGAGCCTGTAGCACATTTAAACAACAGAAGTTGACCCAAAGTACTTCAGACACAGGAACATTTACATTTTCTTAATTAAATGTATTAAAAACGATGGAAATATTAAAAGTTGACCAACGCTTAATTAAATGTATAATTTGCATAGCCTGTAAAGCACTTTTGTCATCTTTGACTTGAGTGTGACCTACATGTTTTAATTTGCTTATATTTAGGCACCTGGCCAGGAATGAATAAGCCAGTGGCCCTGAAATAAGCCACTGCTCATTACTTTCCTGAAAATCAAAACCACTGTTGCAGGAAACCCAAAAGGTTAAAACTGACTTTTATTTTCATTAATATTGTCTTTTACATGTTAGTGAATTAATGTTTAAAAACAGAGGAGAGGTTAAGTCTTGTTTAAAATAAATTGTCTTACCACTTCCTGCGGTGTTATGGACAGCTGTAGTAGTTGCAGCTGTAACAGCTGGAGTTGCTGATGTACTTGCAGTATTGGTTGTGATACTGGTTGCAGTAGTTGCAGCTGTAACAGCTGGAGTTGCTGATGTACTTGCAGTATTGGTTGTGATACTGGTTGCAGTAGTTGCAGCTGTAACAGCTGGAGTTGCTGATGTACTTGCAGTATTGGTTGTGATACTGGTTGCAGTAGTTGCAGCTGTAACAGCTGGAGTTGCTGATGTACTTGCAGTATTGGTTGTACGAGTAGTTGTAACTGTGGCTGTAGTAGCGGTTGTTACATTAGTACTTGTTGTATTTGCTGCGGTTGTTGTGTTTGCCACGGCTGTTGTGGTTGGAGCAGGAGTGGTGAGCACAAGGCTCACAGGTCCTGATTTGACTGTGTAGCTGCTGGTGAACACACTGCCAACCAGGGTGCTCTGACTCCTGGAGCTGGTACATAGATTTGGGCACAACAGAGAGGGCATGGTGGTAATGCACAGATTGACTGTGCACTGGACATACAGCTGTAAACACAAAAAGCCACACTTAGCAGTGTTCAGATTAAAGTATTTCACACTATCGCCACATAGAGCACTACAGCTGTTTACGAAGCATTAATACTGGAACAATTCTAAAGCACAATCAAGACAAATTGCTCAGAACAAGCCAGCCACCACACATGATGTGTGCAGTGGTCAGTACATTTCCATAGCATGCTTGATAGCACTTACTGATTAGTAAAATTAATTTAAAATCTGCAATTTGCTTTAGAGGTATTTGGTAACTAATCAACATATTGTTCAAACATTGAGCAGATGATGGTGCTAGCTACATAAAACAAAGTCTCATGGAAATCTGTTTGGCCCAGTGGGATAGAACCAGCTACACCAACATTTAATTTTTATTTATTTATTTGTTTATTTTTGCATCTGAGAATGTAATAAATTTAAAAAAGCGGAAAACAGCAGATGTGCAACTGAACAGGAGAAAAATTGTAGGGATTTCCCTAAAACTGGCTTCCAAACTAAAAATATCAACTTTATTTTAAAACATAAATAAGGTAAAACATACATAAAAATAAATCGTAATTTTAATTTAAACACAATGTTTTTTGGAAAGCTTGTAAAATTCATTTTTCAAATGCTAGAACTGTTAATTAAGTAAACAGTTATTATGAGTTATTATGACTCCCGTGGCTACAACACACTACAAAACTCACAGGGGCTTGCATCACTTTTAAGGAGCACCTCATTTGTCAACTTCCCACTCGACCATCACAAATTTGTTTGAAAACAAAACTGAGGGCAAAAATACACTCTTAATAGGAATCATGAAAAACATCATGCCACTATTGCTCTCAGATAAGTATTTGAAGGGAAAACACCAGGGCTGTTTTAAATGTTTTTCTAGCACCGTTTTTGTGAAGCCCCCTTTTTAAAATTCAATTATCTAGAAAACTACTTGAGCTAGATCCTTTCACCTGACTTGAACTGCACTAAATAATATCATCCTCCTTGTATCTGACTAGTTGTAAACAAAATATCACCCCCTGCGTACAAAACGGTGGTTTCTGCTGGAATACAAATCAGCTGTCGGAGATCAGACATCCAAATATTTAAGGGACTTCAAGCATCCTTCATGCTCTCCTAGCTTGAGCTGCGTTCCTAAGTGTTCTTAGAGACAGAAATTGTGAAAAAAGCTAACTCAAGTAGTTTTTAGAAAATTGTCTAAAACAGCCACAGTAATGCTGAAATTTTGCATAATGCCGTTTAAGAAATGTATCTTTAACATTGATTTGATGAATTGACATTGAATGACCCTGAATACTTTTTGTATTTTGCTGGTCAAAATGATTTCTTTCTCAGTTTCAACTTTTATTTGAAACAAGCCTTTGGTACACAGAAAGAGTACAGCAAAGTGACACTTATGCTTATGTGTGTGTTATATGACATCACTTACAGTTGTTCCATTGGTCTGTATTGTACTCAAATCAAGGCGGTAAACCCTGGAATTATTTTGGGTAGTAATAATCTCTAAGGTGTTGCTGGATGCCAAGCACCTGAAAGAGAGAAATGCGACTGCTATTTCAGTTTGTATGATATGCTTCATGTACTGAAAACAACATTTCTTTGAGAAGATTTTCTAAGAGCATCTGTCCTCTCCAAAGTGGTAACTTTGAAAAAATGACAGGACACAAGCTGAATGTTACTGACCCTTGTTCTAGAATAGGACGGCTTATTGCAAAGTCCTCAGTCTCAGACTCGATGCAGTCGTTTACTATCATCTCGGCTCGAACCACACTGCAATTGGACCTGACGTAGAGGTCCAGTTGTTTGATCCTGGATCCACTTTCTTCACTTACACTGGTACTGTTACTGCAGTTGCTTCTTGTTTCCGAGTCAACAGCTCTACGCACTCTTTGTGGTGAGTTGACGTTAGAGCGAAACGTGGGATTTCTGGTGAATTGTGCCAGGGGCCCTGTTCCTGGGAGGTAAAATTCAATCCAAACACGAAACTCACCAAAGGTCTCTTTCTCTGTGGGCATCTCAATTGAAGCATTTGGGCCCTTGACCTGGACTCCTGGGATGCGGCAGGCCAAAGGCAGGATAAGTAAGGGCTGGCGGCTAATCATAGAGTAGGGACGCACGGTTTTCAAGGTGTTGGTGTAAACCAGCTCTGGGCCCGAGTGCTGGGAAAAATTGAGAATGAGAAAAGAGAAAATGAAAATCCAAACAAATAATCTATCACTGCAAAATATCTTATCGTTTGAGAAATCATTTTTAATATAAGGCCAGAAAATCTATTTTGAATAAAAGGTTTCCAATAAGTTTCATCTTCTGTGTAACCAGATGACAAAGCTTCAAATAAGGGAAATTATTTTTTTAAGAAAAGACAGATAAGTTAAACTCTTGGTCTACTGCAGGTGACTCTGTGACACTGCTCGCTGGAAAGTTTATTTTAACACCTCAGCTTTTACATATCGTCTCCCTCCTTTATAGCCTGAAGCAAACATGAGAAGGATTTCTCTTATTCTCTGATGACTACTTAATTAAACTTTACAGCCTTCTTTTTTTATCCCACTATAATTTCACTGAACAGCATTATCCAGCCTTACAGCACTAATATTACACAGCATGGATGTGTCTTGATAGATGGAGGCAAATTCTTTTTCTTTTAGCTGAACAGAGGTCAAGTCCAGTAGGCAATATATATTAGGCTAGAGGACATTTATGTGTGCTGAAAGAGCAATCTGCTGGGGGTTAAAGCTACATTACGCTGGAATTGTTACTGAATGATATGACTGTTTAATGTCTTACATTTGATTCAGTCCATACGGAGGTACAATCACAAGGCTACAGCCCTTAGGCTGCATGTTTGAGCCTAAATCTCTGAACTCTTCTTACAAGCTTAACTCAGAGTGAACATTCTCAGAGCTGACTGAGCTAATTCAGCTAAGCTTTATTTCACCATTTTGATATTCATCAACTCATAGTTCATAGTTATTGATTCGTTACTTAGTTAAAACTGCTTTCTAAAGACTCCTGAAACACATCTATACAAGGAGAAAGGAAACCACATGGTGTCAGCAAAGACAAGAGTTTCAGTTTACGTTAAGCTGCTCTTTAAATACTGCTGTGATTCCTTTCTTGAATAAAAGCCTTTCATATTAAAATAAAAGAAGAAAGCCACAGCTACCAAAAAAGTAAAGGAAGACATAATTGCGTAGTATTTTACCACAGTCTTTGTGCCACAGCCGTCCAAGGAGATGGTTGCAGTCACATGTGTGTTGTTGTAGTTGACGGGGCAGGTGGGGCTGTTAAGCTGGAGTTCGGCAAGGTTGATGTTTGTGAGCGAGGTGATGGGGAGCACCAGAGTCATCTCTGTCTTCTCACACTTCAGTTCTGACCAGGAGCAGAAGGTTAATTATTGATAATAACTCACGCAACCACACTTATCACACTCGAAATCACCTGAATCTCACACACAAGACCTGAATTTCTACCTGTTCCAGCAGGTAATGTTCTGGTTTCCCCTGAAAAAGTTTGAAAAGGAACATGTAAGCAGTGAGTATTTTCAGATAAAACCCTGCTGTAAAGAAAGAAGTTGTTTTGCCAGATATTTCTAAGCAAGCTCTTACTTTGGTATAGCCACACACATCTTGGCTCTGACTGTAAACTGACAGGATAAAACATTCAGATCAGACAGGTTCATCTGAAGCGCATATATGCAAATGTATAAATACAGGTTTAATAAAGCATCAGCTGACCTCTTGGTATTTGCAGCAAAGCAGATGGGCAACAGATGAGTCAGGTTGTTTTCAGAGCGGATCCAGGCCATGGCCATAGTGGCCAGGGGGCCGACTGATGTGAAGCCAGTCCTGTAGAGGTCAGGGGGCCCAACCACGGCAAACTCTAAAACACTGTAAATATTGAGAGAAACCTTTAATAATGTTTGATTCACCTAAAAATACTTCACACCTCTCGCACTTCTTGCAAAGCCACACAGGCACAATAATTCTTCACCCTCGCAACCCTCAATAAACAGGAAGGAATATATTTTTTTAGTAAAATGCAACGGAAATATATAAAATGAAATGTAAGAAAATCCACTTGGTACAAATAGAATATATACCAACTGAATGAATTTCATTTGACCAAACCATTATATTAACACTCCCCGCCAGAGTCCTAGATTTAATCTGGGACTCTCCACCATTTGACCTTAGAAGTGAAGAAGCTTCTCGGATGAGAGGTGAAACGTCTTCAAGCAACTTAAAGAAGTCCAGACGCTTTTCTTTGCAAGCTCCTTTGACTACGATGACCTGGATGACTGAGAACCTTCACAGACATCCATATACACTGAACAAAAATATAAACGCAACACCTTTGTTACTGCTCCCATTCCCCATGGGATGGACGTAGAGACCTAAAATTCATTCCAGATACACAATATAACCATCCCTCCCAAACAGTGGTCACAAATCAGTCCAAATGTGTGGTAGTGGGCACATCTGCTATATTGAGATAATCCATCCCACCTCACAGGTGTGCCACATCAGGATGCTGATCTGACATCATGAGTAGTGCACAGGTGTACCTCAGACTGCCCACAACAAAAGGCCACCCTGGAATGTGCAGTTTTTTGCGCTATTGGGGGTCTGGGGACCCAGAACCGGTCAGTATCTGGTGTGACCACCATTTGCCTCATGCAGTGCAACACATCGTCGCATGGAGTCTATCAGATTGTCAATTGTGGCCTGTGGAATGTTGGTCCACTCCACTTCAATGGCTGTGCGAGGTTGTTGGATATTCGTGGGAACTGGTACACGCTGTCGTATACGCCGGTCAAGCACATCCCGAACATGCTCAATGGGTGACATGTCCGGTGAGTATGCTGGCCATGCAAGAACTGGGACATTCTCAGCTGCCATCTGCCCTGAACAATGTGAACCATGATTCATCCGTGAAGCGCACACCTCTCCAACGTGCCAGACGCCATCGAATGTGAGCATTTGCCCACACAAGTCTGTTACGGCGACGAGCTGGAGTCAGGTCAAGACCCCGATGAGGACGACGGGCATGCAGTTGAGCGTCCCTGAGACGGTTTCTGACAGTTTGTGCAGAAATTGTTTGGTTGTGCAAACCAATTGTTCCAGCAGCTGTCTGAGTGGCTGGTCTCAGACGATCTTGGAGGTGAACCTGCTGGATGTGGAGGTCCTGGGCTGGTGTGGTTACACGAGGTCTGCGGTTGTGAGGCCGGTTGGATGTGCTGCCATATTCTCTGAAACGCCTGTGGAGACGGCTTATGGTTGAGAAATGAACATTCAATGCACGGGCGACAGATCTGGTTGACATTCCTGCTGTCAGCATGCCAATTGCACGCTCCCTCATTGCTTGTGGCATCTGTGGCATTTTGCTGTGAGACAAAACTGCACATTCCAGGGTGGCCTTTTGTTGTGGGCAGTCTGAGGTACACCTGTGCACTACTCATGATGTCAGATCAGCATCCTGATGTGGCACACCTGTGAGGTGGGATGGATTATCTCAATATAGCAGATGTGCCCACTACCACACATTTGGACTGATTTGTGACCACTGTTTGAGAGGGATGGTTATATTGTGTATCTGGAATGAATTTTAGGTCTCTACGTCCATCCCATGGGGAATGGGAGCAAAAACAAAAGCGTTGCGTTTATATTTTTGTTCAGTGTATATGCACACACAAGCAGACTCTTATATAACTTTTCTATACAAGTATATTTGTACATATGCACATTCCTATACATGCATAAGCAGCAAAAACGCAGCAACAGCAACAGAAAATAAAAGAATAAACCATGTTGGGATGTTTAAAAAGCAGTGGGAGGGATGGCAAAGGAAGAGCCACCAGGACTCACCTCTCCTCCTCCGACCTATAGTCAGTGTTGATTTTCTCCTCCTGGTACGGCAGAAGAAACAGCACAGAGTCATCTTTTGGGGTCCTGTCTATGGCCACTGGTTCATCAGAGCAACTAAAATATGACTCTTCCACTGGAAAGACAAAATGAAACCATTTATTACATTATGCTATAAGTTATTATTAATCTGGTAAAATTATTATTTTCATTTTGGCAGATGATGAGAGAAAGCGCAATTATTATTCTCTATACTTGAACCAAAATGTCATCTAAGCGATTGTCAGCCTCACCAGTTAGAGAGAGATGGACAGGGACAGAGCTGAGGGGCAGATCTGTGGCATGGTTTACTCTGGGCGAAGGAATCAGGTCCTCCACCATCAGGTAAATAAAATACTGTCCTGCAGGTGCCTGTCCAGTGAAGGACAAAATGCATTTCTCCTGGTAAAAGAATGAAACAATGTCAACAACAGAGATGAACAAGTTCCACAATGGTATGTGTGGGCAATGTTTGACTGTAAATGACATCAATACAAGGCAAAAAAACAAACAAACAACAAAAAAAACTGAGTGGTTAAACTTGTTTCCAGACTGTATGCAAACGATATTACACAATGGTGCTTTTAACTAAGCAAATTATGGCTAAACCAAACAAGTTTTTACTTTGGAAACCATTTCACTGATCAAAGACCAAAGAGAATTCAGTTGCACTTCCAAATTAACTGGAATGTGATTACTGGAAAGGCAGACTTCTGCTAGTACAGAGTGACCTGATGTCTTCAACACGCTTCAGCCGTAGAATAGCTTTGACATTATGGGCAATGAGAATTCCAGATTCTCATTGGTGAGAGGAGGTAGATTACTTTGGGTAAAGGAAGCAATAGATAACATTCTGTTAAAGAGCAAGGATGTAAAATATTTTATTACTGTGTTTAAATTTTAAGCTCCTTTATACTTTTATGCTCTACGTCACTGTCATAGTTACATGTTTTGTTCTTTCACTGTGTACACTGTGCTTTTGTTATTTCAGTCTAACACTCCCTGCTGTTTACTTTCCCCTTGCCAGTATGTGACCTACAGCTCCTCCCAGCTCACCTGCAACCTCTTTGTATCTAGCCTTTCTTTTTTCACCCAAGCTGAGATTTGCTTTTTTTCCCTGGTTTTTGGGGGGTTTTCTTCACAAATTTAAGACACATCATTCACCACAGCAGGTATTTCCACATGTCTGATTTGGCAGAGTTTTACGCCAGATTTCTGTCTTGATGAAACCCCAAAGATGGAGTGGGTTGGGTGTTGGTTGGTGCTGAACATATTTAAATATTTATGTTAGTCTAATCCGCACTTATGTTTAATTGTAATCATCTTTAAAATAGTAAAATATGTTTTTAATTAAGAATAAAATAGATTTCAGTGCCTACAATAATAAAGCCTTGAACTCGTGAAATACAACTCACCCCATCCAGCTCTATGAAAGAGTGCTGGGTGCAGCTGACACACTCTCCCTTGTCAGAACTGGCAAATCGACATCGGACCTTGTCCCCATCCAAGTCTTTCACTGACAGATGGAAGTCGTGAGGACAGTTCACACGGGCCCTGTTTGGTGGCATGCAGACAAAGAGATAATCAGCTTCTTGAATCATAAATCACAACAAGAGAGAAAACAAAAATGAAAGTGGATTTGGTGCAGTCTGTACAGCTGAAGGGCAAGGCATCACTCTGAAGAAGTCTTTGAGAAGCAAAGACTTTGGCTGACGTCAATAAGCTCTCGAAGTGTTGCCTCTTTGATCTTAAACTTGGCCTCCAGCAACAGCTGGCTTTTGGAGCTGAAAAAGCCACTGCGAGTGGTGAGCATGAGTAACAGATAAACAAATCAGCGGAAACTGATCGCATAAACCTGCAGACTCAGGCTTCACTCTGATTTTACATGGACTTTTTAACAAAAAAATAAAGATTACACTCAGATTTAAATCATCCGAATAACCAAGTGACATTTTAAAAATCTATTTCATGTAAAATCTTGTATGGCTCTTTGTTCAGATATATGTAGCTTATATCTCTTTATGACAGCTTAAATGTCCTTAATTTAATTAACACAAATTCAGCTCATGTCTGAATACAGGAGTCGGGAGGAAGGAGAGCAGAGAGTAGGTGTTTACACTACCTTAGAGGAGGAGGGAGAGCCACAAAAGCAGGGTGGTTGAGTCTCCCGCTGTTTGCCCGGATCACTGGTCCTGCATTTATAGACACAAAAAATTCTGTTCCGGACCTAAAACAGTAAAAAAAAACAAAAAAAAACTGTATTAATGGCTTCTTCCTTTAATTTAACAAATAACATCATTGATCTTGTCACAGATAGTAAACACAATGCTCCATAGCAAACGGTTTGATTCGCACAGGACTGAAGAATCATAAGTCAGTTTGTTTGGGCTCCAGACTGCTTGAAATAGTCAATTTTAAATGATTTTGTGTACTCTTAGCGCTTTATGATTTCAGATATTGTGGGATATCACTAATGTGGTTATCTCAAGCACAAACCTCTCGCTGGGACCATAGAAGCCCCAGCTTCACCCATTCTTTGTTGCGAGGGGCAACAAATGAGAAAAAACTCTAAATTATGCAAAGCTGATCTAGTAGAACAAAAAAAACAAATACAAATAAAAGTCCTCCGTAGTTGTCTAAGAAACAAAACAATGTCACTTGGAATAATCTCAGAGTTATTTCCAAATAGACTGCGCAAATTTCTTTTAAAAAGATGAAAAATGGAGCTGACACTTAAAATGTAAAAATTAATATACAAAATTTAGCATGTCTGAGGTCAAGGGTATTCGCATTGTAGGTCTCATACCCTAAACTGATGGTAGCTCTGTAGTCACTGGGGACAGTTTTCTGCCACTGGCGGACACACCAGTCAGAGGGTTTGGTCCCAGTGAAAGGTAACGGGGTGGTGTGGACTAGACAGTCCTCTCCTGGAGCACAGAGTTCAGACAAAGACGGACAAGGACTAGGAGCAATGACAGTGAAATGAGCCCGCACCTGCAAGAAGTAAAGAGACAAACTCCCTCATGTCTGCACTAAACAAACATTACAAACATTTGCATGTAGTTCATCAGGCACCAAATATCAATCTGAGACCCACACAACTAGTATGTTGACTATTAATTGACAGTTATTAGTAAGCGTAATTTCCTACCCTTTGAGATAAATAAAGTATTTGTTACTTTTATTTTACCCACTAATGTTGAGTATTAGTAGGATGCTACACTTCAATTCCCATCAACCGAATGAAACAACTAAAAATAACTGAATTTGGGTTGAAGCACTAATTTATGGGATGTTTGTGGCCCAGTGTGATGTAACAATGGGAGACAACAACTATGAAAAAACAACAACAATATCAACATTATCCTTAGTTCAGCTATTAAATCTATATGAAAGTAAGGGTTCGTTTTTGAGGATAGATGGAGCCATGAGTAATTAAGACGTACACAGCTGACAGGACTGCATAGAAGAATGCCCAACTAAATTACAACAGACCTAACACACTACACAATGACTGACACTGAATTTGTTTTGTAGAATTAAAAGAATCAATTATTTGCACACATAAGTAAGTAGCAACTAAAATAAAGAAAGAAGGGGAAGGGTTCACTTTGAAGCATGTCAATTTTAATGTTTTTTTTTCCGTTCTTGCAGTGAATCCTGAAACGTTTTAACTAATTGAGTGGTAAACACGTTCATTAGGATATTTCAAGGAAAGTATAATTTTAGTAAAGTAAAATTACAGAAGCACAGTTTTGATAAATAATTCTAATAAATAATAATGCTGAGGCATAAAATAATATGGTTTATGAATCATGGAAAATGTCTTTTATTATTTACCTGCTATAATTTTGAGTTTATGAAAATCTCAACACATGACTAAAACATGATAGTAAAAATGTATAATGAGGAACAGCTGAGAGTGTGGGAGATCTTGGATTTTAGGAAAAAAAATTAAAGAGGGAAAATGTTGCTCACTGTTTTTCCTCCATCACTGTCCAGGGGCACAACATGCACAGTCAGGCCAAGAGAAGAGGCGTCAGAGGCCAGGCCTAGCATCAACAGAGCCAGGCCCAGCAATAAGATATGCATTTTGAATCTGTCCAGCATCTCAGCTTCTCAGGCAAGGAGCGAGTCTGAACCTTTGGCAAATACAAAGACAGGAAGGTGAAGTAGTCAAGAGTCAGAGCACTAACTCACTTTTCATTAGCTGCAACCCCCCGCCCTGAATCCTGAATTATCTACACTTCACTCAAGGATTTACTTTTAAGTAAATTTGACTTTTAAAGTCAATCCAACACCGATCCCGCATTGTATTTCTGAAACAAGGCTGTCGTTATATATCTGACAGGATAGTGAGAGATGATACAACGGAATCTCTCACTATATTATTTATAATTTAATAATGATATTGTAACTGGCAGCTCTGCAATTCAAGGTGTGTAATACCACGTTATAAAAGTTTGACAGGTTGAAGAGTGAAACATCAACCTCGTATCAAAACTCACTTGAATAGAAACCATTTTAGCAGTCACAAATTAGAAAACACCTGCAGTTTTTGTGGAATAATTATGATCTTAAGTGGCATCAAAATGAAAAGACCATGACATACCTGCTGTTTCTGCACTTGGGAATCCCCCACCAATCACAATAAGTAATCCTGAGAGAGGGGTACAAGAACCTGAGGACAACAGCAAACAACCTCTGGAAATCATAAATGACAACCCGATAGAGCAATCAATCAAATAAATAAATACAATGGAAAAAAGGAACACATTTCAAATTCTTAGGTTCCACCCATCATAGCAGAATAAATCTTCTTAACACTGAAAAGTGTGGCAACAGTATAAAACAGCCAGCAAACATATGCCCACCATGTGCAAAACCCTAAATGAGAATGGTGGGACAAAATGAAAGAATTAAGTAATAAAAAATGACTTGTATCGATACAAAAATGCAAAACACGATGTCTGGATGTAAAACAGTACTACAGATTCACATCAAAAACTCTTTCCTGACATGAAACATGGTTGGTGGGAGCAGCATGGTTTGGTGGTGTTTTTAATACATGAATTGTTAATAAGAACCTAAAGCTGGAGGCTCAAAGGCAGCGGCGTCATCTCTTAAGCAGCAATACCTGCAGGCAGTGGCCACGGAGGGGGAAGTGGCTGGTAGTGACTTGCGTTATTTAGCTTTTTTTCTGAGCTTCACTAATGTTCTAATGACAGGAGTTTTTTATTTTATTTTATTTGTTTGTGATGTCTGTGTGCAAAGTGGGACATTGCTTTTGTACTTAAAAGTCCATGGTGTGATAAAAATCTGTTCTGGAGAAATAGTTCAACATATTATGGTGTATATCTTTATTTCCATTCTTTTAAAAGGCTCTGTGACAGATTTTCTAGTTTTAGAAACTAAATCAGAGATGTCAACTCATCTTACATCATGGACCACATAGAGCCCAGTTTCATTCAAAGTGGGCCCGACCAGTAAAGCTATTGCCTATCAATAAACAGTTTTCTTGTTTTTAAAGTTTCTTTTATTTCCAGGATAGATTAAGCTACACATTTAAACCCTGAGGTATCTTCAGAAATCTTTTTTTAAAGATGCATCTCAGTTTTTCCACTATGTGAAGAAATGCTGCTGACTACAAAGAAACCCATCAGCTCCTTGTGCATACACTAATATTTTCATACTTTGGTGCTTGAGAGGGTTATTTGTCAGTAAGAAGGCAAAACTAATGAGAAAACACACAAAAGTCCAAAAATGTATGCTCTTCTTTTTAGTCCACATATATCCAGTGAGCTGGATCCATGTTTGTCAAAGATATTGTGAGGCAAACTGACTTGGAAAAAACAGAACTGATTTTTATATTGACAGGTGTATGTAATGAAAACATAAGACATTACAATTAACTTAAATCTTGTGTCCCGTGGAAAATATTTAGGTCTTTTCCAGTCACAAATTTGTCCAGGTAGTGAACTGCACTATGCAACTGCTTTGAGACATGGCAGCAGACTACAATGTGCTACACCGGCTAAATATACATTTCTCTAAGCACCTCTACATAAGGTTTACACAATGAGAAGCCAAAGTTCTTGGGCTAGCCAAGTCAAAAGACACTGGAGAACCTTTAAAAGATCTGAGTGTATCTATGAGCCTATATGTATGCTCTTCACAGTGTTGATTACAGAAAATCCAAAATCAATTAAAACTTTTACATCCAATTACTGTTTTTTAAAATGATTAAAAATGTAACTTGTACAATCCTGGGAAACAAAAACTTAACTAAAAGCCCAAATAACCATGACATTCATGCCCATGCTGAATGTAGGTAAACTTCTGAACTGTATGCTGTTAAAAAGTATCAGGTTTCTAAATGTTGGTGAATAACAAATGAAACTCCAGTCAATTACTCAGGCAGTTCTGCCCTGAAAACCTCCACAGAATAAAAGCCAGATATAGAAAACGCGCACTCTGAAATGAAAATGTCAGACAAGGAACAGATATATTTTTTTACCGTAATCAGTCGTCAGCTCTTCAACTTAGGAGCTTACAGCCTCCATTCTCTTTCTATACAGTCTTGAGCGCTGAGATGTAAGCAAACTAAATTTGAGCAACGACAGAATGAAGTTGAACTGGTTCAACCAGAGCTTCTAAAGAAAACATGAAAATTACTGCATGCCAAGAGAAGCGTAACTGAAGTGACTAAGCTCTGATTATTGTGCCCTGCATGAGGTACGCCTTCCCCGTATATATGACACCTGCTGCAGTCTTTTATATTAAATACAGCAAGAGAAAAACCAAAAATAAAAAAATAACACAACAAACACACAAAATAACACAACTCTGAAGACTGAGATGCTTTTTTTATTGAAAGATCAAACATTAGGAGGAATGATTGGTAGAAATGTAATTGTTACATGGTCAAGGGCAAAAAAATAAAAAAAAGTTAGTGCCAAAACTATGGTCCTGTCTTGCCAAAAAACAAACAAAAAAAAAAAAAAAAAAGCATCCATGTTCCCTTCTAGTAGTCACATGACATCATTCACAGAGACTTGGTTAAGCCTCATAACATCTTTTCAATGAAGCTGTTTATTTTTCCTTTCAGGTAAAAATTTCTGTTAATAATCAGACAATTTTATAAACAAGCTTGTTGGTCAGTACCAGCCCACGAGAGGAAAGGTTTTCATTTGGGAGAAGGATCTCTGGAGTTTGATCAGATGAGGAGGGGAAGGCCCACCGTTGCTTTGGATCTTTTAAGAAGGAGTTAACCTTCTTAACTGCCTTGGTCCCCAATTCCTCATACCTCTTGTCACAGGGCATGACACACCACATGTGTTTCAATTACTGCCCGTTCTTCACACTCAGAATTTTCTCCTTCAGAGAGGAAAAATAAATAAATAAAATCAAGAAAAAGGATAACTTGGAGATAGCTTAGGCAGACAGCATAATGAATGTGTAATATTTATTTGTTTAATCAAACAATCTTACTTTGATCATGGTCTCCAGCTTCACGGCGTCAGCAGCAAACTTGCGGATGCCGTCAGACAGTTTCTCCACACCCATGCGGTCCTCGTTGTGCTCCCAGCGGAAAGTCTTCTCATCCAGGTGGACCTTCTCCAGATCACAGGCCTTGGCTGCAAAAATCAAAAACATCAGGTTCAATGTGGCAGCAGAGAAAGGCTGCTTACAGATTTCAATCAAAAGCTGTCCTGATGCATCTAGAATACTCTTCTCTGCATTAGGGAAAGTGTCCCTAGGTTTTGGGGAAACATAAACCAGAAGATAATTAAACAAGTCCTACTTGTACAGAGCAATAGAAAGCTTGTGCTTCTGATCTTTTAATCTGTTTTAAATGGTTAGGTGAAACTCTCCAGAAAAGATGGGATGTGTGGCAGACTTGTGACTGGTCCAAAAAAAACCCAAAGTGCATTTTTAGGTCTGTTTAGTTTTTAGATAAGGTGACTGTGGTACTAGAGTTTAGTTTAGAGCAAACGCCCTTTCTGTTGACAAGGAAATGTCTTGCACACACGTTTTTGTTGTTACATGTAAATTAAACAGGTGTGAGAACCACATTGTTCTCATCAGTAGCACAGAATGTACTCTAGCCAGAAATGATTTTAAAACTAAATGAAAATATGTTTTTGGTAAAATCCAGTTAAAAGCTTCAAACCACAATATCTAGGGTAGACCAAGTTCTCATTTTTTAATCCACCCTAACATAATTAACACAAAACTGGCAAAAATACTTCAGAGAGCAATATTCTGCATCTTTTTAAAGTCAGAGAGCACTACCTTTCTCCACACTGAGCATCTCCGTGACAGCACTGTGATCCTGGCTGAGCTCTGCCAGCAGACCGGGGGAGATTGTGAGCAGGTCACAGCCTGCGAGGGCTTTCACTTCCCCTGTGTTTCTAAAGGAGGCCCCCATCACAACAGTGCTATAGCCAAACTTCTTGTAGTAGTTGTAAATCTTGGTCACACTCACCACACCTGAGAAGAAGAAATACACAACCAAAGAAGAAGAGGTCACCAATTGATCAAGATACAACTGTTGTAGCAGTTTGATTTTTAAGGTAATGGTGTCAATCAATCCAATTTTCAGCTACATGGCTGACTCATTATTATATTACACAATACTGCCACGCAATACACCTGCAACATCAGAAACTGTAATTACATTAATTAATTATCCCAGAGGTGATCGATCCAAACATCAAATCACATTCTTTACCTCAGACAGGTAAGCTGTCACACAGTGTCACTGTAGAAGTTATAATTTAATCGATGTCTCATCAACTTACTAAAGCCGGTATAAATGCTTTTCCCTAACTGCATATCATCTGGCACTGCCACAAAGCTAAAGCAACACTGAACACATGCATTATAAGTGAGCTGCTGTGTCTGACCATTTTCTTCAGTAATTTGTAATCCACTTGCAGAAGCTTCGATGAAGTTTCATTTATTTTAATTACACCTCTTTTTAAACAAATTATCTCTATTAGCTCTGTTTTTAAACTGTGAGAATACAATAATGCAGAAAAAAGGGATATGATGCACACCCATCCACAAATCAAACCGTTCTCATCTGACGAGCAGAGTTGTGATTAAACATTTCTTTTCACTGAATAGCTTTGTGATGCTGTTGCGTTTCTAACACAAGCAACCACAGAATGATACAGTCAATGGATAAAGTAAAACACAAGATTTACTGCAAGTCCGTTTTAGCCATGTGTATCAAATAAACTGGTGATTGACAATATCGTCTGATAACTGCAGTGTTTTTACCTGGATCTTCATGTGGCTCGTAGCTTTTGCGATCTGTATTCTCCTTATACCAGTCAAGGATGCGTCCAACGAAGGGCGATATAAGTGTTACCTTTGCTTCGGCACAGGCTACGGCTTGAGCGAAAGAGAACAGCAGCGTCATGTTGCAGTGAACACCATGCTTCTCCTCAAGCTCCCTGAACAAACAAGCAAAACAAACAAAAACATTTATTTAGAACACATTAATAACAGAAATAAGTTACACACAATGTTATACCAGCTCCCGTTTCAAACATCATCTCAAAGGGCCAAGCTCAAGCTCATCATGAAAACACTAACATGTTGTTCTTTAGCCCACTGACTTCTGAGGGGTTTCTTTCTTTCACTTTGTTTTCTAGCCTGTGGGTACTGTCGCACCAGATATGAGCAGCCATGTTGTCAGGGTAAAAAGCTACATCATGTTCTTTTTTACACTGGTTTACAACAAAATGTGATGATTTAACAGCAAATAGTGGTTTGTTTGCTGGGTTTCACACTTGTTGAGTAGCTGTTATTGCACTCATGCTGCATGTGCCCCTGTTTGTGGGGAGAAGTAAACACAGACGTGACTAACCAGTGAAATACACCGGCTGTGATTTTATGCGAACGTGTTTTGATGTTCCATTACATGTTTGCTATAATTCATTTAACAAATATTGGAAAGCAGTGCTTAATCTGAGGTCAGTTAAAGGGCTCATATATGTTGGGGTCTCTTTATCAGTAATAGGACTGAAAAAAGAAGAAGAAAAAAAAAAAGCTGCTCCTTCTCTAGAAGACTTTATGCTTTCAAAATGAAATACACTCACACATACGCAAGTGCAGCATCCGAGAGTATAGCACACTTCATACTCACTTCCCAGCTTGGATTCCTTCCCATGTTGATGACAGCTTGATGAGTACGCGTTCCTTGCTAATGCCTGCCTCTTCATAAAGCGCAATGAGCTTCAGGGCTTTTGCAACCATTTCATCTTTGTCAAAAGACAGCCTGTGACATAAATGAGAACCAACACAGCTGTTTGGCATTTTAAAATCTAAGAGCAAGTATTCTTTGCTTTATTTGTTTTGCGACTGTGTTTCCTGTGACAACAAGTTAAATGCTAAACAGCTTTTAAGAGATTGCTATAAATGCCATATTCTGTAGCTCAATCATTCAGGTACTTTTTCCCCCCCCATTGGTTTTACAGAGAACACATAAATGATAAGAGTTTGCTAAATCAATTTGTATTTCTCAGAGAAAGTTAATTAGCTTCTACCAGTTGTTTATTATCAATAACACAACTTAGCTGCTGGTTAAAAAAACAAGTGGTTAAAAATCTCAAATTTCAGGCTCTTAAATGTTCCCTAATGCTCTGAATGACACTAATATATTAGGAAACACTTATGTGCTGCCCTCTAATAAAAGGTTTTTTGTGCAAGAATGGCATCTTATCTGAAACTCCTCTGAAATTTGCCTCATTGCTTAAAGTTTCTCTTTGTCTACTGTGTAGATTTGAAAAGCTCAAGCCAGTAAACATTTCACATCTTGTGTCATTAATAGCACTTTGTTATAGGTTTGCATGTACCTGGCATCCACTTCAGTTGAGACTCTGCCTGGGACCTTCTTGAGGATCTCAAGCCCAAAACTCACAAACAGCTTGTCCATGGTGTTTGCTACCTGCTCCTCTTCGGATCTTAATGGAGACAGAGACAAAAAGGCTGACCATCTCCACGTTTCAGTTACAATGACAACAAGTCAGAAAACCAATCAACATTTCTTCAAATTGTTTAATTTTAGAACACATTACACAATGGCTGAGAAGTCCACATTAGTAAAATCATAGACTACTGGTCTAGGTGTTTACTATGTCTTTAACATGTTCTGTTCACACAGTGTTTCAGTTTACCATGTAGCTTTGGGAAAACAAGACAAACGCGCTTCCTATCACCCATCATATTTTCCAAGAGGCACGAAAGGTGTTTTTAAATACTAAGGTGTGTAATGTCTAATTAAACTCCATGCCACATGAATCGACAACATATTAAAGAAAAAAAAAAAAATCCATCAGATATCAGGTTTAAGCAGAAAAGATGCACATTTTATTGGATTCACTGCTGTAAATTAAGGAATGTCCTAAGAGCTTCCACAGACGAGCTGTGTAATGTGCAGACATCTAAGAGGCACAAAATATCCCCCAGTGTAGTCCAACATCTATTTAACTAAAGGACAGTTTAGCCACAGTGTGTTTGACCCATTTGTGCACTGTACTTACCCGCCCTTGGCCATGCCATACTTGATGGCCTGATCCACTAGCTGCTGGTAGGCTGGCATCTTAGCAGCAGCCAGGATAAGAGATGGGTTGGTGGTTGCATCTTGAGGCTTGTATTCATCAATGGCTGCCGTATTGGAACACAGATCAAAACAGTTCAGTCACATAAACACCCCGTTAGCCAGGCTAGATTAAAGCAGGAGTACAGAGAAGTACCAACCATGTGTTTAAATATGTTTAATCTGCAATAATAAATTACAGATGAAACATAACAAAACAAACACAGCATTGACCACAGGGGGGATGGTGTTTCAGACGCAGCCCCTTCTGAAATAATGCTATGCTAATTGGTAGCCCTTTAAAGACTGCTGCTGAGTGACTAAAAGCAATGCCTTTGTGGTACAGTGGTTAACACATTCATCTAACACATGAAAGAGCCCTGGTTTGAGGTCAGAAGGTGACCCAAAAATATAGCCTGAGGATGGAGAGCACAACCTACTGTACTGGTGTTGGTCCCAAACCTCGATAAATCAAAGTTGTGTCAGGAAGAGCATGTGGTGTTTTCATTTTGTGTTTGTTTGTTTGTTTTTTAAATCTGTTCGAAATCAACATGTGGATCCATCTACTGTGGCGACCCCTGGGGAAATAATGATGCAACTGAAAGTATCCACCAACTTACCTGCAAACTGTACCACTGATGGCCAATACATATCTAATGGTAATAAAGTTTGCTAAATACTACATGAAGCAAAAAACATAATTTTAAATATTCCACCACCTTAGCTTACAACGTATAATTAAAACTAAAGGCCTATGGAAACATTTTACCTGGAAATGTTCTCAGGATCATATGGGGCAAAACAGAAGGACAAGAAACTCTTGGCTGCTGTGCTTAATAATAAATGTATTACCTTATATAAACACCAGCCTTTCCACACATCAGATCTATATTAAAAATACCCAAACCTGCCATACAAATTTACATTTTAACTTCCAAGCTAGGCCATCAGGAGTAACAGCTAGGACCTGCCAACAAAGACACAGTGTATTGCAACAAGGACACGTGTATTCGTGTGTGTCAATAGCACAGTTAAGACTGGTTATCCCACTAAACAACTAGTTTAGATCTTCCTTATTTTCAACTAAAATTCATATCAGTGTTAAAGAGGACTAAAAGAACTGACAGAACAAGAAAATAACTCACTCATGCTGAATCAACATACTGCTACCTGCAGGTAGAAGATGGTGCCATCTACTGTGCAAACATGTACAGTCTCCAAAAAGAAAAAAAAAAAAGAGAAAACTGATTTGTTATTTTTATATTCTACATTGAATAAGACTTTATTAAATTGTACCAGGCCAAGCAGAGTACACCCTGGACAGGTTACCAATATACTGCAGGGCTGTTGTGCAAACCTAATCTAATAATTAATATTCAACATCAACTTACTACAATTCCAAAAAAGTTAAATTAAAAGAACCTAATGTCTTTGATGCAAAACATTAACTCACAAGGTATATAATAAATGTATGCCCCAGTCTACAGGCCTTAAAGAAAACAACCTGTTGCAGTTCACAGGACAGAAATTTTATTTGAAATGCATGAGTGGTGGGGCCTTTTCACACACCACAGGGGTTTTATGTCAGCACTGAATAGTAGCAGCATGGTTCAGTCAGAGCTGCCAACTCTTCATCCACAGAACTGTCCTGTTGCACGTTATCTCTCAACCCCCTCCTTCTACAGGTCAGCAGGTCTGAACTGGACACTCGTCATCAACTGCTCAAGTACTGCTGATTATGACAACATACCCAATACTTAAGGTTTGACATAAAAAAAAATTAAAAAAAAAGGAATCCAAAAAACTTCCACTGCCAAAGGTGTTTAAGCAGGTAAAATACAGTGAAGTTTCGACATAAATTTGATCATAAACAAGACTGTGTATATGTGCCAGTGTAATTACATTTACACACACTATACTTCAGAGTTCCTACAAATAAACTGATGATGGCACTTGCATGACTTGGTAGGTGAGGGACATTTAAAAGCACAGGAGATCACATCTAATTACCCACAGGATAAGAAAATAAAAACATTGTTTTAAATCAGTGAATGAGTTTAATTTGACTGGTCAGTTAAAACGTTGTGTGCATAAAGACACGTTTGTATACTAAACATATATCCATAACCTACCTGCAAATACATAAACATTACTGCCTTGATCTCAATGTCAACTCAAAGTCTGTATTGATCCTGGTAGACAAATCACATATTTCTTATGTAAACTTTTGAGTCTTTGTTCAATAAGAAACCCTAACAAAATGCACGTTTTCCTTTAAAACGTCAATATTCAAGCCGGCTAATTAGTTAAGTAGCCAAATTTCATAAGAGCAACCTCCACTAACTTTTAGTCCACTGCTGAGAACTTTTTATCCCCTCACTTCATCAAATTAAGCAAAACTGTGTTGGTTAACTGTGTTTCACCATGTCTTCATGTGAAAGCAAACATGTTTCTGCTTGACCTGGTCTTGCAACACGCATGTCTAAACTTGCAACAGGTGAAAGACGAGAAATGCATTTCATAAAAGACAGATGAGCTGTTGGGCAAATCTCGACTGACCACTTCTCTTATCGCAACCCTCTGCAAAACATCTTTGTTTTTTTATTGATGGTGGTAGTGACAGAGGTATTCAAAGCAGTTAAGATTAACATGTGTATATCAGCATTGAGTGACAGAGACAGCTGATCACAAAAAGTATCTGCTTCTTTCTGGAAAATTCTTGCTCTTCAACTTTTTTACTCCTGCTAGTACAAACTGCTGGGTTACATTATTCTTCCTGTAAAGCAGGGATGTCAAACCCATTTCATAGCATGGGCCACATACAGCCTACTTTGATCTTAAAGTGGGTCAGACCATTTCGATTCAATTTCACTTAAATAGCATCAAATCACAACTGTCGCCTCAACAGACCAGTGAAACGTGACACTCCTGCTGTAAAGCATCTGCAAACTGTACTAGGAAAAATACATACTTCTCCAAGTACAATTAAATCTAAAAGTACAGACAACTATGAATAACTGGTGATAATCAGATTAATATATACTTAAAGCCAAAGCCTTCTTAATGTTCTCACCACAGACCAATTTTTGGTAAAACTCTAATTTTAACATAAATGGACTGGACTGTATTGCACAGCATTTTTGTTATGCCCATTCTTATTATGGAGGCATTCACAAACATATTTGTTTAAATTACAGGCAATAAACTAAGTTTATAGTTCAGCAAAAGGCTAAAGAAATAAAAAGTATACGGATCTGGGAGTATCAGCTTTCCAGAGTCATGCCTGGCAACATGAGTCCAGTTCTGTCGTGTCATCCTGACTGCGCAGGCGGTGCACGACGAACCATCTGGTTTTGCATCACAGTGTAAATCTAATATTTTTCCAGCCCTGTTCCTCATTCTGACCTATTGAGAAACATGAGCTTTACCTCTGTTACAAGAACTGGACAAACGAGGAAGGATAGTCTGATTTTACAACCACTTACACAGGCAGTGTGCACACAGTAGTCTGCAACTTTGGTTTGCCTAATCAATTTTGCGCTCACACCGCACACATACTCTATTATATAAAGATAACAACATTTTTATTAGACTAAAAGAGAGGTGTGCTATTATTCAGTTTGCATTGTTTGCTAGTGCAGCTAATAGTACGTAGATACTGTTAAGTAACGTTAATAACCAGTAATAGGATCATCTACTTCAGTAGTTAACCGGAAAACTAATTTCCAACTGACATGAAACAGTTATATAGCTAACGTTAGCTGGCTAACTAAACACAGTCACTTCGATGCTCACACCCACTTCATGACATCGACACCGCCGCGGTCATTCACTTCAACGCTGGATCCTTCCTTGTCACTTAGTTAGCATGCTAACCAGCTAACGTTAGCATGGGATAAAACGGGTTTTACCGTTGAAGTCTCCCGTGTCTGCCACCACCACAGTGTGCTTCTTCAGCTGGTTCAGCGCCGACTCCATCTTTCGCCGTTTGTCTGGTGACCCGCTAGACATAATGAGGCGAGACTGGGACCCTTTTATACACACACAAAACACGTGAGACCGGGAGGAATGTCACAGCGCCCAGCGTAAGAGGACGGGAGCGCGCGGCGTAAAAGAGGAAGGCGTCATCCGGGGCGCGCAGAGACCTGTTAGAGGAAGTGCGCAGAAAAAAAGTTCACTTATAACGTCTGTCTACAGTTTATTTTAAAAATGGAAACCAGTCGGGCAATTCATTATATTATTCCTTACTTACTATACTATACCAGTGCTTTATTTATAAAGTACTTTTAAAAACAACAAGGCTGACCAAAGTGCTGAACAACAACACCAAATATAAAAAAATACTTCTCATTCAGTGGTGGAGAGCTCAGATACTTCTTATATCTTTCGCAATCTGTTGCACTGGCTCGACCTGTGGTAAAGTAAAAAAAAAAACAACCTCCCAAATATAGGAGCCTGTTTTCAGACCAGTGTGTACTTTTGATAGCTATTTATTTAATCTCCATAAACTTACTTAATTACACTTTAATGCACAACATCATCTTGTGATGTTGTATTTTTGTGTAGCAATATTAGTACTTTTGTTTATTTAAAATCTATGACTACCTCCACCATTGTTGAAGAAATTCTATACCTTGTGTTGTATTTCTTTTTGGTGTTTTTGCTCCCATACCAATGATTAAAAGAATATTGTCACAGTCCTGGGTCGGTGACCCACTGTATTGTGTTCTGTGTTATTATTAATATTTGAGTTCATCATGGTTTATCATTACTAGTCTTTTGGCTTATAGTTCTGTATTTCTCTAATTCTTCTTTGCTTTGTGATTTATAGTTCTTGGGTTTTGTTCCTTTGCCCCTCATGTAGGTTTAGTTAGTATAGGTTTAGTTCTGTCTTCATGTTTATTTTCTTGCTGCACCAGTCAGTCGTGTCTCATGTCGTAATTTGTTACTCCTGTCCCTGTGCTCCGTGTTCCCTCTGTTCAGTGTCTCGTCAGCGCCTGTCGTGTGTTTCCTGTTTTATTTTGATAGGCCCTGTCCTGTATGCAGTGTGTCTGGTTGTGCTTCCCCTTGTCTCTTTAGGTCTGATTTGTCCCAGCTGTGTTACCGCCTGTTCCCCATCCTCTTGTTGTCCTGCTTGTGTATTTAAACACTGTGTTTCTCTCTGTTAGTTGTAGTTGTTTCTCTCCGTGCTGTGTTTTCACCCTTCGTGGTCCTGGCTTAATTCTAGTTCAAAGTTCCTGTTCTGGTTTGTTTTCCTTGTGTTTCTTAGTTGTTAGCTTCTAGTTTTCATTTTTGAGGTTTTGGTTTTGTTTGTTTTTTTGTTTTTTTTTATCAACTTTGTTTCTTATAAAAAAATCTTCCCAGCAATAAAAACGGTCGCTTTAAGTTTCATTCCACATAGGTATGTCTACAGATTCATACCGGTCAAATGACTGGTGGAAGTATTGTTGAGACTTGCTATTCACTTTGTATCTGGATGCATCTGTACATCCAGAGAGTTTCTTTAGGACAACACATATTAATCCTCTCTATTTTGCATTATAAGGAGCATATAAGATGATGCACAGTTATGGGGGACTTATAAATAGCTAGCATAACCGTTTCTACGGGTTCCCATATTCTAAATCGTTATTCATTTATTTGCGGCTTTATAGCACTTTGGTGCAATAAAGCGTATTGAAAAAATTCACTTACAGACTTGAACTTTTTACCCACTGTGCAGTAACATTTAAACTACTGTGTGAATTATGGAATATTAGATGAAAAGTCTAACCTTCTGAATATTTAATTACACTATGGCAAGAGAGTCTGCTCTGCACTTTAACAATATGCCATGGCCTTATGTGATTTTGATTGCTTGATTACTTCTGTAACTCCGCTGGGCCACCTGTTGCTGACAAATCTTTGAGCCCTCCAGTAACAGCCACCTGTATCTCAGTCTGATTTGCAGTAATATGGGAACAATTTCATTTTAGAAACCATTACATTTGGTGTGATTACCCTTCCTGCCTTTCAGCAAATCTGTCTGTATTCAAAAGTAGCACGTCAATCCCCAGGTTCTAGCAGAGCAATAATATTGTCACTTATATTTAATAGCCTGTAGGGCTGCTTGACTGGAAGATTTATATTCTGGGGTACCTCACAGTTGACATGTGATATCAAACCACAAACCACAAATAAAATACATTGAGCATATTTATTGAACAATGGCTACCCCAAGGGCAAATAAAGTTTACATTTTTTCATTTAGGATGTAACTTTTGTGTTTTACCTCCGGTAAAGTCCTTGCTGGACATACATTCATGTTGAAAAGAAAAAATGTATTCACTGGACTTTATATAGACTTTTAAAGGCCTCAGTTTGCATGTTAAACATTAACTTTCATGACAATATGATTGGAGGAAAGCCAAACATGTATGGTTTGTTTGGAAAGGCTACCAGGACAAAGCTTATTCTCTCTAAGAAGAACATGGCAGCACACCTTCTGTTTGCAAAGATGCATCTGAGCCAAACCCCAACTCTTCTGGAAAAATGTGCTTTGGACAGACGAGATGAAAGTGGAGATGTTTGGCCATAATGCACAGTGGCACATCTGACGCAAAACAAACACAGCATGTAGGCAAAAACACAAAATACCACAACGGTGGAGGGGTGATGGTTTGGGCTTCTTAGAGGATATGAACACTTTGCAATTATTGAGTCAACCCTGAATTTATCTGTATACCAAAGTATAGCAGAATGTCTAAAAAAGAAACATTTTGCAATGGCCCAGTCAAAGTCTAGAACTCCCTACACTGCAAAGAAGACTGGGCCAAATTTTCTTCACAGCAATGAGAGAGACTGATGAAGTCATAGAAAAAATGGTTACTTCAAGCTATTGCCACTAAAGGTGGTTTTGCAAGCTACTGAATCATGGTGTGTACTTAGTTTCATAAGGCTGCATAGAGTTCTGTGAAAGCTTTCTTTTTCCAATGACTGCAGGGCTGAAGGAATAAAGGATCAATCTTTATAGAGCTTGCATGCAAATTTTTCATCTACACTGTGTGTGAGATCTACTGAGAACACGTGTCCAATTTCTTAAAGTGTAGCAAAATCTACTCGTCGTACTCATCAAAAATGGATCCCATCAGTATTTGAGGGCATCTTACATACTTGACTTTGAAATATACAACACTTTTTCCACAAGAGCAGACAGCATGTTTTCTAGTTTTGTTTGAGCATTTTTAAGCTTTCAGCACACTTAATCACAATCTCTCAACCATGTCATTCAGCTTGTGCTGCCATCATTCAATTTGTCAGCACTTTAGAAAAGAAAAAGTACATCAAATATTTGAACCCCACAGGTGGAGTAGCCTTCGGTCTGCTGATAGTGCTGAGCACTTGGAGCCTGTGGTGCAGATGGTCTGTACAGGTTGACTCCTACTGATGTTGGAGATCTTCTGACTTTTGCCACCAGGAGGTCAAAGTTCACATGGGAATAGAGCAAAATTTATTCAAGGTTTCCTGGTGATGTGTCCTTATGACCTCTCTTCTAGCATCAGGGACACTGGTAGTGTAAAACCAGCTTCATTAATTACTGTTCTTTATTTTACCAGAGCTTCGGCCTCTTTACACCCCAGCTCTTCTACACCTTGGAAGTCAGTGATGTTGAGCCAAAAACCTCCCTTCTGTGTCCTTATTACTGGCGTCACTAGTGAAATGTCAGCATAACTGCTAGATATTTTGAAATGTGACATCTGACGTTTTTATTTAAGTATGGATGAATTTTAATGGGAAATTACTGCCAAGCTTGAGAAACGGTTAAATAGTTAGCAGACATAGTTATGCTGAAAATGTATTGCAAGGCACAGACTCTTTACATTTCTTTTGATTTGCTGGACAAATATATATTTATCAAAACACTGTGAGCTCTGAAAATCAGTGTTTTGCAGGTATGTGATGGAAATATCAGTGTTAGTTGTTGTTTTTTTTAAATCAAGTATTAGCTTGGAAACCATCAATATGTTTGTGCGTGGACAAAAAAATGTCTTTACTTTATGTAGTTATTTGTATTCATCGGATGCTTCTTTGAAATCACCCACTGTGTCAGACTAAATTAGCCTATAAATTGTCAGGGGGCGCTCCGCTCCACAAAAGATGATTATTGATTTTCAGTGCTGTAGCGCTAGTGAACACTAGATGTCGCCATTTCGCTGCTCGGCGGCTGTCACATGTGCGTCCATGTAAAGAGGGAGAGGGAGAGAGGGCGAGACCGAGTGCGGTTAAGGGACCGATTTGAGAAGTTTTGTCATAGACTGAGTAAAGAAGAGAGACAGCCGTGAGAGAAGTGAGCGGTAAGTCACTTTTCTTGTCATAACTATTAGGCTCTTACTTCTAACTTCTCCTCTTCTCTGCTACTTTCTATGTTCCGTCGATTTTCTAGCTCCAACAGAGATGTCAGTGACCTTGTTACAGAGATTTAACGTTGATAAATATAAAGCTTTCATGGGCTGAGGTTGTCTACTTAGAGGTGATAACCGTATCCTGGTGCCGTTTATCTTGTGCGAATTGTTTAATGAACGTTGCACTCCGTTTACTTAAAGGTGGGATTAGATTAATCGTACTTGAGCTCACTCATCACCAATAAGGGGAAAAAAAAACTCTTTCTAACACTGGCCTGTCTGTTTTTAATACTTGTGAGCCACTGTCCATACTAGCTGTCCTGTATGTTGTGACTGTGGATATCTGGGGATGTTTGGGGATGGAGCTCTCTGATTGGCAGAGAAAGGGTTTCCTGGGTCTCGATGAAAGAGACAAAAATAAACTTGTGGAGAAGAACAACATTTCGAAATACCAACCATTCCTGAAGCTATCCCCTCCCATTAGTTTTCCTTTTTTTCTCCATGTGGGGTTAGAGGAACTTAAGGCCTCGCTAACTTCTCAAAGTTGTGGCTGGTCTGGCAAAGTGCAGAGGAATTCTCTGCCATACAATACAACCCTTATGTTAGGTTAGCAGAGGTCTTAAATCCTCCCATATGAAGCTGCCCCAGTATTCATGTGGCACATTAAACATTAATCTCAACTGAGATTGAGTTAAATTGCTTCTGGAAATCTGGTCTAAAACAGGAGATAATCTTTTACCTCTGGGCCCATCTTGTGTTATTCTTACTGTTGGAAAAAAAACATATTTACCATATTTACATGTGTGCCAAAAAGTCACACATGTAAATAAACATTATTATAGAGTGAGAAAACCAGTTGTATGCGCACAAACAGATGCCACACTGTTGTTGTGACCACAATCCAATGCAGCTATAGGACTTTTAAATAGGAAAAATCTGTGCTAGAAAAAACTCCCACTCTTTATAGAGCTGCTGTGCTAAACAAACAGGGATCTGAAGGTCATTTTCTTCCTTTTGGAGTTGCTAGTTAGTGTTACGCAGACCTTTAAACTACTGCCCACATCTTTTTAAAAAAAACCAAACAGATTAAACACTGTAATATGCACCCATGCAGCTGCCAGTTATTCCAGTAGGTGCACCTCTGTAAACAGCAATGTTACCTTTACGAAGGCTATCATATTCAAAATGAATTGACCAAAGTGTTCATGCATACTGTGCGCATGCTCGGAGGCTGCAGTTTGTTGACATTGACTGGCTTTTCAGTTATTTCTCCTGATATAACTGACAACTGATATAAATGTCAAGGATGGAATATTAGAAACACAAAATGCAGCATAATGCTATTCAAAAGCAGCACAAGCTGACCTAAAGCATGGCTGTATCTGCCATGGTCAAGCTTTCTGTGAGCTCACGATTTTTTTCCTTTGGGTTTAGAGATATGATTTATGTTCTAGCTCTATATCTCATCCTTTCAGTAGAATATTATTTCCTCATGACTGAGTTTCCCTTTTTTTCCAGTCTGTGGAAACATTAGGGTATGTGATATTTAGTTTTCATTTTTTGTACTACCTCTGTCTCAATAGTATCTTCTATGTTCTGTTTGGCTTCTTCTTGTTTCGTCAGTCAGATTCTGTTCAGCTGTGCTCCCTGGTGTTTCCCACCCCCTTAATTACTTGGTGTGTCATATTGTCTGAGTCTCCCTCTGTTCTTTGTTGTGTTCAGTTTCCTTCTTATAGTCTAGTTCCTGGTTTTTCCTCACCTGAGTTATTTTCGTATGTTGTGTTTTGTTCATGTAAGTTTAGCACTAGTGACGGTGTGATGAAGCCCCGTGAATGTGCTGAATCTTTCCAGCCAATTCCTTCGCCAAAACACAGATCACACGAAGCCTTGTTCAACAGCTTCATTTTCGAGTCCTGCATTTTGGTCCTACTCTGCTGCCACATAGCCGTCCCTGACAATATTGTGAAGAACCTAATGTGATGCTTTTGTCCTGTCCTCTTCTGATAATCATTCCAGCACCTAACTTAAATCCAAAATGCAAACACTGCACTCACTACCCACTTAATTAGATACTTGTTTCCAGTACCAGGTTGACACTCTCCTGTACACATCTCAAAGGTCTATTGGACTGAAATCTGGTGACTGCGGAGGCCATTTGACTACAGTGAATTCATTTTCATGTTCATGAAACCAGTTTGAGATGATTTGAGCTTTGACATATCCTGCTGGAAGCAGCTATCCATGATGGTACACTGTGGTCATAAAGGGATGGAGATGGTCAGCAATAGTGCTTAGATAAGCTGTGGCGTTTAAACGATGCTCAGTTGGTACTAAACGACTTAAAGTGTGCCAATACATTGTTCCCCACATCATTACACGACCACCAGCCTAAACAGTTGATACAAAGCAGGATAGATCCATGCTCTTACATGGTTTATGCCAAATTCTGACCCTACCATCTGAATGCTGTAGATGTTGAGATGCAACTTCTGTGAGCTTGTTTGAATTGTAGCTTCTGTCGCAGCTCACTGGATATTTTCTCTTTTTCCGATCATTCACTCTACAGAGATTGTGTGAGAAAATCTAAGAAGGTATGTCGTTTATGAAACAATCAGATGAGCCCACCTGGCATGAACAATCGTACCACCTTTTCACCACCTTTCTTCCTCATTCTGACGCTTGATTTAGACCAGGGGTCTCGAACTCCAGGCCTTGAGGGCCGGTGTCCTGCAGATTTTAGATCTCACCCTGGGTCAACACACCTGATTCAAATGATTAGTTCATTACCAGGCCTCTGGAGAACTTCAAGACATGTTGAGGAGGTAATTTAGCCATTTAAATCAGCTCTGTTGGATCAAGGACACATCTAAAACCTGCAGGACACCGGCCCTCGAGGCCTGGAGTTCGAGACCCCTGATTTAGACCTTCATAGGTCATCTTGACCATGTCAAGATGCCTAAATGACTGAGTTGCTGCCATGTGATTGGCTGATTAGGTGTTTGCTTCAATGAGCAGTCGAACTGGAGTACGTAACAAAGTGGCCAGTGAGGGTGCGTTTTTTTTTCAGTGTTAATGAAAAATAATGAGTATAATATGAATCACATCAGGCTGATTGCCAAAATGCATAATTCAAGTTTGTAAATGTGGTAACAAAAACAAGAGATAAGACAAACTTTAGAACAAACATACACATATTAAACAGAACCTCAGTAAATTACACTGAGCAATCAGTAAATCTATCGGCATGTTTTGGGCACTTTTTCCCTTTTAGAAAAAAGGAAAAAAAAACGTTATGCTTACATTCTTTATGCAGCTGACTGCTGCTCATGGAATCTCCTGCTTTTACCCATCTCACAGTGACAGTCAGTCAGACTACCATAACATATTCCAGGATGTGCACACGGTTAAACGAAGGAAGCAGCTTCCTTTCCCCAATGTGTCCTCACACATTCCATCAGCTCCAGCATGGCTAAACTGATGAACTGATGGCTCTGGACAGTTGGCAGCTGCCACCCCACTGTTTACGTTTAGCCTGCAAAAAGTGTCCAAGACCAAAGCTGCTCTCTCCATTTAGAATTTTCAATCTGTCATTTCTCGCTGTCTGCATTTCCCTCACTGCTTTACGGCGCACATGGCACCTAGCTCCGACTGGAGCTGTGAAAATGTGTTTGGGAGAGGAGGTGCTGAGCACTTTCTTTAATAGTCACAGTTGGTGATGTTTGCCCAACTCTAGCTCTGTGATCGACTTGTGGGCTTAGGTGTGGCTGCTCCCTGGATAATTGCCCTGAACACTGGCTGTACTGAAGGTGTATGTAACAAGGCTGCATTGTACTGCCGCCTGCAGCTCTGTGTGTGTGTGCTTGTATGCGCTGCTCTGTTCTAAATTCACTCTACCAATTTTCCCTCAGTTTTATGTTCCTTCACTACAGCTTTTCTTTTCTTTTTTCCCAGATTTCAGCTGGTGCAGCTTTGTTCCCCTAGTATATTTTATTCCTGCAGTTTTCAGCTCTATGTTCTTATAGCACACTTTTCTCCAGCCCCGCAAAAAGAAAAAAGAGCCAAGAAGCAAAGCACTAAATACTCAGTATTATGCTGAATACAGGTAACGTGCAAGGTGTTTCTTGAGTGTCTGATTATAATCTTTCTCCTGCAAGGAAACAAGATGTTGCTTGATATCAGAAGAAAAAATGGGACGTCTTGGGTAAATCAAGGTGAAGGATAGCAAAACTATGTTTCAAAAATAAAGGGAAAAGGTTATTATTCAGTGGCAGCACGGTGGCACGGTGGTTAGCACTGTTGCCGCACAGCAAGAAGGTCCTGAGTTCAATTCCACCATCAGGCCGGGATCTTTCTGTGTGGAGTTTGCATGTTCTCCCCGTGTCTGCGTGGGTTCCCTCCGGGTACTCCGGCTTCCTCCCACCGTCCAAAGACATGCAACTTGTGGGGATAGGTTAATTGGATAATCCAAATTACCACTAGGTGTGAATGTGCGAGTGAATGTGAGTGCGAATGGTTGTCTGTCCCTATGTGTTGGCCCTGCGACAGACTGGCGACCTGTCCAGGGTGTACCCCGCCTCTCGCCCTATGACAGCTGGGATAGGCTCCAGCGCCCCCCGCGACCCTGAAAAGGATAAGCGGAAGCGAATGGATGGATGGATGGAGGTTATTATTCAGAATAATGAACACTAATAGTAAGCAACACTGCAGACTATTGAGTTATATCAGAGCAAATTATAAATTGCTATGATACAGCCAGTATAAACTCATTATCGGGCCAAACAGGCACACTACTAGATAAGATACAGAGACATTAAACTTTAATGGCCCTGATGGGTGTAACTAAGTAAAGGCAGCAGAGGGTATTTAAAAATACTTTTACATTTGACCTTTTGGGTTGTGGTAAATACACAAATTCTTTACCTTTTTAAAAAGTATATAAACCATGTATATTTCCATGATGTATTCTGGCCACTCAAAATGCATTTCAGTGAAATAATAATAATGGATTGGATTTATATAGCGCTTTTCAAGGCACCCAAAGTGCTTTACAATGCCACTATTCATTCACTCTCACATTCACACACTGGTGGAGGCAAGCTACAGTTGTAGCCACAGCTGCCCTGGGGCAGACTGACAGAAGCGAGGCTGCCATATCGCGCCATCGCATTTAAATATTAAACCTAAAAGTAACATTATGACAAAACCTAGCCGGTGCTTTCATTCTTGGTTACCTTCACTGGTTTCCAGTGAAATTCAGAATTTATTTTAAAGTGTTATTAATAAAATATAAAGGCCAACATGCTGAGACCTCAAACCAGCAGTTGGCCTCTCGGATCATCTGATCAGGGTCTTTTAACTGTTCCACGCTCTTTATTGTAAATCCGGAGGAAGCCACGAGGTTGCAGCTTTTAAACTTGCGAACAGCCTTCCTAAGCCAGGACGCCTGAATCAGTGGTTTCTAATCTGTGTTGACGTGAGTATGTAGGAATGAATGTGAGGCCGTGTGCTTGACTGTGTGTCTGTATGTTGGAACCAAGCAGACGAGGTTTTTGGTAGAATCAATCTGTCTGTAACCACGATAGCTTTAAAGGTTTTTATTGAATTTTGATAAAACTCTGTAGAGGTGTAGATTCGTGTCAAGTCTGGTGTTTATTTTCAACATATTAAAAGTATGGCATGAAGTGCATTTGACCTCCGATCTCATGTTTGCATTTCACATCTGCCTTTCTTTGAAGTTGACCCAAATGTGTTAACTTTTACTGCACCACAAACTTCTTAAAGTAAAAAAAACCCCAAAATAAATATATGGAAAATACAGTAATGTCCCTTAAAAGTAAATAAGTCCCAGAGAGTGAGCTGCCCTGGCAGCGGGCTGCGCTCTCTGAGTGTTTCTCGTCTTTAAAATGTGGCTTTATCCAAACTTTGAAGCACTTTGTAGCTGTGTGTTTTAAAATGTTTAACCCTCTCAAGGCAGGCGTTGCCAATTTGCAACAGTTAAAAACTAACAACCTGATTGTCCCACATAGATATTTTATGAGTTTTTTTTACTCAGAAGTACCACTGCAGGACTTGGTTGTGCATTAGCAACAAAAAGTTTAATTTAAGCCTGAGAGGGTTAAACAGATCGTGAAATGGGGAGGGTGTGCCTTCCTATATGATGTGAGGCGAGTGAGCCATGTGATGTGCAGCACTTTAGCTCACAGGCTTTGCTCTGACTTATGTTGCATTTATATTATTGCAAGATAAAAAAAACAGCACCTATTGTACGTAATGCTTACAGTCCTGGCATGGTGCTGAATTTGTAACCTATCGGTATTACTCCTTGTGTCATTTGTTAAAAGTGTGTCGAACAGCAGCCAATATGTGCCACTCTTGTTCATGTTTGTGGTGTTGTTGGTTCTTTAACTTTGTTACTTTCTGTGGAGAAGACAAAAGTCATAATAAAGCTACACAAACCAGCAGTAAGCCTAGAGGTAAACAAAGTGTTGAAAGTGCTTGAAGCTACTTCTGCTACTTTTGTCCTTCCTGTGTGCTTTCATTTTTTGTGTTATTGATGTTGTGATATGGAGTTGTTGGATGGAGGACTGTATGTCTCAGAGATGATTGAAAATCTCCTCTGTAATAGATACTGGGCCATGAGTCTGGATTTATAAGTGAAAAATGGATGTCATCAATAAACCAGTAGGCTCTTATTTATTTATTTATTTTTTTACTTTAACTGAATGTTAAATATAAGAGCATTGTGTAAAAGGTCCACATCACACAGTGTATATAAACTTTTCTTAAAGCAGCAGCTCGTTTTGCAAGAGAAGTTATCTATATGATAACTAAAAAACTAGTAAGCAGCTCTTAGGTCAGATTAGCATGAAATCAGGGAACATAAGGCAGACTTAGGCAGTTCCCAAAGGAAACAATGTCCACCAGCATACCTAAGCACTTTCATTTACATTATCTGTACAACAACAGAAGTATTACAAGTGGTGGGACTGCTGCTGGATGGATTGAATTTGTTTAAGTTTGCTGTCAACAATAAGAAAAGGAAATTGAGGCAGAGTGTGTTTGACAGCCATTGTCACCAATGACAATAATTTTCAGTTAACAGCTCACACTCGACATCCCACTTGGTAGTTGTTTTATTTTTTCCCTGCCTGTCCTCTCCGGCTGTGAGGCACCAGCATGGCCTCTTACATTCTGAAGGGTCTATTTTGTCTGTTCCTCCTTATTGAGAGCTCTACTGAGATGTTAGCGCTGAGTGAAAACCACAAACCATAACTCACTTTTTCAGTGCTGCCAACTCCCGGTCTCACGCCCAGTTTAACACAGAAAAAATACAAGGCTGTTTTCTTTCCCCCACGCTGCTTTTCTTGATGTTATCTCCTTTCCGCACACCTTTCATCTCCCTCTGTCCACCGTAATTTACTCCATTTACCCCGACATGCCCAGCCATACATTCTATTTTTCTGTTTAAATGGCTTGCCTTTCCTTTTACAGGATAAAAATAGCAGCAAGAATTTACGCTCTGTATATAGCTGAATCTTTTTAGCATTCTTGGTGGTGCAACTGTAGACTAATCTTTACATAGGGTGTAATTTTCAATTCTTCAACATGTAGACATCCTTCATGCTCCCATGTCCTTATTCAAAGATTCTCGCAAAGCTTTCTCTCCACCAGCTCTGTTTCCTAATATGAATTGAGCAAAGGTCTCGGTAAGAGCATGCCTCTCATTTACATTAATTTCTGGCAGCCACTCGTGGTTGCTGATCTTAATACGTTTAGTCTAACTTTGTTGAAGTTGGCTCCCCAGACGTGGATCATTCTATAGCTTCAGAGTGAAAATCAATTTTCATGACTTTAAAATAGAGATTATCTGTCTTCTAAAAGTAGAAGTAAAATGCCTTCAGAAAGTTTTCAGACCCCATGACATCCTGCAGCGCGCCAGACTGAATACAAAGTGGAATTTGTTGTTGACAGTCGACACAGAGGAGGTTATAATGAAAAACTGAACACAGCTTTAATTTTGTGCCTCCCCTAGTTTTTTTTTAAACATTTAACACAAATTGTGGTTTATAAATTATAGCATCAACTCTTCTTAGATGCCCTTGTTTACTTGTCACATCTGGTTTTTTTTTTTCTTTTTACCAGTTCAAAACGCGACGTTTCTTTAAAGCTCAATAGGGAGCCTGTGTGAACAGCTATCTTCAAGGCACTACAGACTTTGATAGGGATTCATTCAAGTGTGTGTGTGTCTGCGTTTTTTGTCAGCCACTCAAGCACTTAGACGTTCTCATGCTGAAGCTTCTCTACTTTGCTTTACGACTGGTTCCCATGCACTTTTCAAGAGCAGAGCTGAAGCCTATTACAGTTTTATCAGTTACCAGCATAAAAGTTTGCTGTTGTCAAACACACTATGTGTTGATCTGATGAAGGTATATGAAAAATAAAGAAGCTGCTAATGTGAAATGTTAAAAAAGCTTTATTATTGGTCCGACAAATTATTAACCACTCACTTTTATTTGGTCTTATGATTGGCGAAGTAATCAGGTGCTTGGTGATTAAATATTGTTTTGTGTACAGGCACTGTACATAAGCAAAAATACCATTTTACCTTTAAAGCAGCTTCATTACATTTGATTACTCTGCAGTGGTGACAACCATTAGAGGTATTTTCTGTCCGTCCAGCAGACTGTCTCATTCTTGTACTTGCCATGGTTTTGGATGCCTGAAGGGAATTTCATTACATCTGGCATGCTTGTCTACTTAGAGACACTGTGACCTCTCAAAAATGAGTTTTTGGGCACAATTCAAGAATTCATACGACAAAATTTCACAGGCTTGTCTAACAGAATAAAATGATGAAATAATGACATTTTATAGGCAAAGGGTGGTGATGTAGTAATTTCCGGCTAAAACCCTCTTCTGGAGGTTATTTTATCCCACAACTCAGGAACAGAAAGGGGAGGTTTTTGACCTCATTTCAGGCTTTGTCTGATGCTGTCTTAGCAATGAGTAACCGTGATAACTAATAACCCAACTTTCTTGGAATTTGAGAGATTGTTTTAGTCTTTTTGCTGCTAATTTTGCTGACAACAAAAATTACAAACTGTGTGTTGTCATAACCCAGCCGAGCAGATGTGGACACCCAACTTTGTGAAGAGGTGATGTAGGGGTTTCAAACTGGTACCATAGGAGTATCTAGTAAAAACTTCAGATGAGTTTGAATGAGTTTTTCAAACACTTATCCAAGTTAGGGTTGCAGCAGTCATATAGTCATATGGGGCCTTTTTCATAACTGTGACTATGTGCAATATAGTAATACAAAGTCTACAAAGAATGATCATTAAGTTCTACATGTTCCCTCACCTCTTTAGAGCATTTTTGCTATTATTGTCCAGCACCCAAATGTCCAATTTTTGGTTCACTCTCTTCTCTCTCATTGGCTTTCTTTCCAGGTAACTGTTTTCCAGTTGCTCTCAAATGAATAGCTTGTAAATAGAGATGGGCATCATAATGACAACTAGGGCTGGGTCGTCACTGATTTCTAGAATTGATTCGATTCCGATTCACAAGGTCCTGAATCGATTTGATCCACGATTCGATTTGATTCGATTTGATTTGAATCTGGGAAACTTTGCCTCAGACAGTCAGAAATATTATAATTCAGATCAGTACATTTACATATTTTTGTATCTATAAAAAGGAAGCTGACACTTTCCAGACTTTATCAAAGGTGTGAGCATCACAGCAGATGCCTTTGTGTCAAAGTAGCTGAAGATAAAACACAGAAAAACATAAAGGTGATTTTCCTGGCCTGGGATTTTATAAAAATATTCTGCAGTACATCAAAAACGAAAGAAAACCATTAATCAACATATGAACATTACCTCTGAAGTTACAGCGGTTTTATTAGAGACACAGCGTTTTGCATTTTGAATAATTTAAAAAAGTCTAAATTTGTTCAGAAGCCTATTGAACACCAGAAATTAGGTTTTCTTTTCGGAAGTAAGTAAAAGGAAAAAAAAAAAAACATTGGCCGACAGCGCTGTAAACAACGGTAGACTTGTGCGTAACAAGCAAGCGAATAATGCAGAAAACAGATTTTTAGACGGGAAACTGTTCGTGAAGTACAGAGAGAGAGAGAGAGAGAGAGAGAGAGCTGTGCATGAAGTGTGATTTTTATTGTGGTGGAAGCAAAACAGCAAAAGTCAGAGTGAATCCATGACGATGTTTATGTGAAGCTTAGTTTGGATCTTCTTTTGCTGCTGGTTCGGTCAATATTGTTTGGAGAGAGATAAAACTACAGCTTTAGAATCAGTACAAAAAGGGCGTAAACACAAAGCGCAGACCCGCCGAAACATCAGAATCAGCGAGCTGTCGGCTTTCAGCCCCGACCGTTTCCGTGCCGTCGGGTGAGCAAGACGACATCTCACTGATTCTGATCTGCGGGTCGTGCTTTGTGTTTACGTCTTTGTGCAGAATCCGCGTTTCTGCTCTCATTTACTGTTTTAAATGTTTGGTGGTTGTCAAAATTTTGTGACGTTTCACCTGTGATTCTGGAATTTTGGGCAAAATACATTTATATAAAAAAATCGATTCAGGATTTTAATGAATCGATATCACGTTATCCAAGCCAGAATCGATTTTAATCGATGAATCGATTATTAAAACCCACCCCTAATGACAACGCCCCTAAATGACCCCAAAACATGTCGGAAAATGTGGATTATATCGCTATCATTTTCAGTAGTGATTGGGAGCCTTTACGACACAAACGGCAGGCAGGCATAGTTAGGGAAGTAATTATAGTGCAGCATTGTATTAGAAGGTAAAGTATTTTCAACAGAGATTAAGTATAGAACGTATTTAATTTTGCAAATGAATCAAAATTTTAATTTGTATTGTTTTTTAATAGTACAGTATTAGATGATGGTTCTTGACAATAAAAAAAATGAAACAAGGAGAAATGAAATTGAGTAGGCATTAACAATAAAAAAGTCAGTTTTAAAATTACAGATATATTGTATGTACACAATGTTAAAAATATATACAATAAGATGTATAAAAATAGAACAGTTGACTGAAAAATGATAAATATAACAAAAGAAGTATTCAAGCCAAATTTACAACCACCTTCAGCTCCAGTATGAGGAGGACTTAATGTTAGACTCAATGACTGCAAAGTGAACAGGCCTGTGATGGCAAAACGAGCCTAAATCATCACCCCTCCCCTACCGTGCTTCAAAGCTGGTATGAGGCGTTTGTGCTGATGTGCTGTTTTGGTTTCAAATAAGGCAGATCAACAAAATAATCACAAAAATGGCATTTTTTAACTAGAGTTTTCTAAATCAGTGTCATGCTCATGTTTCTCATCCATGCATCCATCCATCGACCTCCACTTATCCTGATCAGGGTCGTGGGGGGCACTGGAGCCTATCCCAGCTACTATAGGGCAACAGGTGGGAAAGCCCTGGACAGGCGCCGGCCTCATACAGGGTTAACAAAGAGAGACAGACAATCATTCACACTCAAACCTCACATCAATGTCTATGGGCAATTTAGAATCCACAATTAACCGAACACCACTAACTGTATATTTTTGGACTCTGGGAGGAAGTCGGAATACCTGGAAGAAACTCAGACAAACACGTGGAGGACATGCAAACTTAGATCATGGAGTCGAACTCAGGTCTTGCTGTGGTGCACTATGATGCAACAGTGCTAATCACAGCGCTGCCCTCATGCAAGTAAAATTCAGTAAATTATTGACAGTCTTTTATCTTTAATGAAATTTGAGGAGCTTTTAGGTCTTTTTGAGGCCCTTATGAAGGACATGGATATATGTGAGTTATTTGCACATTCTTTTAAGCTTTGATTTATGTTGTGGACACAGGGATGATGTTACATTTATTTTATAAAGTTTACCTTGATTATTATTATTATTATTATTTTTTTCTAAATGACATCAGAAACAGCAGTATGCGACATTACGTGATGGCAGAGCTTCAGTTCATCCTTTGTCATTTTTTTTTTTTTTTTTTTTTTTTTTTTTTAATAAATAGGACAGGGGGAATGAATGAGAGAGAGAGGGGGAGAGAAAGAAAGAAAACCAAAGGGGAGAAGAGACGGTGAGAAGGGGGGGGGAAGAGAGACAAAAAAAAAAAAAAAAACTCCTGGGTCACCTGTATGGAGAAAAAAAACAAACAAACAAACAAACAAAAACAAACAGAGGAGACAGCAAACAACAAAGAGCAACATAATAATAGAGAAAACAAAGCACCATCACAATAAACTAGCTAGTCATAGATATCAGTATTTACTAAGTAATAAACGATATTGTGCAGCACGCAAGATAGACAGCGCACAGTGTGCTTTGAGGCAGCAGCCAAGAAAGCTTTAGTCCGCGTCTGTGAATACCCATGTGTGCATACCTGTGTGGATCAGCATGCTTGCATTCCAAAGGTTTCTCCATGTAATGATCTGCTAGGGAGTGTGGGGGGGCCACAGCCCCGTCCTCCAGGGTGTGAAGCGGGTATGGAGGAGATCAAAACTCCAGACATCCAGAGGCCCCCAGAACACAAGAGACCATGGAAGACCAACAGAGGGGCAGCCGCGCCACTGTCCCAGTAAGAGCTGAGAGTCCCAGATGAGGGCTCGCCCAGCAGCCGCGGAGCAGAAGTCAGGGGGAGTTGCAGTGACGCGCCCGTGAGCTCCGCCGGCCCCCAGCTGCGCCTGAGTGACCGAGCCCTAGGCCGAGAGGCCGGGGGCACCCCACCTCCAAAGGGGCCCAAGCGAGCCCCAGGCCCCAGGCCCCGACAGGCGGCCGCCAAGGAGTGAGCCGGTGTGTACCCGGACGCCCACCCCCAGACACAAAGAACCACCAACACACCGACACCTGAGGGAGTCCGCCACCGGCAGGGGAAGTGGTGGTGGGTGGAGATAGGCCTCCAGACCTTGGAGGGCCTGAGGTGTCCCCAGAGAGGTGGCGTCTGATACCCAACCTGACATATAGACACAGACATACAGGCACACACAGACACAAACATCCATTCCCACCCTCATGCTCTCATATGCACTCACTCCACACTCAACCAACGTGGAGACAGACATAAAGAGACGCTGTACACACAATCACACTCCCCAAGCGTACTCTACAAACCGGGTCTAGGTACCCTTGCCCCTGGAGGGGGGAATTGCACCCAGACCCAGGTGGTGTTACCCTTTTCCCTGCGGTGGGGAGAGGCAGACCACCCCGACTCCGCAGCAGCAGGGAGGCCCCACACCCCAGACCGCAGTCGGACGGCCAACTCCTCCTACTAGCCCTCCCGCTCCAGCAGGCCGCAGAGAATGGGGGTGGGAGAAGACTCCAAACCTCCCTCCACCCGCTCATTGTAGTGTTGATGCATATGTGTTCTAAGGTGCAATTAAAACCCAGGAGGGCATGGAGCTACCTGCCAAGGAGCAGCAGGTAAGCGCATAGTCCCTCCTGCTAACCCTCAATGACTAAGTGTATTTAAAATTGAGAGGTGGGCAACGACGTCAGGGGTGAGGTATACACCCTGATGGTGATTTGGACTCCGTGATTGTGCCCACCCCCAAGATCCTATATGTATGTGTAATGAGAGTGTGAATAATGTGAATGTCTAAGTTGTGGGATAAAATTGAGGCAGAGGCAGCCAGAAGGGGACAGGGGGGGGGGTAGCCTCCTCTGCACCCTGGTGACATACCCCCACTCCAAGGCCCTGCATGTGTGGGTGGTTGTGGAGGAGCGGGAAGAGGGAGGCAGCTGGAGATGGGGAGGGAAGGAAGGGAGGGGCAGGTAACCCCTCCCTGGGGCCAGCTCCCCCGCTGACCCCAGTAGGCACTCCCACCCTCCGCGACCCGCCAGGGAAGGGGGGCCCAGGCCCATCAGACCGGGGCCCAGTGCAGTAGCGCCCCCCGGCTCCACAGAGCCCTGGACAGTCCACCCAACCCCACCACAGAGAAAACTGCACCCACCCCACCAACCACACATCTTCCAGACTACATAAGACGGTAAACGCCCAGGCTGAGATCTTCCTCCACCTCTCCTGTATCTCCCCCTCCTGCAGAGAGTTCCTGAAGAGAAGAAAGCTCCTGCAAGATGTGACCATCCCCCCCACCAGTTGAAGAGCCCCCCAGGCGGCTCGACGCACCGGCGGCACCCTGCTCCAGGGCCGGGCCCCCATGCACCCACCCGCCCACAACCCCGGCAACACACCAACCAGGACCCAAGCCCCCGAGGCCCGGCCCGGGCCCCAGCCCAGAGACGGAGCGCCCCCAGAACCTCACGCCCATCCCGGACCCACCCAGGGGCAGCCAGGTTGCCAGGTCAGTAACCCACGTCCGTCAGCACAGACCCTCCCCTAGCCCCGCTGCACGCAGCCGCGAGGAAACAGTCACCTGAGAGCCAACAGAGCCCTCAACCGGACGTGACCACTACCCCGGGTTGAGCCCCCCAAGGAAGATGCCTCCGGGGAACCCCCCGACGCCCTAAGCCTGTCCCTACCCCCTCACCAATCACAACAGTGAAGGCGGGACCAAACTATGACCCCCCACCCCCACTAGGTGATGGAGCTGATAAAAGGGGCCCAGAGCAATTGATCTAATGTGGTGGCAGAGGCTGTATCAAGACTAATGTAATCTAATAGATAATTTCTATATTGGTTAGAATTAAGATTATTTTTATTTTTCCAGTTCATGAGGACTGTTTTCTTGGCTATGCATAGGGCGGTGAAGATCATATGGGCTATATTCTTTTCTGAAGTGATATTATCTAAGCTGCCCAACAAACACACTAAGGGGGAAGTTGGAATGTTACATTTCAGACACTTTGATAAGTCTTCACATATCTCGCGCCAAAACTTTTGCACTGGTGGACAGAACCAAAGAGCGTGGATGTAATTGTCTGGTGTATTGCCTTGACAGTGTGAGCAGTTGTTGGAAGATGTAAAGCCCATCTTGAACATCCGATGACCTGTATAGTGCACTCTATGAAGTATTTTGTATTGTATTAATTGCAGACTGGGATTTTTAATTAATTTAAAAGTTTTTAAGCAAATCTGAGACCAGAAGTTTTGGTCTAGGTTGACTGATAAATCTGCTTCCCACTTTGCAGTAGGAAGGGATATTGATTCATCTAATTTAGAAAGTGTTCTGTATATTTTAGATAATAATTTGGGGGATTTAAGAGTAAGAAAATGTGCCGCACTTAGTGGTGTTTGTAATTCAACTTGACTGAGGTTAAATTTCTTTTTTACTATGGATTTAATTTGTTGATATTCTAAAAATCTTTTCTTGTTGATCCCATATTGTTCAACTAGTCTGTCAAATGGAATAAATTCTGTTCCCTCTAATATATGTTCTAAGTATTTAATTCCTTTACAACTCCATTCTGGGAAATTAATCATATTATTGTTTTGTAATATGTCAGGGTTATTCCAGATAGGTGTACGTTTGCATGGGATTAATGAAGACTCCGTTATTTTTAGAAACTCCCACCATGCTGTTAGAGAAAAGCTGATGTTGATACTTTTAAAGCATTCATGTCTTTTGATGTTTGAGCTAATAAATGGTAGGTCTGAAATCTCTAGATCCTTGCATAGTGCCTGTTCAACATCTAGCCAGGGCTCAACTTTACCTTGATTATTGCGTTAATACTGTCATGGTCCTGAGTCTGAGGACTCAGTGTTTTGTGTTTCCTTATGCTTTTGTTCATTCCGAGTATGTATTCTGTTGTGATTTTGCCATTTGTTAGGTTTCTGTTCTTTGCCTGCCTGCTCCCACTTCTCTGTGTTCCCTCTGTCTGTCCATGGTGTTATTGTGTCTGCTCATGAGTCTGCCTGTCAAGTTCAGTGTCCTGTCTGGTTCTCTGTGTCTGTTAGTTTCCTGTTTTATTCTGAAAGTTCATGTCTCATGTCAGTGTGTTCAGTTTTACCTCTCCCCTGTCTCGTTAGCCTAATTGCTCCCAGCTGTGTCTCCCTCCTGTGGCCCATTCCCTGATTACTCCCCGTGTATTTAAGCCCTGTGTTTTCCTGTGCTCTCTGTCGCGTCGTCTGTTTAATTCCATGCCAGTCTGCATTATTCTATGTTACTCGGTACTCATTCTGCGTCTCTCTGCTATCTCTCTTTGTGCATTTTACTCCTCCTCCCGTGCGTGTTTGGTTTAAGTTTTGTTCGTTAGTTTTCCCAGTTTAGGTTTGTTTACTCCCCGCTCTGCTCTTCCTGTTTTGTCACCTTCTCACCGCTGTAAATAAACACTCACTCGCACCCCAGCCAGTACCTGCATTTTGGATCCTTTTTTCATACACCACACGACTGCCCCAGCCATGACAAATACACTTTAAATTCATGTTATTTTTTAACACTTCTGCCTGTTATGTTTCGCAGTGTCCACGCTACCATGATATGCTTCTTTTTTTCTGTGAAATATGTGAAATAAACAGTTTGTTGTCCATTTCTGAAGATTTTCTCATCAAAGCAACTCTGTGCTTCTGTTTGTGTTCCTGATCTGTCCCCTGCTCCATTTTTCTTGGTTTCTCAGTTTGTTTTGATGGTCAACACTGAGAAGAAACTGCGTAGTTGTAGTTTTCTATGTCCTAATGAAGCAGCCTGCTGTGCACTTTCAAACTTTAGCTTTTAATGTTCAGTTTTACTATCGTCTCCGACACCATGTACAGTATGCTGTCCAGTCATTTGTAATGCACGCAAGTCGACAAGTTAATTGAAGTCCCAGAAAAGACATTTAAGAGAACGTGGATGGATGTACCCAGATTTTTAAGTTTTAACTGTAAACAGCTCTAAAGTAAAAAGAAACGATTCACTGACATTAATTATGGGTTATGTGTTTTTCGGGAAAGAAAACTCTCTGGAGCTGCTTTACACTGCCCTCGTTAGTAAGAAAGTCCAGATTGTGTGCAGTTAGTGTATCATTTCATAACCAGACAGAACTTGCAATCAATGTGGAACATAGAGCGAGACTTTGGACTGCACTCAAACAATATTTCACTGCATGTAATCTAAATTTATGATTAAAATGTGAATCCAAAGGTTTCGCTCATTGTTGAGATGAATCTCCTGGGCACAACCTCCACTGAAAGAGTCTGTATTGGACAGTGTTGATCAGAATGACAGCTGGGCAACATCTGCAGTTACTTAATGAAGGAGGTGGTCTGTGGAGAAGACAGTAAATCAATAGGCAGGTATGTTTCACATCTATCATAGTAACAGTAAGAACATAATGCAGGAACTAGTGTTCATATCAATTCTTATTATTTTGTCAGTGTTTGGCTTTCTTTTTTAAACTGATCAAAATATTAAAGAATACCTTCTGACCAAAATGCAGATATTAAAAATATATTTGCATGAACAAAAACGTAGATTCAGTTAAGACATAATTTTCTCTTTTTGATCTTCAAACGTCACTTTTTGCATTTGAATCACAAACTTATACTCGCAATAAAACGTGCTTTGAGTGCAGTGTGAATAGTTTGGCTCTTCTGTTTAGTGTAGAAACCAATTATGCATGATTGGATATAAAAGACAACTCCACAGACAAACCTAAATGCCCGACTAAACCTGGGGTAATAGTCGGGCATTTAGCGTAACTGCTGTAACTACGGTATCTGTTTTTCTCCTGAATAGTACTAATTCTTGGATGTCGCTTGTGTCTTTTTTTTAAAGAAGTGTCATATTGAGAATGCTGACTAACTGAATATCTTGTTTTCATGCTGTTTTTGGATGATTTGCGTAATTATATCCCCAATCAGCTCACAGTGGCTAATGTCACACACCATTAGCCTCATTCAGCAATAATTTTCCCTGCACTGTAATTAACCCTCATGTAGGGACCTTTGTTGTCTTGATTATGGCGTTCTTTGTAAACGCCGCTGCATCCTGGTCAAGCCCGCCCACACACAGCTCACACATATCCATGCTTTGTTTATCATCTTACAGACATAAATAGGTTACTGAGCTATCCTGCTGGCCGCAGGGACTATGCGTACACTTAGGGCCCCCTGCCAAGAGCATTTGTTTGCATCTCTTTATGTAGGTTATCAATAAAAATATTACAAACGCATGCAAAATGACCTCCGAAAGATGAAAAGATGACCAAGAAAAGACACAGAGTGGCTATAAAAAGATGAAGAAACAACTACAAGGACATGCAAAATGTCTACATACAAGTGCAAAACAAACTCAACGGCCGAACAACACTTTGTCTAGTAAACAATGCCAACAACCACAAGGCATTTAAAATGACCACAAAAGGACACAAAATGACTACAAAGCAATGTCTCTTGTCATGTGTGTGTGAGCAGAGCGAACACTGTTCAGTAATATTTCCATGCGGATGCAAGCGTGCTACTGTTTTTGTTGCTTTCGTGAGACAAAAGGACCTCAAATGTTTCCTTTAAAAAAAAACAAAAAAAAACTTTAGAGCAGAGGAAGACGCACGCACACAATAAAAAGCGACAACGGACAAAATGCCTCAGTTTGCTCTTATTTGTTGTGTTCCTATCTGGGTCTGTAATATAATTAACATTCACAGTCTAACGCTCCTCAGTCCACAGTGACTTGTTCTCATTGAGAAGTTCACAAGGTACTCCTTTACTGCCACAGCCTGCGGATTAGTTACCATGGAAACAAAGCTGTAGGAAGTCAGGAGGAATACGTTACCTTATGTTTGCTTCCTCCGGTGGAGGATACTTTACAGAGAAGTTAGAAGAGTTGTGTTGACAGTGTCTCAGTAACTCTCAGTGAAGCACTGCTTTCTGACAGGAAAGCTTCAGAATATTTCTCCTCTTCTTGTCCATCCAGCTCATGCGCTACGGGGCCGGTTCAGGGTTGATTTTTATTTTGGAGATTTTACTTTTTACACCTAAATTGGCTCTTGATGAACCACAGCAAACACAGAGCCTGAAAACAACCTTTAAAGCACACTATAATAATCACAGAAGGATAATACTGGTGATTACTTCATAAATAATGAATAAAAAGGAGCTATGTGTGAACAGCTGCTTATGAAAATATGAGTTGGTGGTCCTTTCTGTTTAGGTGGGGGTGTTAACACAGGGCAGTCAGGTGCATTTAATGTGATGTAATAACTTCTTTTGCCCCCTGATAAACTGGAGCGACTAAAGTGCCAACTTGCAGTTTTTAAGTTGGCCACTGGGGGTTAAATGAGCCACCAAGTGATCGAGCAGTGCAAGGACAGAGCTCAGTTACTTGCTTGTCTTCATGCTTGGGGTGTTTAGATAGTTAATACATTTCATTCAGTCTACCTATGTTTATGAAACAGTCCAAGGACAGAAAAGAAATATCGTCATAGTATCTGTTTTCACTTTTGCCCTTACAGAAGAAAATATTCTTTATTTTCTTCTTTGAAAGAAGAAGAAAATATTCTTTATTACTAAGACTGACATGTACCAGCTTATTTCTCACCAGTGTTTTCTCACCTGCAGGTTTGGGCACCTGCAAAGAGTCACAAAATAGCTGTTGTCCCGTGACAGCTGGGATAGGCTCCAGCCCTCTGGCGACCTAAGCGGTTAAGAAAATAGATGAATCCAGAACTGAAACAATATTTCAGGCTATGATTTTGACTGTAAGCAGAACTACAGACAGCAGGTTGTATAGCCAAAATGTATGTATAAGGGCTCTCATAATGATAGATTTTCTATTTTTTCGTCATTATTATCATGGCATAAATAAATAAAATTAAAGTCATTATTGGGTATCAAGTAGAGAAATGAAAACAACAACAAACGTTTTGTATACTACAAAAGGTGTGATATACAAAAAGAACAGGTAAACAGTTTAATACTAGTAGCTGTAAGGCAGCTGTGTGTTTGTGTCTGCATCTCTCTCCCGCCCCTCCATCTTTCCTTTAACTATCCATTAAGACACTCGTCTATCGTTACGTGTACAGAAGCAGGCAGACATTTCCTGCCTTGTGAGCGAGAGTGCAGGTTCATTGTGACAAGAGCAGGTGATTTATAGGGGTGACAGAGCTGCATCTGATGGGTGGACTTGGACTTGAGCTCCGTCATCTTTTTGCTGCTTCCTATGATATCGCTTCTCAAGCGGGCCAAAACAGCCCTCAGGCCAACAGGAACTGTCCCAGTGCTCCCAACGAGCAGTCTGTCACTGCATGGATCATGATGAGTCATCATATGATTAACAGAAGGGAAAAGGCAAAAAAAAAAAAAAAAAAAAAAAAAAAAAGCCAGTTATGCAAAGATTTGGCTATTTTTCAGACAGACACACACACACCTCTACTAATGTCAGAACTGCCCCATTTTTGCGCTGGTTGACATGCACCTTAATGACCATACATTTAGCAGGTTTAAGTAACTGTTTGTCTCACATCCAGCACCAGCACTACAGCATACACTGAACTCTGCTGAACTGATATACTAGTGTTTCAGCTGCATTTTCTAAAAAAAATAAATAAAATAAGAACTGCTCTGAAATATCACTTAAACCGGTTGTTTTTAAGACCAGCTTTATTTAATATACATGTTATAGTAGTCACAAAAATGACCCCAATTGGGTTAGTGTTGTAAATTGCTGAGAGATGGAATGATACTGGTTGGTTTTGGTCTTTTCATTGGATTTGTAAATAATACATACAATATAAAATAACAATACATTTATAAAAACTAGCTACATGTGCTATACTGGATACAGCACACAGCAAATCTTACGCATTACATTTGTCAAGATACATCAAACTGAGCAACTGGGGAAAAGGATTTTAGATTTTGCTGAAGACTGCTCTTAATACACAACAAGGCCTTACTGCTAATCTCCTGTAACAAAGCTCTCACAAATTTGGTCTCTGTTAACCAGTGTTTGAAAAGAAAATCAATTTTTTGCTTGTTTAGAAGACATTTTATGTAAAAAGTGTGTGGTTTTCAAAACTTTGCTCTGCTTTCAATTTTCCTCTTTGCGCTGTCTGTTGAAGGACTTATTGATATAAAATAAGAAATGTAGTACAAACAATCTGTAAGATGGATCTTTTCTTTCTTCCTTTAATTAAAGCAAGATGCCCACCTCTCTGTAGCTTGAATTCACAATAAACCACTTCAGCCTAACACATAACAAATGCTCAGTTAATGACTTCATTGGTTTCAGAGGACTCCTGCACCCTTGAAGGAACACTTCAGAATACCCAGTTTTTAAGGTGTTCCAGAAACCACGAGCTTCTGATAAGTTGTTATTAAAGCAACTCAAAAAAGGATCAGTCTTTTTTTGTACGATTTTAAGACACAAGATATGTGCCGTGTTGCTCACAAATATCTGCTACTTAGAACAAGCTACGTGACTCTAAAACACGTCTCCTCTGTACAGTGAAAACCAGGCAAAGGTCTCACTACAAAGAAAAATGTTTTCTGTCATTCCGGGGAATTCAACCTTTGCTCAATTTTGCCTTCTGCGGGCCTTTCTTGTAAAGTGTAAACTGGTGTGGCACCACACAGGCAATTTGAAATCAGGTTTTGTACCACAAGGGCTCTGCATCTCCCCCCGAGTCCTGGGTTCATGGATGCATATGCTCTTGCGCTTCATGCATTAGTAAGTGCGCAAGGGTCTGCAAAGTTGGCGTGGTGCAGATTTTGTTGTCTTTACAAGCAATAGTAAAGAATGAGTAGCACTCACTGACTATAACAACAGAATTGTCATGTTTCGGCTGTGTGGCAGGCAGGAGAGGACCCAAACGCAAACTCACGGGGACAGAACTTGAACTCAAAAGCACAGCTTTAATTGCTGGAAAAATAGAACACAGGCAATACAAAACTAAATTGTGAAAGCTAATCATAAAGTATACCAGGAGACACGGGGAGAATCACACACAGCATGAGGGAGACTATGACACTGACAAAGAGAAACACAGGGCTTAAATACACAGAGGGATAACGAGGGAATGAGACACAGAAGGAGCTGGGAGTAATCAGGCTCCTCGGGCCCTCCAGCTGACGTGGCATGAGGCTGGATGGGCTCCTCGGGCCCTCCAGCTGACGCAGTGGCAGGACCAGTAGGTGCAGAGACTACTGGCTGAACAGAAGGCTGAGAGGGTGATGGAACAAATGACTGAGCTAAACACTGGGGAGCTGGCTGAGCTGCACAGTGGGCTAAGGGCTGAGCTAATGGAAACACAGGAAAATGAACTATGGACTGGGCTACTAACAGAGCTAATGACTGAGCTATAGACTGAAAAGCATGCAGTAGTGATGGTGGCGATGGTTGTGGACTGAACTCTCCTGAGCCTCTGGAACACAGGGAGGACTGCTGGGCGGGGTTGCCTGAGCCTTCAGCAGAAACAAGAACGGGTGCGGGCACCTGCTGGACACTAGCCGCTCCCACCCGAGGAGTAGGTACGGGTGCGGAGACGGGCTGTATCCTGGCTGACCTCACCCTGGGGACCGGCATGGGTGCAGGGGTGGACTGGTTCACAGCCCCCCTCACCCTGGAAGCCGGGACAGGCACCGGCAACGGCTGGGCAACTGCCCTTCTCACCCGAGGAGCTGGTATGGGTGCAGAAACTGACAGAGCCTCAGCCGGCCTGGAAACCAGAGCAGGGACCAACTGGACCTCAGCCTCCCTCACCCGAGGAACTGGTATGGGTGCAGGGGTACACTGGGCCCGAGCTGCCCTGGCAGCAGAAACACAAACAGGCAAAGGAGCAGGCTCAGAAAAATCAGTCTCAGAATTGGCAGGCTTAGGGTTAATATGCACTGGGTCGACAAAAACAGACCTAGCAAAAATGAATTTAGCATTTTTCCCCACCATGTTTTTCAGTCTTTGTTTTAGCAGTCTTTGAAGTCCTTGGGTTAACGGTCTTAGAGTGAGCTGACTTGGGGATGACTGAACCAGACTTGACAAAACCTGAACTGACAGAACCTGAACTGAGTGTTTTAGACCTGGTGACATTGCTCACAGTTTTTCCTTTAACAGCATTTACAGCCTTTGGCGAGTGCTTATAGTCTTTGATTTCTCCCTGTTCAGAGGGAGCAAAAGGAAAAAACTTTTCCCAGTCTATGTCATCGTCCAAAAGAGAGATTCCAACAGTGTCTGGGGTGAGTTTATTGTTCTTTTCAGTTATGGCTTCAGGTGGGATGTGTGAAAGGCAGTCATAACTCACCCCCGGGAGTTGCTCAGCAAGTGAAAAGTGACGGCGGCGTGAGCGTCGCTTCCTCTGGGGTGAGGAAGCTGACGGGGCATACAGCTGAGCCTCTGACGTGCGGGACGGCAATGCAGAGGCTGGAGCGTAAGCATCCGAAGAAAAACGGAGCACTCCCACCTGAAGCGGCCGAGGCTTGGGTGCAGGTGAAGCGGCAGGTGGGGGCTTTCGGCAGCTCCGGGGACCTCCAAAAGCCAGCCGAGTTCCGCGGAATATGTGCTCAAAATCCGGAGCGCGCCATGGCTTCCAGCGGAGCTCCTCCTCCAGCTGGGCGAGGGCTGCCTCCTGGCGCTCATACAGCTGAGAGCGGTTTGCTGGGTCCATGTAATGGTCGTAGTCTTCTGTCATGTTTCGGCTGTGTGGCAGGCAGGAGAGGACCCAAACGCAAACTCACGGGGACAGAACTTGAACTCAAAAGCACAGCTTTAATTGCTAGAAAAATAGAACACAGGCAATACAAAACTAAATTGTGAAAGCTAATCATAAAGTATACCAGGAGACACAGGGAGAATCACACACAGCATGAGGGAGACTACAACACTGACAAAGAGAAACACAGGGCTTAAATACACAGAGGGATAACGAGGGAATGAGACACAGAAGGAGAGCACAGCTGGGAGTAATCAGGCTGGACGAGACAAGGGAAGCAAAACTAGAAACACTCACATGAGACATGGACCTTCAAAGTAAAACAGGAAACACACTGACTGAACTCTAAACATGCAAACTTAACAGCAACTGAGAAGACAGACTATAGGGACCAGAAACATAGTACAAAGAGGTCACAGTAGACACAACATTGAACACAGGGAAGCCATATTACAAAGCCAAAGAACTAAACCTATGATAACCATAACTGAAATCTAGGGAAACAAGAAACAGTACAACAAAGGACTCAAAACATAATCCATAATATAAAAACACGAGATCTCTTCAAAATAAAACAGGAAACATGAGAGGCAGACATGACAACATAAGACAACAGACATGAAACACACGAAGGGCAAGGGAGACTTCACAGGGGTTGAAAACACAAGGGGGAGCTAATAAGCAAATGAACATAGGAAACCTCCATCCATCCATCCATTCGCTTCCGCTTGTCCTTTTCAGGGTCGCGGGGGGCACTGGAGCCTATCCCAGCTGTCATTGGGCGAGAGGCAGGGTACACCCTGGACAGGTCGCCAGTCTGTCGCAGGGCTAACACATAGGGACAGACAACCATTCACACTCACATTCACTCGCACATTCATACCTAGTGGCAATTTGGATTATCCAATTAACCTATCCCCACAAGTAACCTAATAAGCTTAAACATACTATAAACATCAAAATGAACTAAAACTCAAAACACTGGGTCATAAGACCCAGGATCGTGACAAGAATAAATACAACCAACACCTAACTTAACAGTTATTTGAGGCCTCTTGCCTACTCTATCAGAGGGAAATAATCAACAAGGAACCTGCTCTTGTTTACCAAACAGATTCTCTAAGTGTGTGTGTGGAAGATGTAATGTAATCCCCAGGACAGTCTACAGGCTCAGTGAAGACATAGAAACTACTATACAAAATGTACACGTGGTTACGAGTGGCTAATTGGCTAATTAGTTAAGAGTTCACCCAGACTCAGGGTACCTCTGCAACACCTTTAAATCAGAACAAACAAATGAGCACAGACAAATGATCACAGAAACAAGAAAAACACGACACATTGGCAAGCTGCTCACATGAACTCACACCTCTCTGATAAACAGCTTAGCTGTTAAAGCAGGTGGTTGATTGCAGGTGCAGGCTGAGTAAGGAAGGGGCTTGGGCACTGGCACAGTCAGGTAATGTAGCAGACAAGAGGTCAGGGGAAAAAAGGCAGCAGACAAGAAGCAGCAATGCTGGACAAGGATGGGAAGATGCTAATTTGCATTCAGCAAAGAAGGAGGGGCAAGAGGGAATGCTTATATGCAGATCCACTATTTCACTTTACCGCAGCCCATGGGAATTGTTCCCATATGTTTGATTGCCAGTACACCACTTGCTACCCTGTTTGCTAATAAGTTGTTTAAAGAATTGAGTCTGAGTTTCACAGTGCTGATGTAAAATCACAGTTAAACTGGACTGCAGTGATTCTCGAAAAATTGGTGTAGACGTGTAAAAATGCGTGAACTTTGGATTGATTCTCTTCAGAAATTCAGGCGGCTGTCTTCTCTGCAGGGAAATACCAACAACAACCCTTCCTCCATCTCACATTCATATTTTGATTCATACAGTGTTCACAGGGAGGAGGAGCTATTCACAGCTGGGTTTGTTTCCAATTTGTTTGGGTGTGTGCGTGCATGAGAGTGAATGTGCAACCCTGCAGTGAAATAAGATTTGACTCATTTTCAATAGTGAAAGCAAAAATAGAAAATCAATATGTGGCTGTCAGTGCAGATATTAAGGCTTACTGGCACAAATATATCAGTGTATGGGAAACAATGCTCTAAGGAGTGTATCAATTTTTTCCCAGCTTATTATAAAACAGTTGTGGGCCTACAGAGGGATCCCCAGCCAAAATCCAAAAGGTGAATTTTCATCAGTTCTAATTTCTCTAATTTAAAACAGACTCTTACACATTACTCAATATAACATCTTGGTTTAAATCAACTCTGACAAGTTGTGTTAAGTCAATATATTATTTATTGTTTAGAAATGTTAATTTGTGCATTTTACCGTGTCTGTTCCAAGAGCAAAAGGAGGAAGCGCTGCCTCACTTCCTGTATTTATAACACCGTGTTTGTTGATGTCACAGGAAGGGACCTGGTGAAGAGGGGGAAGAAAACTGTTGTATTTTAAAAAAGTCAAATGTAGGGTTTTGTCTGCTCTAGTTTGTTTTTGTTGCGGGTATGAAGCAGGACCAATCAGTGATTGATTGTAATATTTAGTCTTACTTATTCCATTGGAGATGATTTTGTTTGGATAGCTCTAGAGCAGGGGTGCCCAATCCCGGTCCTCGAGAGCTACTGTCCTGCAGCTTTTAGATGCATCCCTACTCCAACACAGCTGAATCAAATGAATGGCTTGTTATCAGGCCTTTGCCAAACATGATGGCATGCTGAAGAGGTAATCAAACCATTTGATTCAGCTGTGTTGGAGTAGGGATGCATCTAAAAGCTGCAGGACGGTAGCTCTCGAGGACCGGGATTGGGCACCCCTGCTCTAGAGTATTTAAACAGAAGAATTCAGTTGTTCAGGAAGTGAGGGCCAGGTCAGTGTAGCTGAGTGCACGTGACATTAATTTTGGTTGGTTTATGTTCAGTTATGGTTATTTGCACCAAGTTGACATTTTAAAATTGATTTTTGTAAATCATTTTTGCTCACAATGTTTGTAAATGAATCACCTGCTACACTCGACAGCATCTGTCTACTACGCTTCTTCCGCCACTTTGGCCAAGCGATCTCACCTGTTCTCACATGTTATATGACATTTTTTAATACCCATGACCAAATTTTAAAGGTTCGACATATGTCAAACAGGTATGTGGTAGCTGTAAGCGTATGGTCAGCTCCAAATACTCAACTATTTATGTCTTTTCTAGTTCTCTTCACCCCACTTTGGTGATTAAGAGGTTCATTGTCTAAAAGCAAAATACAAAAACAACAACAACAAAAAGATAAGTAATTACTACTTTGGCAGCATGAAAACTCCCTATGATACTTTTACTGTGAACTTTTCAGGTCTACAGTTTTGGACCTTTATTCCAGCAGCCCTACAAAACACTGCAGCTAAAAGAATAAAAAAAACCTTTGTCATCATTTTGTAGTTATTGAATTGCGGCTCTCCTGGTGGTAGTAAATGCACTTCAGCCTTGTCTTTTATAACTAAAACTTGCAAAAGGTAGCAGCACCTTGCATAACAGACAAGGGTAAACGAGTCGCTCAAATGTCCTTTGGAACATAGTGTAGTACTTTCAAACAAAAAAATGCACAAAGGTACATGATTTTAACATTTCTGGACACTACCAGCTCAGCTCCTCACAGCCTGTCAGGTTAGATAAGGCCATGTCTGGGTGCCCTCAGGACTGCAGCAAGTTTTATTGTACTCTATTTACCAGCTGTGACAGTGTGACTGGTATTGTTTCACATTGTGAGCCTGTGTGTGTGTAATTGTGGCAAAATATGGTGCTTTCTGTTGCAGCAGGAAGTTTTATTTTGGCATTTGTTCGTGTGTCTCCATGCAGTAGCATGGTGTCCGTACAGTTCACATCAAAATGAAGGTCGAGTTAGGTAACGGGTGTTAAGGGACTCTTGAGTATAGAATAAAAGTCATTGGAAGTATGGAAGTCATTGGTTCTCCTGCTATATACCCCTGCCGCACTTTTCTTTTTAATTTCTAATTACCCATCTAAAGTATCTCTATTCACATCATATATCACATATGATGGTGTCTAGTTGAAACACTAGCAAAGCAGATTATGGTCTTTCAGAATATGCGAAGCTAACTAACACACACGGCAATGCAAATACACACCTGCACAAAGATGTGGCTTGATCCAAGTTGTTTCATGTCTGCTCCGGGGACTTTATCACTGTTTATCTCTCTGGTGCTCACTGTCTCCTGGATCAAGCCGATCTGCCTACACACAGCCACCTGTCTGAACACTCTCCTGATGAGATTACTCACATTGGGATTTCCACCAAGCACTTTTTTTGTGTGCATGTGTTTTGATGTGATACTCATAATACTGAGAGAGGGCAGATATCTCTATCTGAATGCGGGTTTGGATAAAAAACAAAGGTGACACTGTGGATTTGTTTGAAATATAATGTTTTCATATGTGTATAAACTTAATAGATTTATAGAGCACTTTTTAGTAGCATCAAGACTGTTGACATGGTCAGTCAAGTAGCAGAGGTTGTTCATCAGTTTCAGTTGCTTTCCTGTTAATGAAAATTAACAACAGGTGCACTAGAGGGGCAACAATGAGACAACCAAAACAGGAATGATCTTGTAGGTGGAGGCCACTCACATTTTTTCCCTCAACTTTTCTGACTGTTTCTTTTCACTAGTTTTGCATTTCTCTAGAGTAAGTGTCACTGCTGTAAGCATGAGGTGATACTTGAACCCTAGAGAGGTTGCACAGGTAGTCCAACTCCTCAAGGATGACACATCAAAATGTGCCATTGCCAGTAGGTTTGCTGTGTCTCCCAGCACAGTCTTAAATGCATGGAGGAGATTTCAATGGCAGTCAGTTACTGTGGGAGAGCTGGACAGCTATTGAAGGTCCTTAACACATCAGCTTGACTGATATCTGCTCCTTTCTGGAAGGAGGAACAATCTGAGCACTGCCAAAGCTACTAAAGAACCTCCAGCAGGTCACTGATGTAGATGTCTCTGACCAAACAATCAGAAACTGACTTCATGAGGGTGGTGTGAGGACCTGACATCCTCTAGTGGGCCATGTGCTCACTGCCCAGCACCGTGGAGCCTGATTATAATTTGCCATAGAATACCAGAACTGACAGATCCACTATTGGCATCTTGTGCTGAACACCCTGAACACACGTGACAGACGTGGAAGGGTCTGGAGAAGCCGTGGAGAATGTTATGCTTCCTCTAACATTGTTTGATCTGACTGGTCTGTGACTGCGTCTTATTAGTAATGGTCTGGGGAGGCATATCCATGGAAAGACACACAGGCTTCTACAGGCCAGACAGTGTCAACCTGCTATTAGGTATTGGGATTAAATTTTTGGACCCACTGTCAGACCCTACGCTGGTGCAGTGGGTCCTGGGTTTCTCCTGGTGCATGATAATGCCTGGCCCCCACTCTCGTTTCACCTAAATCCAATAAAATACCTCTGGGACATTATATTTCAGTCCAGGCCGCACCTCAGACTGTTCAGGAACTCAGTGATGCCCGGGTCCAGATCTGGTTGGAGATCCCCAGGGACACCATCCATCATCGTATTAGGAGCCCCAACGCTGACAGGCAAGCACACAAGCACGTGGGGGCCATACAAACTACTGAGAACCATTGTGTGATGCTGCAAAGAAATTTCAACAAAATAGACTAGCCTGCTGAATCATTTTTTCACTTTGATTTTCAGGGTGTCTTTGAATTCACCCCTCAGTAGGTTGATAATTTTCATTTCCATCAAACCATGTGGCATCCTTTCATTCCTAACACATCTCCCAGTCCATATCAGTGTAGAGACCCAGCATGATTTTTTCCCCATTGAGGTTTGATATGCTTTCAAAGTGTTTTTGAACAGTGTATTATCAGTTCTGCAAAATATGATTGGTATAAATGATTTGCATCATTACATTAGCCCACATTGATATAACGTATTTCTTCTCAACACAAAGACACTGTCTGTATTTGATTACATGTTAATACGATCTGTTAAACAGTCCGAGGATATTTTTTAGACATAAAAAGATGAGAGCATATCAATTTGTCCTCAGAGATGCATTGTGGCTTTAAGCGCAGAGTCCATTAAGAGCCGACTACATTGGCAGTGGGAATGAATTTACTTGCTGCAAATATTCTGTATAATGATCAGTGCCAATGGGACAGTGAAAGGCTTAATTGGCAGCCCAAGTAACATTTTAGACATTTCATGCTTTGCAAGCAGAAAAAGCAAAACAACACTTGGAAATAGGTTTTCCTAAATCAGATTTAAACCATTGATTTGATATTCAACTCAAGACGTCTGTTGCAGCCTGGCTGCACAAATCACATTTCAGACTACCCTGCGTGTGGGCATGTGGGCAATCTAATTTCCTTTTCATTCAGCTTCATTGGATACACGCTTTTAAGTAAATACTTTAAAACACTTAGAGGACCACAGCTCACTCAATTTTACTTTGAAAATGAAGAATAGGAGGATATTTTGAGTAAAGGAGTATATTGTTAAAAAGCCGTCGCATGTCAATAGGCGGTCATAATCTGGGAGTGGGTGTCATGTACGGTATTGAACTGGCAGCATCCTGGCTGCACGTTAAGGCAGTGGGGGTGGTTGCTGCATGTGTGCTTCAGTGAGTTATTACATGTGTCAGAAGCCTGTTTGCAGAATGGTGTGATAATTTTAAAAACCCCCCACTGCCTCGCACCCCCTCCTCCAGGGGTGATTATTCTTTCCTTCTTGTCCATAAATACATGTCCGTGCAGACACCGTATTTGCCTGCTTTTCCGCGGCGTTTGACTGGCAAGCCGGGTAATAACCTTCACGCTAGGAGGGATTAGCTGCAGAATGCAAATGGCAGATGTGACATGTGTGCATACATCTTGTTTGCAGGTAGAGAGGTTTTCTATGTGGGCTGTTTAGAGGCAAGGAGGAGAGGACAGCATGAAACTGCTGGCAACCCATATGGGAGAAATAGCTGATGAATCGATGGAGATATTGATGAATAGATGGAGGCAATCACAGCTGTAAGTTACTATTGTGCGCGGCTTGAAAATGTTTGCAGTTGTCACAGGCTGACTGCTGCATCTGGTTATCCTTGTCAGTTTGTCAAGTGTAAAAAAAAAAATGAAACGATTAAGACAGAGATGCCAGTAGTTTGCGTTTGCGTGATCATCGTCCATGGGTAATTATATCATATGCACTGGAACAGGGAAAGAGCTACACGGTGTAAATAATTAAGCAGTCATCCAGTTTTGTCATTCACCAGCTTGGATATGTTAATCACCAGCTTTGTACCATTATTTACACACAAACTGACAAACAGAATGGATATTTTAGGCATGATGTATTGAAGAGATGTGTCACATCTCCGTTTACTCCAGCCCACAGCTGCAGATTACCACTTTTGTGGCAGTTTAAGTGCAACATTTTGATGGTAAATTCCAAGATTTATCCTTTTAAGTTGGATGCATTAAACACACTATTGGCAGAATCTGCAATAGTCTTATTCACTTCCTTTTCTGGCATTAGAGAGGAGGATTGATGCCCTTCTCACGTCTCAGTGATGCATTTGCTACAGCCAGTCAGTTTAGTGTAGAATAATTATTGGAACCACTGACACCATTGTCTTTATATAAAAGATGGATGTAGTCACCCTGACAAAACCCATCAGTTATTAAAATCCTGCTATGATGCAAGAAGCTGAGTGTTATTGTTGTGACTGTCATGGACTTTAGATGTCACGAGCTGATGTCACAAGCGGGGGGCACATCTGATTGTGATACTGAGGGACACTGAGTAACAAATGAACAATGAAAATAGCAATTAAGATGAAAAACTTATTTACTGAGATCATAGAGCCAGGAAAGTTGCTAATGCTGGTTTAAGGCATTTCCACAGTGGCTTTCCTTTTTAGAACTTTTAGTCCATCTTTAACAGATGTGGGGGAAAAAATTGTTTCACGAGACTGTGAGAAACTGAATACATCCCATGATCGTAGAACCATCTTTAGCAGCAAAACCCTTCAAAATGACCTCCACGGGTGTGAACGTCTCTGACTAAACCCTGTGCTCAGTTCCTGGCATCGTTGAACAGAATTGACAGGTTCACCACCACAGAGCAGGTTCAGCCTGAACAGATGTGACAGATGTGACAAGGTTTGGAGAAGCTGTGGACGTGGACATTATTTACCATGACTGGTTGGTGGTGGGTCAGTGATGGTGTGGGGAGGCATATCCATGGCGGGACACACAGGCCGCTAAGCAAAAAAAAAAGATCATCCATCTTTTACAGATGTGAAAAAAAACTTTCACAGCTCTGTGAAAAACAAGTCTGAGGGAGATTTGCTGCTGAGCCTGGGATCTTTGTCCTGTTACATGATACGGTTTGGGCCAAGCTTTAGCTGTTGGGTGGATGACCTCAAATCTGAATTCAGAATTCTTTGATATACAGAGGAGTTCATGACAAACTCAGTGACTGGAATGTGCAGGTCCTTTGTCCTACTGTACAAGTCCAATCAACACCCCGTCACCACCATGCTTGACAGTTTGTATGAGGTGTTTGGATTTGCCAATTTATTTTAGATGCAACTTTGCAAACCTAAGCTGTGCTGCCCTGTTCTTTTTATAGCGAAGAGGCTTTCTCCTGGCAATACTCCCGAACAAGCCATACTTGTTCACTCTTTTTCTAAGTGGCAAGTCATGAAATATAACCTTTACCATGTTAACTGAGGCCTGTGGAGTCTGAGATGTAACTCCTAGGCTTTTTGCAGTTTCTCAAAGCACTGCACGGTGGATTATCTGGGATGTCCACTCCTGGGAAGATTGCAACATTGTGTTGACACACATAAACACTTCAGACCAGCAAACTGCCAGAATTTCAGTATTTATAGAGGTGCTCACACTTTCTGATGATCTTTTAATTGAGTACATGTAATTAGCAGTTCCTGGTTGCTGGCTTTTTTCATCTTCTTTTATCTGAGATTCAACTTGTGTTCCATTATACTTAAATCACAGGTGCCAGCATTCGTTTTTTTAATTTTGAGAAATTCGTGACTTTTTTCTCCCCATTTCCATTCGATATGCTCGGCTAAGCTAGTCTGTGATGGAAAGCATACGTTTATCACATGCGGTGGTATCAATCATGTCATTCAGAGTTGATTGTGCCAAAGAAGCAAATAGCAGATTGGAAAATAAAAGAAAGACAAAATAGGATCCATAGTTGGGAGAGCACAATGTGTGGACAAGAGTTTTTAGATTGTAACAGTAATATGTATATTATAAAAATTCAAAATAATGCTATATTATGTCAATCAGAGGGTTTTTTTTGCCTCTTTTATTTCGCTGGCACGTTTTTCTCTTTGCTGATGCAGATTGTCATGATTTTCCAGTCTGCTCCCCCCTGGCATTTTACAGTCTTTCAGTTTATTTTGGACGAAGCCCTTTCAGTTTGGTCCCAAGTGATTTGGCCTCTTGGGAACTCGTTTGTAAATGACCTCTCTTATGGATCGAACGTGTTGCTAATTAGCACTAATCTCTTACCTGTTTTGCACAAATTTTAGATGCAATTAGGACATTTTGAAAATAAAGTGAAATTTGCCTCCTGTAGCCTGCGTCTGTCAGTGCTGCTTGGCCCCAGTAGAGCAAAGGACAGCTATGTGTCTTGCAGCTAAAATATATGAATATTTTAAGATGCTTTTTTTCTCCAGCATTTCACCACAGACAGTGTTGGAGTCAGTGATTGTAGCATAATTACAAGCATCCTTTAAAAATACATGGGAATTGCACTCTTGAATCTTATTAGATACTCAGTTCAGGCTAGACTAAGCATTGCTACTGGTGTTGTCTCATTTGAGAACAGCTTAAAACCTAATTAGTTTTCCTTTTGTTTTTTTGTTTTTTGTTTTTGCCGTGGAGGCTTTGGAGAAGGGGAGCCTGTGCTATAAAAACTACATTAATAATTTAAGTTCAATTTCCTCAGTTCACCTTTACTGATGATAGGTAATTTATCCTTAAGCTGTCTGAACAAGCACCAAAACAAATGCTTACAAATGCTCTATCGCCTTTGTTTTCACCTTCTACTGACCAACAGTGACACAAAAGAGCCAAAAGTTTGGAAGCAAAAAGTCTCTTTTCCCCCCTCATTGTCTATAAAACCCTGTGAAAAAGCCAAAGTGATAAAGCTTTAGCTGCCGCTCTGTGCCTTCCAACATTCCTTTTTCATCCGTGACAATCACCCTCCAGGCAAAACCCTACTGAAGGCATAAATCTTTAAAGTGATCACAAATACATTTCTTCTTCTTCTTTGTGTTTTTTTAATGTACTGCAAACTCGCATTTTAAATCTTCTTTTCAGCTGTGGCTGAGTATTAAGCATGGGTCGAGCTAAGATGGGAATTACATAGGGTCAGTAAATTTATTAACCAACAGCAGCATCATGCTGTGAGCTGTAAGGCCAGGCAAGCAGCCACAGACGTGACTGCAAACAGCAGTTTAGTGAGAGACCTTTTTCATGTGTCAGCAGGCAAGTGTAATAGCATGCATGTGTAAGAGAATCAATTAAATTCAAGGTCATACAATGCCATTACCAGACCTAAGCAAGTCGGCTACGTCTTTTAAAGCAATTGCCTTTGACACTCACTCCTTGTACATGTGACAGCTGCAGTGGACAAACAGATGGAAGGTCGGAGAGAGTGACAGGAAAAACTGATTAGCAACTGTACAACAAATGGGCTTCTAACCTGCTGCCCAAAGGTCTGAAAGTGTACTCGGTAACACTTTATGCTATGTAAAGGGTGTAATTCCCCTGTAATTAAATGGATTTTCAATTTGCTGTAAATTCACTGTACTTTTCAGGCACAGGCTGCGTTGTGGGGTGGATTACTCTGGGCTTTTTACATCTTTATTTTTCTTTTTTTTACATCTTTATTTAAGAATCATTATGTTGACGTGCATGATGGATGTTCTGTTATTTAATTGACCATTTGTTTTATCAATATAAATGCAATACAGTGGGCCCTCGTTTATTGCAGGAGTTACGTTTGAAAAATAACCCGCAATAGGTGAGATCCGCGATGTAGCCAACTTTAGTTTTTGCAATTATTATAGATGTTTTAAGGCTGTAAAACCCCTCACTACACACTTTATATACTTTTCTCATACGTTAAATTCTACCTTCTTTTATCATGTCCAGAAGTCCAACTTCTTGTGCAATGGTAGCATCTTCCTTTGCCTTTTGGGTGCTCCCACAGGTGCCTTTGATGGTGCAAAACGTTTCGTCGACATTGTTGTGTTTGTTGGGGAGAAAACTTACAAACATACAGTACAGCACTTCAGAGTCACACTGCTAGGGATCGAAGATTTATGTAAATTTGACAAGCTGAACTCATTCTGTACTCATTCTGTACTGATACGTTGAAATAACATGTAATTAAAGTGTAATTACATTATCGTAAAGTGTTTCTGTGTATTCAAAATGAGCAGCACCTCTTCCCCATTAACCTGTTATAGAGTTGAATTTTAAAGTGAAGTTCAAATAAATAAATCTGACACTAAGTGGTTACAACTCATATACTCTCCCTCGCCCTCTCTCTCTTTTTTCCTACCAAAAATGCTTTTATTATTACATTTATCTGTTGGGTTGGGAAATGGTGGCACTGACAAAAACACAGGAGGTGGAGCTGAAGGTGGCAGAGGTAAGATGTTAGGATTTTTTTGGGGAAGTGACCAGGAGGGACAGGATTAGAACTGAGTATACCAGAGGGGCAGCTATATCACAGAGATAGCTGCTGTTGAAGATGGAGCTGCCAGGCAAGAGTTAGAGAGGAGGATCCCAGTCCCTCTTCACTATATCATAGGAGGAGATGCAGAGGGTTGATGTGACAGGAGAGGATGCTAGGGATAGGGTGAGACGGAGGAAGAGGATCTTTTATGGCAACCCGTCAAAAGAAAAAAAAAAAAGAGAAGGCGATCAGTAAACTGAGAGAACAGTGGTTTGAGTTATGGAAAATGACACAAAATGATTTGAGATGGTTAATAATGACACTCATAACAGTGTGGTCAGTTTATATATCTGTGTGAGTGCATTAAAGCCTATTAATATTTGACAGCCGAACTGCTCGAGTGTAAGTTTCCTGCATTAGTCCTGCTCAGTGGCGCCATTGAACATTTACACAAAGCTGGATCTTTCACTGTTGTTCAAGGTGAACAGGGAGAACGCATGCTATCTAGTGCACTGGCATGGTTCACTGATGAGTTTTTGATTGTTTGTGAACAATAGCGGCACTCAATGGTGCAAAGAAGGCAAGCATGTCTGCTCCCTCAGCATCCCTTTTTTTAAAAGATTTTAGTGTTTCTGGCCACCTGGTGAGTGCACGCTTCACATTCAGTTTCATCTCCATGACAACCGACCAAACTTCACTCACTGAATAGGCTGCCTTAAATGCCTGAAATCTCTTTAACAGCTCAAGAGATGCGTCAGGGTTTACATATGCTACTGTGGCACTTTCAGACTGAGCGACTAACAGTTACATTTAAGAAAATATTAGAACATCAGCCTTTTCTTTTCAGTAGTGCATGGCCTTTACCGCTCAGTGGTGTGCTCTGGGTGTTGAAGGGCAGGTCCACAGAGACTCCTTTTTTATTTATTTTACGCTACAAAACTGACCAGCTTTAAGCTTCAGCCCTTTGCCTTGTTGCACAGAATACAGAACAGTCATCTCTTTTCTGTTTTCTTCAGTGTAAGTAGGCGCAGAGCCATTCCATTCTTCTGCCCACTGTTCAGGTCTTTGAATGGAGAGTATTTGTGTTTTGGCTCTGAGCGTGGCACACTGCATAATTGCATTTTGCCGTGTCAGGTCTCACAACTGCAGACTTCAGTGGGTTCATCCACAGACACACGCCTGATTAACAATAGGCTGGCTCACATGCTTTTCATGGTTACTTAATTGTTTTGTGTCCTCTCATGTAACCCACTCTCTCTGGCATTATATTAATTAAACCTTTTAGTTAACGGCATAACTCATGCTGTTAAATCAGAAAGTACAAAGGTATTAAGTCGCCACACTGAACTAATAGTGGGCCAAGGTATGAGTCATTTTCCTCTCAGGCTTTGTGGAGTGAAATTATGAATTCATGGTGGTTGAATGTCAAAATTATTATTATTATATTTTTAGATTTGTGCTTAATTTGCACTATTAGCCATGCAGGATGCATCAACTCTGCCTTGTACTGTATGCCAGCACAGTCTCACCTAAACAGAATCAGATAAGCAGACTCTGTCTGTCTGCTTATTGATAAAAACAAAGAGTCTTGTCAGCTACTGACACTCTTTCCTCCGAAGACTACCATATAGGCCCTTTATGCAACTATATGAATAAATGTATGTAAAATGTGCGCAGTGTCATCACCTTTACAAGGGCAGAATTTGGCACCCTGCATCCCTTAAAATAAAGGGTCTAATTCTAACTCAAACCATCATCATTTTTTTAACTTCAATTTAATCAAGTTCTTCAGTGCCAAGTGAAAATTAGACGTGCTGATCTGCACATTTAAAACAGACTTGGACTCAATATTCACCTCTTTATTTAGGATGGACCTATTAATAACTTTTACACTACTTTATAAATGTGTGTATATATATCTATCTATATCGATCGATATATATATATATAAAAAAAAAAAACACCCAGCACGCCCCTGCGGGCGGTTTATCCTTCAAGCTCGGGTCCTCTACCAGAGGCCTGGGAGCTTGAGGGTCCTGCGCAGTATCTTAGCTGTTCCCAGGACTGCGCTCTTCTGGACAGAGATCTCCGATGTTGTTCCCGGGATCTGCTGGAGCCACTCGCCTAGCTTGGGAGTCACCGCACCTAGTGCTCCGATTACCACGGGGACCACCGTTACCTTCACCCTCCACATCCTCTCGAGCTCTTCTCTGAGCCCTTGGTATTTCTCCAGCTTCTCGTGTTCCTTCTTCCTGATATTGCTGTCATTCGGAACCGCTACATCGATCACTACGGCCGTCTTCTTCTGTTTGTCTACCACCACTATGTCCGGTTGGTTAGCCACCACCATTTTGTCCGTCTGTATCTGGAAGTCCCACAGGATCTTAGCTTGGTCATTCTCCACCACCCTTGGGGGCATCTCCCATTTTGACCTCGGGACTTCCAGGTTATACTCGGCACAGATGTTCCTGTACACTATGCCGGCCACTTGGTTATGGCGTTCCATGTATGCCTTGCCTGCTAGCATCTTGCACCCTGCTGTTATGTGCTGGATTGTCTCTGGGGCATCTTTACACAGCCTGCACCTGGGGTCTTGCCTGGTGTGATAGACCCCAGCCTCTATGGATCTTGTGCTCAGAGCTTGTTCTTGTGCTGCCATGATTAGTGCCTCTGTGCTGTCTTTCAGTCCAGCTTTGTCCAGCCACTGGTAGGATTTCTGGATATCAGCCACCTCCTCTATCTGCCGGTGGTACATACCGTGCAGGGCTCTGTCCTTCCATGATGGTTCCTCGTCTCCCTCCTCTTTCTTGGGTTTCTGCTGCCTGAGGTATTCACTGAGCACTCGGTCAGTTGGGGCCATCTTCCCAATGTATTCTTGGATGTTCGTTGTCTCATCCTGGACTGTGGTGCTGACACTCACCAGTCCCCGGCCCCCTTCCTTCCGCTTAGCGTACAGCCTCAGGGTGCTGGACTTGGGGTGAAACCCTCCATGCATGGTAAGGAGCTTTCTTGTCTTTATGTCAGTGGCTTCTATCTCCTCCTTTGGCCAGCCTATTACCCCAGCAGGGTACCTGATCACGGGCAGGGCGTACGTGTTGATGGCCCGGATCTTGTTCTTACCATTCAGCTGACTCCTCAGGACTTGCCTGACCCTCTGCAGGTACTTGGTGGTTGCAGCTTTTCTAGCGGCCTCTTCATGGTTCCCATTCGCCTGCGGGATCCCCAAGTACTTGTAACTGTCCTCTATGTCTGCAATGTTGCCTTCTGGTAGTTCAATCCCCTCAGTTCTGACTACCTTCCCTCTCTTTGTTACCATCCGACTACACTTCTCCAGTCCGAACGACATTCCAATGTCATTGCTGTATAGCCTGGTAGTGTGGATCAGTGAATCGATGTCTCGTTCACTCTTGGCATACAGCTTGATGTCATCCATGTACAGGAGGTGGCTGACAACTGCTCCGTTCCGTAGTCGGTATCCGTAGCCAGTCTTGTTAATGATCTCACTGAGGGGGTTCAGGCCTATGCAGAACAGCAGTGGGGACAGAGCATCTCCTTGGTAGATCCCGCACTTGATGGTGACTTGTGCTATGGGCTTGGAGTTGGCCTCTAGTGTTGTACGCCACATCCCCATTGAGTTCCTGATGAAGGCTCTTAGGGTCCCATTGATCTTGTACAATTCTAGGCATTCCAGTATCCAGCTGTGGGGCATTGAGTCATAGGCCTTCTTGTAATCAATCCAGGCAGTGCACAGGTTGGTCAGTCTGGTCTTGCAGTCTCGGCTGATTGTTCTGTCTACCAGTAGCTGGTGTTTTGCGCCTCTGGTATTCTTGCCAATTCCTTTCTGTGTCCCGCTCATGTATTGACCCATGTGCCTGTTCATCTTAGCCGATATGATGCCTGACAGGAGCTTCCATGTGGTGCTGAGGCAGGTTATTGGTCAGTAGTTGGAGGGGACTGGTCCCTTCTTGGGGTCCTTGGGGATCAGGACCGTCCGGCCTTCAGTTAGCCATTCCGGGTGTCTCTCGTTAACTAGCAGGTGGTTCATTTGTGCTGCCAGACGCTCGTGGAGTGCAGTCAGCTTCTTCAGCCAGTAGGCGTGAACCATGTCAGGTCCTGGTGCTGTCCAACTCTTCATACTGGAGACCCTTTCTTGGATATCTGCCACTGTGATGGTTACTGGACCCTGTTCAGGGAGGTCGCTGTGGTCAGCCCTCAGATCCTCTAGCCACTGAGCATTGCCGTTATGGGTTGCATCCTTCTCCCATATGCTCTTCCAGTATTGCTCCGTCTCCAGCCTTGGTGGTGCTGTTCTCTTATTGTTCCCTTGCCACTGAGAGTACACCTTTGCTGGTTCTGTGGAGAACAGCTGGTTTATTCTCCTGCCTTCTATCTCTCTGGTGTACCTCCTCAAGCGGCTGGCCAAGGCTGTGAGTCTTTGCTTGGCAGTTTCGAAGGCCTCAGGTATGGACAGCTTGCTGTATTTCTTAGGCACCTTATTTGTCGCACCTTTCTGCAACTCCGTTAGTTGGCTAACCTCCCTCCGTGCTACTTTGATCTTGCCCTCTAGCCTCCTTCCCCATGGAGGGTACTGCCCCTTGTCGCTGTTCAACTTGTAGCCAAGCATCTCACTGATCACTGTTGCCGTATTGTAGATCAGCTTGTTAGTGTCGGTAATCGTGGTTGTAGGTATTGTCCGTAGTGCTGCATTAACATCATCTAGCAGACCTTCTGAGGGTACTTCACGTAATCTTGGTAACCGGCTACGGGGGATCCAGGTTTCAAGCTTGGCCATGACCCTATTTTTCAGGTCAGTTCCTCTCGCACTCAACGATCCTTCTCCTATCGCACTTGGGGCTATGTACCCAATCTCGGGTGGGGGTGATGATATCGCCCCCCTGACCTGGCGTCCTGACTCCTCCTTGCCGTAGCATTTGTGTTGTACCTCGTCAATCTCTAGCTGTGAGAGCAGTCCCTTCTTTCGAATGTTGGAACACTGAGCTACTAGTTGTTTCGCCGTCATTGTGGATGTTGGGTATCGAAGAATCCATAGGTCCCTCATCCTATTCATGTAGCCCCTTCCGCCGGGGTCACTTAGTAGCATTCCAACAACGCCCTGTTTTCGTCTCTTGCCCACCGATGCCTTCTTGTTCCAGTAGCCCACTTTTCGTCAGGGTGCCCTGGTTCCTCAACACCTGACGCGGACCTTGTTGATCCGGGCGACGTCCGAGCCGGCATGCCTTCATATTTATCTGTCTCGCTCATGTCTGCGGTATATATATATATATCTAATATATATATATATATATATCTAATAGGCACATGGGTCAATACATGAGCGGGACACAGAAAGGAATTGGCAAGAATACCAGAGGCACAAAACACCAGCTACTGGTAGACAGAACAATCAGCCGAGACTGCAAGACCAGACTGACCAACCTGTGCACTGCCTGGATTGATTACAAGAAGGCCTATGACTCAATGCCCCACAGCTGGATACTGGAATGCCTAGAATTGTACAAGATCAATGGGACCCTAAGAGCCTTCATCAGGAACTCAATGGGGATGTGGCGTACAACACTAGAGGCCAACTCCAAGCCCATAGCACAAGTCACCATCAAGTGCGGGATCTACCAAGGAGATGCTCTGTCCCCACTGCTGTTCTGCATAGGCCTGAACCCCCTCAGTGAGATCATTAACAAGACTGGCTACGGATACCGACTACGGAACGGAGCAGTTGTCAGCCACCTCCTGTACATGGATGACATCAAGCTGTATGCCAAGAGTGAACGAGACATCGATTCACTGATCCACACTACCAGGCTATACAGCAATGACATTGGAATGTCGTTCGGACTGGAGAAGTGTAGTCGGATGGTAACAAAGAGAGGGAAGGTAGTCAGAACTGAGGGGATTGAACTACCAGAAGGCAACATTGCAGACATAGAGGACAGTTACAAGTACTTGGGGATCCCGCAGGCGAATGGGAACCATGAAGAGGCCGCTAGAAAAGCTGCAACCACCAAGTACCTGCAGAGGGTCAGGCAAGTCCTGAGGAGTCAGCTGAATGGTAAGAACAAGATCCGGGCCATCAACACGTACGCCCTGCCCGTGATCAGGTACCCTGCTGGGGTAATAGGCTGGCCAAAGGAGGAGATAGAAGCCACTGACATAAAGACAAGAAAGCTCCTTACCATGCATGGAGGGTTTCACCCCAAGTCCAGCACCCTGAGGCTGTACGCTAAGCGGAAGGAAGGGGGCCGGGGACTGGTGAGTGTCAGCACCACAGTCCAGGATGAGACAACGAACATCCAAGAATACATTGGGAAGATGGCCCCAACTGACCGAGTGCTCAGTGAATACCTCAGGCAGCAGAAACCCAAGAAAGAGGAGGGAGACGAGGAACCATCATGGAAGGACAGAGCCCTGCACGGTATGTACCACCGGCAGATAGAGGAGGTGGCTGATATCCAGAAATCCTACCAGTGGCTGGACAAAGCTGGACTGAAAGACAGCACAGAGGCACTAATCATGGCAGCACAAGAACAAGCTCTGAGCACAAGATCCATAGAGGCTGGGGTCTATCACACCAGGCAAGTGTAACACTGATGTAGCGCTAATGAGTTAATACAGGCTAGGGATTGAGTGTGATTATTATTAATCAGAAGATTTAGGAATGCTACTGGAGCTGATGGGCAGTAATTAAATACACACAACACAAAATGCTTTTGCAGGTACCATGTATTTAACCGAAAGCAAAGAAAATTAAGAAAAGAAAATGAAAGCTTAAATAATCATTCCTGCTGTAGCTATTTAATTAATAGAAAAACCCAGTGGGGGTGCACAAAAACAACTAAGCAAATTCTTCTGGCTTATACCAAGCAATATAGATTCTCAAAAAAAGTTCCCCATAAATAACACATGTTAACATCGAAAACACTGATCCACACTGAAGTCCATGAGTTTTATCTGAATATCCATGAGAGATGTCCAAGCGCTATTGTCCATAAACGGGGGAACTGGTGTGTATGATTGTGGAAATCAGTGTATTCGGAAATTACGGGACAGAGCGTCGCCTTTGATAGCTTCCTACCAGTCCAGTGGAAGCTTCAATGCAGAATGAGTCCTGCTCCTAGCCGTTCATTGGCTCGCCATCCTTTTCCATACCCAAAAAAGGTTCACCTGGCCAATTCCGTTCTGTTCAGTGCACAACAACATTATGGCTCTGGCTCACAGTAATCAGCATCTGCAACAGCTCTGTCACCTGGCTTGCCTCCACGCATCTCACGGGAGGAAGCCGGGACAGGCTTACTATGACCTACATGCCATTCGATTGGCTGAGCAAAGTCATGTGGTTGGAGTCATGCATTTGTGATGCGTTCAATGGCAGGAAATAAGTGCAGGAAACTACTCTGGGTTACACCAGACCCCAGGTGCAGGCTGTGTAAAGATGCCCCAGAGACAATCCAGCACATAACAGCAGGGTGCAAGATGCTAGCAGGCAAGGCATACATGGAACGCCATAACCAAGTGGCCGGCATAGTGTACAGGAACATCTGTGCCGAGTATAACCTGGAAGTCCCGAGGTCAAAATGGGAGATGCCCCCAAGGGTGGTGGAGAATGACCGAGCTAAGATCCTGTGGGACTTCCAGATACAGACGGACAAAATGGTGGTGGCTAACCAACCGGACATAGTGGTGGTAGACAAACAGAAGAAGACGGCCGTAGTGATCGATGTAGCGGTTCCGAATGACAGCAATATCAGGAAGAAGGAACACGAGAAGCTGGAGAAATACCAAGGGCTCAGAGAAGAGCTCGAGAGGATGTGGAGGGTGAAGGTAACGGTGGTCCCCGTGGTAATCGGAGCACTAGGTGCGGTGACTCCCAAGATAGGCGAGTGGCTCCAGCAGATCCCGGGAACAACATCGGAGATCTCTGTCCAGAAGAGCGCAGTCCTGGTAACAGCTAAGATACTGCGCAGGACCCTCAAGCTCCCAGGCCTCTGGTAGAGGATCCGAGCTTGAAGGATAAACCGCCCGCAGGGGCGTGCTGGGTGTTTTTATTAATATATATATATTAATATATATATATATTAATATATATATATATAAAAAAATCTACTAAGTGTATATTTTATGAATAAATATAAATATATCACCAAAATTTCAGCAGTACTTTAAAGTTAAAATTATTTGCGCTCCTTTTAATGTGAGAGATAAAGTTATGTAGACATTAAAATGATTCCTGCCTTTCAAAATTGCTAATAAGCTTTGGTTAGATTGCTTCTAAATACATATTTGATTTTTGCTTTGTGAAGTTCAGTCTCAGTTTCAGCTTTCAGAGCCTTACAATAAGAGAAGGAATAGGGGAAGTAGGCTAAATTACTTATACAGTTAAAAACCCCTGCGTACTCGCTACTCTTGGTCTACTCCACATTTAATTCAATTCAGTTTAAATATATTTTGCCAAATCACAACAAAAGTCATCTCAAGGCACTTTATATTGTAGGATAAAGACCCTACAATAATAGAGAGAAATCCTAACAACTAGAGGACCCCCTATGAGCAAGCACTTTGGCAACAGTGGGAAGGAAAAACTCCTTTTTCACAGGAAGTTGCTGAGATTGGCTGGTGGTTAGAGGAGGAAGACAGGAGGAAGCCGTGCTGTGGAATAGAGCCAAGGATTAATAATAACTTATAATTAAATGCAAAGTGGTTTATAAACACATGGTGAGTAAAAAGGGTTTAGAGAAGGCGAAACACTCAGCATCATAGGAAGCCCCCAGCAGCCTACGTCTATTGCAGCCTAGGATTCAGGACCACATGGTCCAGCCCTAACTAAGTTGTGTCAAAAAGGAAAGTCTTGAGTCTAATTTTAAAAGTAGAGACCTTGTCTATCTCCTGAATCCGAGCTGGGAGCAGGTTCTACAGAAGAGGGGCCTGAAAGCTTTTAAATATCCCAGGTACCACAAGTAAACCAGACGTCTGAGAGCGAAGTGCTCTATTAGTGTGATGTGATACTATGATGTCTTTAAGATAAGATGGGGCCTGATTATTCAAGACCTTGTATGTGATGAGAAGGATTTTAGATTTGATTCTGAATTTAACAGATAATGAGTATTCTAAATTGTAAATTGTGAAAATATGTACATAGCCTTTTGAAGCTCAGATTCTTTTTATTTTATTTGTATGTATTTTGCATAGCTTGTATTTCTTTGGGGTGTTTTTCATTGTACTTGTAAATTTGTAGTTTTTCTAATTGTTTTTAAATGTTTTTTTTCTATTCTATTTATCTGTCTATGCCTATTTTTTTTTTAAAAAAAATCTTGATCTCAGTGAGACTGCAGGCAAAGCTGGATCTATTAGTATGTTCCCCAAGCGGTTACGCAAACTTTCTACTGATAACAGAATTCAGCATTATCTTTTTGTCAAAACACAAACCAGCCGATTTAGATTTCTGACTGTGAAAGAAGAAATGTCAAGCTGTTCTTTCCTTCAGGTGATTTTAGACACGCTCAAGGTTGTAGATTCAGCCCTGAATCCAGAGAAAGTCGTTTTGTGTGCTGTTGTTGCTGTGCTTCAGATTACGTCTACATATTTAGGTGTTATTTATTATTTAAACTCTAAGTAACAAACAAAAAAGACCCCAGTGTGTTTGGAAGAAATCTGAAGACCAAAAGCAGATATAATAATCTGTTTCTCCCTTTAATTCTGTTTTAAATAGTATCTCTTATTATGTTCGATTACCATTTCCACTACAAGGCTCCTAAATAATTTATTTTCTATTTGTTCTGTGATTTGCTTTTTTTACTCTGCAATGCTGGTTTCAGCTTTTACTAAACCCTGTCACGTATCTTGATGCATATATTTTGTCTTATTGTCTGTAATTCTTTGTCAGCAAAGCAAATTTTAAATCCCTCTTAGTCAGCTGATTCGGTAAAAACATGGCTATTTCTCACAGGAGCGGCTCTTATTAATCTTCATTTCCCTGAGTCTTCAATGGTGTCATGGTGTCATGATGTTGTGAAAATGTGCTTTCAGTCAGCTCATATGCCTCACATTCACAGCTGTGTTTTTGGACAGTGATGTCCTGACAGCACCTGAGCCATGCATATTCTCAGTATGTGATAATTAAACACTAATAATAGTGTGATATTTAGGCCTGCACATTACCCATGAACAGAAATCTGCAGGATCTGCTGTGCAGACATACAGTAAAGCTACTTTTTAATTTTTTTAAATTTTTTTATCAGGACTTAACCTAAAAAACACGTTTTCAGTTATTTAAGCTGTATTTCAGCTACAGCAGTCAAACTACATCAATAGGATATAAACGATGGAAATAGCCATTGAGCGCTTATCTGTAGTTTGTGAAGCCCTTTTTAGGGGCTTTACATGTTAGCATGATTGCTTGGCATCATCTGAAGTGGCTACATTTGGAAGAGGTGCTACATTATCAAAACACTCACAAGATCTGGTTGTAAGATGCATCTATACTGCATGAGAGCATTACTTGGATATGTTATCCATCCATCCATCTATTCATCAGATCACCAGTCAAAGGACTAATGCTAACTTTCACATCTATGGCCAATTTAGAATCACCAGATAACCCAGCGAGCATGTGTTTAGAATACATCCATGCCAGGCTATTTAGGGCCTTTTTGGGATGACTTTGCATGCTCTCCCAGGGCCCAGGGTGGAACAGTGGTGCAAGAAGGTCCTGGAGTTGAATCCAGATACCAGAAATCTTGTCAATTACGGGTAAATAAAAATTAAATAGAATTTTACTCACCAAAACTGGACCATGGGCTTCTTGGATGACCTATACCACACATGAGACCATTTTGCATGTGCTTTGGCACAAAAGGCACCAAAGCTACAAACACTGTTGAATTAGTTCAGGTAAATCCTAGCAGACAGCAAGCAGCCTAGTTGGCACCCACATCTCACCCATTCCCTGATTAACCCTTGTATGGTGTTCGGGTCTGTGAGACCCGTGTTCAGTTTTTTTCAAAAGAAAAATTAAACAATTAATTATTTTTTCACGTGTAAATGTGTTGTGTCTTTCCACTCACTCCACTTGATTATAACTGATTTATTTATAACATTTTATATAAAAGAAAAACGAGAAGCACATTAATTCATAAATGTGATCTAACAAAGGTAAAGGGAAAAAATTAACCATGTTTGCTGTTCATATGTCTTGTAATTGGGATGAAGTAAACATCTGTTGAGTAATTTAACATAAAATTGTTTGATAGTGTTAATTTGGAAAGCCAAAACTCTAGCGGGTCCACCAGACCCATGAACACTGGCTGAGTAACAAAAATACGAACACCACACAAGGGTTAAAGTGAGAGGTTATTAAAAATAATCACAGCCTCGTGAGCAGGAAAATTAGAGGAAGAGACCAGGCTGTAAACATAGGGTGCCTATAGGGACCCAACTTCAAGTACCCATTCAAGGAACAACAGTTTTTGGCACGTCAATGATCTACTTTTTAACCCCAGCGGTTGGTTTCTGTTTAATAATGACAATTTTTGTGTCCAGTTTGATTTTAGCCTTACTGATGTTTTTTAAGTACATTATGATTTTTGCATCTCATTCACACATTTACTTGAGCCCTGTTTTGTAAACTCTCAATGATTTTTAAAGAAAATAAACAGGCTGCTTTAAAGTAAGAATAAAAAGTGTGAAAGTTTGACCGTCCAAAAACTGCATTATCTTAAAAGTGTGAAGTGAAATGTTTTTTGTGATTGCATAAGCTTAAATTCTACCAGGCAAACAGCTCTAAATAATTTGCCAGGCTTCTGGAAAGGCCATTCTCATTTCATATGCTCATATTACTGCTCTGTGCGCACTGCAGTCATCCTTGTAGACTGTTTTGTCATTTAGTGGAGATATTCATAGGAGACTCATACTCCAGCTTTAAACAAGGGAAAGCAAGCCAGACTCCTACCCCTTTATGGCTGCACGGAGACCGGAGTGCAGCGCAGCGCACTTTGTGCATCTGACTGAGCAAGGCTGTCCGTTCATATTATGCTTTCACATTACAACGATCCATAAAGCGTTTTAATGTGGGCCCATCTACAAACCTTCAGTCTGAATAAAGCTAAATTACATCATGCTGCTTGCCATGCTTCTGTTTCCCCATGCATTCGTACATGGTGAGGAGTTCAAAGTCACCGTGAGCCCTGTAGTGCCAATGCACCCAGTGAGTCTACGATGAAGCTGTTTGTAAGTGGAAATATAGACCTGAAGTGGAATCCACTTTACTGCTGCACTTGCTGAAGTTTCCTGCTGCATGATTCATTTCAGTCTGTATATTTAATGAAAGTGACAGCAGATTGCACCAATTAGTGGGATAACTGACGTAAAAGTAAGATGAACCACATCCTGTGTAAATATTTTTTCCCCTTACATGCTGTGATTGATAAATATATAATAAATGGTATAAATATGCTCAAAGAGAGAGAGAGAGAGAGAGAGATGTGGTAGTTTATATTTGGAGGAAAAAAAGAAATGAATTTATACGTTTCTTGTTGAACCCGTAAAACCTCATCTACAGACATTTTACTGGATCGTGTGTTACAACATTAGCACGACACATGAATGTCCATCTGTCACTGTGATGTTTTTTTAGTTTTATTGTCCAGGTTCTTTCTAGCTTTGTGTTTTTGTCTATCTTTGGAGTAGGGTTCTGTATTCTCCTGCAATTTATCTTTCTGTTATATGTTGTTTATTTTCTTATGCCTGATACAAGTTCTTCATGGTGTTGTTATTTCATCCTTTCAGTTCGGAGCTTCTGTTTTGTAGATCCTTAGGTTCATTCTGTTAATCCCCCTTTGTTTCCCCATTCTGTTCCTCTGCAGTCTTTTGTCTGTGTTTGTCTTTTTGTCTTGTTCCCTCATTTTGTTGTGTCAAATAATCGTCTCTTCAATCAGTTGTGTTGCACTCTTCCTGTTTTATTTTGCTAAGTGTTGTTCAGTTTAAGTCCCTCTTGAGTCTTCATGTTAGTAACTCTCGGCTATGTTCTCACCTGTTCTCTCTCATCTCAATATCTTGTAAGTGTATGTTGTCCGAGTGTCCCTTTGTCCTTTCTCGTGTACTCCCTCATGATTGTGTCTCCCTGCTCTTGGTTTCCTAGTTTTCAGTTCTGTTCGGATTTTTGAGTTCATCCCTTGTCTCCCGAGTCCTGCATCTGGGACCACGTCCTGCCTTTCTGTGTGACTATTATATATATTATATTCAGTGAATTTTAATGCATTTGGAATAGTCTGTTGCTTTAGCAAATGCCATTGCTCACAAATCCAGGAAATCTTCTGTTAGATGATGAATAACTCCACAGCAATGCAAATGCAGTTGGATCATCAGAGTTGCAGCAGAAGTGTTTGTGTAGATCTTGTTGGTGAAGATGAAAACCAAGCAAAGAAAGCATGTGACCACTATTGTGAGCCTGCCACCCCTGCTGAAAGCAGATGGAAGGGGAAACGTAAAATATCACGTGACAGTCATGTGATAGCATGTATAGATAGAGGGCACACTTTGCTGTGACATCAACAGCTGCAAGTAATTAAAGCTTCACTGACTGGAACGTCATTCCTTATGCTGCACTGGTTATTAAAATCGCAACGTTCGGATATGAAGATGAAGTGCTTAAAATATATATATATATTTTTTTTTTACAACAGCAGCCAACTCAGATATGATATTTGCACTTTGGCTTTACTTCATGTTGCTTAACAAGGTCTGCCCTTGTTTTTCTTTTCATGGATAAAGGGTATTTTTTCCTACTCTTTCACACCTGACAAAATTTTGATGAAAACACTAGTAGCCCAAAAATCTTTTCAACAACGTCAGTCATTCAGTAAGCCAAATTCATTCTCCTAGCATAGGCTGCCGCTGCCTCTGCGCTCTGACCAAAATACACACAGGAGACAAAACAAAAATCCATTAAATAGTTGATGCAGCCTTGAATAAAGTCAGTACCTCTGAAGCTTTGAAATGTCTCTGTGGACTCATAAAACCAGTGACCCAGATGGCTCCCAGGTTGTGGGGAGCATGCAGTTACACTATTTTGTGTGAATGTCAGCGGCCGTGTGTGCCTTCGCACACACAGAGACACACTTTAGGTGAGTTGTTTGTCGTGTGAAAATCCGTGCAGTGCGAGGCTACGCACACAGATATTGTATGACCCAAGTTCAGGTCCAGAGAGAGACAGAGGGAGAGAGGAACATGACTGAAGTGAAGCGTGAAGAGAGCAGCCTGGGTTGTGAGCAAGAACAACCTCTGCATGTGGAATGAGTTCCAGGCGGGAGGCAGAGAGGAGAGGAGGAGGAAGCACTAGTGCAAGTGCAGCAAGCTTCTCAGCACTGGTATGTTAACAACACGCCAGGTTTTGTGTGCGCCTCTGTGTGCACGTACATTGTGTGTGCGTGAGAGAGAGAGAGAGAGAGAGAGTTATCTAGTAGATGGTAGGGTATGATTGCCGTGTGCACGAGGGAGGATGGAGCTGCGAGGCACTGATTGGTTGGCACTCTCATAGGGTGTGGCCAGAATGTGAATGACTGCTCCTGCCTTTCGCGCTGCCAGGTTTTGGGGACAGTTTCTGAGGAGGGATGGGGTGTGTGAGACTGTGTGTGTGGAGGAGAGAGCATTGGAGCCTGTGAGAGAAGGCAGGAAAGAAAAAGGGAAAGGGGGGGCAGGAGGACAGAGAGAGAGAAAGAGAACAGGAGCTTGTGAAGAGAGGGAGGGAGGGAGCTTCAGGCAGCGAGGCTGGACTACCGCTCAAACACTGCAGTCTTTCTTTTGCTTCTCTGAGGAAGCTGTCTTTCTCTTCTCGCTGCCTGTCTCTCCTTCTTGCTGCTTCTTCTCTCGCTGCTTGGCCATGACCCTGGTGGACACCTTGATCTCCTTGCCCACCTAGAGAAGAGGAGAGAAAACGCTGTAGCGGAGGAGGGAGACGAGAGGAGGGGACAACCGCACACTTTGCTTCTCTGATGAGAGTCTGGAAATTAATTAACCACCATCAGCACAGGGGGGGAGAGCAGAGAGGGGCTCAGGATTAGAATAAGAGGGAGTTGAAGAGAGTGATTTGTTAGATGAGAGTGGAGAGACGCAGAACAACCCCTAGACACTTTTCAGAGACAAAAGGTTCAAGTTAGGGCAGGAACTAAAGAAGCAAGGAGGAAATTGGGCAAGGCAGGAATTCCACAGGGATACAAATTGAAGAAGCCAAAGAATGGTCTGCTCATCAGCGTCATTCATCCTTTCATGCCTTCTTCCATTCTTCCTCTCACATCCATAACACCATTCTTCCCGCTCGCCTCCTTTTCTATCTTAGTTCTTTTTTTTTTTTTGCTCCGTGCATGTCAGCAAAAGCACATCGCCAGTCACATGCCGAACACTCAGACGCAACTAAGACCAGAGAGTAGTGTTTCATTCTCAGCGGACATGCGCTCTGTCTCTGAGTAAAAGAAGTTGATTAACCAAAGCAGGGGTGCTGTTATTTGTCAGCCAGGAAGCACCTGCTCAGGAATTTCTCATGAGACCAGGTAGGACCATTTCTGGATCATTTTGGCAAGCCCAAGGCGCTAGAGAGGTCAAACTCTCCAAGCATTTACCTGATTGAACCTTTATGAGATGAAACTGCAGATCAGCTTATCTGGGAGCATCACACCTGTGTGCGAGGGATTAAAGAGATAGGGATGTGCAGATGTGTACGTGTATGTTGGGATTATGTCCTAAATGTTCAGATTTACACAGATGTTGTGGCAGGATTATGCAAACTGTCCTGCAGAATATATAATATATAAGATTCAAAAATAGCAAGTCGGTTGAAGTGAATGGCAGCATATTGTTTTCTCTCAGATTACATCAGATCACGTGTGATCCCACTCTGGGTATAATTAAATCAGTAGTTCAGGAGTTTAATTATTTTGAGGCTAGGTTAGAAATACTACTGAAATCCATCTCGCAGCCCCCCCTCAGTGGAATACCTCTTTGTCCCTCGCTGTGGACTTTGTTCAGACCTGAAGTGCACAGAGTGACTATTAAAGACTCCTAAAGGCTCATTCAGCTTCCATTATGAGACGCTCGAGCACAGACGAGACTCCATATCGGCGCAGTCCATCTCTGGACAGCAAACCCGACACGCCGCCGTTCACTTCTGGGTTTCACCGCTTTAGCGGAGAGTTCGAGTATAAGCGGCCACCGTTTGCGTTCGGCTTTCACACGACAAAGGGGCCGCAAACATCCAAGGGACGCTATGCCCAGGGCAAGAAGTATGTGGTGTTTTACCTGGACCTCTCCTTCATATTCCTCCTAGAACTGCGGCGCTGCAGGATGGCTGAGGGTTGCATGATGGCCCTGCGATATGGAATGGTCTTCTTCAATCTCCTCTTCTGGGTGAGTTCTGTCTTTTAAAAAAAATATATATATATTTTTATATATATATGTAAACATATATATACATATATATATAAATATATGTATTCTTGTGCATGACTTTTGAAGAGGGGAGACTGTTTGTTTTCCTGAAAGTGATACTTTGCTTCCTCGCCTCAGATTTTTCTTACCCCGTTTTTTTTTTTTTTTTTTCCAAAGGAGCTCTCTTATGCATGTCTTTGTAACCACAGTGATGTTAGAGGAGTGAGGAGGGGGCAGAGTTGAGAGAAAGAGACAGATCATGCATTTAGATCATGTGTACAAAGCCCACTGTGTGGGTGAGTGGAGCCTTTTCTGCTCCCTATACAGTTCGTTGAGTGTGGGTGTGCACTGCATTGTTTGCCGTGTTAAGCTGTGACACATTTGGAGCTTGCATTATGTGTACACTAGTTAATCACAGAGTTACCATTGTGTTATAATTCTTCACCTACCTCTGCCTCGCCCTCCTCCCCATACAGCAGCACTTCTTAGTTCACCAAGGCATCTGCTGTCAGTCTGCTCAGTTCAGTTGATCGTATCTTTTTGCTGTGGGTTGAGGGTTGAGCTCCGCTGTGTCTGCCTGTCTCGATCCATCTCTGATAGCCCCCGTTACCGATCACTTGCATTTTCATTGTGAAGTCTGTCATGTTCCCCAGCTGTAAAGATTTCAAGCTCGTGTTGTTTTTTTTCCCTCGCAGACTCCTGTTGTGCACTCACTTGCAACTTCTTGGAGAGCTTTATGGGGTTTTTGGCCTCTGTGGTTACCTTTCTGGGATTACTTTGATTTGTCATATGTCTGCTCTTATTGGTAACAGAATGAGATGAGGCCTTGGGCACTGAAATGCAATCTAGCTGCCAAGATGCAATCTCCCTCAAGGAATGAGTGACCTTTTCACCTCTACATCTTCAGTCAGCTATAAACGGCTGTCAGAGAAGGGTCGCGGTATTTGTTATTAGCACTCGGTGTGCATGTGTGACTGTGTGTGTGTTGCCACTGGGGATAAATAATGACCACTTGACCGAGGGTAGCTATAACCTGTTTCTGATAAGCCAGTTGTATTTGGTAAGAACAGAAGAGCTCTGCCAATTTAAAACTAAGGATGGTACATTTTGACTGTTTCGTCCCAAACTTTTTGCAGATGATTTTTAAATTTTAAGGGGATACTTCAGATTCTTAAATTTGAATATTTTTTACATTGTAATGTGGATGTCAAACTCAATGTATGTGGGCCACATACAGTCCACTTTAATCTTAAGTGAAGTGAAACTGGCCCTTTCGGTTGGTGTAAAGAACTTTTTACTATATATTTATTTATAAATATGCAATTTCAATGATATGTCTCAGTTTTTCGATATGTTAAAGAAATGCTGCTGCAGTAAATTAATGTGGCAGCACAAGTCTTTGGGCTTAAATTGTAATAATTTAATGTGTAAAATCATGGCACAAGCTCTGTTAGCTCATTGCTCACAGCTTTTTTTTAGTTCACAGAAAGTGCTCTATTTTTACACAGTGGCTCTATTTTCATCGATAGAGAAAAAAACAAAACAAACAATAATTTTTCTCTCATTTAGTTGTTTATTCATTACTTAACCACTTTGCTGTAGCATGAATGGCCTTGGGGGAGGTCTTTACCAGTTGAAAAAGCTGTAAAATGTAGGAAATTACTGTTAATATTCATGCTTTTTCCAAAAGCCCTCCAGTGGGCCAAATTGAAGTTGTCACCAGAATGATTCTGGCCCCAGGGCCTTATGTTTGACACCCCTTGCATAGATTGTATGAACAGTGTCCTGATGAAAATATATTTGCCCTTTACTTTCACTTTCAGAAGGAAAAACAATGTGACAGTTTACATCCTGCCTGAAAACAAAGCTCTCAATAGCTCTTTCCCTCTCTTACAGTAGACTATTTATATTTATAAGATTACCAGGTGAACTGGAGGTGGGAAATTATTTGTCTCAAAGTTTCATGGCATTAACACTTCTATAAATAAGTGTTATAGGTTAACCTATAGGTGCATAGGTTTCTTCAGGTGTCGAAACAAACTTAAATATATGAGACTAATGTGTGCAAATAGAGCGACATAAAGAGCAGCTCTGTGCAGTGAGAAGAAAGGTGTGGTCGTATTTCACTGAGCGGTGTTAATATATTTATATGCTACCCACCGTGTTAATATAGCGGTGTTAATATGCTACCCACCGTTTTTAATGCACCAAGACTTGAGGCTTCTGCACAGTGCTTGACAAACTGATCCACTGAGGAAATCATCTCTTAAGGTGGCATTATTGCTTATTTGCCACAGTCTGACAGCAAAGTGGTTGGCATTGATGTTTCCATTGACAAAGTTATTTCACGTTGTTAAAGGCGTAATAGAACAGACCGGTGTTTTGAATCAAATTATATTTAGTAATTTTATTATCCAAAATGTTTTGAAGAAATATCAAATCTGGGTTTTTTGGGGGTTATTAACAGTCATTTTTATTTGCCAGTGAATGGGGCCATATCTCCTTTACCCATGCCAGCCAGTGCCAGTTGACTGATCTGATCCTAGCAACTAATATTGAATTTGCCAACACTACTTTCTGCTGTTTCTTTGGAAACGTTTGAGCTTTTTGAATTAAACCTTGTCAATGTGTCAGTGTACGTGATTTGCCAGAGTCACATCAGATACATTTTTAACTTACAATCAAGTGAAAACATCTTCCATGACCCTACGCTGTGGTACTTCACAACATCGACAAACTACAGCTTTTGTCATTGTTTTGAACCCTATCAGCAAAAAAAAAAAAAAAAAATGCAGACTTTAACATTTTTTTCTTATTCCATAATTAAAGTGTTTTCCTCCAAGGAAATAATGAAACAGGTTATTTGTCCCTAAATGATGTTAAAGGTTTGGTTAGACTTAAGTCAGGAGGCAGAGGTTGGTGGTTAAATCGCTGGCTCCAAGATACCGAACCCTCTGATGCATCTATGTGAGTGAGCTTAGGTATAGTAAAGGGTTCTGTGTGTCAGTGGGTGAATGAGCCTTGTAGTAAAAATGCACTACATAGGTGCCAGTCCATTTACCATTTCGAATTAGGTATAAACAGCTTGATTAGATTTATGAACAAAAGTTCTCCAGTGAAGTCAAAATTTGAGTATTAAAGGTTTTTTTCAGTAAAATGTGTTTTTTTTTTTGTTGTTGTTTTTTTGTCAACCCGTCCATCCACCTCGATATCCTTCCTTACAAAATACGTCTTCTCTTACTAAACTGGCACTTGTTCCTAATGTGGGCATCAGAGGGTTTTTTCATAATAAAATGCAACTTTGAGGCATATTAAGCTGCTTGCTGTCAACAATAACAAGTTTTCTACATTGCATCTCAGTGCACCACTAATATACTTCTACATCGAGCTACTCAGGTATGAATTTTCTTCAATTAGCAGAGAAAATAATAGTCTTCCATTTAAAAACAATTAAAGTATTACAGAAAACGACAGGAACCATGTGAAGAGCACTTCTCTCATTTTAAAATACATTTTTATAATTCTCCATAAAAGGTGGCGGGCGATAAAGTTTCCATTTAATTACCCCACTTTCCTTGAAATGAGGTTGGAGCGAAACGGTAAATTCCAGTGCGTCAAAGGTAAAATGAGAATATAGAGTGAGGAAAACACACTGATGAAAGATGAGGACTATGACAAAACATATCATCTGTAACAGCTCACAATACCTTATATAATGTTAGGGGTTTATTCTGTATTTGAAGAATGCCAACTAAACATTCATCTAACAATTCAGCACAGCACCAATCAGTTTCTTCCTTACCTACGGACATACTCCACTGTGCCCACGACTGTTTAACGTGGTACTGGAGCATTACTGATGAGCATGTTAGTGAAGTTAAATAATTAAAATATGATGTCTTAGCATATAATAAGACAGAGACAGATCACTCACTGATGACTGGGAAAGAGGCTAAACAAAAAGTTTCATGTGATGATATCCTTTTTGATTCATATAAACAGAAAAAGTTTTAACATTAATTAACACAACGAGAGTTAAATTTAAACCACTTTTCTCTGACAGGTGGAGATGAATAAAAAAAACCCACAGCATGCATACTGTGAGAAGTCACACTGTCTTGTGTGAGAGTACAGTGTTTCTTTTTATAAACTCTATTTAAATTATCTTGGAATGTGTTTGTGATGACCTTCAGGGAGGTTACAAGCTAAGAAGGGTTATTTTGAGAAAAGAAGTGCTCTCAGTTGGCACTTTTCCTTTTCCAGTGTTTCCATAGTTTAGTGGTTTACACATTCACCTCGCCAGCGAAAGATACAAAGAAACAGACACAAATCCCGTCCTGGTTGTGTCAGGAGAGGCATCTGGCATAGAAATCTACCCAGTCAAAGAAGCGGTGACCCCTTGTTGCAACATATTTGATTTTAATTAGGAACGAAAGTGGCTTCCTTGAGAAAAATCACCTTTTCCAAGGTGATTTTTTGTTGTATTAAAGTGACCTGAGTGAATTGCAAGGTGAAAATGTTTCTCTGGATGTTAGTTTTGTCCTTAAAGAGCAGCGACTGTAGACATTTAAGTGACAGTTCTCTGTGTTTCCAAATACAAAAAAAAAATCAGGAGAAACTTTTCAAACCTTTCCTGCAGACTGGACGTCTTGACTGTTGGGTTTTTTTTGGTACCGAAAACATTTTTTTTTTGTCCCAAAATATGACAAAATATTGTCAGACCGCCTCTGCTGGTGTCTGGCCTTGCTTACTGAAATCAGGATTGTTAAAAAAGCTGAAGAGCAGGCCTTGTGGTGTGTAACCCAGCACAGTTTCTCAGAGGAATATTTTCAGGTCAAATGAATACGACACTGCCAAAGATTGAAGGCAGACCTCTTTGCTCTGTTTTATTCTCAGCTTGTTATCACACGGCTCCCTTGTGGTGGGCAGAAACTGACAATCATCTGTGCAGGTCCGAGAGCAGCGGGAGGTGGAGGAGAACCAAACTGTGCTGGAAGAGGCCCGGGTGCTTTTTGTTACTGTGGCTGTTAAAATGGGTGAGAGAGAGAGACGTGAAATGAAAACTTGCTCTGACGTGGCTGCTCAAACATGTAAAAGATTTTGTGTCTGTTTGATGATGGTGTCGATCAGCGGGCATTCATGCTCAGTTGCAGATAACATATTTTTCTGTTGCTGAGACATGCTATTCTTTCCTGTTTTTCTTTGGTTTGCACTGAAGTGGGACACACTCACTTTTTTAAGTGACTGTGGCTGTGCTTACGCTCAGACAATAGAGTCATGGCAGAACAAGCAGAGCCGTCAGGATTTTGCGCCTATGTTGGTATCAAAAACCAAATTGTTCCAAAAGGGAATTGGAAGAGGTCAAGAAGACAAATCTGAAATGGGTTTGTGAGAATAGCTGTAATGATAGAGGCCAGACCTGCTGGTCTGTCACAGATGAAGGAGGTGAGCATGGTTGTAAGAGGTACAGATGATAACAGTAACTATTGGTGGGATAAGTGGCATCCCGCTCAGTAGGCTGGTAGAGCTTTGAAACAGGAGGACAGCGGGGCACATACATCAAACTGCACTATTGTAGCTCATGTGTCACTCTCAGGCCAAATTTTTATTCATGCTTTTTTTGTAACTTACTGATCTTTGAAGGTAAGTTTCCCCAATTTCTCAGTTTGTTCTGTTTTATTTGAACTCAAAAGTCTCCTGTTTTTGTTTTTTCTTAGTTTTTCTCGGATTTTATTTCCCCAAGCAACTGACTTAGAGTCTGTATTTGAGAGTTTTATCACCTCTGTTTACATGAGACAGCATCCTCTTGCAGATCTGTCAGCTCAGACGTTGCTCTGGTAATAGAAAGAGAATAGAAAATGAGGGTGAAAAACACAAATTAGGTCCTAATTATGCTCTTCATTCCACATACAGAGATATGAGTAATTTAGCCTGTAATGTTATAACTGTTATTACTATGTATTATTACAACTTTTTATCTTTTAGTCTCTTAGTTCTTTCTCACAGAGCAGAAATGTGTAACAAAGCCATTAGGATGAATTCTCATTACATGCTTTCATGCCATTAAAAGGTGCATCAGCTTCCAGACTGTCATGGAAACAAGTCTTTTTCTAAGCACTGCATAAAAAGAAAACACAAGATCTGTGTGTGTGTATGTGTGCTTACCTAGTATATGTCACATACTTTAGTGCAAATGAAGCCAACAGTTGCTATCACATCCCATTTGAAATTGGAATCCAGTGACTCTTCACTTACTCAGGGCTACAGTCAGTTACTCTTGTTTTAATTCCCATTACTGTAAGTGTGTGAAAACGAGCTCGGCGCTCTGACCTCGTACGTTAACGTCTGTGTGGGTGGGGAGCAGCCTGGGTATCTCTTCTTCGCAGACAAAATGTCAAACAAATCTATACAAAAAGAGAGAAGCGGATTTCTGTGCTCCAGGACAAATGCTGATTATCCCCTAAATGTAGGAGCAATGACTCCACCATAAAAATGCAAAAATGGGCATCTCGGAAAAATATGCAACAATTCACAACAGCTAATCGTCTTGAGCGGAAACCACCACAGAGCTAGGGGGGAAAATACATCCCACAGCTGCAAAATACCAAAATAAGACTCATTTACAGCCACTTTTTAATTAATCTTGTTAGCACAAACGTGTCTTTTCCATGCTGCAGGGGTGGGAGGGAGGGGTGGGGGGAATCCACGGCATCAGCAGCAGCAGCAGTAGCGGGTGAGCCTGGGACAGAGGAGGGATAGGAAGAGAAGAGGCAGAAGGAAGAGACGGAAGATGTGTCCTCTGAAGTTGTGTTTACTTGTCATCGTAATGTAGGTCAGAGCCCAACGGAGGATCCATAGATTGCCAGAGTTCTGAATGGGTTGCATCTGTCTCCAGTGATTTAGCCAGATCAATAGAAATGGCCTTTCTACTGATTTGAGATCTGTCCGCCCCGCCCAGGCTCTGCTGCCACACAGTCCATCGATTTGCAGCTGGACCGGAGGGGACGTGCGCAGCATGAGCAGTTCAGATAATAGGTCTGCAGTTTGCATTTGCTGAGTATGGCATGTTTGTGCACACAGCTCACAGGCAGAAAAGTCATTTAATTGTGTGGAAACTTTTTGAAATAGGGAGAGAAGTAGGGAATCTCTCCATTCTTTCCTTTTCTATATGTCATTGTGTTCAAAGATGAAGTCCTACAGTACTGTGCAAAGGTCTTGAGTCACCCCTCGTTTCTTTAGATTTTGTGAGGAAAAATGGGAAATAGATGCAGTGATTTATTGAAACATGCAAACATACACAGAAATATAGTATTTAAAGCAACAGCAGGGATTGTACAGTTTTAGCAATGTAAATGTCAATAATTGGTTTAATCTTTATTCTTCAGTCTGAGCTCTTTGAGCAAAGCTTTCTTGTCATTTCTTTAAGTCTTCAGGAAAAGTTCTCCAGGCTTCTTGAAGGACATTCAAAGCTCTTCTTTGGGTGTTGGCTGCCTTTTTTGTCCTGTTCTCTGTCCCACACCGCTTCAATAATGTTGATATCTGGGCTCTGGGGAGGCCAATCCATGACTGATGGTGTTCCACTGCGTGTTTGGAATCGCTGTCATACTGAAAAAATCAACCCATTGCCAATTAAGTGCTTTCTAGCTGGCATTTCATGGTTGATAAAAATCTTGTGGCACTTTTCTTCTACTATTACACCAGTTTTGATAAGATCCTCAAAACTACTGGCTGAAGTAGAACAGACTAGCCCTTTATTGTCAGTGTGCAAGTAGAACTAAATTGTGGGTGCTCCACTTGATTACTGTGCAAGGAATTTAAATACACAAAACAAGACACATAAAACAATACAAACAACAATTAAAAGTGATTTTCAGTTACATTCTTGAATAATCTCTCTTTCTAAATAGAGGGACAGTAACTGTGTGTGTGTGTGTATGTAAGCGTGTAAAACCCGCAGATAGTCAGATTAACAGTATTTTGTCTCTATCTGCCATTCTGCAATTCATCTCACATAAACAAAAACGTGCGCACAGCGTGACGTGAAAAAAGGCACAAATTGCTTAATTGTTTGCTAAATGTTTGAGGTGTGAACATTTTTCTTGTAAAACAAAGGGGGCCTAGCAAAAAAAAGTTTGGGAACCACTGGCCCAACCTAATAAGGAACACAGTCTGGAAACAATGGGGAACTATATAAACAAGAAACTGTGAACCAGAAATAGAGATAATGAAACTCAGAGGCACTAGGAGAAAAGAACAAACAGAAGAGTATCCAGCTGCAACCCAAAACTCATCATAACCTATAATGAACCATAAAACCTATCGAACAGGAGAACAGAACTATAATACAAAGACACCAAAAAAAGTCCTAATTTAAAATGCGTTCCCTGCTAAATTGTCTGTTATGTGTAGACACAACACTGAGTCATCCCTTGAGTTAGTTGACTTCTCTCTGCTTGAATGATTCATAGGTCAGTGTTAAGTGGTTTAACAAAAGATATTTCTCTGAAAATGGTCAAGTACAAGGACTCAAAATGAGTGACAAAGCAGCCTAAGAAAAACTTTGACTAAACTGCAGAAAACCTAAAAAACTATTTATAAAGACCACTAAAAATTTACAAGCCTGGCAACTCTGATACAAAACACAAAGAATGAGCGTTAGTTCAAGACTTTTGGAGATTATTTTATATAAGCTCAAGTTTTAAGCACTGAAATCACACTGTAGTTTTTAAGGCAGTAGGCATAAAAGAGTTTGAGCAGCGATCATCTGTCAATCAACGAGAGCTGGAAAATAAGGTGTGACACTGTGGGAAAGTATGAGGAGTTGTTCTTTATGGAAAGTAAAAGTCCTGCCTGTGCCAGTTCACCATGTTTTGAGCAAGAAAGTATTACAGGAAAGTTTGACTCCTTGGAAGCAAAAGAAACGAGGGCTTACTCAAGACTTTTGGACTGTAATTATGTGTTTGTGTTTACCCAAAATCAAGTTTTATCACGTCTGACACATCTTTCTTTTTAGTAGCGTAGGCTTCCAAAAACTGGCTCTCTTTTCTTTGTAATTTAGTGATTTGATCTTAAATTTCTTGGTCTTTGCTCCCAGATACAATCAAAATAAACAATATTAAGTCTGATTGAAGGCGTCTCGAAGACTTGGCGTAACGCTGCGAAACAGTCCACGAATGTCTGTTATAACATCGCACCTCCTCTGTTATTTGCAGGAGGCTTTTGCAGGTGTCTTAAAGGCAGGCGTCCCAGCAGCAGCAGAAGAGTCGGCAATTTATCTTGGCTGCCTCCCAGTTTAAATCCTGCTATGACTGCGTAACCTTCGGATATTAATGGGTTTTAGGAATGTCCACATTAAGATCCACATGCTAGCAGGCACTTGTTAGTGAAAGCACAATTCCTCCTCCAGTCCTCAGATGGCCTCACCTGTGCTCTGGTCATCCTCCCAAAGGTCAGTGCCGACAGAGCAGGGAAAGCCTTCTGCTCGCGGTGACGAAGGAGTAGTAGCGCGTTGTGCTTCTGTAATCATGCCTGCTCATTTAAAGTGGTTGTAAAAGGGCATCCATAAATAAATAAATTACCGGGCTAAAACAAGGGCTTTGTCCTGTCCTCGCTTTTCAGTCTTTGTGATCTGCAGCCTCAGGGTTGAGATGCGCCACTGGGACAAAGGGAAGGGTTACAATAGGGAGGGGACTATAAGTGACGAATAAGTGGTTTAGGGTCTCTTCCAACCGCTCCGGATCAACGCGTCCGCTCGCAGGAAAGGCTGGTTTCGGAGATCTGTGAGTAGGCATGGAGAGGGGGGGTGAGAGACAGGGGGACACACATGTTAGACGACCAAGAGGTCAATCTGGACATTTGCTTCTGTTTACATCTCAATTTCTTAAGAGTGTTTTTAAGCAAGAAGAGCAGAGGATGTACACTCAGTTCTCACTTTATTAGGTACACCTAATTTATATCAGTTGTTCCCTCATTTCTGTAAATGAGGTTAAGCTAAAAAAATAAAAGCAAATAGGAACACCTTACTGTATAATGCAGTACATGAAAACAGCACCACAAACACTTCCTCTTTTTTACAATGAAGATGAAACTATGAAAAGTTGCCTTTATTGCAGGACTGTTGTTAGTCTGCATTAGTTTGAGCTCCCTAATAAACTGACAACTGAGTGTTTATTGTTATAATTTTCAAATCCAGAAAATCTGGAAACACTTGTGCAGTTAAAACTTTGGGTTAAAGCTGAAATTGTCCATAAGAGCTACAAAATTAGCAAATGTGGCAGGAATGCCACATTCCCATAGCCTTGTATTTCAACTGCTAGAAGTTGTGCTTCAAAACGGAGAAATTCAAGGCTTTGAGACGGTGATTTTGGCAAATCAGTAACACTAAACAATGAGGACGTTACAAAGTAACCACTCTGGTTACGATACAGTGGTCAACAAGCTCTTGAGTTTGCAGATTACCAAACAGGATGGCTGTCACAGAGGAAACAAAAGTGTGGATACAGACTGTGTTCACGTAAGTTTGATTCTGTTTTCTTCTAGAGCCTGTTGACCAAATAGCTGTTGAGCACACCGTAGATGACATTTAGCACAGACAAACATGGCGGACGCTGCCGACTGGTGAGAGGTAAATAAACAATGGACAACATGCAACACGTAACAGGAAGGGGTGAGGATGCCATGGGTTACCGGTCCGTTGCCATGGTAACCGGTCCGTTGCCATGGGTTAACATGTGTTGTTATTGGTTAACTGTCCGTTGCCATGCGTTTACATGTGTTGTTATTGGTTAACTGTCCGTTGCCATGCGTTTACATGCGTTGTTATGGGTTAACTGTCCGTTGCCATGCGTTTACATGCGTTGTTATGGGTTAACTGTCCGTTGCCATGGGTTACCGGTCCGTTGCCATGGTAACCGGTCCGTTGCCATGGTAACCGGTCCGTTGCCATGGGTTACCTGACCGTTGCCATGGGTTAACTGTCCGTTGCCATGCGTTAACTGTCCGTTGCCATGCGTTTACATGTGTTGTTATGGGTTAACTGTCCGTTGCCATGGGTTATCTGTCCGTTGCCATGCGTTAACATGCGTTGTTATGGGTTAACTGTCCGTTGCCATGGGTTACCGGTCCGTTGCCATGGTAACCGGTCCGTTGCCATGGTAACCGGTCCGTTGCCATGGTAACCGGTCCGTTGCAATGGGTTACCTGACCGTTGCCATGGGTTAACTGTCCGTTGCCATGGGTTAACTGTCCGTTGCCATGCGTTTACATGCGTTGTTATGGGTTAACTGTCCGTTGCCATGCGTTTACATGCGTTGTTATGGGTTAACTGTCCGTTGCCATGCGTTTACATGCGTTGCTATGGGTTAACTGTCCGTTGCCATGGGTTACCGGTCCGTTGCCATGGGTTACCGGTCCGTTGCCATGGTAACCGGTCCGTTGCCATGGGTTACCGGTCCGTTGCCATGGTAACCGGTCCGTTGCCATGGGTTACCTGACCGTTGCCATGGGTTAACTGTCCGTTGCCATGGGTTATCTGTCCGTTGCCATGCGTTTACATGCGTTGTTATGGGTTAACTGTCCGTTGCCATGCGTTTACATGCGTTGTTATGGGTTGACTGTCCGTTGCCATGCGTTTACATGCGTTGTTATGGGTTAACTGTCCGTTGCCATGGGTTACCGGTCCGTTGCCATGGTAACCGGTCCGTTGCCATGGGTTACCGGTCCGTTGCCATGGTAACCGGTCCGTTGCCATGGGTTACCTGACCGTTGCCATGGGTTAACTGTCCGTTGCCATGCGTTAACTGTCCGTTGCCATGCGTTTACATGCGTTGTTATGGGTTAACTGTCCGTTGCCATGGGTTAACTGTCCGTTGCCATGCGTTAACTGTCCGTTGCCATGCGTTTACATGCGTTGTTATGGGTTAACTGTCCGTTGCCACGGGTTATCTGTCCGTTGCCATGCGTTTACATGCGTTGTTATGGGTTAACTGTCCGTTGTCATGCGTTTACATGCGTTGTTATGGGTTAACTGTCCGTTGCCATGCGTTAACTGTCCGTTGCTATGCGTTTACATGCGTTGTTATGGGTTAACTGTCCGTTGCCATGGGTTATCTGTCCGTTGCCATGCGTTTACATGTGTTGTTATGGGTTAACTGTCCGTTGCCATGCGTTTACATGTGTTGTTATGGGTTAACTGTCCGTTGCCATGCGTTTACATGCGTTGTTATGGGTTAACTGTCCGTTGCCATGGGTTATATGACCGTTGCCATGGTTTAACTGTCCGTTGCCATGCGTTAACTGTCCGTTGCCATGCGTTTACATGCGTTGTTATGGGTTAACTGTCCGTTGCCATGGGTTATCTGTCCGTTGCCATGCGTTAACATGTGTTGTTATGGGTTAACTGTCCGTTGCCATGGGTTACCGGTCCGTTGCCATGGTAACCGGTCCGTTGCCATGGTAACCGGTCCGTTGCCATGGGTTACCTGACCGTTGCCATGGGTTACCTGACCGTTGCCATGCGTTTACATGTGTTGTTATGGGTTAACTGTCCGTTGCCATGCGTTTACATGCGTTGTTATGGGTTAACTGTCCGTTGCCATGCGTTTACATGCGTTGTTATGGGTTAACTGTCCGTTGCCATGCGTTTACATGCGTTGTTATGGGTTAACTGTCCGTTGCCATGCGTTTACATGCGTTGTTATGGGTTAACTGTCCGTTGCCATGGGTTACCGGTCCGTTGCCATGGTAACCGGTCCGTTGCCATGGGTTACCGGTCCGTTGCCATGGTAACCGGTCCGTTGCCATGGTAACCGGTCCGTTGCCATGGGTTACCTGACCGTTGCCATGGGTTAACTGTCCGTTGCCATGGGTTAACTGTCCGTTGCCATGGGTTAACTGTCCGTTGCCATGCGTTAACTGTCCGTTGCCATGCGTTTACATGTGTTGTTATGGGTTAACTGTCCGTTGCCATGCGTTTACATGCGTTGTTATGGGTTAACTGTCCGTTGCCATGGGTTATATGACCGTTGCCATGGGTTAACTGTCCGTTGCCATGCGTTAACTGTCCATTGCTATGCGTTTACATGCGTTGTTATGGGTTAACTGTCCGTTGCCATGGGTTATCTGTCCGTTGCCATGCGTTAACATGCGTTGTTATGGGTTAACTGTCCGTTGCCATGCGTTTACATGCGTTGTTATGGGTTAACTGTCCGTTGCCATGGGTTACCGGTCCGTTGCCATGGTAACCGGTCCGTTGCCATGGGTTACCGGTCCGTTGCCATGGTAACCGGTCCGTTGCCATGGGTTACCTGACCGTTGCCATGGGTTAACTGTCCGTTGCCATGGGTTATCTGTCCGTTGCCATGCGTTTACATGCGTTGTTATGGGTTAACTGTCCGTTGCCATGCGTTTACATGCGTTGTTATGGGTTGACTGTCCGTTGCCATGCGTTTACATGCGTTGTTATGGGTTAACTGTCCGTTGCCATGGGTTACCGGTCCGTTGCCATGGTAACCGGTCCGTTGCCATGGGTTACCGGTCCGTTGCCATGGTAACCGGTCCGTTGCCATGGGTTACCTGACCGTTGCCATGGGTTAACTGTCCGTTGCCATGCGTTAACTGTCCGTTGCCATGCGTTTACATGCGTTGTTATGGGTTAACTGTCCGTTGCCATGGGTTAACTGTCCGTTGCCATGCGTTAACTGTCCGTTGCCATGCGTTTACATGCGTTGTTATGGGTTAACTGTCCGTTGCCACGGGTTATCTGTCCGTTGCCATGCGTTTACATGCGTTGTTATGGGTTAACTGTCCATTGCCATGCGTTAACTGTCCGTTGCCATGCGTTTACATGTGTTGTTATGGGTTAACTGTCCGTTGTCATGCGTTTACATGCGTTGTTATGGGTTAACTGTCCGTTGCCATGCGTTAACTGTCCGTTGCTATGCGTTTACATGCGTTGTTATGGGTTAACTGTCCGTTGCCATGGGTTATCTGTCCGTTGCCATGCGTTTACATGTGTTGTTATGGGTTAACTGTCCGTTGCCATGCGTTTACATGCGTTGTTATGGGTTAACTGTCCGTTGCCATGGGTTATATGACCGTTGCCATGGGTTAACTGTCCGTTGCCATGCGTTAACTGTCCGTTGCCATGCGTTTACATGCGTTGTTATGGGTTAACTGTCCGTTGCCATGGGTTATCTGTCCGTTGCCATGCGTTAACATGTGTTGTTATGGGTTAACTGTCCGTTGCCATGGGTTACCGGTCCGTTGCCATGGTAACCGGTCCGTTGCCATGGTAACCGGTCCGTTGCCATGGGTTACCTGACCGTTGCCATGGGTTACCTGACCGTTGCCATGCGTTTACATGTGTTGTTATGGGTTAACTGTCCGTTGCCATGCGTTTACATGCGTTGTTATGGGTTAACTGTCCGTTGCCATGCGTTTACATGCGTTGTTATGGGTTAACTGTCCGTTGCCATGGGTTATCTGTCCGTTGCCATGCGTTTACATGTGTTGTTATGGGTTAACTGTCCGTTGCCATGCGTTTACATGCGTTGTTATGGGTTAACTGTCCGTTGCCATGGGTTATATGACCGTTGCCATGGGTTAACTGTCCGTTGCCATGCGTTAACTGTCCATTGCTATGCGTTTACATGCGTTGTTATGGGTTAACTGTCCGTTGCCATGGGTTATCTGTCCGTTGCCATGCGTTAACATGCGTTGTTATGGGTTAACTGTCCGTTGCCATGCGTTTACATGCGTTGTTATGGGTTAACTGTCCGTTGCCATGGGTTATCTGTCCGTTGCCATGCGTTTACATGTGTTGTTATGGGTTAACTGTCCGTTGCCATGCGTTTACATGCGTTGTTATGGGTTAACTGTCCGTTGCCATGGGTTATATGACCGTTGCCATGGGTTAACTGTCCGTTGCCATGCGTTAACTGTCCATTGCTATGCGTTTACATGCGTTGTTATGGGTTAACTGTCCGTTGCCATGGGTTATCTGTCCGTTGCCATGCGTTAACATGCGTTGTTATGGGTTAACTGTCCGTTGCCATGCGTTTACATGCGTTGTTATGGGTTAACTGTCCGTTGCCATGGGTTACCGGTCCGTTGCCATGGTAACCGGTCCGTTGCCATGGGTTACCGGTCCGTTGCCATGGTAACCGGTCCGTTGCCATGGGTTACCTGACCGTTGCCATGGGTTAACTGTCCGTTGCCATGGGTTATCTGTCCGTTGCCATGCGTTTACATGCGTTGTTATGGGTTAACTGTCCGTTGCCATGCGTTTACATGCGTTGTTATGGGTTGACTGTCCGTTGCCATGCGTTTACATGCGTTGTTATGGGTTAACTGTCCGTTGCCATGGGTTACCGGTCCGTTGCCATGGTAACCGGTCCGTTGCCATGGGTTACCGGTCCGTTGCCATGGTAACCGGTCCGTTGCCATGGGTTACCTGACCGTTGCCATGGGTTAACTGTCCGTTGCCATGCGTTAACTGTCCGTTGCCATGCGTTTACATGCGTTGTTATGGGTTAACTGTCCGTTGCCATGGGTTAACTGTCCGTTGCCATGCGTTAACTGTCCGTTGCCATGCGTTTACATGCGTTGTTATGGGTTAACTGTCCGTTGCCACGGGTTATCTGTCCGTTGCCATGCGTTTACATGCGTTGTTATGGGTTAACTGTCCGTTGCCATGCGTTAACTGTCCGTTGCCATGCGTTTACATGTGTTGTTATGGGTTAACTGTCCGTTGTCATGCGTTTACATGCGTTGTTATGGGTTAACTGTCCGTTGCCATGCGTTAACTGTCCGTTGCTATGCGTTTACATGCGTTGTTATGGGTTAACTGTCCGTTGCCATGCGTTTACATGCGTTGTTATGGGTTAACTGTCCGTTGCCATGGGTTATATGACCGTTGCCATGGGTTAACTGTCCGTTGCCATGCGTTAACTGTCCGTTGCCATGCGTTTACATGCGTTGTTATGGGTTAACTGTCCGTTGCCATGGGTTATCTGTCCGTTGCCATGCGTTAACATGTGTTGTTATGGGTTAACTGTCCGTTGCCATGGGTTACCGGTCCGTTGCCATGGTAACCGGTCCGTTGCCATGGTAACCGGTCCGTTGCCATGGGTTACCTGACAGTTGCCATGGGTTACCTGACCGTTGCCATGCGTTTACATGTGTTGTTATGGGTTAACTGTCCGTTGCCATGCGTTTACATGTGTTGTTATGGGTTAACTGTCCGTTGCCATGCGTTTACATGCGTTGTTATGGGTTAACTGTCCGTTGCCATGCGTTTACATGCGTTGTTATGGGTTAACTGTCCGTTGCCATGCGTTTACATGCGTTGTTATGGGTTAACTGTCCGTTGCCATGCGTTTACATGCGTTGTTATGGGTTAACTGTCCGTTGCCATGGGTTATCTGTCCGTTGCCATGCGTTAACATGCGTTGTTATGGGTTAACTGTCCGTTGCCATGCGTTTACATGCGTTGTTATGGGTTAACTGTCCGTTGCCATGGGTTACCTGACCGTTGCCATGGGTTAACTGTCCGTTGCCATGCGTTAACTGTCCGTTGCCATGCGTTTACATGTGTTGTTATGGGTTAACTGTCCGTTGCCATGCGTTTACATGCGTTTTTATGGGTTAACTGTCCGTTGCCATGGGTTATATGACCGTTGCCATGCGTTAACTGTCCGTTGCTATGCGTTTACATGCGTTGTTATGGGTTAACTGTCCGTTGCCATGGGTTATCTGTCCGTTGCCATGCGTTTACATGCGTTGTTATGGGTTAACTGTCCGTTGCCATGCGTTTACATGCGTTGTTATGGGTTAACTGTCCGTTGCCATGCGTTTACATGCGTTGTTATGGGTTACCGGTCCGTTGCCATGGTAACCGGTCCGTTGCCATGGGTTACCGGTCCGTTGCCATGGTAACCGGTCCGTTGCCATGGTAACCGGTCCGTTGCCATGGGTTACCTGACCGTTGCCATGGGTTAACTGTCCGTTGCCATGCGTTAACTGTCCGTTGCCATGCGTTTACATGTGTTGTTATGGGTTAACTGTCCGTTGCCATGCGTTTACATGCGTTGTTATGGGTTAACTGTCCGTTGCCATGGGTTATATGACCGTTGCCATGGGTTAACTGTCCGTTGCCATGCGTTAACTGTCCGTTGCTATGCGTTTACATGCGTTGTTATGGGTTAACTGTCCGTTGCCATGGGTTAGCTGTCCGTTGCCATGCGTTTACATGCGTTGTTATGGGTTAACTGTCCGTTGCCATGCGTTTACATGCGTTGTTATGGGTTAACTGTCCGTTGCCATGGGTTACCGGTCCGTTGCCATGGTAACCGGTCCGTTGCCATGGGTTACCGGTCCGTTGCCATGCTAACCGGTCCGTTGCCATGGTAACCGGTCCGTTGCCATGGGTTACCTGACCGTTGCCATGGGTTAACTGTCCGTTGCCATGCGTTTACTGTCCGTTGCCATGCGTTTACATGTGTTGTTATGGGTTAACTGTCCGTAGCCATGCGTTTACATGCGTTGTTATGGGTTAACTGTCCGTTGCCATGGGTTATATGACCGTTGCCATGGGTTAACTGTCCGTTGCCATGCGTTAACTGTCCGTTGCCATGCGTTTACATGCGTTGTTATGGGTTAACTGTCCGTTGCCATGGGTTATCTGTCCGTTGCCATGCGTTTACATGCGTTGTTATGGGTTAACTGTCCGTTGCCATGGGTTACCGGTCCGTTGCCATGGTAACCGGTCCGTTGTGGTGCGTAGTTAGTGTTGCACAGTCTCAGTCAAATATAACCTGACTACAGTAAATTTATGTTGTGACAGATTTTCCTTCAAAGATACCCTTTAATAAAAGCCCTCCGGGGTTTTTATTGACTCAGAAAGAGGCTTAGGTGGTGCCTCTGCACAGCTGCTCCGGCTTTATCACCGCTGCCAGTTTAATACTCAAACCTCTTTGATTCCAGTTTTCAGCTTTTTTAGACACTAGATTTTGGCATTGCCATAACACTGACCTACTTGAGGCATTCTTTAGCTTTTTAAAATCCAATTTTCTTCATGTCTCCATGGTTATAAAAAGCAACCGTCACATGAATTTTTCAGTTTGAAGTCATGACTTCATTCATAGCAGCGATATTTATGCATAGTTTCATTTTCTTATGTAATGAAAGGAATGGCACACTTTGCAATGATTAGGGATGATGGAATTCTAGATTAAAAGCTGTAATAAATCAGGCATGTTTATCCTTCCACCTCTTTAAGTTGTAATAGTGGCAGAAAAAAAAATATTCGTTTGCATTACTTTAATGTGCAAAGCCTTTCCTCCACATCCTTATGTGCAAAAAGCAAATAAAAAATGAAATCAGTGAATGAAATTCTAGACGATGTTGCTTCTCTCTGTCTCGTGTGATTGAGCAGGGCTATACTAGGCTTTATGGCTTTTCAATCTGTGATGTTTAAAGTTGCTTAAAAACTGTCAAGGCATCGAGGGAAGCCCAGAGTAAACAAAATAAAAAATCCAAACCAACGAGTAACCTGGATTCAGTTCAGTGAATGAACCCGACTAAAAAGCTAAACTCTGTCTTCATGAAGGTGAGCTTCTCCTGCATGCTTCCCTGCACACTCAAACAATGCATTATTGTTTTGCTGATGCTTTTCAGTGGCTGAACAAAGTTGAAAAATGTTTTGATAGAAAACATGAATTGTGCCCTTTGTAGGCTGCCAACTTTGCACAAATCATAATCCATACTTACTGTTCTTACCAAAATACATGGCCACTTCCTGCGGTTATAGAAATGGACTAAAATGTTGTTCTAAGATTCCTGTAATGATAAACACACTTTGTCTCTGTGATCATTCCTCTTGATTGAAATATGAATTTATAGTTCTGTGTTCTTCAGAGACATGTAAACATAAAAATACACAGCAACAGTTTGTGTGTTAGTATCATGGTCAGCATGCTTTCAGACCTCTGAATTTCCATGCACGTCTTTTTGCAGGTTGTTTCTGGTAGTTAGAGAACGACTCTACCAATCAGAGTTAGTAAGTAGAATTAAGAATGACAGAAAAATGGCAACAACTGCGAATAAGAAAGATGTGAGTATGCAAGTTGTTCTGAATTTATATGAAAGGAGAACTCCCACATCTTTCATCAGTGCAAAACTGGTTCTGACAAGACCTATGGCAGCTTCCAAATGGAAAACTTGGTTTGCAGCAGAGATAAGCAATGAACTTGGCTTGGCCCAAGGTAAACAAATAAATCTCTTCCTCAATAAATTAACTATTGGGCATGTTAATCACTGAAAGGTAAAAGTACTTCTAGTCAGATTCAAGGTCCGGCATGGCTGTGCATTGATCCTGTTTAGAGCCTACACAGATCTTTGCAGGTCATGGTCTACATGCTGGAGCTCTGTGCTGTCAATAGGGGGGCAGAGGGCAGTGATGAAAATATCTGGAACAGGCAGTCTGTGGGCTGCTCTTGCTTGTGTTGTTGTTGATCCTTTAGCCCTTTAGCACCTGCTGCAGAGAAACCCAAAGTCATAGAAAACAAAGAGTTTCTCTGTAGTGAAGTGATTCCATCCTTTTTTGGGGGCTTATCCAGTTCAGGTTTGAAGGCAAAACCGAGTGTTAAAAATAAAAAACAGAAAAACTGCCTGTACTTTTGCTGTGGCCTTGTTGATCTTTGATTATTTATTTTTCGCGTTTCTCATTCTTCGTGGTGAACGCCACTGTTGCTCCTTTTCCCTATTCAAGCTCATATTTCAACTATGCAGCATTGAGTCTACACATAGCGTCACCCCTGAGCTCAAGCACGTTTGTGTAGGTTGTATACCCAAAATCATTCACTCTGCATAGCCGAATACCTACGCAAACTGACACAAAAGCAGAACTATGGATTCAGCTTCAGGCTAGCTGTTTCCACTAAGCAGGAACCCCTGAGGGTGAAAAACAAAGCCAGAAGAGAAGGGCCAAAAAGTGCAGTTCCTCAGTGGCCACTCGAGGCTTTCTCCATAAATTTTTCTCCATATTTGTGCTGAAATGCACAGTTTTCCTTTTTTGTTCGGTCTTGGAAGGCAATTTCAGCTTTGTTAACAACTTTACAGGCGGAATGTTTTGTTTTATGACGCAGCTGAGTGGGAAATGATTTCCAACCAGGCTCCTAGCTTTCTGCTAGACTGTCACCTCCGGTATTTTGAGTCAGTGAATTGACCATTTGACTGTGTTTGTGGTGTTGGAGCTTTTTGAAGTGATTTAAAGCAAATATCTAACATCTAATATGGCTTGTTGTGTGGTTAACTGTACAGCTCATCTGTGGTGAAATATTAAGGTTTTATTTATACGGCACGTTGCTTCGGAGTGATTAGCAAGTGTCTGTGCGATGTAACCATGCAGCCGCTGAACGCACCTTGCTAAATAAGCTTCCTGCCATTAGATAATCGCTTAGTACGCCACCCTGCATGGTCACTTCCTATGCATATGTTTTTACTGAGTAATCCATTTAAATCGGAATTCAGTATCAGTGGCACTTAATTCATGAAGAAGAGCTCTCCTTTCCCTCCAGCACATCTCCAGATTAGCCCTGAGACTGAGTGGAAGTACTTACAGTGCGCTCAGTTTTCTGACAGTGAATATTTCATCCACTGCATCAGTCTGGCATGACTGCAGTGAAGCTGCTCATCACACCGATGACCTTCTGATGTCAATAAAGAACATCTCTTCAAACAGTTGGGTGGACATATTTGAAAAATTTAATGCAATAACAATAATAATGATGTAATACTCCGTTTATAAACGAAACAGCCCATGCACTAGCCAGCAGGTTCAAAAATGTGTGCATCTTGTAATCCCAGCGGTCGCTGCAACTGTGTCAAAATTAATATACGCTGAGCAATTACAGCTGACAGATCTGAGTCATGAAATTTTAAAATATTCATAAAGGACACTTGAAGTTGGGATGTGTCAAAGCAATGTGCAGCACAGGGTGAAAACAGCATGTATCTGCAGAGCTGTGAAAGGTTAGCCTTACACTGTTAAAGGTGGGTCATTTCTCTCTCTCTCTATATATATATATATCTTTTTTTTTTTTTTTTTTTTTAGGTTAGCATTAAAGGATTAAGATGGCAGACTTGGAATTTAAGCCCACTGGGAAGTTGGAGAATACACTGATTTGAATAATCATCCGTTTAAATGAGATTTACTCAGAATCAAGTGCTCGTCCATCAGTATAATCCCACCGATTCCTGGTTTGTTTTACTCGCCTGTGTGTAGTCGCACGAGGCACAAGTGAAAGGTGGAGAAGTTCCGCTGCAAAGCAGGCGGGGAGATGGAGACTCCGTCATGTAAAACAAGGATGTACTGTATCTAAGACTGCACATATGGAGAGATTTTGTGTGTTAGTATACAGCAGCGGGCTGTTAACCTTCGCATGAGCGAGAGATCCCCGTTGGTCTGTCTCATTACAGATGGAGACCAGATGGAGGCAGTGAGCTCTAACACCCCACCGACTCTGCTGACGTAGGGAGGGAAAAAAAAGAAAAGAGGCAGCTCGATACACCTAATTGACAGCGCGGTGTCATGAAGGAGCTTTAGTTTAAGGTGCCGCAGAGTCCCAAGTGGAATGCATAAACAGCCAGGTGACACTAATCAGAGCTGAGTGGATCTTTCTGCGGCAGCTGAGGAGATGCTAAAAGGTGTCGAGCAAAACTTCTTGATACGTGACGCAAAAAAAGAAAACAAAAGACGGCGTTAATTATCGATAGCTCTCGGGGTGTCCCGCAACACCTGGGGATCCTTTGGTGCTTGAAGAACAATACTAACACGTTCCTTTTGCTGTTTTTCCCCCTCCGATTATTTCTAAGGATGTGCTGTAGTCGCAGTGAGACACTTTCATGCAAAAAATCAAAAGAGATCAAGAGGGGATGGAAGGGGTGGGTACAAATCTACAGTTACAAGTCATTTGTGCCAAAGAACAAGCAATGGTAGATAAGTAATGTCAATTTGAATAGAAGCAGATTTTCTGTCTGATATGTGGCTGTGATATTCCCACGCACTTGGTAGTCGCGCTCTCTCCCTGTGCAAAAGTGCCTTTCTAGTGATATTCTCCATGGTCTCTATTACCTCTGAGGAGAAGCCAAGCTGTGCTCGCCATACTGTCGGGAAATATTTCTGGTTGTGAGGCTTTGTATGCGTAAGATAGGGCGAGCCAAGTCAAACCTTTATATACCACATTTCACGCATGAGGAAAACACAATGGGCTTCACATGGAAAAAACTTTAAAAATTGATTAAAATTGACAGAGACAGGCTTAAGAGAATAAAAGAAGAAAATGATTTTCTTTTCTTTCAGTTTCCCAGAAAGTTGCTTCAAAAATCCAGAAATTCAATTTGCTGGTGCCACATTTACATACCACATCCGGCTGATCCTGTACTTTGTTGAAGTTGTACGAGTGAGTCCTGTGAGGCTCTGCCAGTCCATTAAATGTAACAAATGTAATTATTCTTTATGCACTTTTTCCAACAAATAACACTAGTGTTTGGTGTATTAGGAGATTATCTTGTCTGAGTCAGCCCAAAGCTTCGCTGCTTGAAATTAACTGACTTCTTTATTCGGTGATTGATTAACTATGTTATTCTCGAGAGTTCGAGGCGCTGGCACAACTTTTAATAGACTTGAATAGAGACGTCGCCCAACAAAGCAAGGAATCTGTTTGTCTTTGTGTAGTTCCAGCTTCAGAAGTAGCACAACATTTGACCTGCTCTGCTTTAAACTCGGTGCCTGATATTGTTGTCGTCCGCAGTATTGTACCAGCAGGAATGCATAACGCTGGGCATACCGCTGAGAGAGAGAAAGAAAAAAACAACAACAGCAGAAGGACTAGCTCTGTTTAGCAACCAAGAAGTACAGCGACCATCAGCAGGAGTTTCTCTGCAAAGTTCACAAAAAATAACTTTAGAAAGACGAGGCCTGGATCCCAAAATACAGCGCTGTGGAGGACAGCCGGAGAAAGGAGGTGGCAAAGAGAGAGAGAAAGTGGAGAAGGAGAAGTGGGTTTGGGGAAAAAAATCAGCTGGGGAAAAAAAAGGAAGAGGAAAGAAAGAACTGATGGATAGGAATTACCTTTCTGTCATTCCTCTATCGCTCACAATCCCACCTGTAATGCCGCCTGTCCCCATCCTCCCACCGCGCTTCAGTCATCTCTTTCATCCTCACCTCTCATCAGCCCTCTCACCTCCCTCTCTAACAGCTTATCTTTCGTCTTATAGGGGAAACTGCGGCTGGGATAACAGAATCCTCTAAATTAAAACCATTATTAATCATTAGAATCATTGTGCATAATTAAAAAATCAAATAAACAAATCAATTATACTTCTCCATGCATCTGCCTCCCTGACTAAACAGAAAGGAAGTGCACCGCGATGTGGCTGTGCGTTGTTGTTAGTGTGGAAATATGGACAGTTTTGTTTCGAGAAGGAATAAAGCTCTCAAGTGTATAATTATGATTTGCACAGGATTAATTATGTAATAAAAGTTGCTGTTCCAAATGTGTCAGTATGATATAACTTTAATGAAATTACACAGTTAACATCACTGTGATGGCTCAACCAAAGGAGTGGAGTCTTGGAGAGTTTCATTTGAAACCAAATATATATTTTTTTATGATCAGCCCACATCCAATATCTAAAGTCACATCTGTTTGTATAGCACATTTAAAAGCAACTGAAGTAGACCCAAAGTGCTTCCCAGTTGTAGCAGATGGATTAAAAACCCAAGTAGGCGGTCCAGAAATACATGTAATTAATACAAATTGTTATTTGAAAAGGGGTAAAATAAAAACGCGAATGTCTAAAAGGAAAATAATGGATAAAAGTTGCAGAAAGAAAACAAACCGTGGGTCACTTCAGACAGGAGACAGTAGAATATGTGGGTCTGCAGCTTGTTTGCCTTTGGTTTTAAGAAGAGAATGGGGGACTGACAGGAGCTGCTCAGGAGATGACCCGGGTGACTTTGAGACAGATTACAGAAAGACTGATTTTGAAATCGATTCTGCATTTCACTGAGTCCAGCAGCTACATTTGGAAATAGTTCTAGGAACGGCTGAATTGGAAAACCTATTCCCAGGAAATTGCTATGGCGTTTGGCTATGGTGCCGATAAAAGCTGCCCTTCAAAACTCTGCTGATTAGCTTTTTAAAGATCAGAGAAGTATCCAACAAAACATCTTTAAAGGTTTGTGGTGGTGTGGACAGGGACTCAGGCCTTACTTAGACTCTCGGGTTACTGTGTAACCAGGGGCATCCTAGTACACAAAAATACAACTTTAATTTTTGTTATTTATTCTTTTTGTTAAAAGATTTTTTTAAATCCAAGATTTAATATCGTGTTAATCAATCAAAAATGTTCTTGTATAATAACCAAAGTCAAGTGTTGCAGGTATAAAGGTAAGTATTGTCTGCTTATGAATATTTTGTCTGTTGTATTAATATTAGTCACACACGTGTAGAATTAAACAACCGCTTTTGTGGTTATATGTCATCCTTATTTTTATGATTCTTTTTAAAACTGATTTGGTGATTCTTGAATCATTGATTGTTTGGTTTGTAAAAAAAAAATATCCCCAAAACTTCCAAAGTGACACCTCGAAAGGGGAAAACATGGTTCTGTGGCGGTCGTACGCATGCATAGCTTTGTATATGTTGTTACTGTCATCTGTTTACATCCACAAGGTGGCAGTGTGACAAACAACCAGTCTGAGGGCGACTCTTGCTTGTGCTGTTGTTGGTTGTTGGCAGCCATTGATAAGACCGAAATCATATCATGTGAAAGGTGAAAAGTGAAACCCTAGTGTCTCATGCTGTTATTATTATTTGTGTTTTTTCCATTTCTGGTGAAGTCTTGTATCACTCACTTCCTGTTATTGTCCACTTCTCAACCACTCAACATACATCACAGCGTGACCCTCACGTCGAACGATGCGGGTTTTTGAAGGAGCACGCACAAGCACATTTGCTTAGGTTGGAAATGTCATGCTGTGTGAGTTTGGGTTATTGATATTATTGGGAAGAGTCTTTCAGTTTGCTCATATTTTAGCACAGCTTGTGTGTGTTCCCTCACTGTTTCCTGTCTCATTCTCCCCAGTGCTAAAGTCCTTGTGTGTCCTTGTTTAGTCATTGTTACTTACTTCCTGTTTTACTTTGCTGATTAGTTGTCTTTTGCATGTTGTGTTCAGTTTTAGCTCCTCCCCTATGATTGGGTGTTTTGTGTACGCCTGTGTCTGGTTTCCTCCCATCCGTGCCTCAGTCCCCTGATTGGTGTGTCATGTGTGCATAAAGAGCGCTGTCTTCGCTTTGTCATACTGCTACCCTTGTATGAGAGTTCTGCCTGGATTGTGTTTGTTGTTCCTTTCGGATTTTAACTGTGGCTTTGTTATGGGCTTTCCACCAGTAAAGGTGCAGTTTTGTTTACTCTTCCTCCCTCCCGAGTCTTCATTTGGCTCCTTATCCCACAATTCCGACAGCAAACCCTTCTGTGCACCCTCTGTGAAAGCAAAAAAAAAAAGATTTTTTTTTTCTTTTTTTTTCTTGAACTGTCATGAATGAAACCTTTGTTGTTTTTTAAATTATGCTAGTGATGCCTTCCTTATTTGATTCACAAATTCAAAACAAACATCATCTAAAGTTAAAGTAACAATAAAGCCTTAGGCCTGCAAAAATTGCTTAAATAAAAGTTACCAACATGTGTCTATTTTGATTTCAAGGGTATAGCAGTAATGAAATAAAATACTGAAATATAACTGTGAAAACTATATACAGTTTTTATCTCTGCACAGCACTGATTGTTATTAGATTAGTTGCTATTAGTCTGAAGGTGATGAAACAACTTACTTGTGTCTTAACAGATTTTTAGATGCAAGGATCTTTGGCTTGTATAGTAGGTGTTTGTAGAAGACCCCAGAATAAAACTAATATGAGAAAATATATGAACTGACAGGATATTTACATTACAATGACACTGCTGTCATAAAATGACATCAATATGAAAATTGTGTGAGTTTGATGTAAATAAACATTTCAAACAGCATCGTGACGTGAATTTTTAATGTGACCTGCAAGTCACTTTGACCTGAAAATAATAATAAAAATGTACCGGACAGATTTTTGTTACTATAGACTATTGTGGCCCTGGGTCAAGCCTCAGCATAGCAGACAAGTATTGAAATTCATGTGTGTTGTTCACATTCATGAAACTTTCTGAATAATAACTTATGTCCAGTGTTTCTTATATTACATTTTTAAGCATATTTTGAAAGGCTCAGCCATCATTCCAAGTTTAGAGTCAATAAGAACTAGAGGCTTAGGTAAACCCTGAGCCATACATAAATTCTGAATGCAGGGTGACACAGCTCAGTTTCAAATACTGAAATTAATATAAATGCTAAATCTGCTCATATTCATGCTCAGCCTAAACCTGCAATAAAATAACTGTCGCTCATTGGTACCCTAATTTTAGAATGAGGTTTATCTTGCTTTGTTTTGATGAACAAATAAAAATGTATTCCTTTTCTTATATGTTCAGATACATATCAGATAGCATACATGTAAGATCAGACAATGCCAAGGCGGCTCCACCAGTGGCACTACAACCCTCTGTATCAGATCCTATAAGACAGCACAGAAGCACCCTGCTGCCATTCTAAAGTTGACTTTCCAGTTTTGAGGATTATATTAGTGAGCCTTAATGCTGCAATTTATCTGCTGTCACCTTTTCAAGAACTTATAGGAATCCAATACCAGGGCTTAAGTCAGTAACCTCCAAGAACTATGGTAACAAACAAAAGTAAAAAACAGTGGTTAAAGGTTGTTCTGAGGGTCTTTGAAAGGCTTTACTGCATCTCAAAAAGAAAGCCCAGACTCAAGAATCATCTGAAACCTAGCTGACAACAGACAATGGAAATTGAAAATACGGTAAGTAAAATGACCAAGAACACTGTGATGATCGTGTCCACAAACACACAATTGAAAAACTCTAGTATTACTAATTATATTTCACAACCATATAAATCAGATACAGAATAAGGTTTAATGCTGCCAACTTATTTTCACATTTAAGATTTCTTTTCTTTTTTTTTTTTTTTTTTTTTGAAAAAAAAAAAAAAAAAAAAGATATTTTTTCTAAAACCTAGAGTGCCAAAATATAATTGTTGTTATCCATGAATTTTCAAACTTAATATTTCTTTCTCCATTTTTATAAAACAGTAAGACACATTATTATTTTTTATTAAGAAGCCAAATTACAGTTATTTACTTGCTCCGCCGAACAGAAAAATCGGTTTCAGCGTGCTGCTTAGATGTTACACTTGATTAATTTACGACTTCTCTGAGACGTCCAATGTACCACCTCAAATTCAGAAATGAAAAAGTGAATTCTGTAGTTTTTTTTAAGACTTTTAGACAGATTTCTAAAGTATTTGTGCTTTTTTTTTTTTAATGACAGGTGGTCTAGTAAATTTACTGAGCACAGTAAGTTTAAGACAGGGAAAGTAAAGCACAGTGAAGGCGTCCTTATCACTTTGACAGTGCACTGCTCTCTGTGAGTACAGATGGTTAATCTTGACCTGTCTGTTAATCACAGTCCACACAGTCAAGGAGTCCATTTCATTGAATTAGCAGAGGTCAGGCCTCACAGATAGCCGTGGGTTACAGACGCCTGTATCGACACTGTCAGTCAAAGCAGCCACGCCCCTAACTTTCAGCCTGACCACGTTGACCTTATTTTTCAGGATGCTATTGTTTGCCTGCTGGCGAGTACTGCACTGGTCTGTGCAAAAACATCCGTGCCTTTGTTTCTTACACCAAACCACAGACTGCAGGGGGATGGTGTGAAAGTTTAAATTTGAAGTGCCCGTAGAGGAAGAGTCCTACACAAACCTCTGAATCCACTTACAGAGACCAAAGAAATCACCTTCACAGTAGAAAATAGCATAAGACATAGTGTCATAGGCACGAAGAGGCGGTGTGAGTAATGAGTCAGTGTAAAGTCGGCAAACCAACTCCTTCCTCGTAAGTTTGGCAGCAGTACAACATACACACCCACATCAACTTCACCACCACCAGTGAAAATCCCTATCAAATCAAAAACGTGCTTTTTTCCTAAGCACACTCTCACACCTTACAATCACCTTTTGAAGGGAGTGCATGGCACAGCAATCTGTCATGCCATGGGTAGTCACACACGTACGTCTTTCATGTCAGGAGAGCTTATGATGCAAGTTTTACCAACGCCAAAAGTGTGAATAAGTTTAATTAGATTAAGCTGACGAGGTTAAGGTTGTTATTGCTTTCAGCGCCGGCTTAAGAGCTGTCGAGCTCTTTCGAAACCACAGTCAGAATGCAGAGAAAAGGTGAGACGTTTCCATTTGCATTCACTTGACATGGCCACATGTAATGAGTAGCCTTTTTTAAATTTGTCGCAGTTCATTATAGTGAAATAATGCCCTTTCAAAATAAAACTAGTTCAAATGAGCTCTTGAGGGACTTAAAAAATAGCTTGTCACAGTATGCCTTAACTTAGGATTTTTCTTTTTTTTGCAGTCAAGTAGTTTTTCAGTATTTCAGCGACTTACTGCTTCCATTGTTTATTCTTCAATAGCAGTGCACTGAATATTCACTAAGCGTTCAACCTTTGCTCAGTCTTTACGTGTTTCAGCAAGCCGTTTATCATCGAGCCAGAAATTACTTGTTAGCCACATATTGTTAGATACATCTCGTAAAAAGCAACTCCAGTGACTCTATCCACAGCTGCTCTCCTTGTCTTGCCCTATGAGAACTCCTTTCACATACAAACACTCTGTAATACTACACTCAAATGGGTTTTTTTTTGTTTGTTTTTTTTCGGTCGGACCCATTAACAGCAGTGAGAGAATGTGAAGATGAACTCTTGCTCATTAATGTGGCTATAGAAGCAGAGCCTTTTGAAAAATATTCCATCTTTTTATCGGCATCAGAAATAGAGATGGGTGGGAGAGTTTTGCTGCAGTGCTGCATAAGGATGCCGCTGGGCAGGGGGAATGCAAGGGACACGGAGAGAGTGAAAAGGTGATGTTTTGGTTATAGGGAGGGGGGAGGAATGGGCGTGAGCATCGGCATTAAAGCCAAACAGAAGTAAAATGGGTATGGACAATAAGGGGACCAGATGGTACTTGTGGAGTTGGGGGGGGGGGATGGAGAGAAAGGGAAAGAAAGCTAACTGCCACAGAGAGTTAGAAATCTAGGGAAAGACAGATGGAGAAAATGGGGGTGAGGGTTTGTCTTTACTGCCCTTGTACGTGTAAGCGAGGTTCTGCAGTAGCAGTGTGGAAGATAAAAATAAATAAAGAAGGAAAGAAACACTGGAAGATGCAAGTACACCTTGGGACCTGTGCTGAATGCAGGTGGAGTGGTGCAGAGCCAGACGAGCTGGTGGGGGAGGAGGAGGGTAAAAGAGGATGGGGGTGGGGCCAGTTTTGATTGGGGATATGTGAAGGATGAGGGAGGTAGCAGGGGAGACGTGGAGGTTGCAGGAACAGGTGGTAAAACAGCAGGTGGTGAGGGGATAAGAAAAAAAAAACGTCGTGGTAAGAGCCCAGACAGGCTGCTTCATAAAGCACCTTGATGATGCTTTAATGACCCGAATGTGGAAAATTAACTAAAAATACATGAAATTAAAAACCTTGATAATTTACAGAGCATGATATTGCAGTTGATTCCCCTGGTGAGCATGAAATTTATATCTATCTTGCCTTGGTAGTGTGATGATGAGGGACTGGACACGTTTTTTTTTCTTCTTTAGATGAACATAAAAGACCATACCTCCCAGATTTATTAAAAAGTGTGCTCTCTTCCCAGAACATAATGCACTGTTGACTGCTGGAAAAACTGGTAAACCTAAAGGGGACCTTAGCTAATTTTACGCATGAAATTCTGTTTACTTGCTCAAGTGCATATTTGAGTCTGATAAATGTGGCTTGTGTCAGTGTCAGGTGGAAGTGAAGCCAACAATCTCAGGCTTGTGGAGGCAGAAAGATGTATGTTGATTAGACCTATGTGCTCAGTTGTGGAGCCAGGCAAATTTTTATTAGGGTGGCTAGACTAAGACCACTACTTACTGGCACAGAGCCTGAAGTTGTGTATTTTTTCTTTGTCACGTATCTCTAGGGGAAATAGTGTTTTTTTTTTTTTTTTTTCTTCATCATTCACTCTAGTACATGGGACTGCCATGTGGAAGTACACTGGGAGGACAAGCATCCATTAGCCTTTGTTTTTTAAGGCACCACTCAACTAACTAAAAAAGAATCTGTGATTTTGTCTATAATTATTGTTTGCTAATAGTTCAGCAAATTAAGCAGAGATTCCCAGAACTTCCTCTCCCCAGACACCACCTCCAGCCGTTCTAGTGGAACTACAAGGTTTTCCCAAACTGGCTGAGAGATGTAATCTCCTCCCAGGGGACTCTCCGCATGGGATATGCCTGGAACACCTCCCCTAGGAGGTGTACAGGAGGAATCCTGGTCAGATGCCCAAACCAAATTGACTGGCACCTTTTGATGTGGAGCAGTTGTGGATCTATGCCAAGCCCCTTCCAAAAGACTGAACTTGTCACCAGTTGATAAGCTAATGCTGTAAGATTACTGTAAGATAAGTTTAATTTTAATAGGCAGTTTGGTGGTTAAAATGCATGTCGGCACGTGAAAACAATACAGAAGCAGCCATAGAGAACTGGTTCTCCAAAATTGCTCTGCTAGTAATAGCAGTTAACCATTCATTTTTATCTGCTTATCCAGTGCAGGGTCGGAGCGTATCCATTATAATAGGGCAATGTGCTGCTGTGCTAACAGACAACCATTCACACCTAGGGCCAATTTAGAATCACCAGTTAATCTAACCTCACTCAACGTGTGTCTTTGAACTACCAGATGAAGTCGGAGTACCTGGAGAGAACCTGTCACGGTTCTGGGTCATTATGATCCAGCATTTTTAGTTCTTATGTTTTGGTTTAATTTTGGATTGTACTCTGATTCTTGTGCTTTGCTGATTATTATTAGAATTCTATGTTTCTGTTTATTCTTGTTAAGGGACAGGGTTAGGTTTGTGTCTCATGTTTAGTGTAGGTTTAGTTCTGTGTCTAGTCTGTCTTTGTGTAGCTGTTTCTTGTTTCCTGTTTTATTGTGAAGGTCCGTGTCTCATGTGAGTGTATTCAGTTTTGCCTCCCTTGTCTCGTCAATTACTTCCAGCTGTGTTCCCCACCTGTGTGTAATCTTCCTGTGTTCTTCTGTGTGTATTCTCATGTACTAGTCGCTGGTCCGTCTGTTAACCTCCCGTCTATCAACTGTGAATCTACTGTGTGTTTACCCTGCCGTCCACCTTCCTATGCCTCCATTCATCCTCCTTCATGTTCATGTTTGCTGTTCAGTAGTTTAGTTTCTCAGTATAGATTAGTTTTGTTCCGTTTTGCCTTTTCCACCTCGTGCTCTGTTCTACAATAAACCACCTTTGCATCTCAGCGAGTGCCTGCACTTGGATCCTCATTTAATCCCTCACACGGCTCATCCCACTCGCCGTGACAGAACCTACATAGACATGGGGAGAACCTGCCAACTCCACATAAGAAGTGTTAGATTATTCTGTTATTATATGTTACCTTATATATGTAATCAAAATAGTTGAATTAGAATACTGCTGTAGATCACATTATACCCTTTAATATAGAGTGTGTGAGCTGTATGTAGTTTAGTTCTCGTTATACTTTTGAGTTAACAGAACATATTCACATATTAGTTCATTAGATAAATGTGCATCACTCTGTATCCTTGATCTGCTGGGAATGTGTTACACTGTTTTCTTGACATGCTTAATTGTTGAATCATGAAGAGAAGATTGTAAGCAGGAGACTCTGTGTCTAAGACAGGGGAGATAGACAGACCACATTCCACACCCCCACCTTACAGAAAGCAGAGAAACAACTGCCGAGGTCATAACTTAGGCGCTGTAACAGAGAAAGAATGTGATGTTTTGGCTTTTACGACTAGCTGGGGGCCACTAGAGAGCAGTGTTGGTCAAGTTACTTGAAAAAAGTAATCAGTAACTAATTACTGATTACTCCCCCAAAAAAGTAATCCCGTTACTTTACTGATTACTTATTTTCAAAAGTAATTAATTACTTAGTTACTTAGTTACTTAGTTACTTTTTAAAAACACGATTTACAACCTGAAGAGGTGATAAAGTGATAGATCTTTCAGCCCAATTCTACTTTTTCTACATAATCCATCATACAAAATGTAATCAAATGGAAAAGTCTCTTTTTAAAACTTGTTTTATCAGTTTTAATCTTTTAACTTTATGCATCAAGCAAAACATTTAATTATATGCAACATTCTCTGACTTGAATAAATTAGTTTAACATTTAAACCTATTTTCTACACATTCCAGCACATAAAATAAAATATTTTTTGTGTTTTCACTCACTCTTTCAAACAGATGCAAGTAAAACACAGCAGAAAATAAAGTCAAAGACTCAGCGGTCCTTTTGCTCTATTTTCACCTGTAAAGCAGGAGCAGGGTAGGCGGAGGGTTACCCTGGTGCAGGTGTGCTGCGGTCAGTTGAAGAATCCGCGCGAGTGTCTCTGTGAGTTTCCCCATTACGTCGTAGCTACTCGGTGCTTGCTCGGAAGTTTAGGGGTTTTTTTCGCTGTAAAAAGAAGTTTTCTTCCCACGCACGATGGACGCTAATGTTTTTGTCACTTTTTATGGAATCAAACTCAAAGTAAGGTCAGTACTTCCACACTTTAAACGCTGCACGCTCATACTCTCTCCCGCACTCGATATATTATCCATTGTTGATCTGCACACAGCTGCTGTCACCAACGTCGCACTTGCTTACGTCACTGTCATGAGACATTCTCGCAAAAAAAATCACGGTTTTAGTAACGCAGTAACGCAGCGTTCCTACGGGAAAGTAACGGTAATCTAATTACCGATTTTGCAATAGTAATCCCTTACTTTACTCATTACTTGAAAAAAGTAATCAGATTACAGTAACGCGTTACAAGTAACGCGTTACTGCCCATCTCTGCTAGAGAGTATAAAAAGCTGAGCAACCCGTCACCATTTTGAGACATGTGCCTGACCCTCTGGTAGCATCTCTCCCGTCCGGACGTTGTAATGCTCTGACTGTTGAATTGTATGGAAATAAATGATTGTTGATTGAGCATAAATACACCGAGTATTGTCCTTCCTTCAGCCCAAAGATTCAAAGAATTGGGAGATTTCAACAGAAGCGTGTGGAACCCAGGACCTTCTTAGTGTGAAACAACAGTACTAACCAATGGAACACCCTGTTGTCACCTGGTTATTGGATCTGAGTTTGTTTCTATACTTGCGTTCGTAGTCCCCTAATCAACTTGTTTAGCATATAGTGGTGTTGTGGGCACCTGTGGCCACCCTTTGTTTCCACCCCTGGTACAGCCAAGCATAATCCTTCTAGGCTTACTGATGTTTGATTAAATGTAATACTTAAACACTCTGTTGTACAATAGTAAATTAATCAAGAGACAAAGAACATATGTATGGTTAGACATTCCCAGCTGTCACTAAGCAAGAGGCAGGGTACACCTGTTCTTCACGCCTGTGACCTATTCAGAATCACTGGTTAACATAACTTAATGCTTATCTTTGGACTAGGAAGCGAGCGAGAGTACTCAGAGAGAAGCCGCACAGACGAGGTGAACATACAAACTTCACACTGAAAGGCCCCAATGGGACTTCATGCTGTGAGGCAACAATGCTAACCGCTGCACAACTGTGTAATGATGCAAGCTGAAGTATAATAACAGAAATTTGGCAACAGTCTGTATTACGCTTTTTCCAGCATTATTTTTTTTCCATCTTATTATTTTTTTCTCCCAAAGCCTTAGCTGCTTGATTGTAAAAATCGCCTCTCACACGGTGATGTGTTTGTTTTCCTCTGGCTATAATAAAACAGAAAATGGAAAAAGAGAATACGTAGCCCTTTTCTGACCCCCTCTTTTCCCCATAATTTTTGCATGGTCTGGAATAAGTTTGATCACATTAAATACTGCTTAATATTGTTGACACATTTATCAGGTTTGTGCCATCTGTCTCTTCGCGCCATGATGGGAACACGCCAACGAGTTCGGCCAGGCGTTTCAGCACCTGACACATACTGATGCCTTAGTATTCAAGTGTCTTGCCGGAGTATTTGGCTTATCGTTACCTTCATCTTCACCACGCTCTAGTCTGTCCTGGTGAAAAGAGAAAAGACACAATAATATGCTCTGGTCAGACAGAGAAATTGCCTCTCTAAGGAGACGACGTCCAGTCAGTCTCACAAAGGAAGGTTCTTCTGAGTATTTTCAAGAGGCGCCTCTGTCCAGTCTTTTTTGTAGCGTAAATCCCCAGCGTCTTATACTGATCAAAGGCCGGTCCCTCTGTTTCTTCCTTTTTTAAAAAAATAAGAATAAAGTAAATCCATTCTCACTACATGCTCTGTCTGACTCTTTGAAGCAAACATCTTGTGGTCACACAATAGGATATGAAGTGATACCACAGCCTTTAAGGCAGTTTTGTTAAATAGTGGCAAGATAAACATGGAGTCCAAACCCTTATGAAATATGCATCTTTCCACAGGGATATGGGGCATGTCTATAAAAACATGATGCGTGTAGCAAGTGCCAGAACATGAGAATCCACCAGAGGGCTTATTTTCTCCATTTTTATAATATGAATATAAATGTTCTTTACAAAATGTTTCATCTGATACAGCTCTGCTCCCGCTTAAGGAAAAAAAAACTGCAGTCAGCACTACAACCCTACATCTTTTATTTATTTATTCATTAATTTTTGCATTAGTTAATAGAAGATGACATTTTAAAAGGACTTTTTGAATGAATTTCTAAACTCTGAAATGGAAGAACATTACAAAATTACATTACAGCCAGTGACATCCATTAATTGCTTGTTTTGTTCTTCCTACCGTCTAAAACTGAACTCACCTGTAACAGTACACAAATATTAATTTGAAAGCTTGCTGGTTGACTTTTTGATCAATTTTAGGAGAAGTTGTTATAAAGGGAGTGAGGGCTACAGTGAACGAGTAATTACTTTTATATAATGTGCTTGAATATGATTTATTTTCACATGCCTATTCCACCTGGTGTAGTGCAGCAAGAATAGTTTTTTCTCATTGACTTGAATTAATTTTTGTTCTGTATGACTTCATCAGTCTTGCACAGTTATGTGGTGGAATTTGACCGACTCTTCCTTAAAATGTTGTTTCACTTTGAGGTTTCCAGGCATTCGTTTCAGGTTCTGCTATAGCTTTTCAGTCGTGCTGACGTCTCCACTTTCTCATTGCAGCAGTGGTTCTTTTCTTTTCTAGACATTCTGTTGTAGACTTGCTGGGATCACGGCCCTTTTATATTGGTGAGAAAATAAGTGAGGCAAGGCTGAGCTATGGACACATGCAGAGGAGGGATAGTGGATACACTGGGATGTTGATTATGGAGCTACCAGGCAGGAGGTCCATGGATGTAGTGACGAAGAAGAACATGAAGAAGGTTCATGTGACAACGGGATAAGGTATGATGGAGGCTGCTGTGGCAACTGTAAAGGATGCAGCTGAGAGTAGAAGAAGAAGTAGAAGCTTGTCCTCTCACATAGCCTTGTTTTAGCTGTCAGACAGCCTCACGTTTGACTTTGGAATACTTTCCTATACGGAAAATTTCACGGTCGAGTCAATGAGTGGAAGGTGCCCCGCTCCTGTGGCAGCAAAACAAGCTCAAATCATCATAATCATCATAATTCCACCACCGTGCTTCTGTGTTTGCTCATCTGTGTTTGCTCACACGTTGTGTTTGGGTTTCTCCAAATGTGGTTCTGTGAATTATAGCCAGACTTATTGCAGAAGTCTTGCAGTTTTGATGCAAATTTGCAAACCCAAGCTGAATGATAGACACCAACAAACTGCTAGAACTACGGCTTTTATACAGCTGTTCACACTTTCTGATAATCAATTAATCAAGTGTATTTGATTAGCAGTGACTGACCGATACTTATAAAACAAGCTAGAGTCTATCAGGGTATTTCTTAACGTTGTTTGTTATTCAACAAATATTCAACTTTTCACTGCAGGGCTGAACTGAGATATGTGCCAAAATTGTCCTGGTGGAAAATTGCAGAGCTCACACCCGGTCCACACACTACAATTACACACAGGCGAAAACACACACGTGAAAGCAGCTTGCGAATCGTGAACCATGAAGAACAAAACAAAACATGCAACACATGTTCAGATCAGATATGTCATATGTTTCTGACAGCATATTATATCTGCATTCTGTCTAGTTTGTGACATATAGAAGGGCTCCCCAAGTATATATCCTTTAGCCCACCCCTCAAAAACAAAAGGAAGCAGGACAGTCTTTCAGCAGACGTCACATTTGATATGAAACAGTACAGCAGGAAATTCTCATTTTGATTTGTTATTAATCCAGTTTCTGTTTTTCTAAATGAAACATACAAGTACATTAACTTTTTTTTAAGAATAAAAAGCAACAACATTGCACTAGTATACCATCTGTCACGTTGCTTAGACTCCCATTTGGCTAACTGACAAAGCAGCAGCTGGAGATCACCGGTTTTAATTATAGATCTGTTTTTTTCCGTGCCCGGGAAACCAATTAAGGCATGCGGTGCACACCCGCCACAGTGAGGCTTTGATACATGCCGGTGCATGCCGTTTCTCAGCAATCTTGCACTGACCAGTGTTTATCAGGAAGATGTCCTCATGACAAGATTTCTAATTGGAGACACCATTAACTGATGTTTTGAGTTATCGGCCCCTGTCAGGATTCTCTGTGAAGCTAATGTCTGCTCAGACTGTCTTTGCCAAAGTTTAATAAGAGATTGTTTTTAATTTGCCTTTAAATTCCATAACTTACAGTACAAATGATCAAATCATTCAGCGCACCCAATCACAGCCCAGGCAGAAATTATGTGAATATACATTTCTTCTTTAGGATCTCAATAACTTGAAATAAAGTAACAAGCACCACAAAAGTCACAGACTTTATTTGAATACTACAGCATGCAACAGAAGTGCAGATGTTCTGATATCGTTTCCTTAGATTGTAGAGGTCAAAGTAATTAGAGAGATTCACATGAAAACAATTATTTATTTAAACATTTATGAAAACCCAGCTGGCGATAATGACTGCCTGAAGTCTTTGATGCCCTCTCAGTCAGACATTCACTGTAGCTCCTTCTTGTCGTGGGGTCTTTCTCCCTTTAGTTATGTCTGTAAGTTTGTGGGCTGAGTCTCGGCTGGACTGAGATCAAGTGATCAACTTGACTAGTCAAGTCAATCGGAGGTGATGTTTCGGGTCATTAGCTGTTGCTTTGCTTCGTTTTACTTTCCTCTCTCCTTCACTTTCAGGTTGAATTGTAGTTTATCATCCCACAGAGCTTCACTGCTGAACTCTATCCAGCTCTTTCTTCTTTTTTCGGGGTGGAGGTGGGGTGGGGGGTATGTTTATGTGTACTGTAACCTGGCCTTTCATTTTCTGAGGCTTACCAGAGGTTTTCATCTTGTGTTGCATCCTCAGAGCTTCTGCTCATGAACTATTCTGTTGGTTGTTGACAAAGCAGCGTGTTCCCCTGCATCCCGGAGAGCATCCCTGACTTGCTGAGCACTCACAAAGGGCTTTTTCTTTAGCACGCAAACACCTCTCTGCTCCTTGACACTTAGACCCCCGGAGAGCAGTCATTTTGGTTTTCTACCTTAGACCCCCGCGGAGTCATCATTTTGCGTTTCTACCTTTAAAAGCCGGAGAGCAGTCAGTCAAATGCTGGAGTCATTCATATGTATATTAGGTCGTTACCTAGGAATTCTGGAGGGAGGGGAGTGGGGGTGAGTGATTGAGGGGGTGGGGGAGTGGAGTGTTTCAGTTTGCCATCTTAGGGAGAAATCAACACATGTCCTTTGTATGTCCTTTGTTGCTGACACTTATTGATGAAAACAGTACAAAAAACCAACCATTTGTACACATATTTACAAATAATGATAAAAAGTGAGTGAGTACATTTCAACATTTTCACGGCAACTGGCCAGCGCCGTGTTCCTTTGCGGACAGTGTACTCCTGAACCATCTGGTCCATCACATCCACGCCACACTTTGTTTTGTTGTAAAGGGTGACAGTGTTTGGCTTCCTTTTGGTAGTGTTATCAGTCTGAACCACGCTGTGCATGCTGCTAAGAATATAGACTGTCTTCTTCCGTTTGGCCGCATACGCCGTCAGCGTGGCAGCAGAGGTTGAAAACACCTAAGAAATAAGATAAATTGTTATTTCCATAGCCCTTTTACACACAATGAAACACATAAACATAGAACCACAAAAGACCTGCAACATACCTGAGTGGTGAATTCATTGCGATCTGTCTGTCTAGTGGATTGAGGAATTTCCCTGCGAATCTTGTTGACTGTGCCGAGGATGGTGGTTTTCCGTCCAAGAAGTTTTTGCGCAAGTGAAAGCGATGTGAAGAAATTGTCCGTGGTAACATTTCTGCCCTTGTCTAGGAATGGTTCCATCAGCCTCATTACTACATTTTCAGAAAGTCTCTCCCCAGTGGGACGATTGGGGTCCTTGCCAAGATATGGGAAGACATTGCAAATGTACTTGGATTTTAGGTCGCAGGCCACCCAAAACTTGATCCCAAACTTGTCCGGTTTACTTGCAATATACTGCAGGAAACAGCACCGAGTCTTTGATGGGAAAAGCTGTTCATCAACGGTGATATGTAAACCAGGGTTGTAGCACATGATGCAGTTGGTGACAAATGATCCCCACACACTGGAAATTGCAGCGAACTTATCAGTCTTTGCTCGATCACTGCGGGTGGACTTGTCATCAAAGCGTAGGTGTTGCATGATGTCTTGGAAGTGGTTTCGTGCCATAGTTCCAATTATCTGTGGGTTTCCCAGGTTTGCTGACCAGCAGTCATTTAGAGATGGAACCCTGTTAACCCCCCGCAAGATGACATTTGCAATAAATGCCATTAGTTCAGGGAGGTCCATGAACCAATGAACATGCTCCATGCACCACTCAGCAGGCCATTTGTAAATATGTGTACAAATGGTTGGTTTTTTGTACTGTTTTTATCAATAAATCTCAGCAACAAAGGACATACACCCATGTGTGTTGATTTCTCCCTAAGATGGCAAACTGAAACACTCCAAGTTGGTGACTTTTGGAGATTTATTTCCCTGGATGATTGAGAATGCATCAAAATGAAACACAAAAGGAAGTTCACAGCTTTTAGCAGCTCCCCCACCCCCTCAATCACTCACCCCCACTCCCCTCCCTCCAGAATTCCTAGGTAACGACCTAATATACATATGAATGACTAGCCAATTTAGCTTCCACTTCCACCATTTGACTGCTCTCCGGGTTTTATAGGTAGAAAGGTAGAAGCCTGGGGATGCTAGTGTTGACGAGACTCGCATTCAAACTTGTGTGTGTGAAAAAAACAAATGCAGGAAAATTTTGCTGACAACTTTCCTGTTACTTTTGAAACTTAGCCAGTTTAGTCACTGTGTATTTTGAAAAACTGTATATCTCAGATGGCTTTTTTCCCCTTTGACACTATGGCACTTCAGTGTAGTATCCACTGTTTAGTTCAAACTGAATGTGATCAATGGATGAAGGTCAAAAGTGGACTGTATGTTTGTATTCACATGTCCTACAGCTTATATAGAAATACATAATTCTTTAATTTCTGATTTTCTGTCTTCTTTAATTACCAAACATATAGAAATACTTCTTGAGAAACACATTTATTTATTTTTTTGCATTTTTATCAACGAGCTTGATACCGCTCTCCTATCTCAATGGTAAATCCGGAGCTGGAAACAGGCAGATGTTTAAAGCTCATTCATTAACATGTGTCTGTGTAGGTTCTCATGCTTTTCTTCTCCTTTCAAGCCAAATAAAAATGTCAAAAATTAGTTGTTTTTTAAGGATGCTGTAATGTTTCCTGGAGTCTCCAGGAAGTAACTGTGCAAAGCCAAGAAAAAGTGTGGCACAGAACCCTGCAGTTAAAATAAATTGTTGTTCCGACACTTTGGTTTTTAAGCAGATTAAGCAAACATGATGTAACATGTTAATCACGGAGCTTTAGAGCCGTTTTTGCTGGTAGGCAGATTTAGTTTTCTTTCTGCTGTTTGTTTTCAGCTTTTATGCTAGGCTAACCTAACCGGCTGCTTGTGTAGCTTTCAATGATGAGTTATGTGGATTGCAATTTCAGTCATAGCAAATAAGTCAGCGCCTTCCTGTAGCCACTCTGGTGACAGATCAGACATAAGATTCATGATTGGACACGTACACATAATGTCATCCTGCTGGAAGGGGCCTCAGATCGGAAGTGTGCAGCATGTATTGTCCTGATGGGGCATTTATAAACATGATTATTTCATTTTAAGGAATTGATGCTTAAAAAAGGGCGCCGAAAATGTAAATACGAGAGAGAGAGTTTGCTTACAAGAAGAATACACACGGTATACACAGAATAACAAAAAAAATAATGTTTGGTATGTGGCAGCTGTTAGCAGAGTGTGAGCAGCAGATCAGCAACATATTTCTTATTGAAGTCACTGTTGTCTACGATCTTTAAATCCTGTATTTTTCCCCCTAGATTGCTCTGCTCTGCTTTTCTTCTCTGATTCCGCTATTGTCACTGAGGTTTTATCCAGCTGTATTACCTCTCTCTTCTTTTTCCTTTTTACAAAGTGAAAATGTGGGGGGTTTGCAAATTGAGGTGTTGGAAGCAAGAAGAAGTAATTTCTGAGTATTGATCAGTGACTCTGCAAAACCCCAACGGAGTGTTTATAAAAGGGCGAAAACCTAACTTTTGTGCACTGCTGAATAACAGCAGTGAAAAATGAAGTTGGCTGAAACATCAACACGGCAACATGTAGAGACTTAAGGGGTTTATTTGCACCTGTTAAGCTCACTTGAGACTGAAGCGGTTTCCTAATCTGAATAATTACAGAAGTAGACGGAATAATTGGGCAGTCAGGCGAAGCCTCTTCAATTAGCTGATTGGCCCCTTGACATTCATGGAGCTGCACTGATGACACTGAGGACAGTTCAGCTAAAGATGTCTTTAAGTCTGGATTTTTAATTGGTCACAGCTTTCCTCTTTCTCTGGTGTGATGTCTGTTAGTATCAGTTATTTTATCAAATGATTTCACTTTAGTTCCACGAGCTGTGAGCGGCTCATAATTCATCACAGGGGATTTTTTTAGGAAAACCTGAGTCTGCTCCTGATCGCTGTGAAGGACCTTTTAGTAAAGAAGCTATTAAACCAAATCTAATATCTCTAAAGCCGGTTTTAGTTTTAATGCACCGACCTTTAATTGAAACGGCTAGCTGCTGCTCGATCACAGGGACTGATTGGAGCCATAATACAACACTATTAAAGCTGCACTCTTCTCTCTCTTTCCTTATTAGGAACAGGGCTGCGTTTGATCCCTCCTTTTTCTTCCTGTGCACTGGTTTAACTTCCGCAAGCCCCCCCCCATATTTTGGCCCGCCCTGCTCTACTTGATGCACAGGCCTTTTGAAGTATTCACTGCTAACCATTCCGTCTTATTACCTGCGTATCCAATGAGATATACAGTGCCAGGGGGCTCCCTGCTATGCAGCTGCAGTGGGAGTATGTATGTGAGATGAGAAAACTGAAAACCCTCCTTTTATTTGATTATCTTTTTCATAACGCAGTCTTCTGTGTACGCTCATCTGGGCAGCATTGCGCCGGTTGATCCTTCTCTAAGTCTAAGCCCGTTTCACACAAGTTACATTAGCCATATTGAAGAGGCAGGTGAACATGGCAGTGATTCAAACACGGGACTGTAACGGGAAGATGTGGGATCAGAGGTGGTAGAAGAGGATGAGCTAGAAGGAGGAGGTTGATGTAAAAGGGAGGGCTAATGGGGCAAAGGGTGAGATAGTAGTGATAGCAAGGGAAGCAAAGAAAATTGGATAGACAGGAGGGCGATGAAAAAATGATAGATGCGTGTGGGGAAAAGAGACAGCTAATGATCGAAAGAGAGGAAGAGGGAGGTAGGAGGAGGATGCTGGGGTGTAACAGAGCTGGGGGGCTTAAGGGAATGAGGTGTTAATGATCGGAGTGGGTGAGGAGGAGACGAGAGGTAAATGTGTGAAAGACGGGAAAGAGCAGCACAATTAAGAAACAAGGAATCAAAATGTCAGTGAATTCGTCTGGGAGAAAGAGTGAGACAGCAAGACAGATTGAAGGAGTGCAAAGTGGTTTATGGGTGACCTCGGTGTGTGTCGATGCAGCTGGAGCGTGAACACACGTTAACACGAACACCTGTGAAGACTCGAGCTCGGAGGCTGAGACAACAATGTGAGCACATACATGACTGAGAGAACTGCATGTTTTCATTTAAAAAGTGGCAAGAAATAATTAATATTGCACCCAAAACTGTTTCCCAGTGCTCAAGCATTAAACAAAACTTGACATTTGGAAAACTAGAACAAGCAAAAACGTTCCTTTCTGATGTGACTGTGGTTATAAAGGCCTTAAGTCAGGGGTGTCCAGCTCATTTAGTTCATTTGTCAGTTGCATACAATCCAGTTTGATCTCAAGTGGCTCAGCTGAATAAAATCCTTGCATAAAAACTTATATAAGACCTAAAACTTTTCTTTCATGGCAAAGAAATGTAAGTGCACTGGAAATACTCATGTTAACTGAACCATCTGTTTTCAAATGGATGATGTCATTAGGAAAATAAAAGCAGTTTCAAAAATCTGTCTCACTACATGTACGTTAGGCTTTGCAGATATTAGAGATGGACCGATCCGATATTACGTATCGGTCCGATACTGACCTAAATTACTGGATCGGATATCGGAGAAAAATAAAAAATGTAATCCGATCCATTAAATATCACGAAAGCACCTCACAAAACTTGCAACACGCCGTAACTCGCCTCAGAACGTCGGAGCAGTATGCATCACGTGATAGAGCAGCTGTGGCATGCGGGACCTGTCGGTGGTCTGGATAGCATGTGGAGCTTCGCTAGCAACCCGGCATTTCATCTCCGACAAAGTTATCCCCGAGAGAAGTAAAGCAAGTGTGTAAGTCCATCTCTGAATGTTTGTAAAGCATTCCTGCGTTAAGCTTAACAAGCGACTGCCTCTCTGGCTGCTACTTCAATCATGAAACTGCTTAACGATCAGCTGATCGGCTTTTCTGTCGTGAGTCCTTGTCTCTTCTTTGTTTTTGGCCCACTTTGCACCAGAAAGAGGAAACCAGCGGCTGAACAACAGCAGCACGTTTAAGCTTGATCAGCTGTTGTTAGAATGTATTTAATATTACTTTCTACTGGAGGATCTTTTTCTACGTAGCTGACGGCTGGTAACTGTGCAGGGGCGGATCTAGCAAAGTTTAGCCAGGGGGGCCGATAGGGCATTAACAGGGAAAGGGGGGCACAAAGACATACTTTTCTTTCTTATTCTCATTTCAAATGTCTAGCTTTTAATAAATAATTATCTGACACCCAAAGTTTTAATTTGATGTAAAATGAATAGAAGTCAATTACTGTATATAGTGACTATTAAGTCTAATATATATACCCTAGTAAGCTATAGTACATTTTCCTTTGGGAAGGTACCATCTGTGCAGTCTGCAATTTTGTTGAAGAAAGATGTTGAATCTATTTAATATTTCTTGAAAAATAATTGATTTCTGTGCATTTTTTTCCACACTGCATCAAATTAAGGTTGATTACGTTGATTAAGCATCATGAGGTGGAGCGTGAGGGGTGGTTCCCTATTTTTTATTTATTTATTTTTGTTGTTGCTGGGAGTTGGAACCCTATTAGTTAGGTTGCTTAATATTTACGCTAAGTACTCTTTAAAATACCAGAATAGGGAGGATGGTGTAGGTCTAAGTTTATTAGATTGATCAGTATTGCTGAACTATGAAATATTTTTTTTGTATACAGGTATAACAGAATAGCTTTAGTGTAGTTGTTGTTTTAAACTTGAGTATGAACTTGCAGACTTGCAAAATGCAGCAAGATATTTTAAAAAACAGTTTTGTTGATTAAAAAACACTATATCGGATTCATATCGGTATCGGCAGATATCCAAATTTATGATATCGGTATCGGTATCGGACATAAAAAAGTGGTATCGTGCCATCTCTAGCAGATACCAGTGGCTGTTTAAAGGTGCAAAGCATTCACATTGTTAGTATTCTGGAACTGAACAACAGTAGTATTTAACATTTTATATATTTTCTGAATTGCCATATGGTGCCTTTCTACGCTTATAGAGTAATTCACAGTAATAACCGTGAATTTTATTTGGCAACTTTACAAAGTGAGATTAGACTCTTTTTGTGGGCAGATTCTGTTCTAATAGCCCTGCCTTCAAGACTCTTAATTTAAAGGCTCATACATTATTCATATCAGCCAAGACAATATTGTACTCAACAAGGTTGTTTCAGAAATACGAGAGAGTACTAACAGAAAGTCCAACAGGCCAGGAAATGCAAGCTGCTGATGATAGCTGCATCTATTTTTATTGTCATTGCTAAATCACAGAAGGGAGAAAACGACAGAATTCCCTGTGTTCCTTAAGCCTGGCCCCCCTTTATAGCCTTCTACTACTACTCTTTACCAGGAAACAAGCATTCATGAAACTAATTAGCGGATCAATTCAATTCAGCTTTATTTATATAGTCTCAAATCTTAAATAGTCACCTCAAGGTGCTTTATTATTGTAAAGGCCCTACAATAATACAGACGAGACCTTATGACTAAGCCCTTGGTGACAGTGGGAAGGAAAAACTCCCTTTCAACTGGAAGAAACCTCCGGTAGAAACGTGCTCAGGGAGGGGCAGCCCTCTGGCGTGAGTGGTTGGGGGGTGAGGGGAGGGAGACAGCAGAAAAGACGCGCTGCGGAAAGAAGCCGTGGAATCATTTGATATGATCGCAGCTATGCTGGCAGTGATTTTCAACACACGTCGGAGTAGATTTGTTTTGGGGGATTGTGGTATGTGGAGCATCCGTTACTGTAAATGTGTGGAAATGCAGCCTCATGAGAGCGGCCCGCTGCTTAACAATGTTCTGATTGATTCAGCTAGCCGGTTTATTTGTCACCTCTCCTTCCCTCTCCTTTCTTTGTTGACAGACTCTTATTATTTCCATCTTGCTGCCCACCCTCCCTCCTCCCTGTGCCTCTCCGTGTTATATCTCCTGTCTCCTTGTTGTGTTTGTCGTAATGCTTCCTGCCACTGCATTTTGTCATGCGGTTCTCACGAGACAATCTTTGTTGCTCTTTCTACCCGTTGCCCCTTTAACTCCCTCGGTGCTCTCTCTCCTCCCCGCCGCTTGCTTTCCATTAATAATTTGATATGCCTCTCCTGGTCTGTAGGCTTGTTCTCATTGGTCTCTAGTTCTCTCTCCTTCACTTCTGATTTGTTATGCCACTGCCATTCCTTCGTACACGTCTCATTGGTCACTGTCTGAGCTTTCTATTACCCTCTCTCACTCCTCTCTCACTCTTTACTCCTTCCCTCTGTTGTTTGATCTCATACTTTCGCTGTTAGAGATTTGTTTCTCCCTGCAGCGTGCTGCTAAGGTGTTTTATTTTTTTTTATCTGGAAAGCCTTTATCAGCTGAGCACACAAAGGGTGAGCAGCATCGGATTGCTGCACGTGAGGCCAACAGCTTTGAGTCGGTCCATAGTTTGGTTCAGGGAGAATTATTTAGCCAGTGTTGCACACACACTGAAGGTATTGCCTTTTCAGTCTGTCATTAGTAACAGCTGAATGCACCAGAAGGCATTCAGAAGACTGAAGGGGAATATGGGCCCATTATTGGAAAACAGAGAAGGCATACACTTTGTGAAATACTGCACTCCTGTTTCCCGTTATTGCATAGCCCGTTTGTGTGTATTTGTGAGAGGCCAGTTCATGAAAATACGACAGAATAACAAAGGAATTCTTACTCTGAAGTCTGTAAATCACAGTAACTCACACACAGCTACTCAAGAAAATCAGTTCCATGTTAATTAGCAGGCAATGTCCTTACAAGAAGTGGAAAGATTTTCTCTTTAGTATGCGAGTTTTCAAAGAGTTCCAAAGAGACTAATTAGTTTTTCAGAAACTGTAAAATCACTTCATATCTTAATCTCCTAGAAGATATTTAAGAGAACAGGTAACCTCTGCATGAAGGGAATGACACTGGTTTCTCTGAAGGCCGCTACATGACAGCACCAGTTATTTGATCAAACACTTCAAATGAGTTGTGTTTGCGCTTTAATGACTGTTCTTGTGAAAGTAATGACTGTCTCCAGTAACAAAGCCAGAATTAGCATGAGGTTGTTGTATTGTTCGCAAAGACTTTTTAGTGTGGGCACAAAAAAAAAAGTGACAGCAACATTAATTTGTGTGTGCTTGCAAAGCTCTTGGTACTAAGAGTGAAGGGCTCATTGGGAAACTACTTTAGGTGGCGAGATACTGTATTCACGCAGTATCAGCAGAATGGGAAAACACAGGCTAACAGGCGAGATAGTTGCATCAAATGCAGTCACACCAGATAAATGTACTGTTTAACCACAGGTACAGTCTACTAACCACAGACTGCAGATAAACTGAAAGTGACAAGTGGATGCATCCCATCAAGAACAAGAGATTATACTTGTACATACAGTATTGTTCAAAAGCTTTGAGCTAGCTCTCATTTCTTTATGTTTTACGGTGAAAATGGATGCAGTGGGTTGAAGCATGTTCAAAAATACATGAAAATACAAACCATTTCCACGAGCTTTCCTGGTGGTACTGCATGGTGTATAAATATCTGAATTTTGACAAGCTCCCCACTGACTGAAACGCAGTCCCAGACCATGACAGTCAGATGTTTTTTGCAGATAGTGGCAGATTCTTGCTATTGGACCTCTTTCTTGACCTCCTCTGTACATACTGATGACAGTTCGAATCAAAAATTTTAAATTTCATCCCTCAATAAGACCTGTTGTCTCTGATTTTCAGTTTAGTTCTTGTGTAATTTGGCATACCTCAGCCTTTTGTCTCTGTTTCCCTTCCTTGAGAATAGCCTTTGACAGCTATCCTTTGTTTGAGACCATTTCTAAGGAGTTTTCAGTGAAACGTAAATGGATCAACCGAAGGACCAGATGTATCTCTCAGGTCCTGTGTCAGGTCTTTGCCCCATTTCTTTCCTATTTCCCAAGAACCTAACTTTCATATACTGTTAATCTTTTGTCCTTCCCTTGTCCAGTTTCCTCAAATGTTTTTAAAGACATACTGCACACTATGACGAGATACGCCAAGTTTTCAGCCAACAGCACTTTGAGAATCACTTTACTGGTGCAAAAATACAGTTTTATGCCTGTTAAACGGTTATCTTTGGCATTTTCACAGATTCAGCAAAAAGAAATTGGAACAAATGATGGTGTTTTTGCAACAGGCTGCTAGTAACAAATTACCTAAAAATTCCTGGCTTTATTTTTGTTAATTGTCTGTTATGTATAGATAGATCACTGGTTCATCCCTTAAAATAGCTGACTTTTTTGTGCTTGAATGATTACAAGGTCAGTGTTAAGTAGCTTAACAAACAAATCTTTCCTGCAAAAATAATAATAATTCAAGTGAGAATTAGAGTCATACTCACAGGTTTCAGTGCAGACAGGCAAGTGCCTTTTTTGCAACCCAAACAGTTGCCCCAGCTAGCAACTGAAAACCACTGGAAAGCACTTGAATGCTGGCCCCAGTTTTCAGACCTGGAGGTTGTGTAGGTGCAATTTTAGCATTAAAAATGGCACAGAGTAACTGCTGTTCTCTCTCTTTTTGCCAACACTGAGGACTCAGCAGTTTTGTTTAAACAAAACAAAACTTTATTATAATACAGTAGTACAGTTATGACCAGAGGCTTTTTTTATGCTATTTTACTCTGTGAGCTGTTCATGGGTGTAGAGGGACAGAACTATAGAGTTTAGACCAGAGCGGTCACAGATCTCGGCCTCATAGGAATTATAATTAAAACTCAAACTCAATAAGATATAATGCATTACCTAAACTATTAGGTAATGCATTATATTATACATGTTTGACTAATGCTTTTAAGGCTCTGTTGCAGTTGGTAACCATAGAAATCTCACATCAAACCAAATGTGGTGAACGTTGCTGAACATTTCGATATTAATACACATAGCTTTACCCGCCTACTGTTAAAGTGTGTGGACTGATGTATGACTGGACTGCCACTCAGACTTAATGAATCTGTCCAAGCTAATAGACAAAGCCTGAACATTGCAGTATAAAAATAGTGAGCATAGATGGATTTTTCCTGTAGTTGCATCCATTTTCTTAACTGTTTATCTAAATAGGATGATGGTGCAGATGGAGCCTATCCTCGATTAATTTGCAAGGATCAGCTGGGTTGGGTTTATGTTTGCAGAAAACTTTGTTAATCCTGCCTGCCTTAAACGTGGTAGTGGATCATTGCAGATCTCAGCGCCCATCTCGTGGGAGTCATTAGCTGCAATGAATATTCTGCAAGCCCATATAAAGTCTAGGTATATGAGGACATTTTATAGCATCAGGTGCACCTTAAAGTGCGAATAAAACTCCCTACTGATGTTCTTGGATTCCACAGACATCAACTCCCACCAATTTAATTTTTAAACAATTAAATTAATGTGAGGCTTAATGGATACGCCGTGCCTTTCAAGGACTGCTTCTTAAAGTCTAAACACCAATGAATGCTTATTTTGTTGCAGTAGTGACAAATCAAATATGAAAGAATGTGAAGGATACGTATGTTTCTATAATGGCTGTTTTTTGCTTCTGTTTAATGAAGTTTTTTTTTTTTGTGGAGTAAATTTCCAGCAGCATTTATTTTAGGGCAAAATTCTGATGCCACAAATGGATCTAGCATATTTAAGGAACCCTGTGAGGCTAGAGAACTTTATTAAACTCAAAAGGAAAGACTCCTCCAAACAGCTTAAAGTAAAAAACACAGCCTTAGCTATTTTTGTCTTGGATTACATTAGTTATTGTTTAACCCTTTAAAGCCGGTCAGAGTGGGCATGCTCCGTTTTGCGTAACTATTTTTTAAATCCCTGTAGAACCGGAACCCTGTAAGCTAGCGCAATAATTTTTTTTGCATATGAAACCGGAGGAGTTGTACTTACATCTTATGCCATCAGCTTGTCCTCGGTCACGGTTTCCTTCCACATATAGTTTTGCAAAAATTGCATAAAAAGCGCTTGCAGGAACAAAAACATAATATTCCAGAAACACGCTTTGCCGATCCGATCAGCTGTTTGTAACACTTCCCACATTGAAAAAGACGTCAGCGCGAACGATCGCATGTCCGCCATTTCCTGCCCGAAACCGGAAGTGATGTCATTTTCGCGAAAAATGTCGTTTTTTACTTGTAGGCCTTAAAAGCCTATACTGGTGTTTTTATAAGTCATGTTTGACTTCTGAATAGTTTCTGGGATGCTTACAACTTGAATTGCACTGCTGGAAATAGTTTATTTTGATGCACATGCTGTTTTCTTTGCAAATTTGCATCATATGATTGTTTTTTGTTTTCCCTGCAGTATATAAAAATTGCTGTATCTCAAAAATAAAACTATGAAGACACTCAAAATAAATTTCCTGTTGTTGTAAACTATTTTTTGCAACTTTTTGTATTTAAAGTTTTGAGGGATAAACCTCTTAAATTTCTCTAAGTAGAAATATATGTAAAAAAAAAGAAACGATTTTCAATTTTTTTGTAGTTTATTGCACTTTTTTGCAATTAATGTAGTTACTATGGACTTAATGCATACACATTATTAAAATATGGGCTATAACAGTTGTGTTGATGTATAGCAACTTGAAATGCTCCCAAAAATTGCACTACAACATGTAAAAATATAATATCAGCTCTGGCGGGCTTGGTTCTATGGTAGGTCTTAAAGGGTTAATCTCTCACAAGTTTGTTGTACACACAGTGCCTCTGGCAACTTCAACATGTAAACTGTGTCTTCCACACTCACATTTTTCTTTTTGCTGTGGGTTTTTTTTTTTGCTTGTTTTTAGCTTTGTTTTAACAGTTATTATCTCCACATTGGCCCTTGCACTCCAATCACTGTGATGTTTTTGAGGATTTTTCCTTCCTTCCTGTATTTTTTCTCTATTGCCACTAACAGCCTCTTTAGTCTATAATCACTTAAATGAACTGTTTTGGTTGGTGTCAACACTTTATGGCTCAAAGTTGTATCGTTTTTTCTTATTCCTTCATATTTACCTAAGTTGCCTGAGTGCTTCTCTGTTGATTTATGTTTACACCTTATATACATATAATAATAATGACAATGATCATAATAATAGAGTTTTTAATAATAGAGTTTTGGGTCAACCCACAGAAGCAGTCTTTTCTCAACCTTGAGCAATGGCTGCCATTTATGCAGCATGTGATATAAAAACATTTAAGAATATTAAGGAAATAACTTAGTAGTGAGTAGTAGTACTCCAATCTGTGTGGAAAACAACATTTGCAGTTTTATTGATGCTTTCATTGTCTACACATAGTTTTTACCCACAGCTGTAATAGGCCCATGGGCTATTGGCGTGGACACCCAAGTTGATCAAATCTATAACTCAAGAATAAGGAGATGTAGGATTTTGAAATTGATACTACAGGTGCATCTACTAAAAATACTGGATGACTTCAAATCTGAGTAACCTCGAACTCAATGTCACGGTGCGAGGTCAAGTTTTCCAAGTCTTGTGGATGTGATAACGCTGTGGGGCAACACTGGTGGCCACTGGTATTTTTTAATTTTGTCACATAATAGTCATTTGTGACAAAATTAAAAAAATACCAGTGGCCACCTTCAAAATGTTCTGCTGCGTATAAATGCCAATTCTAAGAATAAAGGCTGCTCATCGTGATAAATATTCAAGATAAATTAGAAACGATTTTCTATATTTCAAAAATGTTTACTATTTTTCAAAGCTGCTTAAAATGTATGGTTTTTACATGGTTGGCATTTTATTGCACCTAAGTGTGTCTTGCAAATGATAACTATATTAATGGAACTGATAAAACATACAAAAAGTGGAGTGTTGATGCTAACTGCAACCTAAGAGTTGAAGTGCTCCTAAAGGCAGAAAGCATATTTGCTGTTTTATTAGTCAGCCACTATAGTCTATACGGTTCCCTTCTTGAATGCTTGTGTGGCTCTTACCTTTGTTATTGCCATTATCTGATGCCTCACTGTCCTCTGGGAGTTTTAAGTACTCGTGTGTATATATGCCAATGTGACCTGAGTACAAAGAACCTGGTCTCAAATGAGGCCACATTAAGATCAAACAACACTTGAGGGGGCTGGGGACTGATGGTAATTCACTTCACTATGGTTCCTCCATAATGAATTCTAAAATGACTGTTCAGAAATTCAGAAAATTTCAAAAATGAGGGCCTTGATGAGTTCTAAGGCTTTGATACTGAGTCATCAATTTGAGGGCATGAAAAAGCAATCTCTGCGGGTCAAACGAAACAACTTCTCTACCATGTTCAGAAAAGAGGCATGCACCAATTTACTCAAAAAGCATGTATTTCATTAAATAAACAAACAAAGAAAAAAAAAAGGCAACGGCAGAAGCAATGTTTCTATGAGGCTGCTTGGCTTTTCTGGAAGCTGCCATCTGGATTTACTTTTACAGTGTCCACATATTCATGATTTATGGGCAGTTTTAGCACCTGGCATTAGGGAAATAAGCTGGAGCATATTAGTTGTGTGCGAGCCGGTCCTGCCACTCTGACTTTGCCCTGGGACTTGATGACTGCTGTCACCATTCTGACAAACTGGGGAGCCGCTGCAACAAATCAGTCTCCTCCCAATCGCAGTCAATATAATGAGGCCAGACCTGCAGGCGGCTTGAGGTGGGTATGTCTGTGCACTTCTTGTTTCACTATGGTAAGGGAAGGAGGTAGGTGGAGAGGATACACTAGAGATTAGAGATTTATTGATTACCCCTTTCTCCTCCCCTAACTCCCTTCCTCTTCCTCTCTCCATCTTCCTCGAGTCTTCCATTCTCTTCCAGTATATTTATAGAGGGTGGGAGAGTGCTTTGTTTTTGGCTCTGCAGTGTGTTATAGACTTCTCGTGACTGCTTTTCTCTTAAAGCCTTAGGAAATTTGGCTTGAAATAGCAAAAGGTGCATATATGATATCAAAGTTTAGTCTCCCATTGAGCATGAACATGATGTTCTTTTAAAAATATGTATTCGCAGCTATTACAGAGAGTCGTTCAAACCCCAGCTCATTTTGTTGTTCAGACCATATATCAAGATCGCGTGGGTGTGACAGATCATATTTTCTTTCTCGTCTCTCTCAAATCTAGCTACAAATCAACTGATATAAATTTGGCAAAATTACCTTGGAATAACCTTGAACATAGTCTAAAGCAAGTTATGGATAAAGTATGTTTTATCTTTATGTGGAAAAATTTCATATCTGGCACGTGAGGGAAATGCAATGTCTAGATAAAGTAGAGGCTCAAGTCTAGGGGATGAGTGTAGAGCTCCAGCTGCAAGACACAGCTGTTTTGCAAAAACCCACAACTTTCTGAGGGAATTCACTGACCTGGTCTTTGGGGAAATGGCAAAGCATGCTGGAATTTTTGTGGATGACTCTGTGGTCCACTCTTCGTTCACAGCTGTTGTAAACTAAACGAATGACACGCTGTCATCTTAACTGCTGAATCTGCTCCAAACAAGCATGATAGACCAAAGAGATTTGGAGGGTTACTGCAATGTATAGAAGTAGTGCATAGTAGTGCATAGTAATTGAAAATCTATAGTAGAAGTCTATTGTGGGTTTGAATTTCTGGATTTCTGAATTCTCTTTAAAGCAGAATTTAGAGGTTTTTCAGCACCAGTGTTATAGAAGGTGAACACGAAGGCAACACCTCTATCTACTTTCTTAGTGTTGAAGTGCTCCCTGTTATGTAATGCAGATGCACTTTGAACAGCAGTAACATTAAATGCAGCTTTACTGTGTTACACTTTGCTAGTAGCTGTGATGTGCATGAAAAACAGCAAACTGTAGACATGCAGATGATTGCGCTGCACTTCCGCTCGTGTTAGTTATATTGACGTCGTTTGGAATATAAATGAATAGGAGTGCAGGGTGTGTGTGTGTGGGGGGGCAGGGATTGGTTTAGACTTGGCAGTTTATATAGAGATTTGCTGTAGGCTTATTACACCAGGATGCATCAGCTCTGGAGGTCTGCCATAAATGCAGACCTACAGCATAACATGGACTCGGGCTCTTGAATCTCATGCTCCAAACCAATATGAGCTGAAAATATGAGATTTGCCTCTGATGAAAAATAACAGTATAAGTTGTTTCAGCAAATTCTCCAAATTGGCATATGGTCAAATTCAAAGCCTGCAAGCCTCTGAATATTACTTTCTCCTATGGGAGCAAAAATTCCTGCCATTTTCGCTGTTTATCAGGGTCTGGGTCACTGGGGCACCTGTATAAACAGAGACCCTCAGATCTCCCTCTCCCCGTCCACCTCCTCCAACTATTCTGGAGGTGTAATCTGGCTGACTTCCATTTCCTGCCATTTACACTTCAGTGGAGTAAAATGTATAATGTTATGCACTGTGTACATACAGTGACTGCAGTGTTATCTCAAGTTAAACATAGTGAATTGTGCACGTAACAGAAATAAGAGAGGTAAACTTTGATTGACGCTATCGTTGCCTTGATGAAAAGAGGCCGCTGCTAGCATTGCAGTTAGCGCTGACAATATGTCCTCCTACTTGCTAAAAACCATCTGATGGTCCCTCAGCTTGATAGCATTGTAACTTGTAAAACTCATTTATTTTTCAGCTATTTAGTTGCTGTTTTATAAAGCATGAGAAAATAATTTTGTCCTGTCTTTACTGGTGTTAAATATAAATAGACTTCTGTGTCCTGTTACAGTCTATAACTTATACTCATACATAGTGAACTTTGATAAAACCAAGAGAGGATAACCAATATATGAGCAGGATGATCAAATACTTCTTTGGCTATTATGTGCAAGCCCCCTACTTACCGCAGAGCAAAGAAAATAACGCACAAAGAAGAAAGAACATCTGATCCATTGCACTGAATGGAGCTTGTCGAGCCTTGTACCTGTCAAGAGAAATGGCAAGCTGTCCAAACACCCTGCAGGTTTAGAGATTGCCTATTCTACATCTTGGCAACCAGTGCCAGAGTTAGACAATATCCCTAGCCCAAATGAGTATTTTAACGTGTCGCAGACTTGCAGAGTGGGGGTGGGAAGATGATAGGAAGAGGCTATACAGCACAGTGGAGGCTACATGGCAGTATTTCACATCTTTGACTGTGTGAGAGCTGCTGCGATATGATTTTATCACAGAACATCAAACCCCCGAGGGAGTGTCTATTTCTTTTATCCCACTACACCCTCATAATAGATTGGAAGATATTAAGTATCTGAGGACAGATTTCTTTCTGTAATTCAGAATAGATGACGGATAGATGATTTTGTGAAGATGCTTTAGGCTCAAGTAGAGCAGGGTTAAATATCTATGTGCTTCATTAAATAAAAGAGATATACAGATATATGCCCTCTACCCATAACAAATGCGTTAGTATGGATTTTTTTGGAGGAGAAACATACACAGGCTTCTTACTTACAGAGCCTCCCCTCTGCATGTATTCAGTAATGGATATTTGGATGTAGCTGAAGAGCTGAGATTTCATTTAGATGATAAACAGAATGTGATGCTCTAATACATGCGCAGCATCGTTGGAATAAACTGCCGGCAGCACAGTTTGACCTGCCAGGTTAAATGTCTTTTGTGATTTATAGCTAGACACTAAAGTGGACCTTTTGGGGTTTTTTTGTTTTCTTGTTGTTGTTGTTTTAAATGAAAAAAAAAAAAACAGACTGTTTGTGAATTCTGATGTAATTAAATTTAGATTTATTTCATTTTAATTATTATTTTATTTTCTTTCTTTCTTTCTTTTTTTTTTTTTTACCTTTTTTTCTTTTTTTTTACCATTTCTAAATTTAGAGGGGGCTGTCATCTAAGTGTTTGGAATGGGAAATGTGCTAAATGGAAAGAAAAAGGGTGCTGGGACTTTAGAGTGACTTTAGATCTGATTGCTCACTACAAAACTCTTCTCACGGGCACTTCCTGCTCTTTTCCCAACATTCTTTAACTCCCTTGTTGTGCTGACCAGACTAGACTGCACAACTTATAAAGCTCCTTCCTCCTTTAAGAGGAGAACAACTGATTTCCAGTCTGAGAAGAGGCTGTCAGACCTTTATGGTGGAAAGTAGGTCAGCATGAGAGTGCCAAGTGTGCCCTTTTTCTCCAGGTATGGAATGGCTAACATGAGCACAGAGAGGTAAGGCTGTTGATTGTCTGCAACTCTCAGATATTTTGTCTCATTCTGTCCATTAAAATGAAAACTACCATTAAAAATTAGAGACTGCTTATTTCTTTTTAAGTGAGAAAACTTACAAATTCTGTAGGACATCAAATAATTATTTCTCCCACTGCATAATATTTCAGTGAATAGAAACAGTAATATAGAAAATCGTATTGTCTCATCGATTCCAACCAACATTTTAAATTATTCAGAAAACACGTACAGTTACTTGCATGGATTTCCTAAGTACCTGCCATAACTACAACTTATATTTTAATTAGATTTTTCAAGTACTGACATTGAACTATTGGGATTGATAGACGGAACTCAATAGGGCACTGTTGAGAAGGTAATGAAAGAGCCAATCAGCAGCTGAAACAGGAGACGTATTGGCCAATCATGTACTGATGCATATGCTGTGTACAAGCTTGCATATGTCTCCACGGTTAATGGGAAGACACAACTGACTCACAATCACTCACTCTGCTACTCGTTAGAAACAGGTTAATGAGGCTGCAACAGATGCAGGAAGTCCCCTTTCAGTCCCAAATGTCTGAGACTAATGAGTTTCTATTGACTATATGAGAAGAAATGCCATTACAAAATGACTGATACGCTTCATAATGGTAGGTTGTTACGGTTGTTCGTGGTTAACCTTGAGGCCTCACGGTAAGGCGAACTTGAGTTCGATTTCGTGCCTTCTGCTTTGTGTGAAGCAGATCAGGCAGCTTTTGTTAAGAGCGGTTTATTGTTCAGGTGGCAGTTAGAGTGGTGCCTGTCAGACTATAGCCTTGTTACATTTAACTAGCCGTCTCTGACAGTCGTGATGCAAAATATCAGCACTTTCAGCCTGAAATGTGTCAAGAATATGGGCAGCATAAAAGTTCTTTTTTTTAATGAAAAAGAGTCAAATCAACAGGATTTTTCTAAAACGCTGTTTTCGCCTCTTAAAGAACTTTACTAAGATGATGTTTCTCCCTAAAGTGATTACATTTTTCTATAAGGGATAAACAAACACTCTGTCTGAATAAGGAGAAGTCAAGCATAAGGTAAGCAAGGAATGACCAAATATTGATGCCAGCTTTTCGGACTTGAAACACATTGATGCTGCTTGGTGTCGAACCACAATTACCTACAAAGTCAAATATTCATGAAAAAAACAACAACATCCAAGTTGGACCCAAACTGCCTCGTGTTTGGCAAGAAACGGTGCTCATATAAGATCCCGTCACTGATATAGCTTGATTGAACTGCACAAACATCAACAATGTAATCAGATGAAAATAAAGGGAAAAAAATAGCGAAGAAGATCTGTGATGTGAGGTACTGAGGACTGCTTACTTTTTGAAAGATCAAACTTTCAAATGAAAACTAAAGATTGCAAAGTTAGCTGACAGTTTTGAATAAGCTAGACTTCAATACTGTTTTTAATCAATTACAGAAGCACAGAAAAAAACAGAAGTACTAAATGCCTATTAGTAGAAAATGGGAAAGGTTTCTGTTTTTGTGCTCTACTTTGTAGATGTGGCCTTTTGTCCTCATCGTATCTATAATGTCTGCTATATCACTGAAATTCCATTTCACACACAATGGGGAACTATTTTTAATGTAACATCGTAAATGCAGCAGGGGTTTGAAGGCAATATTACCCAGAGTCCCACTGAAAAAGAAATGAGGATCAAACTGATCTTCTCTCCTGCTCGGATACTGAATTACACTTTTTTGTCTACAGGCTTGTAATTTATGACGTGTCATTCAAAGATCTATAGTGACTTTAGTGATTTTTCTTTATCATATTATGTTGCTCTTCAGCTTCACGGGAAGTTTATTGTATCAGTATTATAGACAGTAGGGACTACTGTATTTGATTGTATAACACTATATCCTCTTGGCTTTTATTATATTTTATCTCCACAACTCCGTCAGGGGTGGAAATAGATTAGCTAAACTTGCACACCATCTGAGGAATATTCAGAATAAACCCACAGTCGTTGTGTGGCACTGTCACATTGGCAGGTTCTTCTGTAAAGCACACAAAAGCTCGCGCCACCCTTAACCACCACCCTTAAAAACAAGTAATCTGTGAAATCTGTAGTACCTTTGTGACCTGCCAGCAAACTCCTCCACATAAAAGCTCAGCTGCAAACTGGAATCTAGGTTTAACAGAGGACAAACAAGCAGAGGACAGACCTTTGGAGCGCGTCCCACAGCCCAATAATAGAAATCACTTACATTAACAAAATAATAATCGTGGGATCTGTGAGTATATCTTTAACCTTTGGGTATAATAATTAAACTGCTATTAGAGGACACATAAAGGTGGAGGTATAGTACAGGTGAGGAAAGCTTTTTCTGAATGTCGGTGGTTTATGTGTCACAATGACATACAAACCACCTACGAGAGATGCAAGATTTTCCGTGGGCTCTAATCTTTGCTATTTGCTGAAACAAGCTGCAGAAATCTGGCAGCGCAAACACATTCAGTCCCTATTATAAGGATTTGGTAAGTTTTTCATACCACATGTGACATAACTGCCATAGATATTCACAATGACGGATCCACAGCAGGAAAAATATACTTTGTCCCCTCTTGTTAAAGCAAGCATTCAGGATGAGTGTTTACATGGCCGCAAGCGTGTGGATGAAATGCAGAGTGGAGTGCACAGTTTCTAAACTGGAGAGTTTAATTTGAAGTGTCCTTGGTGTCTGAAGTTTACAAAGCAGGTCGTCCATTATCTTTATCAGGATTCAGTGAGGTCATGACGGCCTCTTATGCAGTCCACACTAGAGATGGCACGATACCACTTTTTTATGTCCGATACCGATACCGATATCATAAATTTGGATATCTGCCGATACCGATATGAATCCGATATAGTGTGTTTTAATCAACAAAACTGTTTTTTAAATATCTTGCTGCATTTTGTATAAGTTCATACTCAAGTTTAAAACAACAACTACACTAAAGCTATTCTGTTATACCTGTATGCAAAAAAAAAAATTTCATAGTTCAGCAATACTGATCAATCTAATAAACTTAAACCTACACCATCCTCCCTATTCTGGTATTTTAAAGAGTACTTAGCATAAATATTAAGCAACCTAACTAATAGGGTTCCAACTCCCAGCAACAACAAAAATAAATAAATAAAAAATAGGGAACCACCCCTCACGCTCCACCTCATGATGCTTAATCGACGTAATCAACCTTAATTTGATGCAGTGTGAAAAAAATACACAGAAATCAATTATTTTTCAAGAAATATTAAATAGATTCAACATCTTTCTTCAACAAAATTGCAGACTGCACAGATGGTACCTTCCCAAAGGAAAAAGTACTATAGCTTACTAGGGTATATTAGACTTAACAGTTACTATATACAATAATGGACTTCTATACATTTTACATCAGATTAAAACTTTGGGTGTAAGATTCAGATAAATATTAAATAATTAAAAGCTCGACATTTTAAATGAGAATAAGAAAGAAAAGTATGTCTTTGTGCCCCCTTTTCCCTGTTAATGCCCTATCGGCCCCCCTAGCTAAACTTTGCTAGATCCGCCCCTGCACAGTTACCAGCCGTCAGCTACGTAGAAAAAGATCCTGGTGTAGAAAGTAATATTAAATACATTCTAACAACAGCTGATCAAGCTTAAACGTGCTGCTGTTGTTCAGCCGCTGGTTTCCTCTGTCTGGTGCAAAGTGGGCCAAAAGCAAACAAGAGACACGGACTCGCGACAGAAAAGCCGATCAGCTGATCGTTAAGCAGTTTCATGATTGAAGTAGCAGCCGGAGAGCGAGAGGCAGTCGCTCGTTAAGCTTAACGCAGGAATGCTTTACAAACATTCAGAGATGGACTTACACACGTGCTTTACTTCTCTCGGGGATAACTTTGTCGGAGATGAAATGCCGGGTTGCTAGCGAAGCTCCAAATGCTATCCAGACCACCACAGGTCCCACAGCCGCTCTATCACGTGATGCATACTGCTCCGACGTGCTAACGTTCTGAGGTGAGTTACGGCGTATTGCAAGTTTTGTGAGGTGCTTTCGTGATATTTAATGGATCGGATTACATTTTTTTTTTTTCTCCGATATCCGATCCAGTAATTTAGGTCAGTATCGGACCGATACCGATACGTAATATCGGATCGGTCCATCTCTAGTCCACACCATATGATAGTAGTCATAAAAGGCTGCCTTCTGCTGAAATCCAGATCAATGTGACTTGAATGAATTTCAGCACATTATTATTGACTCTTTGATATGTGGAACAATAATGTAGGACCATGCTCCTGTGAGTCATGAACAACATGCAATTTGCATTCTTGCAGGAAACTGCCTGTAAAAGATGTGTTTGGCAAAATGAAAAAAAATGGGTGGAGGAGGGAGGAGGGACGCATGCTTGAATCATTTCAAATGAAAAACTGACATGGGGGTAGTTTTGCTCTGATGAATTAATTTGTCCGATGGGCTCCCATTAATTTAAGGAGGAAGCAAAGAAATGTGCAGTTTTCAATTACCAGTTTTATTTGGACAACATACGTTCAACCGCATTGGTTTAAAGACGATCGTATGTCATAATTTAATTATGGAGCTCTGAGAGAACCAGAGAAGGCGTTGCTGGAGGGGAGCTTGATGTTAGTGCTCTCCTGAGCAGCAAGGATGTTCAACGTCTTCAAATTCCCAGTTTGAAGGCAGCAAACAGCCTAAGGAGAGGCACGGTTTCCTGTTTACACAATGACGGGCTATGAAAAACAAAACACTTTTAGCAAAAATGTGGATTTGAAAGTAACTTAATAACAAAGCTAATCTGAAAGATGATAATTATTGTATGCCAAGTGCTAAAGATTGATATATATGATGATATATTATTTTTATGTATATTACAATACAGTACTTTTTGTTCCTATTAGTTGTTGCATTTATGAAGAATCTCTCACAAAGCAACACTTTGAGCTCCTTTAAATTTCTCTACATGGGGCAGACAACAACAATCAGCGCTGACATTTCCCTTGCTGGGCAAAACGCCTCGCACAAACTTTTAGCCAGCTGAGACTAAGAGCCTTGATAAATCTCTTCTGCCTGTTGCTGCATTTTACCACCAAGACTAAAAAAGTCTTTTTGCATTTTCCCCATAATTACCGAGTGCTTTCAAAAATCCCGTTTGGTCATTCATGCTGGTTTCAACAGTCTTTTAAATTGTCATTCAAAGGTCATTTTTATGTTAATGTTCCTTCCAGCTTAATTCAGATTTGTCTGAATGCAAAACCAAAAAACAAACAAACAGGAAATTTCACCTCTCGCCATCTTTATCACTAAGATCACGATCTGTGTTTGTATGTGCTGCACAGGCAAATAAACAAATGTCTTAACATCACTGCAAATTAGAAACGGGTTTGTTGCGACTCACACACAATTTAGATTTATTCATTTAGATACATAAATATCACTTTCACAATGGCTGACGTAGTAAGAGTGCAGTCGCGGCAAACCGCGGTAACCAGGATGCTTCGTCATTCAGAAATTCACGAAAGAATGAGTCTACTGGATGTAGTGCTAGGCCACCAATAGACCTGAACTGAGACAGTCCACCTTCTGCACCCACAGAAGTTTACAAAGAGTTAAAAGCTGCTGTAACAAACTAAAATAGGGCTGATAGAACTGTTTTCCTGCTGACTGGTACTGTTGTTTGTATGAAAACATGAAAGGAGACTGCACGGCCCTCAGGTGAACCAGTGGATGAAATCAGTAACTAAGGATGCGGTTAGTCAGAAAATGCTCTATCCAGCCAGTGGGCTTCACGTTTCAGTTGAGATGAGTTAAACGCTCTCAACTATCACAGATGGATAAGTGATGTTAAAGGCTGATGAAGGAATCTGAGCACGAGTCTTTAGATTATCCACAGTGCTGATGTAAATGTAATGTAACCCAGCTATTATACAGTAGACCGTAATAGATTCATCACCCTCACTTGCTGTTGTCTTAGAAACATTTCTATATACATGTTTTTTTCAGAGACTTCATGGCCAAATATGTGAAAAGGAAAGATACTCTTTGGTATTTGGCTGCAGACTGAGTGGCATCCAGGTCATTCACAGTGATCCTCTGCTCTTACTACAGAGTTTTCTGCTGAGATATTTTATTCTTAAAGGATATAGTGGAAGTAAAAAAAGTTCACCGGCAATCTGGCAACAACTGTTTATATCAAAAACTCAGAATTAAACAACTGAAAGCTGCGTGACTGCAGACCACTAACAGGTCTTGAGAGCTTGAAAAGAAAGCAATTGGGCTTCGTTAGGTTTCTGAAGACGTTTCACTGCTCGTTCAAGAGGCCACTTCAGTACTTGAAAAGCTGGATGTGAGTCTCACGTAATAAACCTCTAATGGCTGCTGTCCCCTTTGGGGGTGGTTCTGATGGTCATTATTAATCATGTGAACAAACGTGTGGGTCATTCCTGTAAGTCACACTGTAAGTCAACACGTCTGTTCAATGATGGTTGATCCCGGTACACAGTTAGCCTCCTTTATTCCTCTTTCAAACCATCTGTCTTCTTGGTCCAAACTGGAATGCTTGAAAGAGTGACCTTTGTCCTTTAGGTGCAGGTTTACAGCTGATTCTTGTCCTGTTGAGGGGACTGTCTTATGCTGTGCCATGAGTTTGTGGAGTGGGTTTTCTTGCATGTAGGGGTCAAAGCACTCCTCACTGCACGGCATACTGTTTAGCTTGTGTCTGGGTGTTTTGTCCTTGGGATGAACCTGGTTTTGACTGAGGGTGATCAGGACGCTGCAACACCGGGCAGAGAGCGTTCCCTCTGAGGCAGAAGGGAAAGAAAAGGAGCACACACATAAAGAAAGCTCATACAATACATGTTTATTCTAACTGGGCCTTCATTAAATCATCAAATGCAAAGGAAAGAATGTCAGAAACCAGAGATGTGCCAGAGAAACTTGTAAGAATTTTCTCCAAGCATAACATCCCGGTGCATCTCAGACTTAGCAACAACCTCAGACAAAAGCTGAACTACCATGACCTGGATGACTGAGAAGATACACAGACACCATTAACAGGTGTTTTTGTGATTTGGCACAGGTGACTCTAACACAATGTTAACTGCAATGTCAGATTCTATAAGGTTTGATTTGTGCTTACAGACTAGAATTTGTTGCTGACATTGGAATCATGGCCCGGGACGGTCCAAATACCCTCAATAAATACATTTTTTAAAAATCGCTAATTCAGTGACAGAAAAATATATAGTTCTTCTGTAATCTTTCAAAAGCACAGGCTTAATAATAGGAATATTAGTCTGCTGGGAAAAAATGATGCTTTATTTATTTAGTTGAATTAAAGCAGGAAAAGGCTAACAGCGGAATCAGCCAACACAATGTCAGGGGGATGTTTATTTATTAATTATTTTTATTACATAATGCAATTCTAGAATGAAGAGGAACACACATTACCTTAAACTTTGTTACTGGCTACGGTGATTTCCAATCTTTTTAACCTTAATGTGACCTCAGTAAGGGTTGCACATCACGAATATGTTACCATGGATTAATTGAACTTTGATCCTTTTTCGTGCTTTGCAAGCTGACTTCTTTTTAAGTGCGCATGGAAACTTGTTTTTAGCACAGATTGCACAAGATTTTGTTTTCACACTTTGATGCCCCAATGGTTTTTATTTTTTCTTGTACAACAAAATATTATCAAGCAGTTTCCACAATCTGGAGCCACATGGCAGCAAGTTTTATGCTGGCATTCGTGTCTTGTTCACAAAAGTTGTTCAATACTGACACCAGAGAAGTGTGTGGGCTGGGTGTAGATAAAAATGTCACATGTAAATACGAACCAAATGAAACGTGTTGACCCTAAAAATGATGCAAAAATGCTTTTGGCCAGTTCAGATGGCGTGATTAACTATCCAAGATATTATTCCAATTAATCTTGCAAGTAGGTCATATGGCTTTAAAGTCTAAAATGTTAAAGTTTCATTTTGTTTCTCTCTGGGCTAATCAGTTCAAAGTTCCATTAAGTTACATAACAACTCGCTCTGTGTTAAGTAAAATAGCTACTGCTATGGTGCAGAATGCTTTGAAAAAGCACCACCCAACCCAGCTCTATATAGACAAAAAAATGAACACATTTCCATGTTGATTTTGTACATAAATGATGTGGTTGGTTCTCCCTGACTTGCATTAAAACATTTTTTAAAAAGCCACCACATGTGCAGGTGTTTTACGCAACAAAGCCTAAATGTACACCACCTGCACAACCCAACAGATAGAGGGTCAAAGCTAATTTGTAGTTTGTGGAGAAAGTCAGTGAGCAAGCTACTATCCTCAGAACCAAGAGATTGTGGTTCACCTGAGAAAAATGGCAGGTTTCTCCCTCTATCACTCATAGCAAATGTGACCCTTATTCTCCAGGAGTGAAGGAGGAAGATGTGTGGTTGTATTCAGTCACAAAGAAGAGTCCAACATTATGTTCAGTTCTGACACTTACATTTTGTGTTGGCCACATATGCTCTTTATGTTTTCATCAGTGTACTTTCTGTTGCCTATTTCAAATGAGTTCACTGCAGCTTATAGGTGTGTGTGTGTGTGTGTGTGTGTGTGTGTGTGTGTGTGTGTGTGTGTGTGTGTGTGTGTATTTGAGCTGCTATGGCAAACAAAAGCAAAGTTGAGAAGAGCCTGAGTGGCACATCCCTCAGAGAAAACACACACCTAAAGTGAGAGGACAAATATAAGGCCCTAACCTTAGTCTTCCCCCTACAAATACAGACTGAACTGACATCCTCTGAGTGGGTGTTTGTCGTACTTGAGTTTATGAGTTTCTTCATAACGCTACCAACAGTAAGGAAAGGCTATACTGAGCCTTGAATGAAATTACAATATACTCTAAATATGCAATAAATAAATACAATAGTCTGTCGCATCACATCAAGTTTTCTGCATTTCTTCCACAGCAATAATGAAGACTTGTATTTTTCAGTTTTAGGAACGCTAATCAATATTTTGGGGCAAGGTGATCAGAACAACAGGGCTTGAGGATCAATAAGCCTGACAACAAGTCTTCTTTCTAGTGTTTATCCCGCATGTCAGGGTCTGCTTTGCGGCAAATCCGTCTCCATTTGGCACGATCAAAGGCGTCTTCTGGGGTGGCATTGACGATCTTCGTGTCTTCCTTTATTTTATCTATCCACCGTTTCTTCGGACTGCCACGGGGTCGCTGGCCACCAGGCTCAAGCCTCATTGCCGTTTTCGCCACTGAGCTGTCCTCTGAGCGTAATACGTGTCCGTACCACTGTAGCCATGCCTCGCACATTTTCTTCATGATTGGTGCGATGCCGAGCCGTTTTCTGATGTCTTCATTCATGACTTGGTCCCAACGCGTGAGGCCTAGACACCACCTGAGCATTCGCATTTCCATCGTGTGCCTTGCTCGCACGGGTCAATGCCGCATGGATATCCCCGTCGCCACTGATCATCAGTCCCAAGTACTTGAATTGGTCGTCCTTCTTCAGGTCTTCCCCGTCGATGTTAATGGTGCCATCAGTTTGGGGGCCAGCTTCCATGCACTCGGTCTTCTTGATGTTGAGTCTCAAACCATGATCGGCCAGGCGCGTCTTCCATAAACCTGACAACAATGTGAATCATATACTATATCCTTGACTATCACCAGAACACTAGTCCTATGATCATGTAAATAGGCTCTTGTATTGACATTAGAACCATGATCATCAGCAATACACAAATGATGAAATGGAAGAATGGTGTTTCATCCCTCTATTAGTGTACTGAGACCTTACTAAGGCACGTTATGTTGATATTTTACAGACTTATACATGTCTGAGTTAAACACTGGTTATATTGTTTGGAAAGAACAACCTAATCTGGTCAATTAGGGCACAATCATATTTGGAGCCTGGTCATTTTGACCTGGATACTATTTCGATTTTTTAAATTAAAATTGTTATTGAAGAACTACATTTTGTAGAGTAACAGCATTTTGCAGAAACACATCAATACTAAAACTTGTTCATTTGTGAAAATCGTAAAGTCTGCATGTTGGATGGTGGGTGTGGTGATGGAATAAGCCACAAAATTTTTGTATCCCATTTTGGAGTTTGGTGCTTTTCTTTCACTTACTTTTTACTTTTTAATTTTACTCTGTTGATTTTATTGAAAATTATTTGGTCAGATTTAAAAGGACTAGAAAAAAATGGTTTTAATTAAGATTTGCCTCTTCACAGCATTAATGCTACAGACTGAAAAAGGACACCCCTGCTTTAAATGTGACACCAAAGGGTCCAAAATATGAAAACTTTAAAGTTGATGTCATCCAACTACTAAATGGCCTTAGTAATTTGTGGTTACTGATGTGCTGCTCTTGCTGCATAGTTTGACACCAAAGTGTGCCTCATCTTTGCCCTAAAACACGATGACATCCAGTTTAATTATTCATTGGCAGCTGATAATGGCTATTGATTTCTTTAAACCTGCATGACAGGGGTATTTTAAAATTATGACTAGGTGAAGCATTATGGTATTTTTCACTTTCTTTTCACTTTCTTTTTTATTTATTCCTTTGTTTAGTGCCAATTTTTTGATAATACTTTTTATCTGTCTTTGATAGATAAAAAGCAGTGGTATAAAACTGGAGCAAAATACAATGGCAATTTGTAAGCAACTGGTAAGAAACTGGGATGTTTTTTATTTAGTGTACTGTAGCTTTGTTTTAGCTAATTCCTCTACAGATGTTCAAAGTCCAGGAAAAAACAGGAACAAATGAATGCTGAAACAATGTTGTTGCAAATACACCAAATACAACTGATTTACACAAGTGCAGTGCGTGGTGCAATTAGACAATCAACATGCAGTCATGTTCACTGCTTTGATATACCAGCAAATCACTGCATGTGGTTGCATGTAAGCTGTGTCAGAGTAAACAAGAAATCAATGCACACTCAGAAAACCAATGTGGTTTTAGTACAAACTGCCATACATTTTAGTATTTGTTATTAAAGGACATGATTAAAAGATTCAAATTTGTCTTATATGTATACACAAGATTTGTTCCTTCAGTGGTGCTAGGTTCAATCATTGTGCAAATGTACTGTTTATAAGATTGGGGGAAACCTGCAGTCAGCTGAGACTGAAGAAGTCTTTTGGGTGAGTGACAAAACATTTCTCTCACTGAAAACGCTATCAGATGATCAGAATGCACTTTTGAGTCATATCCTGTCACCTTCACTGTCACCATATCTCAAGCCAACTGAACATTTATGGGAGATTTGGGGTCAACAGCTTGATCACTTTTGAATTTTGCATTTGAAAAGAAATCATGGATTTAACACAAATACTGCACCAATGCACACATGAAAAATACGACTTCTTTACATCAAAGTTTGCAGTGCCATGCATCTAATTTAGGAAACATTGACTAAACACTTAGAGTCCAAAGTCAATATCCAGTATCTGTGTTACCTCATCCTGGGTTGCACAGTCACATCACAATCCTCTAAAACACAATTGCAACAATGTTACTGAGATTATCTCATTTTTCCACAAGCAAGAATATGCGTCATCAGAATTATCTAGGATTTGACTCTGAGGCTTTTTCTAATGTTTTTCCAATAATGAATATTGTTACCTCGAACAGTGGCCATTTTTTTTGGTAAATCGAGAAAGTGTAGTGCAGAGATCAGTCCTAACTCCAGGTTTTCCACTCCCACTTTTATAAATCAAATAATGTGATAAAGTGACACAGACCAACAGTGTAAGACACATTTTGAACAGGCAACCTTTAAAGCTCACCGCTAGGCTTTGACTATGAGAGCAGATTTAGCAAGAAGGATTCTCGGTCAAACCGCATACATGATTCACACATCAAAGTGTCTCAGAATATATAATACATGAAGCATGTGAATTCAAACTGACATCCTTTGGCACATTGGCCGTGAAATCTCTCTCCTGGCTAATCGTTGCCCTTGAGACTTTACATGTTATTCATATATGTAAGAGAATTTAGATAATGGCTTAAATCAAAGTGATATATTTAATTTAAAGTATATGAACTCGTGATCTATTCTGTGGATAGAGCGCTCAGAAGTGCAAGGAGATTGGATATTCATATGTGAGAAAAATCATTATAACATGCACTTGTATTTTGAATTCAAAACTCAGGAGTCAAGTACATCCACAGCACATGTATATTTTATTAGAAGACATTTTCAGACACTCTTTCATCGTGAGCTCAAACAATCATTGTGGATCAGTGTGGATACATCTGTTCCACTGTACATAGGTTGTTTTTCATGTTTCAGATCTCATCAGGGGCGTTTAATTAATAGGTGTTTATTGAAGAAAACTGTATGTTCTCACATTCAGATCATCCACAGCCATGGACCTGGTTCAGCTGCCAGATTCATAGGCTCTACTACAAATACAGAGAGTAGCTGCTAGGGAGGGAGGCAGTCCAGATGGCTGCATCAATTCCAACATTGCAAATCGGTGTGACTGTAAAGATTTAAGCTGCTGTTTTGGGGGATGGGTGCTAATCAAGATGACTTCTGATCACAGCATACGCAAAACTGCCTGTAAAAGCTGCTAGATGGAGGGAAAGTTTGTCGAAGTTGCTGCACAAATTAATTAAAGACTATACTAAATATTTTACTCAGTATTTTACTCAGACCAGCAATCACTCGACACCCTATAAGCACTTGGCGACAATGGGAAGGAAAGACTCCCTGCAATAGGAAGAAACTTCCAGCCACACTCAACAAATTGCTCTGCCGCAAGAGAAAGAGAAAAAGGCACTCTATAGGGGAGAGATTCAGAGGTTAGTAATTGCCAATGAATAAATACAGCAATGGGTTATGAAAACAGAGAATGAAAAGATATGAGTGAAGAAGTAGCAGTATATCATGGGAAACCCCAACAGCCTGATCCTAATGCTGCATAACTAAGGGGGGATTCTGGGTGAGCTGATCCAGCCCTAGCTATAAGCTTTATCAAAATGTAAAGTTTTGATTCTAATCTGAAAATTAAAGAGTGTCTGTCTCTCGAATCCAAAATAGGAGCTGATTTAGAAATAGGAAAGATTAAAGATTATCCAGGCATTTTTTTCTTCAGGACATGCCCATAGTTTAACTAGCTGATTCGTATCATCTGGCTTCATGGATTTAAAAAAGCTGGGCGTCATCTACATAGGAAAAAATGTATGCGGTGTTTTCTGTTAACGTTGTCTAAGGAAACGTGTAATGTAAAAAATGATTGGTCCCAACATGGAACTCTTTAATTGTGTGTGAGGAAGACTCCCCATTTATATGCACAAATTGCTATCTTTCAGACTCCAATTTGTGCATTGCAGTCCTTCATTATTAACAGTATTTTTAGTGTTAACAGTGTTACAATTTTATCTGTGATGCAACCTGGGGCTGTTCATGTTTTCCTTGATCAATCCTTTATAGAGGACTTATTGTCTATATTTTCCAGACCAAACAAAAATCTTGTACACACAGTGAGTGCAATGGCCTTTCCTCTCTAATTTATGTGTCGTCTGCTTTAAGGTCCAGATTTGACAGTCATGAATCTGTGATTTCTCGTATGTTACACTATTATCAAAATAATCAGGTTCTGTAGGAGTAAAGTTTTGGTAGCTGTTCTGCATTGTGTTGGCACACAACGCTGAAGAAAATAACAATGGAATCACTTCGTTAACCTTAGTTCTAGCACTTTCAGAAAGACATTTTCTGTAATGAAATGTATTCTTTATTGCAGTGTAATCCATTATTGTAATTTTATTGTTATTAAGAAATGCTCAAACAAAAGAGGGTTTTTCAGGAATTACTGGTGAATGAAGTTCTATGCCACAGTTCAGGGCAAGATTCAAAGTGTGATTAAAGAGTTGACAGGCTTATTTACATTTTGAGAGAAGCCACTTCAGTCTAATACAAAATTAAATGATGTGTTGAGGCTGTTATTTACAACATCTACATTAATTACCTACAATAATTATTTTATCTGAACTGAGCACTAAATCAGTATAAAAAAAATCTGCGAAATTAAATAGAATTTTTGAGTAAAGGCCGGCTGGATGATAACAAAAATAATATTTTTTAAGTTTTTCAATTACAGTGTACAAGGCTAAGAGTTAAGCTTCTGATTTAATAAAAAAAAATGTCCAGTTCTCTGGTTAATAAATATACTGGAGTGAAAAATTGCTGCCACTTCTTCTCTTTGGCCTGTGGTTCAAGGATTCTTACAATTAGTATGACTTGATTAATTTAACAAGCATATTCACCCCATTGTAACCAGGTAATTAAATAAGTAAGTACAATTTATTAATGTAGTGCTTTTAACACACATAAAATTTACAAAGCACAGAACAAGAATTAAAAAGCTACAACACTGTGTTTTAAGAAGAACAGTAAGTGATACAATACAGCAGCGAGGGCCTACACCAAGTGAAAGCACCACCCAGCATATCTATAACAACTGCCATCTGTAGTGCCAACACAGTGTATTTGCACATTTGTCAAACATGAGATTCTTTCTGTCCCTGTTCTTTCATGTTTGAGTACACTTACGCAAAAGATACCAGTAATTTGGCAAAGTATTCTTTTTTTTTCTGAACTGAAATAAAGTGCATTCACATCCTCTAGCAGGGTTTTGTATCTGCCCTTAAAATGTTCACCACCACCATCTATTATCAGCTTTTCCTTTTCTTCCTTTGCCCTTCTCCGTGCAGCCAATCATGATTAGAGAACACACTCTGGGGTGTAATAAAGGTCTGTTGCAAGCAATAGTGACCCAACGCCCCTTCATCTGTGAGCTGCTCAAACCTCCCAGCCTTGGTAGATAGTTGAAGAGAAAGCTGCTTTCAGTGATTGGAGCTCCACTTGACTGTTTTTTTAATTTTAACTTTGCCCTACTTCTGGCTGAAGAGCTCATTAAATAAGATCTTGTGCTATAGCTAGAAATAGGAAAAAACAGGAGGGGGGAGAAACAATAATCATGTATTTAGCCATGTGAGTCTTATCGCCTTTGGGAGTTCTGTCATGAGGCCGTAGAGAGTGTATATTATTTCCCTTTACCCAATTTTTAAAACACATCTAAAAACCTTTCTTTACCCACAATCATTCTGTGTCTTTGAAGCAAACATGCTCTGGGTCTTAAGGACAAAAATTCAAAGGAGCCAAGTTGGCTTTGGACTGAAAATAGTGAAGATTTTGCAGCAGAGCAACTGAATTCTTCAAACGCTCGTCCCAACTGACTGCAGTCGGTCATGTGATGGAAATCGGCAGTGAGCTGCAGGTTCACTTTTGCTAGGAGACTTTGAGGCCCAGATGTCTTACAAAACCAAAAAGGTTTTCAATAAATATATCAAAGATTAACAGAACATGTTGCAATCACAGTGTGTCTCGCTCTGATATTGACCACGCCACGTACACCTGGGTGCATTTCATCATATCTCTGCTAACAGAAGTTCTCTGACATTTCTCTCCCACAGAGAAAACAACAACAACGGAAAAAAAAAAACAGGAACAGAGGCCCTGTGCTTCGTACGTCGCTTACTACATCCAAGATTAAATGAAACATCCAAGACCAAATCATCGCGCTAACTCTGAGCTCGCTATTCCGGTTCCCCGAACACACCTGTTGTTGACGATTCGTATAGCTGGATGAAGTAATGTGAGATCACTGGGTGGCCCAACAGGGGCTATGCATCGATAGTAGAAACATTGATCGGCAACCCTTTGATTGGTCGGCGAAAATGTCGAAGGAGCGCGCTCGGTATTTTTCGGCAGCAGAGCAAGAACTCTTGAGTGAGGGATTTCAGGAGTTTCAGAGTTTAATTAAAACGCAAGGGAACACTGCAAAGGCTGCAAAAGCAAGGAGAGAGGGCTGGCAGAAAGTTGCTGACAAATCAAACTCGTAAGTAATTCAATAATAACAATAATAATGGAGTGGATTTATATAGCGCTTTTCAAGGCACCCAAAGCGCTTTACAATGCCACTATTCATTCACTCTCACATTCACACACTGGTGGAGGCAGCTACGGTTGTAGCCACAGCTGCCCTGGGGCAGACTGACAGAAGCCAGGCTGCCATATTGCGCCAACGGCCCCTCTGGCCAACACCAGTAGGCAGTAGGGTAGATTTATCATATCACACCATATTATCCAATATTATATTACATTATATTATATTATAATATGTTATATTATATCCCCTTTCACATTAGAGCCACAACAGGACCCACTAGAACATGGGAACAAGTAAAAGTGAAATATAAGAATATTCTACAGAATGGTAATATTTATCACTTATATTGCTTGTCGTCTCTTGGAAAGAGACCCTGGAATACTCTGTTTGTTTGTTCATAACAGCAACCAAGAAAAGGGCAGAGCAAAAAAAAAGACAGGTGGTGGTCCTGCACCCCCTCGTCAACAAGTTGGTTAAGTGAATAATACCCTCACGGGAAAATCGATATCTCTCTATGAGCACACTGTCGCGCTGAGCTAAAGGATCCTGTCTGTCCCGCAATATACGCTGAATTCTGAGGACTCTCCTTATCAATCTTGCACCTTCCGCAATGGGTTGCTCGCGTAAACGGACAGGATATGACTGCGACAGACTTCCCAAATCCACCTTCGCTTTTATAGCCGTGGTCTCTCATCTTGATTACACGAAGTAATTTACAATTACTACTCTGAAATATGAATTACATCTGTAATAATCACATACATGTAATAGAATGTTAATAGTACATTTCCCTTTTTTAGGGAATGACCTGTATGTATCTGTGTGAAATCAATAAAAGGATCAAGTGCTGCATTATCTTTAGTTACATTGATGTTATTTATTTATGGTGAAACAGTGGTGGAATATCGCTGTTGCTTTCGTATGAATGACGTGGACATACCTGCGTGGCCGCGATCTAATCCTGTTTACATAAAGTAAACCTGCTCCCCAGCAGGTTTACGCTTACGGCTCTGTTGCTATGACAGCAAGTCCCGGATGGGCTTCGGGGAACCGAACGATCCAGGATCACGCGAAATCGTCAACAATCTCATCCAGCTAACTCACTTAGCGCGGTACGAAGAACAGGCCCAGAGAGTCTCCTTGTATGTTTACTTTGGACATGTTACTAGGAGGGGAAGTATTTTCTGCCCCAAAGATTTAAATCAGAACACCACTGTCTAGCCACAAATATCCATCACACGATGGTGAACTACTCTTTTATCAACTAGTATAGACACTATTGTGTTGTATGTACAATTATACCCTGGTGAACATAAATTTGTGCCTAAATGTGACCATTCATGAATTAACTTTTCAGCATGGGAATATAAATGATCTCAGTCTCTCACTCAGAGCAAGTCCTCATCACACTTAAGTTCCCCTTTGCCAGTTTTTTAGATTTAGCAACAACTTTTATATCCCTTAAATTACTAAAAAGGAATGCATAAGATCAAATCTAGTTACTTTTTGGTTAAATGGCTGCCAGCACTGCCCCTTTGGTGTGAGGACTTGCTGTCACCCTGCGGGTGTCTCTCTCTCTCTGTCTTCCCTGCTCAGTGAGAAGCATCTGTGGATGAGCTGGATGTACACGTGCTGTGTGTTTGTGGGCTTTTCCCTTGCAGAGGCTATTCACTGTGTGAGGAAAAAAAATGAAAAAGGTGTATTGTCACTCCTAATTTTCTCTGTGACTAATCATTTTACATGTGAGCATAGCTGAAATCACAGCACAGCCTTTAACTTGTATGTGGTGATTTTGTCAGACATTCCTCAGACTTGTTCACTTCCTCGCTATCTGGCTTTCCCTCGTTAATCTGCATGCTCCAACCAGTTTTTAATTTATTCTTTTGAGAAAAAAAACTAAGTGGAAAATAACAACATATCTGTAAATACTTTAGACTTTACCATGTTTGCCTGTACTGCCAGCACACTGATAGCTTTACATCTATTTGTGTTTCCACTGCAGTTGGGAGGATGTGGCATCCTGGGCGTCGGGGTCTGGCTCTCAGTGACCCAAGGGAACTTCGCCACCCTGTCATCATCCCTTCCCTCCCTGTCTGCAGCCAACCTGCTCATCGCAGTGGGGACGATCATCATGGTGATTGGCTGCCTCGGCTGTGTGGGAGCTGTCAAGGAGAGCCGTCCTCTGCTGCTGACAGTAAGCAGAATGGTTTTGGATTCACCTGCTGACTTTAAACACAAAGTTGCGATGATGTCATATTTTCAGATTACAGCTTTTACAGAGCACCATAGCTCACGTTGTTTTGAATTGTCTAGTGTGTGTGTGTGTGTGTGTGTGTGTGTGTGCGCGCGCCCGTGCATAACATAAGTACAGTTTTATGTGCTTCTGTTTGATCCGATTGCAAGAGGGCCTTTAGGGTTATTATTGTCATGACAACTATAATAAGGGATTTTCATAAAGCAACAGGTCTAAAAAATCATGCTGCATTTTTAGACAGCATGATTTTCAGTTTTGGGACACTTTGATATGATGTTGTGGTTATTTGACAGGTAACCATTTCATAAAAATGCTTTTAGTGCTGTGAACCACTGTTGCCTAGTTTTGCTTTGGTGAGCAAACTATATTGGTCACACTCATTTTATATCTGAGGTAGGCAAAGAGCACGTGGAGCACAACAATCAGAGTATGCTTTGGGGTTTAAAGTCTTGTTTTTAAGGGGAATATCTCTGCAAATATCTAACAACAACTGTTAACAATAGTGATGACAGTGATGCTGTTTTAATGCTAACATTAGCTTGACAGACGGGAAGGCTTCATAGCTACAATAGACTGATTTACACAATAAAGGGTTTTTCTGGGTCTTTAGACCACAAAAGCTTATGAAGTTCAATAAAGAAGATCTGCATTCACTCCTCTGCCTGCATTCCCGTCCAGGCTGTTAGTGTATTCTTTACTTCACTTCCGTTTTTCCAGCCTGCCAAACTTAATTTTGTCGTCGTCGCTCTAGCCCAATCATTTTCTTGCCTGCCTTCTGCAAGCTAAACAGCTTCTGTTACATGTGCTTTAAATCTCAAATCTCTTCCGTTTTTCTGCATTTCAGACTCTGACTTCATGCAGTTGTGTCTTTGTCATTTTGTTTGTTCTTAGTTGTGTCCTGATTACTGTCTAATCACAGGAGCAGGAGCTGCATCACATCAGCTCTACAATCACTCCTGTTGTCTGCAAGTTCTCACTGCTAGCAAAGTCAATCCAGTACCCAGTCATGTTAGTGTACAGCTATAATAGTTAGCCTCTGTCTCATCGCTGGCCGTGCTAGCTTTCTCTTCTCTCTCCTGGCCTCTGATGGCCCTCAAGTCAAACGTAACTACATCAGTAACAACTAGTGAGGGGCCAGTCATCCTCTTGTCCCCAGACTCTGCCTTCTCTACAGAAGGTGTGTCAGCAGGATTGAGGAGATCCTTAGAGTATTCTTTCCACTGCTCAGCTATATCCTCAGTTGAAGTCAGTGGCAATCCTTCTACTTTTACTGTACACTGTGTGAGTATAGTATAGCTTTCCACTCCAGAATCGGGTGAATATTTACCAAAATCACTTTGTTTCATTGCCTCATTGAAGTCCTCCAGACCTGTGTTTTTGCTTCAGCTACCACCTGAGTCACATTGCACTTGGTCTGGCAGTATCTGTCCCACAAGTTAGCCTACACCGATAAGTCTGCTTCTTCAGCTTTATGGCTTCACCATTTGGTTCGGGGATTACCGCAACATAAGATAAGATAAGATAAGATAGAACTTTATTAATCCCTCGGGTGGGTTCCTCTGGGAAATTCGACTTCCAAAAAGCACAGCAACGACCGAAGTTACAGTTACAGAATTGTTATATATATATATATATACACACACACACACACACACACACACACACACACACACATATATATATATATATATATATATATATATATATATATATATATATAAATACAGAGACAAATATAAATAAAATATACAAAGGGGATAAATAGAATAAATAGGAATAAAAAATAAAATACAAGTGAATTGCACATTTCAAGTATTGAGTCTATTGCACTGTTGACTATTTACAAAAAGTATTGCACAAGGTATTGTACAGTGAGGTGAAGAGGCACTACAGCTTAGTTGTTCCCCCCTCCTTTGTCCTCCTGTTTCCCCTCCCTCTCCCCTCCAGAGAGGAGTTAAACAGTTTGATGGCGTGTGGGACAAAGGAGTTTTTAAGTCTGTTAGTTCTTGTCTTGGGGAGAAGCAACCTGTCACTGAACAGACTCTTCTGGTTGTTTATGGCCGTGTGCAGAGGATGCCCAGCATTGTTCATAATGTCCATCAGTTTCTTTAATGTCCTTTTCTCTGCCACTGTCACCAGAGTGTCCAGCTTCATGCCGACCACAGAGCTAGCCTTCCTGATCAGTTTCTCCAGCCTGGATGAGTCCCTCTTTGCTGTGCTGCTCCCCCAGCACACCACAGCATAGAAAAGTACTCCAGCAACCACTGACTGGTAAAACATCCTCAGGAGCTTCCTGCAGATGTTAAAAGACCTCAGCCTCCTGAGGAAGTACAGTCGGCTTTGGGCTTTTTTATACAGGTGCTCTGTGTTGCATGACCAGTCCAGTTTATTGTCCACCCACAGCCCGAGGTACTTGTACTTGTTGACCACCTCCACCTCCTCCCCCTCTATCTGAACCGGCAGTGGACCTTCTCTGGACCTCCCGAAGTCCACAACCAGTTCCTTAGTCTTTGAGGTGTTGAGTTGCAGGTGGTTTGTGTGACTCCATGCGACAAAGTTCCTCACCAGACTTCTGTACTCCTCTTCCTGATCATCCCAGATACACCCCATGATGGCCGTGTCATCTGCAAACTTCTGAATATGGCATAATTCAGAGTTGTAGCAGAAGTCAGAGGTGTACAGGGTGAAGAGAAGAGGGGACAGCACAGTTCCCTGTGGTGCTCCTGTGCTGCTGACCACAGTGTCAACATGACAGGCACCTACTTGCAGCCACAGCTCTGTGCACCCTAAATATATCTGTCCAACATCCCCAACATCCGCTCTTGCCAACTGATTCAACTCACATCTAAGTAGTGATGAGTCGAGCTCAGCTCGTCTCCTCATCCAAGTGTCCGTGACATATGGCCAAAGACTTCAGGATACAATCACAAAATCAGTCATTGACCTGTGACCAAGGTTGTCCTGGTGTAACATGCGCTTATGAACACCCTTATGCTTAAACATAGTATTTGTTATGGACAAGCTGTGATTAGCACACAAGTCCAATACCAGAACAGCACTCGGTTTCGGGTCAGGCAGGCTGCTCCTCCCTGTCACGCCTTTCCAGGTTTCACTTTTATTGCCCATGTGAGCATTAAATGATCTCATTAGGACAATGGAGTCATGAGGTGGGGCATCCTACAGCACCCCACCCAGCAACTCCAAGAAGGCTGGGTGCTCTGAACAGTTATTTGGTGAATAAGTGCAGATAAATGTCAGGAACCACCCCCTGAGCCAAAGGGCAGGTAAAAAAAACCCTCTTCTGAGATACAGGTTATGAGACAGGGAATAAAGGAATACCCATCCCTGTCTGCTGGCTCTCACTAAGGGTGGCTCCAGAGTGGAACAGAGTCTGGCCCATTTCCAGGACCCTAGTTGCAGAGCTCAAGCTGTGTGTTGAGGTGAGCCCGACTATCTTTAGTTGATATTTCTCAGCCTCACACACCAACTTAGGCTCATCCCCCAACAGAAAGATAGCGTTCCATGTCCCAACAGCCTCAGCAGCTGGGGATCTGACCACCAGGCCGAGACACACTTGGAGCAAACATTCAGTATCTGTGGTCACTGGAGTCCCTGTGACATTGCTAACATGCTGCAGGTTGAATGTTCTGTCTGTGGACACATTGATAGTTTACATACAGAAAAGTTTTTTTTAAAACTCAGCAAAAATGAACAGAACCACGTAATATAACAGTAATAAACAATTTAATAACGTGAATGAAATTTATACTGTTAATAAGGAGCTCCTGGTTTTTCCTGAACTTGCAGGAAAAGAAAAATCTCAGCTTTAGCTTATGGGCCATATGGGGGCCTAGACTTATTGTCAGGGATCCTACTAACCTTTTTCAGTTTAATGCCTAGAAATACTTTTAGTAGCCTTGCTAATCCCAATAAAACAAGCTCTGTGGATATTGTTGGGGCACTGTTGTAATCACAGAAAGAGTTACGCATCATATATTAAAACAAGAAAACAATATCATTTATCACTTTTTCAGTGACAGGATACTATCCAAAGTGGAATGTTTTTTTCTGGAAGTTGAAATGATTTTTATTCCTTCAGTGGTTTCATGTGCTTCAAACTGTAATTGGCTTTTCATGTAGTAGTTATTTTAGAAAATTATATTAGTACTAGATGGCAGATTAGCCCACTCTCCTGCATTCAAATCGATAAAAACTAAAAACTCCCTGTGGCTATGTCAACAGTTTCAAAGCACACTTCAGATGTCCAAATATTAACTACAATTAAGGAGTGTTTCCACCAAACTTTCAGCCTGATCAATATTATAATCTACCATCACTTATACAGATATAAAACATAATTCTTTTAAAAGCCGAGTGCCATGATGCATTTTAACCAAGTGTGAGTTTACAATTGGGGCTTCTGACACTTGATTTATCTTTGCTTTAGAAGAGAGCTACATGCAAATGTGCTATCATACCAATGAAATCATCAAATATCAACCACGTTTATGATATAAACAAACTTTAACTTGAGCTACGATTCTGTGAACAGGTATCCTTCAACCCAGATGCTTGAAGGATATTGAAAAACAAAACAGACAAACACATCAGACATTTCACAGAATTATCTGGAAGAATAATTCTATGTGGGTAAAAAATAGAATTAATCATTAGGAAAATTGCCCAGCAGGAGAAAGCAATTATGAGCTCTGCGGGAATGAGTCTTAGTGTCGATCGTTAACGTGATCCATGACATTTTCCCGACAGTGACCAGACCGATCCCTGCTCCGTGTCAATAAAACGAGGCTAGGCAAATTATAAGCCTTCATCAATGAGTGACAGAACAGCACGTTCTTCACGGAGATTAGAAAAGATTCATCTCGCTTCAAATTTTAGAGCTAATTAGCATATTGATCGCTGATGAGAGACCCAGAGCACTGCAGTGTTGCTGTGAGATATTTGAGGAATTACTTTTGCACTCTGTGCTGGAATAAACATCATTGCTTTCTGCAAACATTTTTTAATTTGTATCACCAAACATCAGTTATAATTTCCAAAAAACACAAGGCTTTTATTGTTCCTTAATTCAGGCAAGAGTGATATCTTTGTTTTTCATATAAATGTAAAACTACATCCTGATATTTTTTTAGTACATAACCATTTTTTTCCTAATGTGCCCTCCATGTTTAACAATGCTTTGGATAAAGTTACTTCAATTAACTAGAGTAAATTTATTAAGGAAACTCGAAAAAACAGTCTGCAATGCTCCTAATTAAATCTTTTTTAATTCAGCTTTAAACTAATACTAATACGATTTTGTTAAAAAATATTTTTACCCACACAGAAAGCATGAGGTTACTGTTTGAGATTTAGAATGAATTTGAACACTTGTGAAATATCAAGGTTTGCGCAGTGAGGTAAAGCTTAGGTTTAAAGTTTGGGTAGTAAGCTGATGAACTATCTAACCCTAGTTTAGATGCAGATGATGTGCAAACTCTGACTAAACTCGTCACTTCAGTGTAATTAGTGTAATGGTTCCTTCTCAATACAAAGAAAAGGTTACTGGAGATCTGTCATCACAGATATGTTGCCAAGCAACCAGGAAAGACCTCAGAAAGTCACAACACCAAGTCAAGAAAAACTTTAGCTTCATGTCTAAAATCAGTTCTTATTCCCTAGATGGTGGACTCTGTTTGCTGTCCACCGCTATATCGGTATTCTGACAGTAAATATCGATCCATTTCTTTGCTACTGTGTGGAAAGATTTCTGGTAGCAATCCCACAATGCAATCGTTCGCATTTTATTGATTACATGAGTTGCATTCATCCAAACTGGAGCAAGAATTCTTTAATATTGTGTCAGCATCATTATTTACATGTATTAGATAATTACACCAAACACAGTTAATAGGTACAGTGACCGAAATGAGCTAATATGAGGCCTAGGAGACTGTCAGCAGGCACTTGTGAAATAATGCATGAATTCAAGATTTAGTACAATTCAGGCAGACACTCTCTAAGGAAATAACCTCCTTGTGGCGGGGCATGGTCTGTGGCGTGGCTGCAGCGAGGCGGACACACCTGAGTGGCATCAGCGATCACGTCGCACCAGCATTAAAGCCAGTGCTGGGTCCTGACTGATTGTTGTTGTTGGTGTGTGTTCGGCTGCGAGCTGAAAAGCTGCAGTCGACCGTGTAAAGTACGACAACTGTGAATAAAGAAAGTGTATGCTGAAAAGCATGAACAAATTGTTGGGTCTGCTGTGGATTTATTATATTCCTGTACAGTTTTTGTGAGCTGCGCTTCGTTAAGTACTTCTGTGCAAATGCTTGCTAATGCAAATATATCACAAGCCAATCACATGGCAGTAAGTCGTGATCAAGACGATCTGCTGGAGTTCAAATTCAGCACAAGAACGGGGCAAAAATGTGATTTAGGTGACTTTGAACATGGCATAGTTGGTGGTGCCACACTGCTTTCAGCAGATAGAAAGCCAGCAGTGACGTAGAAAACAACTCCCAGAAAAGCACTTCTAAACATGTTGAACCTTCAAATAGATGGTGCCAATCCCGTTAGCTAAGTACATAAACTGAAAGTACAGTTCACATGGACTCACCAAAACTGGACAGTACAAGACTGGAAACACATCACCTGGTCTGTTTAGTCTTAATTTCTGCTGTAACATTTGAATGGTGCAGTTCAGGCTGGTGCTGGTGGTGTACTAGTGTGACTGATATCGTCTTGGCACATTTTGTGAACCTTGGTAACAATTGTGCATTGTGTATCCATCTTCTGATGGCCACTTCCAGCCGGATAATGTGCCATGTCACAAAGCTCCAATCATCTCAAACAGGTTTCTTGAACATGTCAATGAGTTCACTGTACTCAGATGGCCTCCACAGTCACCAGAACTCAGTCCAGCAGAACACCTTTGGGTTGTGGTGGAATAATAGATCTCTATCATGGACATGCAGCCCAAACATCTGGAGTAACTGTGTGATGCTATCAACTCAATATGGCCCACTATCTCAGAGAAAGGTTTTCAGCACCTTGTTGAATTTGTCACAAAGAATTAAAAAGGTTCTGAGAGCCAAAGCGGGTCCAACCGGATACTAGCAAGGTATCACTAGTAAAGTGGCCGGTCAGTGTAGCTATAAAGTCTATTTCTACCAGGCTATAAACATCTTCATTCACTATTTGAACCAGCCACAAGCGGCCATTCAAAAAATGGAGCTGTTGGATTGGAGGTTGTTGTGAAATAACAAGAAATCTCCCTGCATGACCCACCATTGTGTTAACTTACTGTCTGTGGTGTCTGCGCCACCACTTGCTGTTACATGAAATAAAACTACTTTAGAGAAGTAAACACAATCCATTCGCCCTACTGTAAGCTGTTTTGATTTGGTGAAGAGCTGCTAAGTAATATAGCAAAACAAGGTAATTAAACTTGTTTATCAAGTGAGATTGCTGTACAAGATTAGTACTTAGCATACGCAGAGGGAAGCGTTGGACAAAGTTTGAACACTTACAAGTCAGATTGTTGTTCATGTTCCTCTGACTCTACTGACGTAGTGCATGCAAAAATGGAGCATTGCCCTCCAGCTTATGAGCAAATAAAATATGTTTTATAACACTGACATTTATAAGTGATACCAGGAATAAACATGTCTTTTGTGGAAATAGGAATATCACATTTCCTTGCACCAATCACAAACAGGAATTAAGATGATCAGTAATTTATGATTAATTTTTCTGTGTAATTGTTGCGTCTAAGTCACAAAAACATGTTACAGATAGACAAATGTACTTATTAATGACAAAGGTGTTTTTAGCTGGAGTTTCATGTGAACTCTGGTCATTAAAACAGATTTGCACACAAATCCAATACCCTGTCCATTTAATTTGAAAATATGAGCCATTTGGGGACGCTTCCATTTTCAACAAGGAAATGGGTAATTAAAGCCATGTTTCAAACCAGTCAGTTTCTAAAGTCAATATATTTTGAATCAAAGGGCACTAAAGAAATGTGGCGGTTCTTCCGACAGATAATCAAGAAAGGTGAGATCACTGCATGAAAGTGGACGCAGGCTGTTTGCACTGAACAGCCTCACATGGGTCTGAGGGATAGAAACTGTAAAAATTTTAGACCCACCGCATGAAAACAACAAGGCTATCACCTCAAACGCTTCCCTCCATGTACGCTAAAGGCCTAAAGGGCTCAGATATTGATTTTGGAGGCTCTCATGGACTGTGTGGCTGACGTGACTGCTTCACCAGTCTTGCTGGTCTGTCAAGACACAAAGAGCTACTGACGCTTTCATACTGCAAGGAAATCACAGCATGCATTGATCGCCGTGCCTAGACTTTGAGAACAGCTCATCCTAAGGCGCCACTCAGTGCTGCAGAGCCATATCAGCAGTGCTGCCCAAACAAGTCATGATGTAAATAACACGAGCATATATGCAAGGAACCCTCTGGAGTCCATTACATAAATTTTCATAATGTGTTCGATTCAGTTTTAGTCTTTATAGACCAATAAAAGCTACTGTTCTTCAGCTATATTAGAGCTAAATGAAGAGAAAAATAAATCCCAGATCTCAAGTGAGTAATTACAACACGTGCTTTGAAATACTCTACTTAAATACAACACTTTTTTTCTTAAAAAAAAAAAAGACATCTATTCTTGTTATCCAGAGTTGGTGTCCTGCAGTTTTTTGCTGCTCCCTGAAGGCATCAGCGAGATACAAGCCAGCTGTGGCTCATTAGCTCGCATGGAACGAAAAACTGTAATGGAAGCAAAACCTGCAGGACACCAGCCTGCCACAACTGGAATAAAGCCATTTGACTTTTATCTTGCTTATAGAGGTACTTGTGCTTATCGATTATAAATGTCTTACTCCTCCTCCGTTTAAGCTCCATTGTTGTAACTCCTAAGGGTAAATTTTATATGACATCCCACTTTGTGACCCCTTACAAAAGCAGCGAATGCACAGGGCTGCTTATAAGATTTCATGTCTCTGTGTGTGTTAACAGTAGATCCTCTTCAACTGGCTACAGTGCTACTAATGCACTGACTTATTTACTTAAGCAAAGAATCAGAGTAACTATTTAAAAATCAGCCTCGTTTGACGACAAATTTGTAAGCTGTAATGTTTTCACTCCATAAAAGCCTCATTTTGCTTTCTTTTACTTTGATCTTCTATAAATCTTTTTTTTTTCTGTACTTATGCGGCTGGAAGCCACTGCTGTAAACAGAATAACCTATTTCAGTTTGAATAATGACATTTCAGGGGAAACATATTGAGTCTGCTTCGGTAATGGGATCCAAGTCTTTGTTTCTAATAATTTATTGCTGCGAGTGCACAGACAGAACAAAACAACCCCACTTCAGTTTTAAGGTTTGGTGGTGATGTGTTGCTTACACGTCATTTGCACATACATCATTACAAGTCTGAGCTCAAGCTACTACGGCACAATTAAAGCATGATGATCTAAAAATGTATCTCCACTGCCTGCTGCATGTAACATTTGAGTGTTCTTAGACAACATCTTTGCAGAGCAAATTGGAAAGAAAAAAAGTTCCTATTTTACGTCTGAATTAAAACAACACTTTTACACAGAAAAATACATTTTGCTATGAAAGTTAAGTACTGGGAGGTTGCCTCTGTCCTATTAAATGAATTGTATGTCATCAAGATAGCAACTGCTTGATACTTCTGCACTCGACGTAACTGGCACGCTGTTATTGCTTTTATTATTATTAGTATTTCTATGCAGTTCACAAATGGATTTTCATCACTTACAGTTAATTTCTTCAGCCCTTTGATAATAGTAACCCACTGAAAGCAGCAGCTTGAAATTCCTCAAGCTTATTTAATAGCTTTCTTGTATTATATTAGAAAAGCAGAAAGCAGTATTCTGCGGTGGAACGATTCCACTGAGTGTGGTTTTTGCCTGTGGTCTAAAGGAGAAGTTAAAAACTTCCTATTAAGAGCAGAGTGATGGAGAAATATGCAGAGAGCCACAGGGGATGAGTCTGTTTGTTTTGCGAGCGCTGGCGAGTGCCGGTTTCTCCTTCTAAACGATGTCCGCTTGCTTGCTTGTAATTTCACAGACTGCGAGACACACCCCAAAACACGGAGAACCACCGAAAGACTGAAGAGAGGATATAAATAGCATTTTTGCGTTTTTCTTCACTAAAACATGCAGTGTTCCCAAATCGGGGTTGTGATGCAGGACTTTCAAAAAATAAATAGAAAAATGTTAAAAAACTTGTAAAAACTGAAAAGCGGCTCCAGCAGCAGCAGCAGGAGCTGTAAACAAGTTGTGACCTCCAGGAATAAATAATCAAGCTGGAGCAGAAGTGCAGAAAACTGCAGTTCTTCCAGTGGCCCCCTTGGGATTGGCAAGTCAGTTTCTACACCTCCTCCATTTAATATTCAGTAATACAGCAGAAATAAAAAAAACTGGTATAATTTCTTTTTTTTACAACTCCCTCAATTGAATTGCATTATGGGTTTATAATTTGGGGGTGTTGCCACTAGGAGCACTAATACAATTATTTAACAAATAAGATACCTTGCTGTGTGTGTGTACATTACAGACCAAGTAACCTGGTGAATGAAGAATTTTCCTCATATGCTACCTAGCATTCCAGCTTGCACTGGAACGGTTCGCAGCCGAGTGTGAAGCGGTGGGAATGAGAATCAGCACCTCCAAATCTGAGGCCATGGTTCTCAGCTGGATAAGGGTGGAGTGCCCACTCCGGGTCGGGGATGAGTTCCTGCCCCAAGTAGAGGAGTTTAAGTAACTCAGGGTCTTGTTCACGAGTGATGGGAGAAGGGAGCGGGAGATCGACAGACGGATTGGTGCTGCAGCTGCAGTGATGTGGACGCTGTACCAGTCCATCATAGTGAAGAGGGAGCTGAGTGTAAAAGGGAAGCTCTCAATTTACCCTCACCTATGGTCACGAGCTGTGGGTAGTGACTGAAAGAACAAGATACATGCTGCAAAATTGAGCTTCCTCCGAAGGGTGGCTGGCCTCTCCCCCACAGATAGGGTGAGAAGTTTAGCCATGCGGGAGAGGCTCAGACTAGAGCTGCTGCTCCTCTAGATCGAAAGGAGCCAGTCAAGGATGGTTTGGGCATCTGACAAGGATGCCCAAACCATAAATAAACCTTACCTTAACTTACCCTTACAAGGATGCCTTACGGGCATGTCCCACCAGGGCAGACCCAGGACACGCTGGAGAGATTATATCTCTCAGCTGGCCTGGGAACGCCTTGGTGTTCCCCCAGACAAGCTGGAGGAGGTGACTGGGGAGAGGGAGGTCTGGGCTTCTCTGCTTAGGCTGTTGCCCCCGCGACTTGGCCCCGGATAAGCGAAAGAAGATGGATGGATGCTACTTAACACCAGTTAGCGTGTATATGTGTCTCTGTACAAGTCTAAAAATGACTGAATTCTGTTGCTATTGGGATAAACAAATGTTTTCTGTTCATATTTGGACTCCGTCTGGCTTCTTGTGGAAAAGAAATGGTAAATGCAGTTATAACAGTGGGAAGAATGCCTGCGGCAAAATCAGTCTGCGCTGAAAGTTTGACCATTGCACCGAATGTAAATTTGAATTTCTATCGCAAAAGTCAAAATAGCAGAAAATCAGACTTGATCCTTGCTATTTTTATAGTTTTGCTGGAGTGTGTTTGCTTTATTTATTAGTGTATGTTAATTATACACGTAAACTGTCTGTTGATATTTTTTAATATATATTTTTTTGCAAAACTGTTCATGAGAGAAAAAAAATCATATTATCCCAAAATATTGAATTTCTTGAATCCACATCAGAGAATGTTATTTTACTTCTTTAGCTACTAAAAAACATTAGTGTTTACTGGAATTTCACACAAGGCAGGTCTTTATCGCTCAGACAATGAAGGCTGACAGAACAATAGAAATTGATTTCAGATGGTTATTTGAGAGCGCCTCTTGAAGAAGAGCACAAGTGAGTCAAACGCACCGTGGGTTGTATGCTGCCATCAGTTTGATACCTAGTCGGTCTATCACCTTCCAGGGTTGCCACTGAGACTTTCATCCCTTCCACGCTTAGTGATTCATTCATGCAGGTGCTGCCAAAAGACCTTAGGGGCCCACTTGATGCCAGTCCTGTGAACTAGCAACACTCACATCCACTGTCAAGAAAACACCTGGAATACACAGAGGACACAGGAGCCATGAAAACTTTACTTGTACTGTGTTTTAACCCCCTGTGATGCTCTTTCAGTGTTTCTGTCTGAGCTGAAAAAACCCAGACAAGAGTGTAAAGTAATGCTGCGCTGCAGTGCTTTGAGCTACATGCTAAGGTTAGTATGCTCCCATGCTCAGTTCAGTGCATAATGATATTGTTAAAATGCTTACCTAAGGGTTGGTACGAAGCAGCACTAACAGTCCAAATGCCGGCTCTTAACTTGTTTCCCGAACCTCTCAAGTGTCCTATTTAAGAAAAGGAAAAGAACAAATTCTGCTTGCTGCTTGTCACAATTTACTCAAAAGCTCATTTCTGTCCCTCATGGCTCAGTCAGCTCTCTTACATGAATCAAATAAAGCAAACAGATACCCATAAAAGAATCTCTTTAACTCCAAACCCTGCATGAAAATTATTTTTACACTTTCTTCAATATCAAAACAAGATATAGTTGACGGCACATCTGAGAGCATCACCAACACGAAAGCTGACAGCTCATTCAGCTCGTTTAAGGGTGTCAACAAATATACGCAGACAAATATGAGGCTTAGATTTCAGGTCGCAAAGTAACAAGAAAGTGACTTTATGTAAACAAAGTTCCAAGAAAATGTGAATTTGATTTAAGAATGAGGGAAAAATATCCATTAACATTAAATTGTCCCATAAATAAGGCTCTAAAATTGTTGCAGTTGAGGTCACCACAGCAGTCGCACGCTCAGCCTCTCCTTAAAACGAGTTCCTTTAGAGGTGGTTGTGATACACTCTATTTCCAAAAGTATTAACTCGTCTGTCATCGCACACATATGAGCTTGACGTGCATCCCATTCTCAATCCATAGGGTTTAAGATGATGCCAGCCCACTCTTTGCAGCTATAATAGCTTCAACTTGTCTGGGAAGGCTTTCCACAAGGTTCAGGAGTCTATGGGAATTTTCTTACAGATGCGCATTTGTTAGGTCAGATACTGAGAAGGCCTGGCGCTCAATCTCTGCTCTAATTCATCCCAAAGGATTGAGGTCAGGACTCTGTGCAGGCCAGTGAAGTTCTTCTACACCAAACTCACTCATCCGTGTCTTTATAGACCTTGCTTTGTGCACTGATGCTCTCTCAGAGGCCATCCCAAAACTGTTCCCACAAAGTTTTGAGCATGAAATTGTCTAAAATGTCTTAATATGCTGAAGCTTTAAGAGCTCTTTTCACTGGAACTAAGGAGCCGAGCTCAGCTCCTGAAAAACAGCCCAACACCATAATCCCCCCTTCCACCAAACTCCTCTTGGCACGATGCACTCAGACAAGTACGGTTCTTCTGGCAGCTGCCAAACCCAGACTCATCTTTCGGATTTTCAGACAGAGTAGCATGATTCATCACTCACGGTGCCACGCTAGAATTCACTGAGCTCCCGAGAGCAACCCATTCTTTCATAAATGCAGAAGCAGTCTGCATGCCTAGGTGCTCGATTTTTATACATCTATGGCCACAGCTGTGATCGCAACACCTGAATTCAGTGATTTGAATGGGTGAGTGGATACTTTTCGCGATATAGTGTATGTCAGCTTTTTAAAAGGGTGGGCAGGGAAGCTGACTGCCTGCAACCTTTAAGCCAGCCTGCCAGCTAGAATAGCTCGACCAGTCTCAATCTTCAATTGCTGCATAACGCTGACGTGTGTACATGTATTTGTCCCCAGAGATCAGCCGATAATCGTGGTGCCGTTTCATTGAGATAGTTTTATGACCTTCAGGATCATTGTACAGTTGCCTCTCAAAATGTTTCACTCCTCAGCGTTTCAGACACTCACTTCCATGTGTGAGAGACAGAGCCATGTCCTAGCAGAGTAGGTGATGGATGAGCTCGTAACTGTTTTAAGCACTCAAATGGACCCGCAGGAAGAAGATGTATCGCCCATCAAGCAGCTACGCCTGGCCTCTATAGAGAGGAGAGGATGGCAGGGACTGGTGAGGAATAAAATGGGGCTCCTCTAACAAATTTAAAAGTAGAAGAAAACTGTATATCACCTCTCCCAAGCTGTGCTACTGATAGCCCATCTCCTTCTCGTTCTGCCTCTCTCTGTACTCTTGACCTGTCAGTTAGAAACATAAAGGCTTCAATCGCTCCTATTTGGCTGACTCTTCTTTCCTTGACAGTCTCTGCTCATTTCTTGCTTTCCTTACTTTTCTCTCAAACACGCTGGTTTTCTTTTCTTTTTATTGTCCAATTCATTTAGTCTCCACATAAAGACTCCTATTATCCTCCTTTGTTGTCCTTCTGTACTGTACTGATAAATGATGAGTTCAATGACTCATTTGTCTTCACTCTCCACTTTGTGTCTCCACAGTTCTTTATCCTGCTCCTGCTCATCTTCTTCCTGGAAATTCTGTCTATCATGCTTTTCTTCATCTACCAGGATGAGGTAAGTTGCCACTATTACTCTCATCGTGTTATACTTTATGGGTTTTCCTCACCTGTGCAAGATATTAATGACTGTAGAAGAAACTCTCCAATACATTGCATGCCCTTCATATGTCAGAGAGATTGTCGATGTTTCAAAGTGGGGCTGGCATCCAAAATGATGCAGCTCAGTAGCAAGGTTGTTTTGAAGTTCATACAAGCAGTGCTGCGTATGTCAGCTGACATTTTGCATAAACAATGGCTCAATGGGGCTCGGGCTGGTGCACACGCGCCTTTGGAGAGATGTCTGTGTCACAGTTTCCTTTCCTTGTTAATAAATCATATTTCATCTCTGCTCATCTATTTTGGAGGAATTTCGTTGTAAATAAACAAGTCAGACAAGAGTAAATAAGGTGATGAGCCATCCCTCTGCTAATTAAGTGTGCCTATGCGAAGGCACACTTATTACTATTGCTCGGATTTATTATTATTATTATTAAGTGTGCCTATGCGAAGGCACACTTATTACTATTGCTCGGATTTATTATTATTATTATTATTATTATTCTTTTTCCGCCTGAAATTTTGGACCTTAACTCGCCCCACAGTTTTGAGACAAGGTTCACATATGATATATCATTGTGTGCGGCTGGAGCTGGAATGAGTTGCTATGACTTTTGGTGTTTATTACTTCTATAGTTTTTTAAATATGAATATTTTAATGCAAGTTTTTTCCCATTGAAATGAATGGAGAACAAGAAAACTTCATTTGTGGTGTGCTGGCTCACTCTAGTGGTATGTCGGGAGTAATGCGAGGCGGCCGCTGTGTCCCTGTGGACGCTTTTATTTTGTATAACTACCGGAAGTAGTTCCTGTGTACTGACGCTAGCTGGGTAGCTAGCGCCGCGTCGCTTAAAAAGCAGCCGGGCTTGTCTTAAACTTAAGAGGCTGACACTCGCTAAACCACCCGATCGCTCGCCAAGCGACTGTTTCACACTGGACTTATTTTTCGTTTATATGGGCCGATGATGCTGGTCGATGAGGAAAAACTAACTGAGTTGTTTGGTGGTGGCTAACGCGGAGCTAGCTAGCCACCGGTATGTGTCTCTTTCCCCTCATATGTGGGGAAAGAAACATGTGAGGCGGCCGCCGATCGACCGGTTTTCAGGTGAGAATGTAGGTGTGTAAACGTCAAATATCTGCTCGTTTTGTCAAAACATCCCATATTAGCAACAGATTTCTCACGATGTTGCTGCTAGCCGGCTAGCTAGTTTGGCCAGCCGGCTAGCTAGCTCGGCTAGCTAGCGCCGCTTCGCTCAAAAGCACCCAGGCTTGGCTTTCAGTGAGGCGTCTCTAACTCCTTTCACCCCCGATCGCTCCGCAAACAGTCTTTGTCTTAGCTGGACTTATTTTTCGTTTATATGGGCCGATGATGCTGGTCGATGTGGAAAAAATAACTGAGTTGTTCATATACCGGTGGCTAGCTAGCTCCGCGTTAGCCACCGGTATATGTCTCTTCCCCTCGTATGCGGGGAAAGAAACACCGATCGACCGGTGGTGGCTAACGCGGAGCTCAATCGTGGATAAGGGAAACCCAATGCAGGAGAAGCAGGCGGCTGGTGAACTGAATTTCAGGTAAGACGTTATTAACTGCACTCTATTTGGGTCAGATATAAACCGAGTTTAGGTGTAGTTTATTTTCGTTGTGCTGACAGTTACAATAACTGTACTGCGTGCTACGACGGAGTTTCTATACAGCTGTGCGCGCTAAGTTACTGATTTTGAACTTTATGACAGCCTCCCCTATTTTCAGGCGAGAATGTAGGGGTGTAAACTTCAAATATCTGCTCGTTTTATCAAGAAGTCCCATATTTTATCAAGAAGTCCCATATCTCTCACGATGTTACTGCTAGCGCCGCATGGCAGCTAGCTGGCTAGGGCGGCTTGGCTGACACCTAGGCCGGGCTGACTGACACCCAGGCTGGGCTGGCTGACACCCAGGCCGGCTCACGCTCTCGTTTCACCGCCGCATGGCGGCTAGCTGGCTAGCGCGGCTTGGCTGACACCCAGGTCGGGCTGACTGAACCAAGATGGCGCCCACGCCATCTTGGTTCAGTGTTTACTGTGATGTGCAAAGGTAAGCACTGTCAGTGGCGAACTGCATTGGTTTTGTTTAAAAATAAGTGTTCCACTGTGTAAAATAGCGGTTTGTCATTTAAGCCGAGCATATATTTTGTTTATTGAGAGGTTCATGTATTGTCTGATGAGAGTATGAGACAAAGATATACTTTTCTTTCTTACTCTCATATAAAATATTTAGCTTTTATTAAATAGTTATCTGAATCTTACAACCAAAGTTTGTATAATAATACACAAGATTGGCTGTAGACCATTGTTAATCATTCAGAACACTGTGTAAAAATAACAAAAAACAAAAAGTGAATGAAAAGTGCATAAATATTTATTTTACGTGTTTGATGTGTGTGGCAGGGCGTGGTCTGCAGTGCCGCTGCAGGGGAGGTGGACCCACCTCAGCGGCATCTGCAATCACGCCTCTCAGGTGTAAAGTCTGTGCTCTCTCTGCTTTTTTTTTTTTTTTTTTTTTTTTTTTTTTTTTTTTTTTGTGTATGTGTCGGGCTGTGAGATGAAAAGCTACAGCCGGCTGTGTGGGTACAGCAACTATGTGTGAAAAGTGGTCCATAACGTAATGCTTCAAAGTGTGTTCATGCAAACATTGTCGGGTCTGCTTATGAACCTCTGCGCACAGCGTCTACAAATTGGGGCTGTACGAAGTCACCTCATCTTTACACAAAACCGTAAGCTGTCATCTGTGAGGCGCGAGCGGTGTTTGGTTTTACCATAGTTCATGGTGGAGAATGGCTGCTCTGCTGAGTTTTTCTCTCTGTAGCCGTTTGAATGGCAAACTATACTGATTAGCGGCGGCATAGGCACACTTAAAATTTCTTCAGAAATTTTCGCTTTCTAGTATGAATTTGTAATCCCTTCACATTTTCAGCTGAGGTTTTATTAATGCATTGAACGGATATGTTAAATTCCTCACATACTAGTTTTAATTATGGGCTTGAGGGCTGGCTTTTGAAATAGGTATGAAATTTTAACAATCAGTAAAAGAGCTTGATTTATGCCTTGTTTAACGGTAAAGACACAGATGAAAGCACCGACACTCTCTGCGTCCTGTCCACAAACATCCATCAAACTGAGAATAACAGACGTCATGTTGACAGTGGGTTTTAATCAGACTTGATGAGATTAGTGAGATTACTCAGCGAATTACACTGCAGAGTAAGTCTGGGTCAATGCAATCAATGGATAAATATTTTAAAATATAGCGCTTTTTATCGCAGTTCCTTTATGTTGGTCATCACAACTAAAATTACAATTAGAAATTGAACAGAAATGAGTGGGCAAATTAAACTGCAGTGAACAATAAAAACAATTTGCTTTTGTATAATTTAATGGTTCCCCCTTTAAATATTTTGTGTAACATGCAACAAAGTATTTTTATTTCATTACTGGAGATAAAAATCTTGATTTCATTCAGCTTTTTTTTAATCAATAAATTATCATTACTCGTAGCAATAATTGAAAGCCACAGAGACTGTTCGTCTTATAAGCAGTTCCTAAACAAAAGAAATAAAAGCATTTTTTCATTGTAATGTAAAATTAAGAAAACGCCTCAAGCAAGCTGAAGTTGGACCATTTTCATGAGAAAATTATGCTCGTATTTTTCTTTTATGCCTTTGATTTCATCGATTGAAATCATTAATTTCCCACGTGTGGGACTAATAAAGGTTATCTTATCTTATCTTATCTTATCTTATCCTATCTTAATCATTTAATCATCAAGAGAAGCAGGCAAGTGAAGTGGACGCAAACTGTAGAGCCTTGTAATTAATTACTGGAAATTTCACAACTGCTTCCATTACATTATTCATCTGCTGGGACAGAGACCGCTACCACCAAAGACTTAGGCCAAGGACAACCCTGGTAGTAATTTCTTTGTAGATTTTGGTAAACAACAACCTACTTTGATATTTCCTTGTGTTTTTATTCGGATGATGTTTCCAGCCGTAGACCTTGGACCTGCGTCTACTTTGTTCTGGCTTTTATGTCTTCGCTGCTATAATTCTGGCACGATCATAGAATTGCTTAATGTGTCATATTTCCATCACAGTTTGTCTCTGGTACTCTAATTCTCTGAATACTTGTGGACTTGCAGGTTCCTCTGGGCTTTCATCCAATCAGCGGTACTCTGTTTAGCCTTTAATGAATGTTGTCTTGTGTCATGCCTCACCTTAGTATCTGTGTTCCTTAATGTTGAGTGTACCCCATTATTCAACCTCTAAATAATTCAGTTTTGTCTACCCAGGAGGCGATTAACGACAGAACAAAGTTTTAAAAAAATGTTAGGGATTCTGCAGAGCTTGGGCACTGTGGGAAATCATTCACAGTAAAGAATGGGTGGCCATTAACAGGGTGAACTCTCTCGCTTTTTAAACAGCCAGACGCAGGACACCTAAAAGTATTATTGTATCTTTATATAGTAGAAACTGTACCCTAATGGAAAATATGATTACAAAAAAATTTGAATATTACAAAGTCCCCCTCAGGAAACGACCGCATAAGTCATTTTTGTGTAAGCTGTTTTTATGATCTAGTTATTCTTTCATCCGTGTGATGTCACTTTAATACTGGATGGAACTCAGCTCTGTGGTAATCTAGAAAATCGAGCTTTTAGACATTTTATAAAAGGGCCTGTTTTGACACAAACCATTACTTTAACTCTTAATCAAGCATAGATGGTCAAAACAAACCTGAAATGGCTCCAGGTGGAAGTTCAGCTCCAGTTTCCAGATTGAAAAATGTCTTCTAACTTGGAAACAAACCTGTTAGTTAATGCACAATTTGCTTCACTGCTGCTGTTGGTAAAAAACCTGCATAAAGCAAATGATAGATGCATGTTTGGTGCTCAGAGCATAATGCACTTTCCTACAGGGTAGCATACTTACTGATTTTACTTATAACAAGCTTGAGTCTCATTGTTGACTGAACATTAAATCATAAAAAACACTCTTGTTACGTGCTGCGTCTAGAAAGACCAAACACAGAATCCAGATTAGGCACAGCTGATAAAATGAGCTGCTATTGGCCATCAAATGAAGAATCAAAGTCCAATAAGAAAAGGAAAAAAATAAAGTACAAGGACAACACACAGAGCACAAGCAGATGGTAATTAGATATGTACAGGTGCAAAGGAGTTACAGACGGCTGCAGATGAAAGTCACAGTCACAGTGGAGGGAAAGGAACAAAAATGGGAAGTAAAACCAAAATTTATCAAAAAAAACCATGATGTGACCAGAAGAAAAATAAGTAACAGAAACATGAAGACACTGAAATGTGAAGACAAACATTAATCATGACGACAGAGACAAGCGAGCAAGGAAATGGGAATAAGATAACACTAGAAACAACAACAAAGGATGGGGAATCCACGGGGAACATGACAGCTTTAAGCAGTTTCAAGATATTTGACATCCATCCATCCACTTATCCAATTAAGGGCTGCCGAGCCGTTGTCACAGTGCAAGAGGGTCATTGCTCGTTTTAGTTAGCTGTACCTAAACAAGTAGTAGGTTTTTTTTAGTTGTAGGAGAACATAGTGTAAAAGTCTGAAATGTCTTGTTATAATATAGATTTTTTTCCACCCAAAAGAAACACTGTGGGGTGTTTATTATTTGGGGAGAATTTACTGTGTTATGATGTCAAACAGAAATGTTATTGAGTACAGACGTACAAACACCTCCTCCATCACTATAATAACATCCTGGAAGCTGCTGGGAGTACAAGACAATGTCTTTCCTCCCGTATGCAAAGCCCTCCAGTTACCATAACTTAAACCGAGTGCAGCAGTAGGTGCATTTTGATGAACTCCATCCCCGTCTTCAGGGATGGTCACGCTTAGTGGTCTGCTTTATTACACCTGCTTTAGCACTGATAAAAAGCTCTGTGATGTAGCTGCAAGCTACTTGCAACAGCCCACACATCTTGCATGCACCTGAAATGGTCATCGTTTGTTTCACTTTGTTGGCTACTAAGGATGATGAAAAGGTCCTGTGAGGTTAACTTCAGTGGACCCAGCGTGGCTCAGAATGTCAAAGGGAATAAAAATAAGTCTGACTCGGGGTGGGGTGGTGGTACTGAAAATTGATGTATGGTGCTTTATACTATCTCCATGTGGGTTTACTGCCTTGTCCTCTTGGCATTTTTATCACCTCGCGGGAAAATTACCCCATCGGACAAGCACCAACAAAGCAACAGAAACAGCAGATCACTTGCACTATTTTGTTTAGGGATCAGGAGACTGGCAGCACTATTAGAAGTACAATGTGATGCATACTGCTACCAATAATATCATACGTCACAGTAGCTGTATTATTAGTTGAGCTGCAGAGAAAATCTAATCTCATAACAACAAAGGTCTCTGCATTAAATTAAGTATAAAGGCTAATGAGCCTCTCACACCTCTTAAGTGTAGTCAGTTAATCCAGTGCTTGTTAGCACAATAATATGCCAAGAAAATAAGCGCTTAGTGTTAATCACATATTTAAATGACGTCTGGTGTGTGGACAGTGTATTGCTTCTCCAAAGTATCCTAAACAAGGAAATATCAGGAGAAAGCCAGTTCAACCAATAACATTCATGCATGGAGAGCTGAAGGGGAAGTGGAAATTCCAGGATCCGTTTGGCAAGTTGAAAGAATTTCATTTCAAACCTTTTATCATTTATAGCAGCAGCTTCAAGACCCCAGAATCAGTCTTTCTCTATTTGTCATTCACAAGCCCAGTATCAAAAAATCAACAAAACAAGGGGCCCTTATCAAACACAATTTCCAATATGTCCCAGCGGTGAGTTCAGCACACATAATTTAAACCATACCTGCAAGCTGCTGATCAGGAAGAACCTTCAAGTTGGAGGCATCGAGAATAATGTGAGGTGTTTGTAAGCAACAGTTTGTAGACTTTAATCTCCAGACATGCGAAATGGGTGTTAAAAGGTCTCAACCAAAGTGCAAGTAATAGAGTAAATACTTGGAAACCAACCACTGGAAAGTGGTAACACTGAAAAGGTCAATACAAGTGATTCAAATTATTGGCCGTTCCTCCTCCGGGTTCTTGATAAGTTACCCCCAGGGTCCATATAAAGCTGTTGCACAACTATATTGATAGGACCTCTCGTCCTAACCAATCAATAATGAAAAAGCTGTTTGTGTACACTGATTTAGAAAGCTTATTACATTAGTTTCCTGTACACTGCAGTAGATTGTACAGTTGTATTGGTTTTACAGCCGTCCACTGCAGAATGAAACCACCACATATCAATATTTGGTTGTGAGTGCAGAGACACACACAGACTCCTTTACTGTGTGAGCGGCTGAAATGAAATCAATCAAATAGACATATCTATGAAGTAAGAATGCTCTTTGATTTAAGATTCAAATCCAATATCTGCTTGACACCAACACTGATACCCAGCAGACTTCTGCATCTGCTGGGATTTTTGAGTTCAAACACAGTCTGCAACAAAGGCCCTGTAGCAAAAATGTTTCATTTTGACATATATGAGTTAAAATGAAAAGAAGAACTCTGCTCTCAGATACTCTTAAACTGCTCTGTGTCATCAGCCTGTGATGTTCTTTTTTTAGGAACACTTATCATATTCACTTTTCAGCTGGAATGATTTCACCTCGGCGTGCTCCGTCTGCTTCTGCTAAGAAAATGCGACAATAGTGACATTAGGAGTTTAGATTTAAATTGAGGGGTTGAGAGAAAGGAAAATTAACATAATAGTGAGAACTTTAAGTCAAGAGTATATCTCTTAAGACCATTAAAGGCAACTTGTCTTGTGAAGCCATACTCTTAGAGGGATTAACAATGAAAGTTCAGACAAAAAAAAACAACAACAATGACAACAACAAACTTCACAGCTCTCAGTAAGGTGAGGAATAAACAGGCAGTTTGGTGAACTGCTAATCATATGATATAATACACAGCTCTACAAGTGCTACTATTGTTTATTCAGTTATGTTCTATTAAAATCCTCTGAACTTAAATAACTAAAGCCTTTATGTTGTCACTAAAAATATAAATCATGCAAATCTGATCTGCATTTAGATGATTGCATAATTCAGCAATGAAAAAGTTGCACTACTAAAAATTTGCTTTTTAAGTTGTTTACGGTATAAACAGATTGTTTTTTATAGACTTCATTAATATGAACTGCTTTCCTCATTCATAATTCTCCATTTAGTTGTTTTTCTGTTATCTGTGGAAAATAAATTGAATTCAAGCAAATTTCTTGTGTAATTATGCCCGATTACAAAACTGCAACACCAGTGGATTTGAGAAACGTATTTCTGCTGTCAGAATCACAAAGCTTTCATTCATTGTCATTTACTGTAATGTTTGGTGACTGCATGAAGCCTCTTCTTAGGAGTTTTGTTCAGCCTTCTCGTAAAATCAAAAAAGCCGATAAGCGGCATAAAAAGCAAGCGATTTGGGCTTTGTTCTGCTGTGGCTTCATCATAACATGAGCATCATTCTAGAGTGTAGCTCATCCTGTCAGGATCATTTGTGTCCTCAGCTCTACACGTTGGTACTCAAGAGGTAAGAGCAAGATGAGATATTTCCTCAGTAGGTGTCTGTCATGGGTAGCAGTAATTACATATTCGCTTGTGCACTTTGGGACCCGTCAAGGTGAGCTAATGCAATCGTAAAAAGGAAGTCACAAAGAGCTATGGCCAGGCTTACCCACTACATCAAAAGGGTATTGGCCATTAAAATATAACATTAAAATATAATAGTGTCCCTGTTTCTTGTTGTACTGTAACATCGAAAAGCTTAATATGAAATACTGGCCACATGTTTTTGCGACTGTTAATCTCAGACAAACAATTAGTTAATGGTTTGGAAACAAGCAGCTAAATCATGAGCCACTGATGTAGAAAAAAGTCTTGATGTACAAAACATGTAATATTAAATATCCTTTATAAATATTAATTCATGCCTTTTCCTTATGCAAATGAACAGATCCAATCAGACCTAATAAAAAAATGTGGTACTATGAGATATAACTAAAATCACTGGAATAGATTCAATCAGTGGATCTTGACTGACTGATTTCCAGTCAAACTTTGATGTCCGTTGTACATATTTACATTTATAAATGTACATAACCACTTAGCTTACATTTCATTTTATTTTGACAGTAAAATAAACTGGCATATAAAAACAGTAATGAGATGGATTCTCTTAAACATTTTCCATGGTTTGGTAATGATGGTAGAATTTTCCTATATTTACTGGATTACAATCAAATAGCTTAAAAACCAGTGTTATTCCCATTGATCCCAGGGCTAACTACCAAATGAAGTCATGCCAAACTTAAATCCTGAAGTTAATCAGACAACAGATGACAGAGGAAGTCAGATATTCTCAAAGCTTTCATGAACGAGTGTCAATTTAGGAAACCAGGCTGTAGTTGAGGCCTGCAGAGGAATAGTGCACACATCAAAAAATAAAAAAAAAATACAAAATCTGGAAACCAATCATTTATTTATTAACCATTAAGCTGCCAGAAAGATTCCCTGACAGTGTGCGAATGGGGTGCAGTTTGTCACAGTAGCCAAGCAAAGTAGTAAACGTAGACATTGGCAACTGCCCTAATTTCAATCATGCCTGTGATGGACTAAATAGGCTGTTACTGTCAGTCTGCAATGTGTTAAGTTTTAAAATGTAAGTTGTACTTTTGGTTTATGTTTTTATGTTTCAGTTCATAGGATGGTTTAGTCTTTTGGCCTTTTTCAGTTGATTGAACTATTTTTGAGGAACAAGTCAGGCTCCACTTAAAAGTACAAAATGCTTTTTTCTTATCGCTGTACATGCCAGAGAGAGTTTGTCATGGAAACTCCTTTGTTTTTGGTTTTTGTTAAGAATGCAAAGCTGTGACACCATGAGTGTAGTGGGTTGCTGGGTTGAGCTTCATGTTAGCACAGATACAGGAGAGAATCATCAGTGTAATCAATTAGTAGCAATGCCATGTTATTCATACATATCCAAAGAAAAGGAATTATAGTGCTACCCAGTCCTACCTTTCTCTTATTAAAAAATAAAGAGGGGGTGTTTTTGTGCTTACTCAAGTTAATCGAATGTTATTGGAGAGGTTTATAGCAACTCAAAAAAAAATAAGCGACTTAAACTACTTCTTTTAATGAATGAATGCATAGGTGCAATCAGCATCACAATGTGTCATTAAGAGGGAGGCCTACGGTTAAGGGTTGTTTTACAAGCCTCTAAAGACTACAGAGAACAGATGGTCCATACAAATTTGCTGAACACATTTCCTATGTACCCATAGCTGCAATATATTGTGTTGTAAATCATTCATGTGCTAAATAGATGGGTTAAAGCAAAGCATTATTAAATAATCCTAAGTGAACTTTCATGCCTCTGTGAACAATGAAGTGAAACACCTTTCATCTTGTTGGTTGGGTTTGAAATTAATATCTAGTTTTTCCAGCGAGAGAATGGATCGTGGTAAATTTTGCTGACACGCATCATTTCTCATGAGATCCAGCACCTGTTTCTGCTGTCAGGCGCTCTCACATCAGTGTCTCGTCTTCTTGGCCATGTTCCAGTTTTGTTCGCCTTAACGTGAAAAATTGGGAAATAACTTGATACGGGGAGGGAGAGAGAAAATGTATCCGCTTGTAAACAATCTACCGTACTTCATATACAGCTAAAGAGCAACCGTTCATGCAGTAAAGGAATCTACGGTACATGAAACCCACTGAAACCCTGTTTAACGTGTGATAGCTCCACTTTTTCCACATCATTACTGTTCTGGCATCAGCCATCAAAACATTTTAGCTTGTCAAGATATCAAAATGCCACACCGCTGTCAGAATACAGTTCAAGCGTGAGAAATTTTCATTTCATGCCGACTGCAGTAATGCAATTAAGTAAACACCCCTGGCTAATCAAGTTACTAAAATACACCCACGTCAGGGCGATGTTTATATGAGAGACAAATTGAGATGATCGGCAAACCGACAAGACATTTGTTTGTGGAGTGCGGAATAAGTGCAGCGGGGGAATATGCAGTTTGATTACTGCAGATGATGTTGAGGAATTCCAAACATGGTTATTATAGGTAATTTGAATTGCAATCAGGCAAAAGGCAAAAATATACTTAAATCTCGTCAACTTGTAATTGAAACCCGATATGATGAAGAATGTTGCATTTATATCACGGTGCTTTATAATTGAGGATTCTAATAAGGACAAAATTAACATAATGAGGAGTTTTATTCCTAAAAACAAGCAAAAAAGATGGAGTGTTTTTTGATTTGTAAATAGGGTCTCCATGTATTACATTCATAAACCACTACCAACATTATCAACATCCACAAGTAAAGTATGGCAGGATGGGGATTTTAACAAAAGGTCTAGGGTTAAGTCTAGGGGCTCTGCACTATAGCAATACCTCTTTAGGGTGCCTGTCTGTATTGGTGACCTTGAACCCTTTCTCTGGCACCTGCCTAGAGTGTGTTTACTTGTGTTTGCAGGCAGATGAAAGTCAGAAAGCTGAGCCAAAGGAAAAAGTTTAGGAAGTATCCTATCTGAATGAGAGGATGAACAGAATATTTGTCTGAACTATGTTCAAATGGTCCCAGTGGAAGGATAGTCTCAGAATATGAGGTGGAAAACCGTGTGATTGCCCCAGTTCTGCTTAGTACCGAGTTAACACAGTAAATTATTCTACAACTTACATCTCAGTCTCCTCAAGAATTCTTTTTACACTGAAGAAACCTGGTTTCATCAGAGTTTACATAACAGGACAGCGTGTTTCTACTCTGAGGTAAAAGACGGGGCAAAAGAATCTGAAAGTCAACGTGACTGATTGCGTATGTGTTTTTACGTCTTTAAACCTAGTTTTTTTCCTGCTCTATCGGTGCATCATTTTTATGCTTCAAGTCATGCCTGCACATCAGAGGGATTCTAATTTCAGTTTCACCTCTCAGTTGAACTACATTTTTCCTTCCTGTTAATTCAACAAGTTCAAGCCTACTTGAAGTTGGACTCCTAGGTATATTTTATTGCCTCAGATTATATATTTATTTTCTTAAGATGCAGCACAGTAAGAGCTAGCCTAATGTCTTAGGTACATGCAATGCCTACATCAGTGGTTCTGGTGTTATGGATTGAAAAATAGAAACTAAGTGTGGTTACTTATCTGTAGAGAGTATTTCACCTCGTGTCTGATAAAACAGTGTCAGTTGAGGGGTTTTATCATAAAATCCAAAAAGGCTTCTTGCAAAGGTTTACAATCCCTCTGAGCACTGTTAGCCTCAGGTGAACATCTGTGATATTACAAAGGCTTCACTGGCTCTTTAGGACAACATATAGAGCTGGGTGTGCGCTCTGATAGTGTGAGAGTTTATTTTGTTGGAAAAATCACAGTGGCACAAAGTGTGACATTACTAGGCTTGTTTAGAAAAACTCATTTGGGCTGTGCTGAAAAAACATGAAAATTGCCCAATCTGGCTGGTTGTCAGATTAAAAATATTTTTAAGATGCAAATTAGTTTGGGCAAATTTGTGCAGCTTACCTCCCCCAATCAATTCCAAAAGTCACACTAAACAACTCTTTTTCAAGACATGATTATAATGGAAATGGAAATCCAACAGTACGAATAAAAAGCACACAATGTAAAGGAGTTTTGTTCCAAAGACTCACAGTTTGAATGAAATTAAAAAATGTGTCATTTAAAATACCTTTCAACCCCAGGTAGGCCAAGTATGGAGAAAAGTAAGATAACATACATATATGTACAGTGTTGTCTTCATTTTACATGCAAAAAAGTATGTGTGGCTCCCAGTGTTTTCTTTTCCATGGAAACTGGGTCCAAATGGCTTTTTGGGTGTTAAAGGTTGCCAACCCTTGCCCTAGAGTATGGAGGAATCTGTCCCTAAAAGATGTCACCTTTTTTTAATGAATAAAGATTGTTACCGTCAATATCTATTCAGCCAATCACATGACAGCAGCAATGTTTATATGGGTAATCATGTCGACATGATGAAGACAGCCTGCTGGATTTCAACACGAGCATCAGAATGAGGTATAATGTGATTAAAGTGACTTTGGATGCGGCATGCTTGTTGGTGCTAGAAAGACTGGTGTGAGTATGTCACAAATTACTGGTTTACTGCTGATCCACTGGGCCGCAGCACCCACCCGGTCACTCCTGTCAGATCAGAACAGGAAACTGAGGCCACAATTCACACAGGCTCAACAAACCGTGACAACAGAAGATTAGAAAAACATTCAGCAATTGGATGAGTCTCGATTTCTGCTGTAACTTTCGAATGGTAAGTTCAGAAATTGTTGTAAACAACGTGAAATCATAAAATTCAACCTGCCTGTATTGACGGATTAGGTTTGTGATGGTGATATTTTCTTTAACACTTTAGTACCAACTGAGCATCGTTTAAATGCCACAGCCTACCTGAGTACCATGTCCTTACTGACCACAGGGTACCCATTTTCCGATGGCTGCTTCCAGCACAATAACACAGCGCGTCACAAAGCTCAAATCATTTTAAACTGTTTTTTCTAAATGACATCAGAAACAGCAGTATGCGACATTACGTGATGGCAGAGCTTCAGTTCATCCTTTGTCTTTTTTTTTTTTTTTTTTTTTTTTTTTTTAAATAAATAGGACAGGGGGAATGAATGAGAGAAAGAGGGGGAGAGAAAGAAAGAAAACCAAAGGGGAGAAGAGACGGTGAGAAGGGGGGGGAAGAGAGAGAGAGAAAAAAAAAAGAACTCCTGGGTCACCTGTATGGAGAAAAAAAAAACAAACAAACAAAAAAAACAAACAGAGGAGACAGCAAACAACAAAGAGCAACATAATAATAGAGAAAACAAAGCACCATCACAATAAACTAGCTAGTCATAGATATCAATATTTACTAAATAATAAACGATATTGTGCAGCACGCAAGATAGACAGCGCACAGTGTGCTTTGAGGCAGCAGCCAAGAAAGCTTTAGTCCACGTCTGTGAATACCCATGTGTGCATACCTGTGTGGATCAGCATGCTTGCATTCCAAAGGTTTCTCCATGTAATGATCTGCTAGGGAGTGTGGGGGGGCCACAGCCCCGTCCTCCAGGGTGTGAAGCGGGTATGGAGGAGATCAAAACTCCAGACATCCAGAGGCCCCCAGAACACAAGAGACCATGGAAGACCAACAGAGGGGCAGCCGCGCCACTGTTCCAGTAAGAGCTGAGGAGAGTCCCAGATGAGGGCAGCAGCCGCGGAGCAGAAGTCAGGGGGAGTTGCAGTGACACGCCCGTGAGCTCCGCCGGCCCCCAGCTGCGCCTGAGTGACCGAGCCCCAGGCCGAGAGGCCGGGGGCACCCCACCTCCAAAGGGGCCCGAGCGAGCCCCAGGCCCCAGGCCCCGACAAGCGGCCGCCAAGGAGTGAGCCGGTGTGTACCCGGACGCCCACCCCCAGACACAAAGAACCACCAACACACCGACACCTGAGGGAGTCCGCCACCGGCAGGGGAAGTGGTGGTGGGTGGAGATAGGCCTCCAAACCTTGGAGGGCCTGAGGTGTCCCCAGAGAGGTGGCGTCTGATACCCAACCTGACATATAGACACAGACATACAGGCACACACAGACACAAACATCCATTCCCACCCTCATGCTCTCATATGCACTCACTCCACACTCAACCAACGTGGAGACAGACATAAAGAGACGCTGTACACACAATCACACTCCCCAAGCGTACTCTACAAACCGGGTCTAGGTACCCTTGCCCCTGGAGGGGGGAATTGCACCCAGACCCAGGTGGTGTTACCCTTTTCCCTGCGGTGGGGAGAGGCAGACCACCCCGACTCCGCAGCAGCAGGGAGGCCCCACACCCCAGACCGCAGTCGGACGGCCAACTCCTCCTACTAGCCCCCCCCGCTCCAGCAGGCCGCAGAGAATGGGGGTGGGATCATAAAATTCAACCTGCCTGTATTGACGGATTAGGTTTGTGATGGTGATATTTTCTTTAACACTTTAGTACCAACTGAGCATCGTTTAAATGCCACAGCCTACCTGAGTACCATGTCCTTACTGACCACAGGGTACCCATTTTCCGATGGCTGCTTCCAGCACAATAACACAGCGCGTCACAAAGCTCAAATCATTTTAAACTGGTTTCTTGAACATCACAATGAGTTCACTGTACTCAGATGGCCTCCACTGTCACCAGTTCTCAATGGGATGGATTCAAGTCGCATCAGGTTGGTATCATGGAGGTGAAGCCAGCAAATCTGCAGCAGCTCTGTGATTTGTTTCCAGCACCTTTTTAAATTAGTGTGATCACAGATATAAGGCAGTTTGAAGCAAAAAGTATTATATAGATAGATGGATGGATGGTGTATTCAGATTTTAAAATTCTCAGCACAATTTCTACCAGGGGTTTGTATCAATCATTGCCTCAGCATTTTTTTTTTTAAATTTGAAATTCTTGCTGCAGTCTGTCACTGGCTGTTCCTGTCTGGAACACATAAAATGAGCTATCCTACGGCTGAATCTTAGAATAAACAATCCAACGTACCAGAGTAACTGGGATGCCAAAGCTTAGTATTATACAGACATGGCTAAATTAGCTGTGTTCTTTGCAACTTTTGTCATTTAAATAATTAATGACTTTTTTTAAATAAACAAAAGAGTCAAAGCCTCAGCAAACAAGACCAACTTATAATAGCCGCAGCAGTCAGCCTGCACATGCACCTCTCACCGAAGCACATATAAAAGGCATTTGTGCTGCTCTCTTTTGCTGCCACAATGCTGACCTGAAAGCTTTTCCTTGTTGATGCTGCTGGTGCTGTGCATGCAGCATTTCAATAACCCAACCTCGACTACAGTATCCACCTGTGAGGCTCAGAGTCAGTGCTCCAGAGAAGTTATTATTTTTTCATCATTATCTGTTTGATTGTGATGAGTCACAATGGCAAAGGCGTGACGTCAGTGCGAACACTGTGTGCACTCTGTTTAGACACAGCAGGCTTTCTGAACTATAGTGAAGGAAATGCAGCAGCTAAAAGGTGATAAGACCTCAGGAAAAAGGATCAGAATAGTTCTGTGATGTAAAACTGTTAAGGACAGATTGAAGGCACTGGATGACAGCTTCAGAAAAATGCTTCTGTTTGCTGTCAATAGCTGCAGGCAAAAGGCTTTAAGAGATATTCAGCTGCACATCAGAATAGTTTCACATGGTTTTTTAGAACATCAACGCTGAAACCAGGCACCAGAGGAATGCCTATATATCAGTTGAATTTCATTGTGCAGCATCTTGTATTAACGCCTAATGCCATGATTGAAGCTGTTAAAGTATCATCCTTCAAAACCTTGATTCCACTGCTTCGCTGCTTTCTGAGAGTGGCATTGATTGTCTACTCGTTTGCCAAGTTTGCCAAGTGTTAATCAGGAACTGATTAGAAGCAGTGGATGGAAAAGAGCTGGGGCTGTATTTGATTTGCCTCAGCTAAGGACAGAGATTAGTCACTTAAAGGGGCTTGCCACCCGCTTTAATAATTAACATATGTCATCACTGCTTCCCTGGACACAAGAAAAACTCAGTCAGCAGCTTTAAATGTGAGACCTGCGTGTCCTGGTTGCTGGCTTTCGCGCTTGAGAAGAAGGTTGCCTACAATATTGAGCAATCTGTCCCGAGGCACAGACAAAACGTAAACCGATTCTTCAGAAGGACAGCATCTCCCTATAAACCCTTTTCGAAATGCAGTGTAACGCTTTGATTTAAGCTCATATTCTAGGGGAAGCAAGTTCTTCTGGAGTCAAAAGAAATGCTCTGGAAAACCTGACTTTGGCTCATTTTTGATGGATGTCCTGGGCAGAGATGGGCAGTAACTGTAATCAGATTACTTTTTTCGAGTAACGAGTAAAGCAAGGGATTACTATTGCAAAAACGGTAATTAGATTACCGTTACTTTCCCGTAGGAACGCTGCGTTACTGCGTTACTAAAACCGTGATTTTTTTTGCGAGAATGTCTCATGACAGTGACGTAAGCGAGTGCGACGTTTGTGACAACAGCTGTGTGCAGATCAACAGTGGATCACATATCGATTACTGGAGAGAGTATGAGCGTGCAGCGTTTAAAGCGTGGAAGTACTGACCTTACTTTAAGTTTGATTCCATAAAAAGTGACAAAAACATTAGCGTCCATCGTGCGTGGGAAGAAAACTTCTTTTTACAGCGAAAAACCCCCCCTAAACTTCCAAGCAAGCTCCGAGTGCGCTACCACATAATGGGAAATTCACAGAGAAACTGCCGTATCCTTCCACTGACCGCTGCGGCACACCTGCACCAGGGTAAACCTCCGCCTACCCTACTCCTGCTTTACAGGTGAAAATAGAGCAAAAGGACTGCTAGTCTTTGACTTTATTTATTTTCTGCTGTGTTTTACTTGCATCTATTTGAAAGAGTGAGTGTAAACACAAAAAAAAAAAAAATTTATGTGCTGGAATGTGCAGAAAATAGGTTTAAATGTTAAACAAATTTCTTCCAGTCAGTGAATGTTGCATATAATTACATTTTTGCTTGATGCATAAAGTAAAACAAGTTTTAAAAAGAGACTTTTCCATTTGATTACATTTTGTATGATGGATTATGTAGAAAAAGTAGAATTGGGCTGAGAGATCTATCGCTTTATCACCTCTTCAGGTTGTAAATCGTGTTTTTAAAAAGTAATTAAGTAACTAATTAACTAATTACTTTTGAAAATAAGTAATCAGTAAAGTAACGGGATTACTTTTTTGGGGAAGTAATCAGTAATTAGTTACTGATTACTTTTTTCAAATAACTTGACCAACACTGGTCCTGGGAATGTAATTTGGACTCCCTTTTCAGAAGGATAAAATGGAAGTATTTGGAGTAAACAAGCCTTTGCCAGTGAGTTTAGGGGGAGTCGATAGGTGAGGAAGGAAGAAATACTGTGGAACATTTAGGCACATGCCAACAATGCAGAGACCAACAGGTTACTAAATCACACCGACATGAAACAATTGAAACATAACTAATAGAACCTGCATTTGGGATGGTCCTGAGGTATGAAGCTACTAGAGTCACTATGACTTCCAGATTTCAAGTCCACAGCTTATACTTTGATCAGTGAAGCTGAAATTCTTCTTTTTTAGAATAAGTAATGTCATTGTGGAAGATAAAGTAGGGCATTTTTTATGCAGTTTGGCATCTTAGAGTGAAATAACGTGGCCATAGGAAATCCCTGGGGACTTTTATCATTGATCTTTCCTCCTTTTTTATTAGTGCCTTTATCATTTATTTTTTTTGCATTCTGACTCTGTCTTCCCCCTCATGGCACAGGTAATGGATATCCACTGTTTGGAGGGAGCAAGTGAATTGAGGCATTTCTCTTGTCATTATTTCCCCTCCTCTGAAATCCCTGTCTTGTATTTCTTTCTCCTGGGCTGTCACTGATGGAAAGCTTTTCTTTGCTTCCTGTATTGCCTGCCATCCAGAGTCCAACAGTCATATAACCACTTCATCTTCCCCACAGTGTATTTGCGTTGCACACATTCTAACCTGTGCTGTGCCCTTTTGGCTCATTCTCTCTCCCTCTTTTCCCATGTTTACTTTTTTCCTGCACCCAATATCTTGCCTGCCTTCATCTCGCTTCTCTTTTTCAAATCCACATCTTTCTGGCTCATCTTGTGTCTGCTCTCCTCCCAATATACATCTCTTATCTCTCCTTGTATTGCTGCCATATAAATTATTGATGGCCCATCCTTGACTCGACTGGTGTAGTCAAAGGGCGACCCAAGTACTGAGGACAACATCAATACCAAGCTAAAAGTGCAGCTGTGGCTTGTGCACTCTCTGCTTGACTAACTTTAACCAGAGTCCCTCTTTACTAATGACCTACTTAGAAAAAAAAAAATGCTAATTTGAATAAAAAGTTTTCTCTTTTTCTTTCCCCTCTCTTTTTATTTTAATTTGCAGCTCTTCAGATGACTCACAGCTCACTTCAGTCCACTCAAATGGGACATAAAGGCCCCGTGCGCTGGATTCTTACATCACTTTAGACATTGTTGTTGTGATGTCATGTTGTAGCTTGTGGCACCAGTTTATTTAGAAATCAGCGCTTCTTTATTGTTGCAAGAAATTACATCTGTTGTCATTTTTCTTTTCATTCAGAATTCTCTTTCATCTTCATATCTTTGAGGCATCCGAATTACGATTTTTTTTTTTTTACGTGTTTACGGATCCTAATGCAGCGTCTAATTGTGACTGAGCAATGTCATTTGCAGAGAAGGATGCCACCAATTATTAAGGAAACACCCAAATGAACAATATTAGGAAACTGCCTGTTCAAAAAAAATAAATCAGAAATAAGAGAATCAGTCATTTTAAGTGGCACATCTCACTGAACTCCTTTGTTCACATTCTTAATGTTTTCTTACTTCATCGCTTCTGGTTATCAGAGCATTTATTGTCAGCAACTTGGTACAGTTGGAGTTGCTGTTTTTGTCATTTTGATGATTTTTTATCGAAAAATGCAGTAACAATACTGTAAGGTGTGTATATACACACAGTATATATGGCAGGTATTCTCTTAGAGAGTACGCGAAATGAAAAACAGAATAGACAACAATATTGTAAGCTTGTCAAAGGTAGTGCTGTGCTTCTGGCAAATAGGCTTCTTATTTTTATTGCTGATCAAACAGAGCGGGTAAGACAGGCCTAGTTGCTGGCAGACCTTTCTCAGATTCAGACTGGGACTTTAAGCGAATCCTGATGTTTTTAGAAACAAATTCTTTTGTTATCCTGATAAATAAACGCTGTCTGTTACAGATTAGCAGGACTGATAACGTTTGCTGCCTAGCTGCATCATACATACCCATAGATGGTATCAAAGGTCGATGTTGCTATCGTTATATCACCCAGTTTTGAAGACATGAGCCTACATCAATGGTTTCTACCATGCTTTTTTAAGATAAAATGCAGGTTTAAGATTTTTCTGCAATGGATCCATGTGTTTTTTACTGTCTGACATCTGCAGTGGTGCTGTGTAAAGTTGTGGGTCAACTGGAGGAGGTGAAGACAACACTGTTGGTACTTATATATTACAAATTTTGCTCTAATTCTTGTTTTTTGGTAGTATTTCTTAGTATGTGAATATTAGTATTTAAAAAAAAACTACTATGTACTTCCTGGGTGACGCGCTTAAAGGCTAGAGAAACAGACCATTGACCCTGGAAACTAAAGAAAATGATTGATGTAAATATTATTGCACACCTGTGGTGAGCGAAGCTATAATTGGTCTGTTGGTATATTTGTATCACTACACCTCGAAGAAGGCGCGACTGATGTCCATTGTGTATTTTTTATGTCTTTATCCCTGTGAAATATAAGCCGTTTATTCCTTTTTTTAAAATATAATGTTATTTTGTGTCTTTTTCTTTTGCTTATAACTGTTCCCACTTTTCATTTTTGTTGCCGTGTGAATCATTCTGTTATTTTCTTATCATCAACTGAAAGCTGTGGTCTTCAAGAAATGCTGCAAAAATCCAAAAGAACAGTGTGGTATCTGCTACCAGGAAGTCAAACATCGTAGCCTCAAAATGCTCATGTTACATAGAGGTTTGGAGGAGACCAAAGCAGGGCAAAAAATAAAGGGAGAAATTTGATTCATTTGAACTACGTGAAACAGGCGTTTCTCTGTCCTCTCCAAATAAATGATAAAGTAGAATAAATCAGGAGGCCTAGAAACAGAATTATTTAGAGGCAACAATAATTCAGGCCTTTAGGTTTGTCAGATTGTTGCTAGATTTTCTCCTTCCTAGTGTCCCTGTTTCGCTTTTAATACTTTTGTACTTTCAGAGCAATTCTTAGCTTATTGAGTTAGAAGGAGCAGTTCCTTTCTGGTAGTGTCTTTTGAGGTCTTCTGTTACTACTTCTCAGAACTAGGGCATCCTGTGTGCTCTGCAGGGGTAAAATGTTAAATGTAAAGGTTTACTCTGTTTTTCTCTGTTGGTTTGCTGTTCTCTTTTTCTGAGATTTCCACTTGTATGAGAGGTCAGCAGTAAAGTTCACTTGTCTGATGAGGACACATCGAATGCTGGCTGAATGAGAGAGGCCAGATGGAAAACGCATGTTGTGAAACCAAACGTTTCCAGTTAAGTTCTGCCACACAACATAATGCAGACTCCAAAAAAAAAAAGAAAAAAAGATGCAGTTTACTGCATGACAGGAGCAAGTAACTGAGCATGGGCTGCTTTCCCCATTTAATTTGTGAAGATGTCACAATTTTAAGTATTATAAAAATGCACTTCACTTCTGTCATTGTTGTCCCCATGGTAACAGATAATGGTTATGTGTTAAGGGGTCCAAAAGATCATACCAAGAAACAGCTGGGACTATTTGTGAGTGCAGCGCTCACTTGAAAATAATATTAAAAAATAAATTAATTAAAAAAAAAAAAGAAAGTAATTATTTTTGGTAAAGTATCTTGTTGGCACTCGGGGATTTGGTATATACTCACCACCCCCACACAAAGCTGTGTGTGACAGATTTACTGAGCAAAATTTCGCTGTGAATATATTAAGCTGTCACCATTAACCGTGTTTTACTGTTTATGCACATGTCCT